>NC_066583.1:127662949-128319199 GCF_024323335.1 Lathyrus oleraceus
CCATTCATCTTTTTTCCTTAAGCAAAAAGTTAAAGTGAAGCAAAATACATACAGATTGTGGCCAAATAATGTATTATAGAATCAACATAAGACATTTTGATAGTTAACTATAATCTAATCAACTTGTTTTGGAGGCTAATGTCATTCATCTTTTTTACTTAAGCTAAAAGTCAAAGTGAAGCAAAAGATGAAGGCACAAATCCCAACTAGGTTAGCACCCCGGCATCCACACCCAAACTGTTCAACTCTAACAAATTATTATTAAAATAAAAATAAAAATAAAGCTTGGGGGACTAGGCCAAAACCCATCAATTTGCAATCAAACAGACAAAGTAAGTGCGCATCATGAAGATGTTAAAAATCCACGTTCATATACTCAAATGTGCTTATTCTACGAACAAACTCCGCATTACAAAAAGAAGTGTATACTATCACTTACTGATCCATGCCATTCAGCACGGTGCACAGTTCCAAATGAGCCTGCAAAGTTAAAAGGAAAGGAGCTTTTAGTCACCTAATGAGGAAACAAGTGTGTTATGCCAAAATCATGTGAATTCATGACGCAGAAAACTTACCAGCACCAACGCGCTCTTTAATACGTAAATCATCCCATGATATCTCAAGCCAGTCCATTGCCAGTGATGGTTCAAGATTCACATATCTTGGAATACTCCCAGCTGGCGAATAGTCTTGGTTTTCAATTTTATCATCTAACTGCTTCAGTTCTGATTGGCATGAGGAACTAAGTATGCATTGCTTGAAAGTACTTTTTACCACAGAACATCCGGTAACAATGATTTCATTGCTGGAATTTTCTTCTAACACAACTGCCTCTTCACTAAGCCTTGGATATTCATGTAATGATGTCCTGGTGGGAGGAAAAACTTTAGAAACATCCTCGTGAATGGTAGGCAAAATTGAACCTAGAACTGAACATTCCTCATCATTCTCTTTTAACCCAAAAGGAACTAGAAATGGTTTGGTTCCTTCACAGGGTTGATCAGCTGAAGCACAGATGGAGCCCTGGTGAACTTTCAACAAATCCGTTTCTTTAACTTGTTGATCATTCTGTCCACAACCTGCAGATCATTGAATAATGGCTAAGACCAGATTTAAACTAGAATGTTTCTCTGCTAGTTATAAGATATACTTAAACAGAACTAAGAGAGGATAGGTTACCCTGTCCCTAAAGGGTTAAAATTTAAAATTTAAAATTTAAAATTTAAATCAAAACACGCTCCAAAATCTTGAGAAGGAAGTGAAAACTTTAACAAGCTTCAAATACATTCACCAAGAAAGGTTGGTATTTGGGCTAGAGGTAGGTGCAAAGGAAGAAAGACCACTTCTGCAGTGAGGGCAGAAAAAAAAAGACAACATCTGGCTAAAGACAGTGGTATTTGAACAATTAATTGATGTAGTATAATTTTAGACAGTATAATATAATTGATACAAAATAAAATACATGGCAACTTTAGTGTCTAATGCCAATAAGTTTGTGTACGATGTATCTTGAAGGTCCAAGAATATAACTATGGCTTCACGGGTTCTTTCTTTGTACTTGAAACTGAAATACTTGTAAAAATTTGAAGATCAACATTCAAGGTATATAATTAAAGTACAACATACATGAATAAGGATGAGTTTCAGGATTACAAGAACTTTGGTTGAAACTAATAGGTGGTTGAGAACCTGCTTCATCGTCCATATAGGGTGATTGTAGTTCCTTAAAATGAGAAATTTGAAACGGTGAAGGAATCGAAGAAAGATATGCTCCGTTAATGGAGGAATCTGGGCCGTGGACATTTCCTGGTTCCCCAACTAGGTCGACAACATATTCCCTGTTCAATAACAAACCAGAACCAGAACAAAGGAAAATGTAAGGTGAATAACAAAATTATATGTACAATAAGTTATTAGTGGCATATACAGCAAAAAAATTTAAACCTTGAGAGCTGCTTGTCATCTTTAATCTTGACTAGGCAAGTGGATCTGTGATCTGCAGCACAATACTTGCAACCACGAGCTATGCGACAAGGCAAACCTATGTAATCAGCCAATCTCTGCATTCAAAAAACCAAGTAATTTTGTTAATACCTAATTAGTAACAAGCTTTTCAACAAACATTAATGCATTGTTATGTTTCAAAACTCAGTGCAAAATGAACCCAAGCAAACCCTTATCATGCATAGTTAATAGTAATATCCTTGTGTGACTAGTAAAATAGTAAAATTTTGCTTGACAGTAACTAAGTAGACTAATACATTAATATAATAGTTAACCTTGAAGAGAATTGCTCGATGCCTACAAAGTCCAGAAGATAGACTGCCAATGGGAAGCACAACACACTTGTGAAAATTCCTCAGCCTCTTGCTAACCAACCTCCACCTTTTGTGGAGATCTCCTTGCTCCACTGGGAATATACCCCTTCAATAATCAATAAAATATATACATTCAGAATAACAACAAAATAATAAGAAAAATGTATAGTTTATATTTAAAAGTACTAAACATATACCCCATATATATGGCAACAAGTTTTCCAAGTTGTTCAACGAACACCAACGTGTTCTCTGAAGAACAATACAACTCCTGAGCTTTATCATGAAGCATCTTCAAGCGAGAATCTAGGTGCCTGTCGACAAGCACCACCTCCATAGATGTCTCGCTTGGTTCAACCGCTTTAAGCGCCAACAAAGTAGGTATCTTCTTACCTTCCTCCTCATCATTGCACATCACCCACATATACGGATTCATCCCTAATATGTGGTAAAAACCATCACTTATCTTGTCCGTGTATGACAAGCACCCACTCACCTAACAATCCAAAAACAAGAAACTCAAATAAATATAATGGAATCGTAATTGCAACTACATTTTCGACCACATCATTTTAACCCTTTCATAACCACAATCATGCAGTTTAAAACCATAGGTGCCACAGTGAGATATGGTTAACAAACAAAATGGCGACGCTTTAGTTAAGTTTTGTACCCAAAGACGATAAGAAACAGATTCAGCATCCCAAGTTTCAGCGCCATGAGTAAGAACAGGTTCCGTTACGAGACTTGCCAAACAAGTTAGCCTCTTCGCTAACTTAAGCTGCAAGATGTAGCTTTCGTTACACTCCTTAGCAACCGCCTCCTTGTTTTCATCTTCATCCGTTTGCCTCCTCACTATGGTGGTGGTAATGGTGGAGACTTGAGACAACGGTGTTTCCTCCTTAATGTCGCTGGAAAACAAGCTCCCTGCATAACTACTATCACTCGAAAGTCTCGGAAGCGAAACCTGCCGATCGAAATTCCGGTCGATTGCAGTGTCTTTAACAACACTCTCCGGCTGATGAAGAAGAAAGTCGTGATCGTCATCGGAGATCGACGAGGGGCGGCGGAGATGGTGAGTCTGGTAACCGGAGTGATTTCTTTTTTTGTCGATAAACCAGTCGCAGAACGCCGCTATCTGCTTTTGCTTAATTCGGAGCTTGTCGGAGTTAGAGTGTTTGCCGGAGGAAAAAACGACGTCGTGTTTAGTTGATGGAGGAGTAGACGACGAAAGTTGGTTACTGGTTTGAATGTCGCTTTCCGTTACAGATTTGATTGAATGGACGGTTTTGTCCTTATCGTGATCCAATAGCTTTTTAGATGATTCATCGAATCCTCGCTCTGGAAAATGACGCGGGAAAATGTAAGTTGCTCTATGGGGCATTTTCAGTCACGAGCCTCTCGCGCGAAGTACTCACGTGCAAAGAAATAAACGGTAAACTGCTTTTCCGTCTTCGCCGTTACAGACGCCGTTCTCCTCCGTCTTCTTCGTCTTTTGTCGGTGCAATCTGTTGATCTGATTGCTGTTATTAACAACACGAAGCTACTATTTGAACTAGTTATGAATTGAGAATATAGTTGGAAGTTGCATTCTACTATATGTTTTTGAATGATGGAATGAGTAACTTAGAAAACATATTGATTCAGCACCTGTGGAATGAATGAAGTACTCGAGTGGATTTAATGTTCGTATAGTATGATTCAGTTTTCTGTTAGAGGAAGTGTGAAGGTGGTGGAGATGTGATGTGCAATGCAAGCTCGTAAGTTGAGGTTGGAGTATTGCTAAAAAGCCAATAGGTGGTGATGGAAAATAATACACAGTAGTCGGTAGTATGGTAAAGGGAGCTGGTGTCACATGCAATCCCTTGCTATTGGGGCAACACGTCACATTCATTCATTATAAAACCAAAGTTTGCAAGAAGGGGTTTTATTGGTGCGGGTAGACCCGCTAATATGCCAACTTAAATCGAAATTTGTTTATGATTAATGGAGAGGTGGTAAAACAAGTCTCAACTATTGGACATGTCTATTTTTCACACTTTTTTTTGTCGGAGGGATTAAAATTGTAGGTTTCCGGTTTTTTAATATGCTTGTCTTGTTTTTTCTTTTTTGAACTTTTGCAGATGCAAAAATTAACATATGTTTTTTTCTGTTTTTTCAATTTTTAAGCTAAAAGGTGCAGTGTCTACGGGCCCGTTCCATCTCGTCCTCATTTTTCTATGGGACGGACCAAGATTTTAAGTCTTCGCCTTACATAATGTATGTCACGCCACTACTTCATTTTTTAAAGCCTAAAGAGAGTTAGCATATTTGTTTGTCACTCTTAGGTAATTGCTTATTTCATCCTATGGAATTATCGGCCACCCTTATTAAAATCGAAAATGCCTTTTGCGTTTGAAGATTGGAATCCGAACACACCTATTTAACAATCATATTACTTCATCAGATAGTCACCTCTATTGTCCATCCCAGACAATTAGTTGACCAACCAATGTATGAGATCGACGGAACCTACTCGTGCACTCGAGCTCTTTAAAACCGAATTGGAATAACAACCGAGTAGGGTAGGGTCATTAGGTTAGATAGTCATGCTACCATTTACAAGTCAGAACCCAGGTATGACATCAGACATATTAAATGGAACCCAAGTAGGACATGCGACCTATTAACCGGAACCCGGGTATGACATGAGACCTATTAATCGGAACCCAGGTATGACATCAGACCTATTAATCGAAATCCAGTTAGGATATTAGTGAAGGTGGAGAAAAATAAGAAAGGGGGTTTGAATTGTTTTCACAATAACTAAAAACTTTTGCAACACCACACGCACAAAAGTAAATGCTAACAACACAAGAAATCTATCCTGATTCGCTTGAAAATCAAAGCTACTCCAGTCCACCCGGCCAAGGTGATTTCGCCTTGAATAAGGACTTAATCCAATAATTTCAATAGATTACAAAAACGTCTAAGAGTTTGTCGCAGCCTAAAAAAATAGGGAATGCGAAAAAAACAACCGGCGAAAAAAGAAATGACAGAAGAGTCGCCACCGTGCGTTATTTATCCCAAAGGAAGGAAAGGAAACGCTCGAAGTAAACCTGGGAAAAGGAAAGGAAAAGACAAGGTCTCGCAACCAAATCTTGGGTTCGGGAGTCGATTATGCGAAGGGAAGGTATTAACACCCCTACGCATCCGTAGTACTCTACGGAATCCACTCTTGTTGTTCTTGTCTAAAGGGTGTGGGTTTATCTAATGTACTATTTACTAAAAGAGGGGTCAAAAGAAAATGACTCGCACGGATGTCGCATCCACTGCATACGCATCTCATCTGAATATGAGAATCAGAGTCTTCGTAGCTCGACTGCCTAAGGGTTAGGGGGATGTGTGCTCCGTAAGACGTCGCGTCTTATGCCTACGTATCTCATCTGGAATGAGAATCAGAGCAAAACGTAGTTCGGCTAACTACGGGTTAGGGGTTGTGTTTTTTAGGTGAACGACGTTACTACGCAATCTACCGGATGCTCGACCTTTGGAGACTTACTCGCCTGTAGTAGAAGGAGTTAACGTGTTCTTAGGAGAAGAAAAATCAATGAGTTGTTCGCGCTTTAGGAATGCTCATGTAAAAAGGAAGTCCTACACGAAGCAACCATGCTACCTTAATTGACATGCAAACGGGAGACTATACGAAGCCTAGCAATCCTATGGGGAGACGATCACACCATACAAAACAAACATGCATAAAGTAAACACGCCAACAAGGGGGCTCAAACATACATGGGTAGGGCTTTAGTCAATAGGGGTCATATCAACCTCGACAAACAAGCCATGGAAGGGTAATCAAAGGGGATCTTAAACACTGACATTGAACGTCAGGGTGAGCAGATCAAAAGGGTAATGAGGATAAGACCTCATAGCTCTTAACCCTGGACAGGGTGAGCTCATGACAAGGCGTGGGGGTTCAGAAAGATGGAACCCTCTCCACTGACTGACCGGACAAAAGATCTTGGGCTTTTGTTCTGAAGCATCGACACGTAGTGTGATCTTAAAGAACGACGCACTGAATAACGGGGGATTGACTACTAATCCCTTTTATCCGCCAATTGCCTCTTCATGGAGGTCTTTAGCACTGGTGCCTCTTCTTGGAGGTCTTTAGGCACAAAAGAAAACACACAAAAACATTGCCTCTTATCGAGGTCTTCCAGCTAAGAAAGCGGTAAAAATGTGGGAAAAATAAAGGGATCAAGAGGTCTACCGTACGGTTAAAGATCCGAAGTAACAGCAACTAAAGGAATAAGAAACCCAGAGATCTCTCAAGCTAGCACCATCAAATAAAGCAAGTCAGTACAGGTAATCGGAATAAACCTCCAGGTGGTATCCCACAAATAAAGTGGAATACCAAGCAAGCCATCTCTTATAAAGTCATGTGAGCCCTCACAAAAACTCAACAAACAGGTTAGAGTAACAGGATGGAATCAGGAGAAAACAATGCCATGACGAACACAAAACAGATTAGAGCAAACCGAAAAAACAATTGTTGTCGCGATCGCTGCTGCTTTGCTTAGCGAAGCTTCGCTGCGTGCTCGCCTAGCGAGGTGCTAGCGAGCGCCTGCGGGTTTTGGGTTCTTCATGGATAACAATACGATCTCAGGAACCCCAAACCCCGTGGTCTCCATTTCAGAAATTTAAGTGATTAAACATTCAAAGTACTGTTTTATACATTCATGCATATCTAAACCCGTGGGCAAAACCTAACGATACCTCATACATTCAGAGAATTCAAATTGAAAGCATAGAGTAATGGGAATAAGGGCAAACCTGATTAGAGGGATCGATTAAAGTCGAATGGCACGGCTGGGTTTGCAAAGCAATGTTAGGGTTTGCGTGAGACGGAGGTGAAAAAGTGTGTGAGTCAGAGTGAACTTTTCAGAGTTGTCTGGAGGCTGCTCTGAATTCTGTTAGCTTTTCTCTTCTGCCAGGGTAAATAGGAATAGAATCGGGTTTGGCTCAATGGAATTCTGAATTTATAACCTGATTTTCGTGGCTTGGTGGGCTCAAATGAGGGCAACTCAAGCCCATGATTTTTTGTTATTTTTCTCAAAACGCGTGGGCTTCGCCTAGCGAAGGATCTGCTCGCTTAGCGAGCATGACAGTTCAAGGTTCGCTAGGCGAACCATTCTGCTCGCCTAACGAGCATGACAGCTCAGGAACAAATTTTTGCTCCTTCAAGATTGACGTTTTGAATGATGAATAAGCCCATTTGAACCTGTTGGAAGTAACTCAAGTCTTTCCCTTGTGTTGACTGATTACCCAGATAGGACCCACAAAGTGTCTTGGATGATGTTCAAGCTTCTTGGATCTGATTCTGATTGACATGATGTAATGCAACATGAAATGTTAAATTACCTAAAAATGAATGCATGAATGAGGAGGGAAAATTTTGGGGTGTTACAGCTGCCCCTATTCAATTATCAGCTAACCCGAGCAGGATGAAAGCGAACAACTTATCAGACCAACAGGGTGAGCTGTGATTGAATACCAAAGACAGACCGAAAATTTGCGCTATGAGAACACCACAAAAATGCTGAAATACACCGCGCTGTTTATTTTCCTTCCGATCCTCTGGCTGAATCTGAATCAGTCTTCTGACTTAATCTGGAGTTTCGATCCTCTGGCTGAATCTATAATCAATTTAGTCCTCTGGTTGGATATTAATTTTGATCCTCGGGCTGGATACGATTCGGTCTTCGGGCTAGACCTGACTTCGATCTTCTGGCTAGATCTACTTTGTTTGGTTCTCTGGCTGAATCTATTTTCGGTCTTCGGGCTAGACCTGACTTCAATCTTCTGGCTAGATCTGGATTATTTTGATGATAAATTCCCATCATCAGGATCTCGCATCTGAGGCATGCGCTGGTTGACCCTCTTTCGAAATCTACACCCAATCTTCATGTTAGATATGCAGCTTCGAGAATATTCCACTTTTTGGGCTTCATACATATTCTTCAGGCTAGAACATGTTATAACGACTCTTCAATTATATTTTGTTTTTAAATGGCGATCCGCGGGCTGGATCCTCTTGTAGGTTGATTTTCTGTTGAGCTGTCAATCTACTCCTCTAGCTGGTTTGCTGGGGAAATAACGCTTGTAGGCGACTCTCTGGCTGAATCTTCAAATTGAACCTTAGGCTGGCTCATTGGAAAATGATTCTCAGGCTGAATCTTCGAAATAACCCTCCTGCTGGATCACACACACTTGATCCTCTGGCTGAATCTCGTGACTTTGGTTGTAAAGTAATTCTTCAGTCTACTTTGAAGAACCTGCTTATCAGCTTATGTGTATGCTTGATATGCATGCAAATGCAAATGTTATGCATGGTATAAAAAGGAATCTGCTTGGGGAAGCAAACTCCGGTAGGGAACGGATCGATGTATCAATCCTTGAATGCTTTGTGGGGAATGATCCGTCTGCCGGGACCGGGGAGCCACCGAAAATAAATCGGCTCTCCTGGAAAGTTGACCTTGCTGGGGGAGTATCAACTATGGGAACTTTGTTTGGCGAGGCTCAGTGAGGAGAGTCTGTGGGGAAAGCACTTCCTGGGGAAATGTCGTAGGAATCGACCTTTGCTGGGGATATGAACTTGCTAATCGTCCTCAGGCAGAGGATCAAAACAAATTTGTTAAAAATAATCTGCTGGGGAATGAGATGAACACTGGGAAAACCACCCTCTTGTCTGTTGGGGATGCAACTACTCCACTGTTGCTGGGGATACAAGGTGCAACTCTACTGGGGGACATGCTCTGCTGAGGAGAGACTTTGTCAACCGCTTGGGGATGAGGATTCATGACTTGGCATCCGGTTCCTGTGACCTGCAATCACACATGTATGTCCCGGGGGAATTACTCGGTTTGAATTCACCGTCCGAGATTAAGCACATTCAAAGCAATTTTAAATGTTTTCCTGTGCAAATCATCTGCAAAAGCCACCATTATGTTCAGATGCAATATGTTTAATCAAGAATTCAGACATCTTTTGTAAACAAACTGATAAATGAAAAATAAAGAGGCTCTTTAACTGAATTATTCGACTTTCATTGGTTGAAAAAACTTGTGCCAGGAATAGGCGAGTACATCAGAAAACTGATCCCTGAAAAGAGGCGATCGCTATAAATTGAACAAAAGAAACTATCCTAATGGCAATGTGGATACGGGGTCCCACTGAGTTTCGACTCTGCTATGGCTCGTATGACCTCAAGACGCTCTGCTCATCTTGCTTTCTAAAGTGGATGATTAGTCGATCTTTAACCTTCGAAGATTGCCGGATTGAATGAAACGGTGATATAACACGGATGAACTTAGGTCGCAGTCATTCGCTTATTCCCTCTTTTGCGTGGACCGCCCTTTTGCGTTTTTAATCCACCGGGATACCCTTTTTTGCCTGAGCCGCCCTTTCGGGTTTTCGACTCACCGGGTGTACATTTTTTTTTTGTTCGTCGGGGTGCCCTTTTTTCTGCCTGGACTCTTTTTCTTTTGTCCAGCGGGTCAATTATGCAAAGTATTTTTTAACTGCGTCTGAGTTGACAAGGGATGAGAAGTCTTCGCCATCCATGGTTGTTAGCATCAAAGCTCCACCAGAGAAAACCCTTTTAACCACGTATGGACCCTCATAGTTCGGTGTCCATTTGCCCCTGTGATCTATGTTGGGAGGAAGAATTCTTTTGAGTACCAATTCACCGACTTGATACTCCCGAGGGCGCACTTTCTGATCAAATGCTCTCTTCATTCGTCTCTGATATAGTTGGCCATGGCATATGGCTGCTAGTCTCTTTTCTTCAACTAGGCTCAGCTGATTGTATCGAGAACGGACCCATTCTGCTTCGTCCAGCTTAACATCCATCAGGACCCGCAAAGAAGGAATTTCGACTTCAACCGGAAGAACTGCTTCCATGCCATATACAAGCTGATAAGGTGTTGCCCCGGTGGATGTTCTAATTGAAGTTCGATACCCGTGTAATGCAAACGGTAACATCTCAAGCCAGTCCTTGTATGTTACCACCATCTTTTGCACAATCTTCTTAATATTCTTGTTAGCTGCCTCAACAGCGCCATTCATCTTTGGCCTGTAAGGGGAAGAATTGTGATGCTCGATTTTGAAGTCCCGGTAAAGCTCTGCCATCATTTTGTTATTGAGATTCGAACCATTATCAGTAATGATCCGCTCGGGAACTCCGTATCTGCAGATGATATCTCTTTTCAGAAATCTGGCTACCATCTGCTTCGTAACATTCACATAGGATGCCGCTTCCACCCACTTAGTGAAGTAATCAATAGCGACCAAAATGTATCTATGGTCGTTAGAAGCAGTCGGCTCGATCTTGCCAATCACATCAATGCCCCACATTGCAAAAGGCCAGGTGACGACATGACATTCAATGGGATTGGAGGGATATGCACTTTATCCACGTAAATCTGGCACTTGTGACACTTTTGGGCGTATGCGCAACAGTCTGCCTCCATTGCTAACCAATAATACCCCGATCTTAACAACTTCTTAGCCATTGCATGTCCTCCGGCATGGGTACCGAAAGATCCCTCATGTACTTCTTGCATTAACATGTCCGCTTCTCGCTTGTCCACACATCTGAGCAAGACCATGTCGAAATTTCACTTGTACAGAGTATCATCTGAGTTCAAAAAGAAGCTACCGGCTAACCTCCTCAACGTCTTCTTATCATTCGAAGACGCCCCAGCTGGGTACTCTCGACTCTTCAAGAAACGCTGGATGTCATGATACCACGGCTTATCATCAGATACTGCATCGGCAGCAAACACATAGGCGGGTATATCAAGCCGAGATACATCAATCATGGGTACGTAGTTCCAACATAGCACCTTAATCATCGAAGACAAGGTAGCCAAAGCATCAGCAAATTGGTTTTCTTCACGAGGAACGTAATGCAGCTTCACCGTCGTAAAGAAAGTCAACAATCTTCTCGTATAGTCTTTGTAAGGAACCAAATGAGGCTGATGTGTATACCATTTCCCGTTGGTTTGATTGATGACCAAAGCTGAATCCCCGCATACATCCAGGGTTTTAATTCGTAGGTTGATGGCTTCCTCAAGTCCTAGGATACAAGCTTCGTATTCGGCTTCATTGTTGGTGCAGGGAAAAGTTATTCTGGCACAAAATGGCATATGAACCCCCTCCGGCGTGATCAACACTGCACCAACTCCGCGGCCATTGACGTTGACCGCCCCATCAAACATCATAATCCATTTGGATTCAGGGTCAGGCCCCTCCTCCAGGAGTGGTTCCTCGCAATCTTTCGATTTGAGAAACATGATGTCCTCATCAGGAAAGTCAAACCTCATAGGTTGGTAATCATCAATCGGTTGCTTTGCAAGATAGTCTGACAAGACACTTCCTTTGATGGATTTTTGTGAAGTGTATTGGATATCATACTCTGTCAGTATCATTTGCCACCTAGCAACCCTTCCGGTAAGCGCTGGCTTTTCGAAAATATACTTGACCGGATCCATCTTTGATATCAATAGAGTCGTGTGAGTCAACATATACTGTCTTAGTCGGCGAGCAGTCCATGCCAAAACGCATCAAGTTTTCTCGAGCAGTGAGTATCTTTGTTCACAGTCGGTAAACTTTTTGCTAAGGTAGTATATTGCATGCTCTTTTCGACCTGACTCGTCATGCTGACCGAGCACACAACCCATTGACCTTTCTAACACCGTCAAGTACATGATCAACGGTCTTCCCTCTACTGAAGGCATTAGAATCGGGGACTCCTGCAAATACTCTTTTATTCTTTCAAAAGCTTTCTGACAATCATCATTCCACCTGACCTCTTGCTCTTTTCTCAACATTTTGAACAATGGCTCGCATGTGGCTGTAAGATTAGATATGAACCTTGAAATGTAGTTCAATCGGCCCAGGAAGCCACAAACCTCTCTTTCTGTTTTAGGTGCAGGCATTTCTTGAATAGCTTTTTATTTCGCAGGATCTACCTCTATTCCTCTTTCACTTACAATGAAACCTAACAGCTTACCAGTTCGCACTCCAAAAGTGCACTTGTTCGAATTCAGCCTTAACTTGAACTTTCTCAGACATTCAAACAACTTCTACAGATTGTCCAGATGTTCTTCTTCTGTTCGGGACTTGGCAATCATATCATCCACATAGCATTCGATCTCTTTGTGAATCATATCATGAAAAAGTGTTACCATAGCCCGTTGGTACGTTGCCCCTGCGTTCTTCAACCCAAAAGGCATGACCTTGTAACAGAAGGTACCCCACGGTGTGATGAATGTCGTCTTCTCCATGTCTTCCGGTGCCATCCTGATCTGATTATAACCGGAGAAACCATCAATGAAAGAATATACGGAGAACTGAGTTGTGTTATCAACCAAAACATCGATGTGAGGTAATGGGAAGTCGTCTTTCGGACTAGCTCTATTCAGATCTCTGTAATCGACGCACATCCGTACTTTGCCATCCTTCTTGGGTACCGGTATGATATTGGCAACCCATGGTGGGTAACTGGCCACAGCGAGAAACCCTGCGTCCCACTGTTTCTGAACTTCTTCTTTGATTTTCATTGCCATGTTAGGATGAGTTCGGCGTAACTTCTGCTTCACCGGCGGCATATCTTCATTCAACGGTAACTTGTGCACAACGATGTCCGTATCCAAACCTGGCATATCTTAATAGGACCAAGCAAAGATATCGACGTACTCACGAAGCAAACTGGTCAACTGTTCCTTCACCTCGGCCTGTAGACTGGCCCCGATCTTGATCTCTTTCTTGTCGTCTTCGGTACCAATGTTGATGGTCTCAGTCACCTCCTGATAAGGTGTAATAGCTCGGTCCTCCTGTTTCAACAACCTGGCTAACTCTTCAGGCAATTCACAATCTTCCTCAATCCCTTCTTCGGCTTGATAAATAGGATTGTCGAAGTCATACTTGGCCATAGCAGTGTCGTTAGCAGTGAGATCCGGGTGATCATCTCTGCATGAATGAGGATCATGCTTTACCTTAGAACGAGATTTTTGGAAAGAAAACGAAAAAGAAACGTTGCCATTTTTATTGTTTTTTTTGTAAAAGTAAAAAAAATTGAAAGAAAGAGAACACAAAATTGTTTGCAAAAGCTGTCCTTTATTGATGATGAAAATAATTGCGAAATGTAACTAAATGGATGGCCCTACAAATGAGTCATTACACTTTGGCCAAAGTGTAAGACTTTATTATGCATGTAATAAAAGGAAAACAATAAAAATTACTCTTTCAGTAGAGTAACCCAGACGACTTTTTCAGACGACCAATTGTTGAGCTTTTCTCCCGGGACACACGGGCGAATCCAGCTATCTAAGTCACAGACGCTATCAGCCTTGTCTTCATCCGCAACATTGACGATGTGGGGAGAAACCAAACCCCCGCTGGAGAAAGTACCGACTTCATTCTTCTGAGACCCCGGAGTATACCCCAATCCAAACTTGTCTTCTTTGATGACTGGCTCCACAAATTTGCCCCAGCCTTGGGCATTACCAGCTTTAACCACTTCAACAGCTTGCTTGTATGAAGAGATAGAAGTCCCAACCTTCTCGGACTTAGGTGAAAAGACAGCTTTGGGCGCGACCTCACTGATGTTTATGGCTTCAAAGCCCTTACACAACATCTCATGCATCTCGCCATCCATCTCCACATACTTAAATGTAGACAGGTGGCTAACAAAAATATCCTCCTCACCACAGACAGTGACGACCTGACCTTCTGGTGGAGAGTAGAAGTAACAGCACCGGCAGCATGAATCCAGGGCCGGCCTAGCAGACAGCTATAGGCAGGCTGGATATCCATCACATAAAAGGTGCTCTTGAACACCCGTGGTCCAATCTTAACTGGCAACTCAACTTCGCCAAAGATAGATCTCTTAGAGCCATCAAAAGCCCTCACCACTAAATTACTTGGCCTTAGGATGATGCCATCGCAATCCAACTTCATTAAGGCTTTCTTTGGAAGAACATTCAGAGAAGAGCCTGTATCAACCAAAACATGGGAAAGCACCGCCCCTTTGCATTCCATTGTGATATGTAAAGCCTTGTTGTGATTCCTGCCCTCAGATGTAAGGTCATATTCGGTGAAACCTAGCCCATGGCTAACGTTTACATTCGAAACTACCGACTCCAGCTGGTTAACAGTTATCTCTAGTGGAACGTAGGCCATATTAAGTACTTTCAACAAGGCCGCTCTGTGCGCCTCAGAGCACATCAATAGCGAGAGAATGGAGATCTTTGAGGGTGTCTGATTTAGCTGGTCGACTACCTTGTAGTCATTTTTCTTGATAATCCTCATAAACTCATCCACTTCCTTCTCGAATACGGTCTTAGGAGGAGCTTCCTCAGTAGTAACCTCTTCGGTGGCTGCCTGTTTTCCTTTAGCCTTGGCAGCTGCCTCAGCTTCAGTATTCGTGCGCAATGTTGATGGTGCAAATAGGCGTCCACTGCGAGTGAAGCCACCAACCCCTCCAACATTGTCTACATCGGAGCTACCAATGTCAATGTCTTCTTCGTTAACTTTCCGCCCCTGGAAGTAGATATCAGCCCCATAGTGCCACGGGATAGCACTGTCTTCCTCATACGGAACAGACCCTGGTACCGTGATGGTGACCGGACTAACCAAAGCCGGTTGAGGGCTGTCAGAGTGAATTGTAACTGGTGCTGGACTTTCGATGTTCACCGTTGCTGGTTCTGTACTTTCTGGGAAATATATTGTTGTCGGAGCGGGTCTCTCGGGAACATATATTTCTTCAGGAGTGAAATAAATCGTCACTGTTGACACATCATTCTTCACTGGACGGGTCTGATCGAACTGAAGACAACCTTCATCTATCAGTTGCTGAATACCCCTTCTCAAACTGTCACATCCGTTCTCGGCAACTCGATAATTTCTGCACTCTTCCCCACAGCCCGGGAAAATCTGTCCTTTCAAAAGTCGGTCTTTAACCACCGATAGCGAAGTCTTCACTTTAGTCACATCAAAAACCAAATTCAAAGTTTCCCCACTATCAACAACATTAATCCTCTGCCCATCGTGGGCTGGCATCGGGTTTTGGATAACATTAGGCACCGGAGAAAAATTGATAGCCTTGGCATCTCTTAAAT
The DNA here is from genome assembly GCF_024323335.1 of Lathyrus oleraceus. Taxonomy (NCBI): domain Eukaryota; kingdom Viridiplantae; phylum Streptophyta; class Magnoliopsida; order Fabales; family Fabaceae; genus Lathyrus; species Lathyrus oleraceus. Next base: position 127,678,434 of record NC_066583.1, read on the forward strand.
CTTGTACCTTTAGCTGGAAAGCCTTGCAATTATCTGTAGTATGGCCAGGTGCGTTGGAGTGAAAAACACATCTGGCATTGACATCATAACCTCTAGGCAAATTATTGGGATCGATTGGCGGGGCCAGAGTTCTTAACGTAACCAGATTCAGGTCAATCAGCCTGGGGAGTAATACAGAATAAGGCATTGGGATTGGCTCAATGACCCGGTCCGTCTGCCTTGGACGTTGTTGATAGTGTTTCTGCTGACCTGGATTACCTCCTTGTTGTTGATTGTTGTACCTGGGTTGCTGTTGCGGATGATATTGCGGTTGTTGTTGCTGTTGAGGAGCAGGTGTTGGGATAGTGACTGCGGCCACTTGATCTTGATAATAATTAGGGCGTCCTCTGCCCCTGCCTCTGCCGGCATACACAATGCTTGTCTCGCCTTCTCTTCTTCGCTGACCGTTACCAGCAAACGGTTTCTTGGGACCCGATGAGCTGGAAGCACTGTTGTCTTAAATTCAGCCCATCTTCAACAGACTCTCAATTCTTTCTCCAGCAATTACTATCTCTGCAAAGCTGATTGACGGGCAAGCAGCCAATCTCTCAATATAATTGCCTTGAAGAGTGTTCATGAACATGTCCGCCATCTCCCTTTCAGACATAGGGGGTTGGACGGACGCAACAATTTGTCTCCAACGCTGAGCATATTCTCTAAAGGTCTCCTTGGCAGTCTGAGACATTCCTTGCAACAAGGTCCGATTTGGAGCCAAGTCCAAGTTGTATTGATACTGCTTGACAAAGGCCTCTGCCAAGTCTTTCCAGCTCTTGATGGTAGTACGAGACAAATGAGAATACCATTCGCGAGAAGCTCCAGTTAGACTGTCTTCAAAATAGTACATCCATAACTTTTCATCTTCCGTGTGAGCTCTCAACCTTCCCAAATAAGATTGGAGATGAGTGTGTGGGCAAGAAGCCCCGTTGTATTTCTCAAAAGTAGGGGGTTTGAACTTGTGAGGAATCCTCACCCCCTGAACCAGACCAAGATTTGTGACATCAAAACCTAAGGAATTTTGAGACTCCAAAGATTTGAGCTTCTCAGCAAGCTCATCCATACGGCGAGTGGTCTCGTGGGCTTCGTTGTGCAAAGAGAATTGATCATACTGATAATCTTCAGTAATGGGGCGCCCGTTAATCCGAATTCCTTGATTCACATTGTACCTTCCGCCAATACCATTTCCAACATTATCCGGGTTTCCATCAGCATTTGCGTTACCCGCGTTACCAGTGTTCACAGGGTTATTAGTGTTCCCAGGGTTACCAGGGTTTCCCCCAGCATTTGGTATCTCCACCTCTGGATCGGGCCTCGGTTGCTCAACCAATTCCCTCAGCTTTTCCTGGCCTTCTGCCATACCAGTCATCAATGTCATGAACTGATCCATCCTTTCACGCATATCAGCCATCTCTTTCTGTACCTGGTCCATCGCTAGTTGCGGACGATTTTCCTTTGTCGGGTACCTGTGGACTCGCTTGGGACCAATAATGCCTGAAACAGGGAACGAATATTAGACACTGTGGTGACACCTACAAAACAAACAAGGGTTAATATGCATGGTATGTGATGCGCTGCTTATTCAATTTTAAGAGCCCCTTCTCAATTCCGGTTTGACCTTCCTGAACAACGTGTACAACTGCAATCGAACGTGCGAATAACAATATCGAGGAGAGGTGATAAGAAGCTTTGGTCACAGACGAAATAATCAAAGAGAATGAAATGTCCGAAAGGTGTCATAGTCAAAATACAAGTTGTTCTGAGAGCGATGAACAAAGAAATGAGAACCCATCAACAAGCCTGATGGTGAACTCTATAAAAACAAAAGGAGTCAAACACCTAGCCCAAACGAGTCTTCTCGAACTTCCTTAAGAAGCGCCTCTGTAACCGGGTCAGTAGGGTGCTCTGTAAGGCCTTGAATCAACAAATTCCTCGTCTTGACCGCTTCTTCCAATTTCCTGTACTTGTCTTGTTCTTTTGTTCTCTTGACCCCTGCTTGAATCTTTAGTTCGACGATCTCTTGTTCAGCCAATCGAAGTGCTTCGTGCTGCTCGTTCTCCTTACTCTTCAACCGCTCATTTTCTGCTCTGATTTCTATCTCAACCTGTCTCCGGCGATCAGACAATTCTTCCCACCTTTGCTGGCGCTCAATAAGCCTATATTTAGCTCTTCCTAACTGCTTCTTAGCAGCCTTGCAAGCTTTCTTCAGTATATCTTCACCTGAACAGAATTTACGGATATAATCATCATCTTCAGCAATCCTCTCATTGCTTTGTCTTTGAAGCTCATTCAATCTTTGAACTTCTCTTTCAGCTTCTTTCTTAGCGCACAAAGTTTTCCTGAGGCCTTCACTCAGCTTCGCGTTCGACTTATCGGCTTTCCCCTTTTCTTACTTCAAACTGTTGTACTCAACCATGCTGATAGACTCAACAATAACCGGATCAGATGGTTCTCCCATAGAGAAAGGTAGAAGAGTAATTCGAGCTCTTTCTCGCAACCAACTATCATACTGAGAAGAAGAGATGTTGTTACATTTTCCATAGACAGTAGCACCTTTAGTCTGAATATTCCTCCAAGCTCCAGCAGCTTGCTTAACCAGTTCTAGATTATCTTGCACTGGGAAGTAGAAAGATTCCACCAGATCTTGATCCGTAGGAGCGTGAGTCAAGGCATACCCTAATTGTCTTCTCAAAAGAATCGGGTTGTAGTTGATACAACCCTTCATACCCAACAATGGTACATTAGGGTATTTCCCACAGCTAACCACAAAATCTCCACCCTTGGTATTCTAATTACACCATCTGATGTCTTTAGCAGTCAAGACAACCAACCTTCTAGCCTAATTCCTGGCTTGATGCAGATTTAGAAAAGCATCGTCATTTGGCAAGTGCCTCATGAGCCACTTATGGAACAATGGAGCGCAACATCTGACCAATCTCCCTCATCTCTTCTCATTCTTATTGTGCACCGAAAAATAGAAATCACCAAGAAGGGGGGGAACCGGGTTCTTTAGCAGAAAGATATGAATAGCACTCATACTTACGAAGTTTGGTTCATCGGCGAATAGCATAATACCATAGACACTTAATGCTAACAGAGCACACACAGCCTCCCAATTGCCTTGAGCAACACACTCTTCGGCTTTGTCTACCAAAAAATCCAGATGGAAACCAGATAGACCTCCCTTAGAAGAGAGATTTTCCTTCACAACAAACACTTCCAAATGAAGAGCCTTAGCAATATCCTTATGCTCTGGAGGAGGTATATCGGAGTTGAAAGGGACACAATGTTGTAGAGGAACACCCAAGATCATAGCATACTCTTCCAATAAAGGAGCCAACTGGAAATCCTGAAAAGTGAAGCAACGCAACTGAGGATCATAAAACTGCAAGCAAGTATGTATCAAACTCCTCTGAGAAGCATCCAAGTCTTCAACCATAGGCAAGATGTTGCCATAAGTACCCCGGAATAAACCCACATGGTCAGGAGTAATCAAAGCTTTTATCTGACGCAATGGGCCGATCTCAGTATCGAAGAAATGATAGGTCACATTACTCTTCCTAGGAGCCCCCATAATAAGCACAGATCAGCCAAACCAAACCGAGAAAGGGAATACCCTGCAAATGAATAAGCATGAGATGTTGGATGCAAATATGCAGATGATGTTATGCAATGCAAAGGACATGTGACCGGTTCCGGCCATATACTGAACCACGGGCTGTTCTCTGTGAAGAAATCCTCAAAAGTCGACAATCCGGGTATGCAGGTTTAAAGGTTCAGATCCACAAATAAAACCAGTGCCAGAAGTTCGGATCCAGGAAATAGAACCATGACGATCAGGTACCAGGTATCAGATATCAGGGTATGATGAGGTCAAGGGTTCCTGCACACCTGTAAACAACCCACCCAGCTCACATGCGAAGGCTAAAGGGTAGAGACATTGATATCACGGACTCTCAGGCCGAATATTAATAATACGTCCACCGTTTCCGGTTTGGCACTACCACTATAAGAGGAGTGTCTCAGCCAAGTTCCCATGAAAGTAAGGTAAAGGTCATCCTAAACGTCATCCAGACTTAACGGTTCTCCCAGATAGCTCTAGCACTGTAGGAGATCCACAACATAAAATTCTCTAGAAATATCCACATCTAAATTGTGTTTTCATATTCCAACATCGGACCGAGACGGAACGTGAGGGCATGTGAAACCACACTAATCCTAAGTGCACTCAGGCCTGTGTATTGGGCCTATCTCACACAGAACATCCCACTCCCACAAACAAACAACCCAACAGAGCCGACAGACACAACGATGATATGTACACAAGTGCTGAAAAATAAATAACTGTACAAAAGAACAAACACCCAACAAACAAGAAACCTACAAAAGCTAGGAGGGACTCGCTTAGGGAAACCGTAGTCCCCATCAGAGTCGCCAGCTGTCGCAGCCTAAAAAAATAGGGAATGTGAAAAAAACAACCGGCGAAAAAAGAAATGACAGAAGAGTCGCCACCGTGCGTTATTTATCCCAAAGGAGGGAAAGGAAAAGCTCGAAGTAAACCTGGGAAAAGGAAAGGAAAAGACAAGGTCTCGCAACCAAATCTTGGGTTCGGGAGTCGATTATGCGAAGGGAAGGTATTAGCACCCCTACGCATCCGTAGTACTCTACGGGATCCACTCTTGCTGTTCTTGTCTAAAGGGTGTGAGTTTATCTAATGTACTATTTACTAAAAGAGGGGTCAAAAGAAAATGACTCGCACGGATGTCGCATCCACTGCATACGTATCTCATCTTAATATGAGAATCAGAGTCTTCGTAGCTCGACTGCCTAAGGGTTAGGGGGATGTGTGCTCGGTAAGACGTCACGTCTTATGCCTACGTATCTCATCTGGAATGAGAATCAGAGCAAAACGTAGTTCGGCTAACTACGGGTTAGGGGTTGTATTTTTTAGGTGAACGACGTTACTACGCAATCTACCGGTTGCTCGACCTTTGGAGACTTACTCGCCTGTAGTAGAGGAGTTAACGTGTTCTTAGGAGAAGAAAAATCAATGAGTTGTTCGCGCTTTAGGAATGCTCATGCAAAAAGGAAGTCCTAGACGAAGGAACCGTGCTACCTTAATTGACATGCAAACGGGAGACTATACGAATCCTAGCAATCCTATGGGGAGACGATCACACCATACAAAACAAACATGCATAAAGTAAACACGCCAACAAGGGGGCTCAAACATACATGGGTAGGACTTTAGTCAAGAGGGGTCATATCAACCTCGACAAACAAGCCATGTAAGGATAATCAAAGGGGCTCTTAATCACTGACATTGAACGTCAGGGTGAGCAGATCAAAAGGGTAATGAGGATAAGACCTCATAGCTCTTAACCCTGGACAGGGTGAGCTCATGACAAGGCATGGGGGTTCAGAAAGATGGAACCCTCTCCACTGACTGACCGGACAAAAGATCTTGGGCTTTTGTTCTGAAGCATCGACACGTAGTGTGATCTTAAAGAACGATGCACTGAATAACGGGGGATTGACTACTAATCCCTTTTATCCGCCAATTGCCTCTTCATGGAGATGTTTAGCATTGGTGCCTCTTCTTGGAGGTCTTTAGGCACAAAAGTAAACACACAAAAACATTGCCTCCTATCGAGGTCTTCCAGCTAAGAAAGCGGTAAAAATATGGGAAAAATAAAGGGATCAAGAGGTCTACCGTACGGATAAAGATCCGAAGTAACAGCAACTAAAGGAATAAGAAACCCGGAGATCTCTCAAGCTAGCACCATCAAAGAAAGCAAGTCAGTACAAGTAATCGGAATAAACCTCCAGGTGGTATCCCACAAATAAAGTGGAATACCAAGCAAGCCATCTCTTCTAAAGTCATGTGAGCCCTCACAAAAACTTAATAAACAGGTTAGAGTAACAGGATGGAATCAGGAGAAAACAATGCCATGAAGAACACAAAACAGATTAGAGCAAACCGAAAAAACAACTGCTGTCGCGATCGCTGCTGCTTCGCTTAGCGAAGCTTTGCTGCGCGCTCGCCTAGCGAGGTGCTAGCGAGCGCCTGCGGGTTTTGGGTTCTTCATGGATAACAGTACGATCTCAGAAACCCCAAACCCCGTGGTCTCCATTTCAGAAATTTAAGTGATTAAACATTCAAAGTATTGTTTTATACATTCATGCATATCTAAACCCGTGGGCAAAACCTAACGATACCTCATACATTCAGAGAATTCAAATTGAAAGCATAGAGTAATGGGAATAAGGGCAAACCTGATTAGAGGGATCGATTAAAGTCGAATGGCACGGCTGGGTTTGCAAAGCAATGTTAGGGTTTGCGTGAGACGGAGGTGAAAAAGTGTGTGAGTCAGAGTGAACTTTTCAGAGCTGTCTGGAGGCTGCTCTGAATTCTGTTAGTTTTTCTCTTCTGCCAGGGTAAATAGGAATATAATCGGGTTTGGCTCAATGGAATTCTGAATTTATAACCTGATTTTCGTGGCTTGGTGGGCTCAAATGAGGGCAACTCAAGCCCATGACTTTTTTTTATTTTACTCAAAACGCCTGGGCTTCGCCTAGCGAAGGATCTGCTCGCTTAGCGAGCATGACAGTTCAAGGTTCGCTAGGCGAACCATTCTGCTCGCCTAGCGAGCATGACAGCTCAGGAACAGATTTTTGCTCCTTCAAGATTGGCGTTTTGAATGATGAATAAGCCCATTTGAACCTGTTGGAAGTAACTCAAGTCTTTCCCTTGTGTTGACTGATTACCCAGATAGGACCCACAAAGTGTCTTGGATGATGTTCAAGCTTCTTGGATCTGATTCTGATTGACATGATGAAATGCAACATGAAATGTTAAATGACCTAAAAATGAATGCATGAATGAGGAGGGCAATTTTTGGGGTGTTACAGATTTCATCAATCTCTTAGTTCTCTCAAGTCTACATACTTCAATAAGTCACTTGAGGAAAATCAACAATTTTAAAGAATTACAAGTGTTTGACTTAGTGATTCTAGGTAAGCAGTATGAACACGATTAAGAACAATGATCAATGATCACACTATAAGCAACAACTCTTGTGTGATTATTGAATTGTACAATGAAAAGTATTGAGTATATAGATCAAAGTGTATGTAGATTTCTTGTGTAATTGCTTCGTCTTTTTCAGCATGATGATGATGAGGCATTTATATAGAACTTTGAGATGATACCGTTGGAGGGAAATTAATGGAGATATATTGCCAATTATGGGACTTAATGACATTAATTTTCTTGTCCTTTCCTTAGAAGTCTTGGAGTATAATCCATAATTTCCTTATATAGATTTGTACCATACTTAGAATACTTCTTGATTAAGTTTCTGATTTTGATGAGTCAGATGATTTGTTGAGCATGGATAAGAGTGAGCGGAGTCAGAGTCTTTGAGCATAGGCGTGTATTCTTTAGATAGTTGTTTGTTGAATAATCTTTAGATAGATGTTTGTTGAGTAGTCTTCAGATATATGTTTCTTCTGATGCTGTCTTGTAGAGTCTTTAGATATAGAGTCGTCAAAGTCTTCAGATGTGAACTTGAATGTCAGATTCTATATGTGATTCTTTTAGAGATGTTCTTGTTTAGAGTCAGATACGATTTCTTCATTGTTGGATCAGCTGTTCTGGACTTCATTAGTTGTCGGATATTATTTTTCTCAGATTCATTTTTCTTTAGAAACCTGCACACTTAGATAAAAGGTACAAATATAAGTGAATCAAAGGAAGTTAAAGTATGACTCCCCCTGAGATTGGCAATCTCCCCCTAAGTCTGATACTTAAATTTTTTTTATAGTTATTTGTATCAGAGAAAGGTTTCTAGGATATAGAGTTTCTTACCAGAGCTTCTTAGGTTCCTTGACTTGTCTTTGTTTGTTTTTCAGATACTTATTCAATTTTTCTTATTCAAATATATCCTGTAAAAGCACTTAGACTGTGCAATTGATTTTTAATATTAGAATGTAAGCAATACCCTCTGAGAGTTAGATATATTAGTTCATCAGAAAGACTGTTATTTATTTCTCCCCCTTTTTGTCAGACTTAAAAAGTTTAAAAAAATGAAAAAGTAAATCATAGAAGGCAAATAAAACTTCATTGAAAAGTCATAGAGATACAAGGAGAAAAGCATAAAAGAAGAAAGCCTCGGAGGCCAAAACTTTTATAATAAAATTACAAGCAATTAATCCTAGAGTGTCTAACTATTTAGAGGAGGAGGCATCCTCTGAAGTAGTTGAGCAAGCAGGTTCTGGATGTTGGAGTGGACTTGATCTTGTTGGTCGAGTCTGGCTATCACCAGTTGCTGTTATTTCTGAAGCTCTTCTAGAGTTTTGAGAACCAGAGGAGCTAGATCAGATATTGATGACTCACCTTAAGTCAGAGCAACTTCAGATGTCTTTGCAACTTCTTCTGCAGCAATGCGAGCAGCTTCTTCAGCGTCAGCTCTTGCTTTAGCTTCAACTTCAGCAGCAACAACTTTCTCCTCAACTTCTTTTCTGGCATTTTCTTCAGCTTCCTTCCTGGCCCTCTCCTTAGCTTCCTGCGCCAGACGCGCCTCCAATCTTTCCTCAACACCTTTGATATAGTCATTTCAGACTTATTTAGAGAGTCTCTTGAGCTTGAAGACCTCATAGGTCATCCACCTGAGAAATCCATTCCAGTGGGTCCTTACTTTAGAAGGATTATCACTTAGTCTGGATTCTTCAGATAGCTGCATGAGCCTCACAACAGTGTTCTCTAAGAACTTGGCTAAAACCTCATCTAGGGTTGGAAGGGTTAGGTCAGGTTCATAGGTTTGAGGGATAGGTTCAGAGGGTTTATGGATGGGTTCAGAGGGTTCAGAGATGGGTTCAGGAGGAGGTGGAAGGGTTTCAGAGGGTTCTGAAGTGGGTGCAGAAGGAGGTGGTATGGGTTCAGAGGTTTCTGGTACAGACTTAGTCTATTCAGATTCTGTTGTGGCTTATAGTTGCACAAGAGTGGGGGAGGTTAGGTCAGAGACATCTGAATGTTCAGAGTTTAAGGTGAGGTCATAGTATGGAGGAGAACTAAGAGTAGATGAGGGAGGTGATATGGGTTTGTTTAGAAACCTGGCTTCAGATATAGGGATTGAGGTGGTTGTTAGGTTATATTTTAGTAGTGGGGGTGAGGATATGTTTGGTTCAGAAATCTGGGGTTCAGAAGTATGGGGTTCTGAAAGAATGGGGATGGAGATAATTGGTTCATAAGAAGATATGATTGGAGGTGATTGAGGTAAGGATGTTAGAATTTTCCTAGAACCAGAGCTTATGAGAGCTTCAGAAATAGGAGACTTACATGGAACTGAGGAACTCAGATGCACAAATTGCTTATAAGATGATGAAGATTCTCCCAACTTTTGAGTCTTCTTCTTCTTCTTCTCATAGTGCTCTCTCTTCCTCTTCATAAAGTTTGGTGGTTGTTCTGGTAGCCAATCCAAAGTGAATTCAGAGATATCAATTACTTGGGCTTCTAGATCTTGAAGATAGTGAGCGATTACCTCTGGGGGATCAATCTTAGAGAAGAGATACAACCCATTGGGTATCTCCCTCTGATCCTTCAGAGTTTTCCAGGAGGTGTCTAAGGTAGGTTTGACTCTGACCTTGTTAATAAGCCCCATGTTCTTCAGATTCTTGGTGTTCATAGGCTCGCGCTCGTCCACCATGACATCTTTCATCATGTTGAGAGAGATCATATGGTCCACCAAACCACTCTCAATGAGAACATCAGAAATTAGTCTCCCTAAAGGGATGTAATTTATGGGCTTCATATTGTTCCTTGTGTCTCTGACGGAGTCCCTCGGATATTTGAAGAGGAGGGAGGGAAGATTTGGCTTCAACCTTTTATGCATACAATACATAATACACTTTTGATATGTATTAATGTAGTCAGAGGAGCTGGACGGTGGTGGATAGCTCCTAGAATGATCTTCAACCAAACTCTCAAATGTTGGTGAAGTTCTTTGTTCTTTGAAGTTTTCCCTTATGGGTTTTGAGATAAAATAGATGGGATGATTTCCTGGTACATATACTTTGCCCTAGGATTTATATTATATATTCTTATACCCTCTATTGTTTCCATGTTCAGCGGCTTGGCAATAGACTTCTCTGTTATGACAGTTTGACCCTTAGAACGTAGGATACGATGTAGTGGTCATCGCAGTCAGTGAAAATCCAGAATTCCTTCACCAGGAATTTGTAAACTGGACCATAAAGCCTTTTGAAGTAGTTTCCCCATCCTTGGTTATCCAATTCTTCAGTTAGGTCTATTCCATTTCTTTTGAGGTTGTCAAAATCAACCAAGAGTCCACATAACACTTCTAGTTTTTCAAAGGGAGTGGCAAGATTTGTGTGAGGGAGACGATCAAGAACATGAGGTTCTTGATATGAAGTTGTTGAGGGCGTAACAGTAAGGATTGTAACATGTTGTGGGCTTCAACTGTTTTCTCAGCGACATTCATTTGTTGAGAGTATTCAAACACCTGTTGTTGTTAAGGATTCCTATTGTAGTTGTTGAAGGAGACGAAGTTTCAATGAAAATAAAGATGCAAGGAGGTTGAAGTTGCAGAGAGAATGAAGGCAAGGGGTTTGTGTATGTTGTGAGAGTGAAAAGTGTGAAAGTGGGAATTATGGTAAAATATATACATATTCAAAACACATGCAAAACGATAGTGTTAGGGGACAAAACTAATTATGATTGCTAAAATATGAGTTGACAAGCGTTGGAAGAATTAATTGTAGCTAATGATGGTTGTCTAATCTCAAAAATATGCATACTGCTCGAGGAGATATCAATAGTTTGGCTCTTGAGTTCTGAGCTAGATAGTTGTCTAGAAGATCCAAAGCCACTCGTTTAAGAGACTATGTGTTGATGTTTATGTAGTCAAGAATACCAAAGGTTTCTGACTCAGAAGGATTCTAATCCATATATCCTCTAACTTGTAGAAGTATCAGAACCATAACCAAATAAACAACATATATTTAAGTCAGGGTCTATTTTATCATTAGAGAGGAGAAGCACAAGTTTAGATTCATTATGGGTAATCGGCCATATTTAAATGTTTCAGAATGAAAAGAAATCTATCTTCAGCTAAGGGTTTTGTGAAGGTGTCAGCCTATTGATGGTATGTATCTATGAATTTTAAAATTATTATCCTTTTCTGAATATAGTCTCTGATAAAGTGATGTTTAATTTCTATGTGCTTCACTCTGGAATGTAAAATTGGATTCTTACTTAAACATATAGCAACAGTATTGTCACAAAAGATGGGGATGTTACTCTCATAGATCTGAAAGTCCTCAAGCTGATTCTTCATCCAGATCATTTGAGTGCTGCATAGTGAAGCTGAAATGTATTATGCTTATGTAGTTGACAGTGCAATGGTTGATTGTCTTTTGCTAGCCCATGAGATGAGGTTTCCTCGCAGAAATTGACAGTTTCTAGATGTGCTTTTGCGTTCCAATCTTCCTCCAGCGTAATCTATATCACATTACCTAAAACCTTCATGTTGACTATAACCTTATGCCACCAGTCGTGCTTTGTTTCTGACCACTTCACCCTTTTTATTTAGTTTGTTTCTCTAAACCCATTTGGTTCCAATCACATGGGTTCCCTTGGGTCTTGGTACAAGATCCCATACATCATTCTTAGCAAACTGATCAAGTTCTTCTTTCATTTCCAGAATCCATTCTTTGTCTTGAAGAGCTTCTTCATAGGATGTTCGCTTTATTAGAGATACTAGTCCTATAGGTGTTTCTTCATAAACTTTGAATGTTGATCTTGTTCTGACAGGTTCATTTTTGTTTCCCAAAATAAATTCTTCAGAAACATTTTGTCTATTTCTTGATCTTTTCTGATTGGTTGTGACTTCAGGTGCTTCTGACGTTTCTTTTTCTGTTTCTTCAGATTCTTTAGTCTTTTCGTTAGAGCCTGCAAGTGTTATCTCCAAATCTGCAAAATTCTCAACTAGCTTTGACTTTTCAGAGTCAAGCTTATCATCAAATTTGACATGTATTGATTCTTCCACAATTTGTGTTTCTGTATTGTATACTATGTATCCTTTAGAACATTATGAGTATCCCAACATAATACACTTTTGTGCTTTAGAGTCAAACTTGTTCAAATTATTTTTAATATTCATAATAAAACAGGAACATCCAAAGGGATGAAAATACGAAATGTTGGGTTTTCTTCCCTTGCACAATTCATAAGGAGTCTTCTCTAGAATAAGTCTGATGGAGATTATATTATGAATGTAGCACGTTGTATTCACAGCTTCATCCCAGAAGTGCTTAGCCATATTTGTTTCATTGATCATGGTTCTGGTCATTTCTTAGAGGGTCATATTCTTCCTTTCTAAAACTCCATTTTATTGTGGAGTTATAGGACAAGAGAAATCATGGGATATTCCATTAGAGTAAACAAGTTCTTCAAAAAGTTTGTTTTTAAATTCGCCACCATGATCACTTCTGACTCTGATTATCTTAGATTCAAATTCGTTTTACACTTTTAAACAGAAGGTAGTGAACATGGAATGTGATCCATTCTTGTACTTTAAGAATTTTACCCATGTTCAATGACTATACTCATCAATAATGACAAGTCTATACTTCTTACCATTGACCGACGTTGTCTTAACAAGTCCAAAAAGGTCAATGTGTAAAAGTTTCAGAGGCTTAGAGGTAGAAATAATATTTTTGTTTTTGAAAGTTGATTTAGAAAACTTTCCTTTTTGACATTGTTCACAAAGAGCATCTGAAGAAAACTTCAGCTTAGGTAGGCCTCTGACTAACTCAAGTTTATTTAGCTGAGAAATCCTCCTCAAGCTAATGTGACCATGTTTACTGTGGAAATTGGTAAACAACCGCTGGTCCTCCCTAGGCCTTACAACTGAGGGTTACTTGCAGGATCGACCAGTTGATCCTAAGACATGTGCTAGTGCGAATGTGGCTTATTCAATTCGACAGATAATCAGCTTTGTGAGGAACGACTCCTGACAAAGTATTGAACAAGCGCAGGTTTTTTCCACACGAGATGTTAAATGATGCTATAGCCTATGGGTGACTGTGACCGACAGAACTACAACATTCAAAAGACGTACACGACGAACACGCTTTTGGTGAACTCTATTATCGTAATAGAATCAGTGTCAACAGGGTAGACGACAACGTAAAGTTATAACTCAAAGGTAAATGAAATTAAAATAAAGTGTTCAACGGTAACAATTGAAAAATAAGGAAGTTGCATTGAAATAAATATGGTGATTCACGTACATAGCACTCTTAAAAACTCTTGCTTCCTCGCGCTGGGAATGAGAAGTTTTTTACAAGTGATTTTAGTACAAGGTGAACACCTTGAGTCCCTCGCGGGACATCCTATTTATACTAAATTAAAGAAATTTCCTATAGGCCAAAAACTTCTAAAAAATAGCAGACGTCGTGCCACACGATCTACAAACTGCTCCATACACGTTCTGCAAACTGCTCCATATTCTGGCGCTTATTTTCCTTGTAATCGCTAGTCACTTTAAATTTCAAACTTCTCCCGCCTAGGTATTTAGGTCGACCCTGTCTCCCATGTGGTTGACGCAACCCGAAATTCCTTAAGTCCCAGTCTTCACTTCAGTCGACAGAATGGGTTTCGACCACAAATGATTCTCCTGTCGATTTCATCTCCTGGTGACTTATGTTTTTCTCTCTTACTTATCTTAGGCACATCTTTCTTTCAAACCACCCATTGGTGGGGTATAAACCTTACATTCATAAGGAACTTTCATTGATTACGCCTTTAACCTGCCTTATAGATTTCTTGTGGTAACAAAATGCCCCCCAGAGATGCCATTTTCGAATGTCGACTTTTTGTGAGATAATGGCATCTTTGAGATGTCGACTTGCTTCTCACCGCTTCCACTTCTACTTAGTGGTACACCTGTTTTCCCCACGCTGATGACGTCATCTAATCATGACAAACGTCTCCCTTTTCCCTTGAGATACACAAAATCACGTCTCCACCACTTCACGCATTTATGACTAAAACGTGCTTACCGCCATAACTGCCTTTCCGCCTCCACGTGTCTACAAACGTGGGAACATGAGTACATGTGTCGACAAGGGAAATCAAACGTTTACTCTTCCTTTTCTTAGGGTTTAACCCCTATTAATCCCCTGTTTCTTCTTCTTCTTTCCTTTTTTCGCCCTTTGCTTCAGTAGACGAAACAACCTGCGTTCTGTTTTAGTAAACAAAACCTTTCTTCTCCAAACCTTCATCTTCTTCCATGGCTAGCTCAAGCAAAAGCAAAACATTTCCCTCCGCTGCGAAGCTCACACAACCGCTCACCACTGATGGCAAGGACTACGTTCCTGAACCTCCATTTGCTAAAGAGAAGGCAAAAATCTGGCGTTCCCAGGTATTAATTCCTTTCTCCCTGGCTGACAAGCCTTTAGCATTCTTAGGTCCACTTCCAGAAAACCGTCGTCCTGAGATAACCAAAACAGATTCCTTTTTCCCCACCAGTCATCTCTCTGAACCTTTGGTTTCTTCCCAAAATCCTTTCTCCCTTCGTTATGTCGATAGGAATTTTAGGACTGCTTCTCCCAAGAGCTGCCCTAAGTTTTGCGCCTGGATGGATCGCTTAGAAATAGAGAAAATCGACCATTGGAAACAGACAAGTATCTATACCCTTCTACAGATTACCCGTTGTGGCCCTCCTCAATCGTGTGGCATGTTACTGGCTGCCCTCCAATTTTGGGATAGTTCGACCATCTTTTCATACCAAGTGTGGCATGATTACGCCGACACTCTTGGATATTGCTGCCATCACCGGTTTAAAACCGACTGCCGAAATCTTTGACTGTGAAGCTATAACACCAATCTCTCTAAGGTTTAATGTTGGTGATTCTCGCAAGCCGACATACAAAAATTTTATTGATCACCATGCCACATCTTCAGGCCCTGTGTCCACTGAAGGACATGTGACCTTTCTGACTCTATGGCTATCTCGCTTTGTGTTCTGCTCTAGATCAATGCAGATAGCCAAACATTTTGCTCTTCTGGAAACCCAGCTTCACCAAGAGCGTGACATCGCTCTAGGCCAGTTAATCCTGGCCTCTCTTTATGAATCTCTGTCTGAAGTTGTCTTCCAAATCAAGCTCTTTGACCCTGAGAACTCCAGGAAGAAGAATGTTTTAGTCCACGGCCCTTTTTAGTTCTTACAACTGTGGCTCAATGCCACTTTTTCTAAAGATATAGCACCCTATGGGATGAGAAGGGTTGCGTGTCCCCCAGAAGAACGACACCTTTGTTGGAAACGCCTGATCCCTCTGACGCCCCTCGACAAAACTTTTCCTGATGTCAAGGTGTTTCGCCTCTTGTTTACCATCATGCTGACCCGTGCCGACTTTCACCCTTCTATGGCTCATTTTAGCCGTCGAACTGAAGGTCTTGAATGGTTTACCAGGGCTTTTCCCTCGACTGAAGACGAACATAAGACTGAAACCTTTGTCATCTAGAGACGTTTCATGGTCCCCCAATTTCTGTCGGTTGTAACCTCCGACACCAACCCTAGCCTAGTTGCCTACCAACCTAACTTGGTAGCCAGACAATTTGGGCTTTGTCAGTTTATTCCCAAGTCCCTGTATTCTTCTCCCGACTTACTCACAAACATCCTTTGTGATCAACCCTGGAGTATGATCCAAGAAGATCTTGAGACCCTTTGGGAAAACCGACCAAAGCTCCATTCCATTCTTTTTCAACCAGCCTTCTTCTGCACCAAAGAGTTTGATGATTGGTGGCAGTCGTATCTTGCTGTTTACATTGGCGCTCTTGAGGCCAAATCATCTGAACTAACTTAGGATCTTGTTTATTTGCAGGAGAAACTGACCAAGTGTAAGGCTCTCCATGCTAAACAAATTTGCGTTTTTCAGAACTATTTCCGAGTTGTGTATCGACCTGATAATCTTCGTCGGACCATCTTTGAGGCTGCGTCCGAATTAAAGGAGAAGGTAACCGACAGGCTCCCAAAAGTTAAAATCCCTGGTTACGTGAAAGACAAGTATCTTTACGCCCTTCATTTTGGAAACATCAAATTCCCTCCTTTTCCATCTAGCCCATTGGCTTTGGCCTTTTGTCGCAACCTGAAAAAATACAGTGTGCGAAAAAATAACCGGCGAAAGAAAATGACAGAAGAGTCGCCACCGTGCGTTATTTATCCCAAAGGAGGGAAAGGAAACGCTTGAAGTAAACCTGAAAAGAGGAAAGGAAAAGACAAGGTCTCGCAACCAAATCTTGGGTTCGGGAGTCGGTTATGCGAAGGGAAGGTATTAGCACCCCTACGCATCCGTAGTACTCTACAGGATCCACTTTTTTAGTTCTTATCTAAAGGGTGTGAGTTTATCTTGTGTTGTTTACTAAAAAAAGTGGTTAAATGAAAATGACTCGCGCGGATGTCGCATCCACTGCATACGTATCTCATCTGAATATGAGAATCAGAGTCTTCGTAGCTCGGCTGACCTATGGGTTTGGAGGATGTGTGCTCGCTAAGACATCGTGTCTTATGCCTACGTATCTCATCTGGAATGAGAATCAGAGCAAGCCATAGTTCGGCTAACTACAGGGTTATGGATTGGGTTTTGGACGAACGACGTTACTATGCAATCTACCGGATGCTCGACCTTTGGAGACTTACTCGCCTGTAGTAGAAGGAGTAAACGTGTGTTATGGAGAAGAAAAATCAATGAAGGGTTAGGGTTTAGGATGCTCATGCAAAAGGAGTCCTGGACGAAGGAACCTGTAAAAAAAAAATAAACACACAAATACATTGCCTCCTATCGAGGTCTTCCAGCTAGGAAAGTAGTAAAATGCGGGAAAAATGTAAAAGTACCACGTGGATAAAGATCCGAAGTAACAACAATTAGAGGAATGGGAAACCCAGGGATCCTTCCAAGCTAAACACCATCAAAGAAAGTGAGTCAGTACAGGTAATCGGAATGAAACCTCCAGGCGGTATCCCACAAATAAAGTGGAAAACCATGCAAGTTATCCCTGCAAAAGTCATGTGAGCCCTCACAAAAACTCAACAAACAGGTTAGAGACAAAAAAATAGGGTAATCAAGGGTTGCCCCCAAATCAAAATGTAACCACATGAATCATGCCATTAAAATTCACAAAAAAGACATGCATCAAAAGGGTATCAAATTCACCCATAATACCTCAAACATTCAGAGTATTCAAATTCAAAGCTTAAAGGTAATGGGAATAAGGGCAAACCTGATTGGAGAGCTTGATTGAAATTGAGTTGCACCCGTGAGGTTTACAAAACAATCTTTAGGGTTTTTGTGAGGCAGAGGTGATTCTGTGCAGTTGAGTTCCCTTCAGGGTTTGGAGGCTGCTCTGAACTCTGTTAGCTCTTCTCTCACTATCTTTTTCCAGCCAGGGTAATAGGAATAGAATTTCTTTTTGTTTCACTGAAACTCTGAATTTATAACCTGATTTTTGTGGACCTGTGGGCTCAAATGAGAGAGGTCCAAGTCCAAGATTTCTTTTATTTATTTATTTATTATTATTATTATTTTTTTTATTTTTTTTTTAATTTTTTTTAATTTTATTATTATTATTATTTTTTTCGTTTTTTTTTTCATTTTTTTTAAATATTCCGATTGCCATGATGAAATGCAAATGCTAAATGACCTAAAAATGAATGCATGCATGAGGCGTAAAGCGTATGCTTCCAAGAAAAATGAAGGCTAAATTTTGAAGTATTACAGCTGCCCTTATTCAATCAACTGGAGACCTGGAAAGAAGATAGCAGCGGCTTTCGTGCTTTCGAGGTATCAAGGGATTGAATACAATAAAAGCCCGAAAATTTGCACTGAAGTGAAGTGAAGTAACAATGCCTGTCAGAATCGGCAAAGAGGTGGTCTTGAAAGAAGAATCCGTCTGGTACGGTGAGAGTCAGTCTGAATACCGAAAAAGAATGTTAACATGGATACCAAAATAAATGGTAACACAGAAATAATCATGGCCTGAATGCCGCTCATCAGTCTGAATACTGGAAATGACTTCGATCTGAACATCGGGAGATATGAGATTATTAATATCGGTCTGAACACCGAGAGGTTGGCCTGAATGCCACAAGTTGCGTCGACCTGAACGTCGGAAACTTCTTCGATCTGAACATCGGAAAATTGGCCTGGATGCCACAAGTTGCATCGACCTGAACATCGAAAACTTCTTCGATCTGAACATCGGAAAACTGGCCTGAACGCCACAAGTTGCATCGACCTGAACGTCGGAAACTTCTTCGATCTGAACATCGGAAAACTGGCCTGAACGCCACTTCGGTCTGAATACCGGAAACTTCATGCCTGTCAGCATCGGCAGAAATAGGGAACGATAATAGAGGCGGCGCATGGGCCAATGACACTTGTTGGGGATAACAAAGGTAAGTCATGAACAATCTTCAGTCTGAGTACTGGAAACAACTTTTGGCTTATCACTTGGGATACCGAGAATGTTTTATGCTTACATGCGTATGTTTGAATTTTTCAATGGTGTAATGCTCCATGAAAATGGAAATGCTACGCGATTTGGGAGGATGCAATGCAATATGATTCTACATGCAGGGATACGAAATGCTGGGTAGAATGCAAAACCGAGGCAAGGGAATCTGCTGGGGAAATGATCACCATCTTCTGGACCCTAGCAAGGTTGCTGAAGATGCACAACGCAAAGAATTCTGTGGGGACATAACCCGCCACACGGTGTTCTAGCAATGACGAAATACCGAGATTCTGACTAGGGAGAGAACGACACTGAAAACCTGCTGTTGAGGATAGCGATAATGGTACTGGTAACCATAATCTGCGAGAGAGACGACTTAACAGGCGAAGCAAACACCGATATGGTACCGAGATTCTGCTTCAAGGAAAGAAACCATGGATCTGGCATTGGGATTATTGATCTGGCCTCAAACTCTGAGGAGTAGCCGCTTCTGCTGGGAAGATACAGTCTGGCACTGTCAACTCCGCTGGGGGTATATAGTCTGACACTGTCAACTCTACTAGGGAGTGTATAATCTGAAACCACCGCTTGGGGGGAGGTTTAGTGGTGAGAACCTGCTGGGGATTGAAGAATCCAACGCTCTGATCAGCTCTGCAGGGATAAGATACCGAATTCGTCTGGTAGTGGAAAACATTCACGATCATCTGCAGGGGATTTCAAGGAAATGCCCCGAGGGTACCTGTTCTGAATAGACGATCCAAAGCACTTAACATTTACAGCAATTTTAAATGTTTATTAAGCATGTACCTGTAAAGCTCTTATGTGTCATGATGCAATGTTTATCAAAAAATTCGGACGTCATTTTTGCAAACAAAACAGAAAAATGAAAATGAAAACAGAGATATACTGAATAACATGATTTTATTGATTGAACGGCCTCTGAATAGGCATTCACATCAGGAAGCAATCCCTGGAAAGAGGTAATCGCACAACAGATAAAAACAGACATTAATCTAATGGCAATGTGAAATGGATTTCTATTGGGTTCCAATTCTGCTATGACTTGCTCGTCTTCAAGATCCTCCAGATGATCAGCTTTCTGAAAGAGTGATTGGACTGTTTCCTATCCTTCAAAAGTTTCCAGTCATTGACACGAGATGAGATTCAGAACTACTCAGATCGCAGTCATTCGTTTAATCCCTAACTTTTGCCTGGATCGCCCTTTTCGGGTTTTCAATCCACCGGGATACCCATTTTTGCCTAAGTTGCCTTTTCAGGTTTTCAACTTACCGGGTGTACAATCTTTTCACTTTAAATCCCTAATTTTTGCCCGAACCTTTTTCATTTTCTTGGTTCGCCGGGATGCCCATTTTTGCCTGGACTACTCTTTTTATTGTCCAGCGGGTCTATTTCATGCGAAGTATTTTTTAACTGCGTCTGAGTTCACCGGGGAAGTGAAGTTTTCACCATCCATCGTTGCATCGAGGACGCACTTTCTGATCAAAGGCTCTCTTCATCAAAAACCTTGGTGACAATATACGGTCCATCATAGTTAGGAGTCCACTTGCCCCTGTGATCTGTCTGAGGAGGAAGGATCCTTTTCAACACCAAATCTCCGACCTGGAAGCATCGAGGACGCACTTTCTGATCAAAGGCTCTCTTCATTCGACTTTGATACAACTGCCCATGACAAATGGCTGCCATTCGCTTCTCTTCGATAAGACTTAACTCATTGAACCTTGTCTGAATCCATTCAGCTTCGTCTAACTTGACATCCAACAGGACTCTTAGAGAAGGAATCTCCACTTCAACAGGTAGGATTGCTTCCATACCATACACAAGGGAGTAAGGGGTTGCCCCGGTCGATGTACGTACTGAAGTACGGTACCCATGCAAGGCGAAGGGTAGCATCTCATGTCAATCTCTGTACGTAACGACCATCTTCTGCACAATCTTCTTTATGTTCTTATTTGCTGCCTCAACAACGCCGTTCATCTTAGGACGGTAAGGGGAAGAATTGTGATGCTGAATGTTGAAGTTCTGGCACAACTCCTTCATCATTTTGTTGTTGAGATTAGAACCATTATCAATAATGATTCTTTCGGGAATCCCATAGCGACAAATGATTTCTTTCTTGATGAATCGGGCAACCACATGTCTGGTGACCTTCGCAAATGACGCTGCTTCGACCCACTTGGTGAAATAGTCGATGGCAACAAGGATGAAGCGATGCCCATTGTAAGCAGTCGGCTCAATCTTTCCAATCATATCGATGCCCCACATAGCGAAAGGCCACGGCGAAGACATCACATTCAAAGGATTCGGCGGCACATGCACCTTATCAGCATAAATCTGGCATTTATGGCACTTCCGAGCATATTTGAAACAATCAGATTCCATGGTCATCCAGTAATAACCTGCTCTCAACAATTTCTTAGCCATTGCATGTCCACCGGCATGAGTATCAAAGGAGCCTTCATGAACTTCCTGCATTAACATGTCTGCTTCGTGTCTGTCCACGCATCTGAGCAAAACCATGTCGAAGTTCCTCTTATACAGAACATCGTCTTTGTTCAAGAAGAAATTTCCTGCCAATCTTCTCATAGTCTTTCTATCATTGTTGGATGCCCCTGCAGAGTACTCTTGATTCTTCAGAAAGCACTTGATGTCATGATACCAGGGCTTGTCATCAACTACCAGTTCAGCAGCAAACACATATGCGGCCCTATCAAGGCGCATCACGTCGATCTTGGGAGCATGGTTCCAACGGATCACCGTGATCATGGAGGATAGAGTAGCAAGAGCATCTACCATCTGGTTCTCATCACGGGGTATATGGTACATCTTTACTGTTGTGAAGAAAGTCAACAATCTTCTCGTGTAATCTCTGTAGGGGACCAGAGTAGGCTGGAGAGTGTTCCAATCACCATTCACTTGATAGATTACCAGAGCTGAATCTCCGAAGATGTCCAAAGTCTTGATTCTCAAATTAATGGCTTGCTCAATACCCAAGATACAAGCTTCATACTCAGCTTCATTATTGGTGCACTCGAAAGTCAGACGAGCGGTGAAAGGCATGTGGGCACCTTTCGGAGTTGTAAAGACAACACCAATTCCACTTCCTCTGGCGTTGACGGCCCCATCAAACATTAAAGTCCACTTTTCGTCTGGATCAGGTCCCTCTTCAACAACTGGCTCTTCACAGTCTTTCATCTTGAGGAACATGATGTCTTCATCTGGAAAATCAAACTTCATCGGCTCATAATCTTCAACCGGCTGTTGAGCAAGATAGTCTGACAGAATACTCCCCTTGATGGCTTTCTGGGAAGTATACTGGATGTCGTACTCTGTCAGTACCATTTGCCAACAAGCAACTCTTCCGGTGAGAGTTGGCTTCTCAAATATATACTTGATTGGATCCATTTTGGAGATCAGTAAGGTTGTGTGAGATAACATGTATTGTCTCAATCGCTTAGCAGCCCATGCAAGTGCACAACATGTTTTTTCAAGCATTGAGTATCTCAACTCGCAATTTGTGAATTTCTTACTCAGGTAGTAGATGACATGCTCTTTCCTACCTGTCTCGTCGTGTTAACCAAGAACACAACCCATGGAATTGTCTAGTACTGTCAAATACATAATCAGCGGTCTCCCTGGGACCGGAGGCACAAGGATAGGAGGATTCTGCAAATACTCTTTTTTCTTCTCGAACGCCCTTTGACAATCATCATTCCACCTGATAGCCTGATCTTTTCTCAACAATTTGAATATTGGCTCACACGTGGTTGTTAGGTGAGAGATGAACCTTGCAATGTAGTTCAACCTCCCTAAGAAACCACGGACTTGTTTCTCTGTTCTTGGCTCAGGCATTTCCTGTATCGCTTTCACTTTGGCCGGATCCACCTCAATCCCTTTTCCGCTAACAACAAAACCCAGTAGTTTTCCAGATCTCACCCCAAAAGTACACTTGTTCGGATTAAGCCTCAGCTTGAATTTCCTCAAACGCTCAAACAGTTTCTGCAAATTCACTAAATGTTCTTCTTTTGTCTGAGATTTGGCAATCATATCATCAACATAAACCTCGATTTCATGATGAATCATATCATGGAACAGAGTACCATCGCTCGTTGATATGTTGCTCCGGCATTTTTCAGACCAAACGACATCACCTTGTAGCAGAAGGTGCCCCATGGGGTTATGAATGTTGTCTTCTCCATGTCTTCTGGTGCCATCTTAATTTGATTATAGCCAGAAAAGCCATCCATGAAGGAGAATACCGAGAACCGAGCCGTGTTATCCACCAAAACGTCAATGTGAGGTAAGGGGAAATCATCTTTAGAACTAGCCTTGATCAGATCCCGGTAGTCAACACACATCCGTACCTTTCCATCCTTCTTAGGTACCGAAACGATATTTGCAACCCATGGCGGATAATTTGTGACTGCTAGAAACCCTGCATCCAACTGTTTTTGCACTTCTTCCTTTATCTTGACAGCCATCTCTGGTCTTGTTCTTCTGAGCTTCTGCTTGACTGGAGGACAACCTTCTTTGAGCGGCAAGCGATGTACCACGATGTCTGTGTCAAGCCCTGGCATGTCCTGATAAGACCAAGCGAAGATGTCAACATACTCTTGCAGCAATTCAATCAACCCCTTCTTCACATTGTCTTCCAAAGCAGCCCCTATCTTGATTTCTCTCTTGGCGTCCTCGGTGCCGAGATTAATCACTTCAACAGACTCTTGATGCGGTTGAATGACCCTTTCCTCTTGTTTTAATAACCTGGTAAGTTCTTCAGGGAGTTCACAGTCTTCATCACCCTCTTCTTCAGCTTGAAAGATTGGATTTTCAAAGTCGAAGCGAGCCATAGCAGAACCGTTATCAATAGGATCTGGTGATGTGCATCTGCATGAGTGATGGTATGTGCTTATGAGTGTGAAAAAAAAGTGGAAACTAAACAAAACATTTCCATTTTTTTTTGAAAAACTGCAAAAATAGAAAGACAGGGAACGAAATATTTGAATGCAAAAAGACGTCCTTTATTTATGATAAAAAATGCAAGTGTCACATAGATGAGCCCTACAATGAGTCATTACGCCCTGGCGGAACGTAAGACTTGGATATGCATGAATAAACAAAGAAAATTACTCCTCCAAACAAGTGGCTTGGACAATCTCCTCAGAAGACCAATTGTTGAGAACTTCACCCGGGATCCTCGGACGCACCCAGTTATCGATGTCGCAATCACTATCCCCATCTTCATTGTTGACCGCAGAGACTAATTTGACTTCTCCTTCAACCATGTTAACGTTGGCTCCACCATGCTGGGGCATGGGATTGTTGACGACATTAGGAGCTGGTGCAAAGTTAACGGCCTTTGAATCAATGAGGTCCTGAACTACGTGC
Organism: Lathyrus oleraceus; assembly: GCF_024323335.1. Taxonomy (NCBI): domain Eukaryota; kingdom Viridiplantae; phylum Streptophyta; class Magnoliopsida; order Fabales; family Fabaceae; genus Lathyrus; species Lathyrus oleraceus. The sequence goes on from NC_066583.1 coordinate 127,702,408, forward strand.
TTAAAAGCTTTGCAGTTCTCAATATTGTGGCCAGGTGCCCCAGAGTGGAAGCTACACCTAGCGTTGGCGTCATAACCCACCGGAAGCCTACCAACGGGAGGAGCCGGAGTGCGTAACTCCACAAGTTGTAGTTGTTGAAGACTAGAAAGCAACTGAGCGTACGACATTGGAAGAGTGTCGAAACGCCGGTCCATCGTCCTTGGCCTCGGTTGATAGGTGGGTCTATTACCCGGTTGTTGTGGTTGGTACTGAGCTGGTTGACGTTGTGGTTGTTGTTGTTGTAGTGGTGCTGCAGCTGGAATGGTCACAGCCGCAACATACGGTTGTTGATGATAGTTCTGAAAGTTATTCCTCCGGTTATCCCTGTTCTGATAAGAAGATATGACATTTGCATCCCCTTCTCTCTTCTTTTGTCCCTGAATGAACGGCTTCTTCACCCCTGATAAGGATCCACCTCCACTCTGGGTCTTGTATGTCCTCAGGTAATTCTCCACCCTCTCTCTGGTAGAGACTACATCAGCAAAATTGGAGGCATTGCAACCCACCAGGCGCTCCAAATAAGGTCCTGGCAGAGTGTTCATGAACATGTTAGCCATTTCCTTCTCCAACATAGGAGGTTGAACACGGGAAGCTGTTTCTCTCCAGCGTTGAGCGTATTCTTTGAAGCACTCATTGCTTTTAAGAGACAAATTTTGAAGTTGAGTTCTGTCCGGAGCCATGTCTGCATTATACTGATACTGCTTCACGAAAGCCTCAGCCAAATCCCTCCAGCAACGGATGTGGGATTTGTCCAGCCTCATATACCATTCCAGGGATGCCCCAGCTAGGCTGTCCTGGAAAAAGTACATAAGCAACTTTTCGTCATCGGAGTATGCAACCATTTTACGGAAATAGGCTTGCACATGGATCTTCGGGCAAGAGTTGCCATTGTATTTGTCAAATATCGGGACCTTGAATTTCGGTGGCACTCTCACACCTGGGACCAGCCCCAAGTCAGCAACATCTACTCCCAGAGGATTCTGTCCTTCCACTGCCTTCAACCTCTCTTCCAATCTTCTAAACATGGGGTCCACACCATGACCCATACCAAAGTCTTCCTGCAGCAGGGGGAACTGATCGTCCTGATCATCATGAACGGGCTGTTGACCGGAGGTGACATGTAGGATTGGGATAGGCCCCGGTCCATTGGGTCCATTAGCCTCTCCAGCTGGAGGATCAGTCACCGTCTTTGGTTGAGCAGGGGGACTCCTCTGTATCATCTGCCTGAGCTCTTGCTGTCCCTGAGCCACCCCTTGAACCACATCCATGAATTGATTCATGCGGATTTTCATCTCGGCGAACTCTGCCTGTAGGCTTTCCATTACTCTCTGTTGGTTTCTGCGGGTACCGTACCGGTGAATGCCTGGGTCAGCTATCTTGCTGATGGAACACCAAACAAACTGAGAACACTGTGGCGGTACCTGTTATGCAAGACATGCTAATGAATATGTAAATGCAATGACATGTTTATCAATTCCAAAGGTATTCTACCCCCTTGATTCCAGTCTCTCAATAGATAAACGATGTAAAAAAAAAGACTAAGCCGTTGATGAGAACCAAGAAAATTCCGACTAGAATCAAGTAGAAGATATAAACCCCATAGAAATGGATAAACATGTGTGAATGATTATGAATGCAAAATGATGTGATGCAAAATGATGTGAATGCAGTGCAGTGGCATGGGAATCAGGATCGCTGTATCTGCTTGAACATCTGTCAGGTTGCACTATCTGGAGAGAAATTAGGAGCACACCAAACAAATGTCATGGGATGGATCATGTTATCCTTAATATCAACCACCCATTTTGGTGGATTATGGTTTACACCTTATCAACACCCAAGTTTCATTGATATTAAGGATACCTGATCGGATCAACCATGAATCAAGGGTTTGTTGCAAGTCACGAGCATGGAGTTTAGGTTAAGAACCACCCAAAAGGAGTGTACTAAGGTTTAAACCTGCCGAACATGTTCTACAAAAGGTTCCCATAGTCATAATCCCATCTCTCGGATATTATCGGAGGAACGAATACTCGTATTCCAAAAATATTCTCAAGAGAGACTCTTATGAGTGTAGTATCGTGTAACAATCGTATCAAATCTTACACTTGAACGACTTTCGCACTACGTCCTACGAATAGGCCAAGATGGGTTTGGTAAACTAAGGTCCTCGGCTTCTAAGGTCTATATTGGAAAAAGTAATGTCTAACCACAACTTACTTATGTGACATTATTGATCTCAACATGACCTCCACCAAGTGAATAGGCTTGCAAGTCAACTTGCTAAGGAATAACTCCACACAAGTCGACAAGACTATGCCATTCTCCTATCCTAAGTGCACTCGAGTTCGGGTATAGAACTCATCTCACAAAGATCACCAAGTAGCCATAGCCAGCCAACAGATACAACAATGATATGTACACAATGCAATAAGGTAAAACAGGTAAATAAATAACTGTACAAAAGCATGAACACCCAATAAAGAAACAAACTACAAAAGCTAGGAGGGACTCGCTTAGGGAAACCGGGTCCCCAGCAGAGTCGCCAGCTGTCGCAACCTGAAAAAATACAGTGTGCGAAAAAACAACCGGCGAAAGAAAATGACAGAAGAGTCGCCACCGTGCGTTATTTATCCCAAAGGAGGGAAAGGAAACGCTTGAAGTAAACCTGAAAAGAGGAAAGGAAAAGACAAGGTCTCGCAACCAAATCTTGGGTTCGGGAGTCGGTTATGCGAAGGGAAGGTATTAGCACCCCTACGCATCCGTAGTACTCTACGGGATCCACTTTTGTAGTTTTTGTCTAAAGGGTGTGAGTTTATCTTGTGTTGTTTACTAAAAAAAAGGGTTAAATGAAAATGACTCGCGCGGATGTCGCATCCACTGCATACGTATCTCATCTGAATATGAGAATCAGAGTCTTCGTAGCTCGGCTGGCCTATGTGTTTGGGGGATGTGTGCTCGCTAAGACATTGCGTCTTATGCCTACGTATCTCATCTGGAATGAGAATCAGAGCAAGCCGTAGTTCGGCTAACTACAGGGTTATGGATTGGTTTTTGGACGAACGATGTTACTACGCAATCTACCAGATGCTCGACCTTTGGAGACTTACTCGCCTGTAGTAGAAGGAGTAAACGTGTGTTTAGGAGAAGAAAAATCAATGAAGGGTTAGGGTTTGGGATGCTCATGCAAAAGGAGTCCTGGACGAAGGAACCTGTAAAAAAAAAACACACAAAAACATTGCCTCCTATCGAGGTCTTCCAGCTAGGAAAGTAGTAAAATGCGGGAAAAATGTAAAAGTACCACGCGGATAAAGATCCGAAGTAACAGCAATTAGAGGAATGGGAAACCCAGGGATCCTTCCAAGCTAAACACCATCAAAGAAAGTGAGTCAGTACAGGTAATCAGAATGAAACCTCCAGGCAGTATCCCACAAATAAAGTGGAAAACCACGCAAGTTATCCCTGCAAAAGTCATGTGAGCCCTCACAAAAACTCAACAAATAGGCTAGAGACAAAAAAATAGGGTAATCAAGGGTTGCCCCCAAATCAAAATGTAACCACATGAATCATGCCATTAAAATTCACAAAAAAGACATGCATCAAAAGGGTATCAAATTCATCCATAATACCTCAAACATTCAGAGTATTCAAATTCAAAGCTCAAAGGTAATGGGAATAAGGGCAAACCTGATTGGAGAGCTTGATTGAAATTGAGTTGCACCCGTGAGGTTTACAAAACAATCTTTAGGGTTTATGTGAGGCAGAGGTGATTCTGTGCAGTTGAGTTCCCTTCAGGGTTTGGAGGCTGCTCTGAACTCTGTTAGCTCTTCTCTCACTATCTTTTTCCAGTCAGGGCAATAGGAATAGAATTTCTTTTTGTTTCACTGAAACTCTGAATTTATAACCTGATTTTTGTGGACCTGTGGGCTCAAATGAGAGAGGTCCAAGTCCAAGATTTCTTTTATTTATTTAATTTTATTTTATTTATTATTCTTTTTTCTTCTTTTTTTTTCGTTTTTTTTTTCGTTTTTTTTAAAATATTCCGATTGCCATGATGAAATGCAAATGCTAAATGACCTAAAAATGAATGCATGCATGAGGCGTAAAGCGTATGCTTCCAGGAAAAATGAAGGGTAAATTTTGGGGTATTACACTTGTGGCAATACGGTTCCAGATTGGTATTATTGTCCCTTTTCACACGTGTAAAATGCTTATAAGAAAAAGGCTGACATAGTGGTACCGACGAAGCATTATCTGCCTTACTACTCAAGGTCACTTCATATTGATCATCAATATGTTAGCGTGTTCGAATCCACACAAATTTGTAACACTTTTCTGGAAAGCTAACACCTCCTTTTAGTTGGATTTTGTCGCTTACTTGCTTTTTATGTTTCTTTACAACGATCCCCCTAGACCTTGTGGATCACGTTCCTGACAATGATCTTATCCTTTCGACACAAGAGACTCAGGTTCGACTCTGGCTGGTTTGTCGTTTTCTGTTTCCTCGGTTTTTATTCTTAACTATCATTTCCTCTCTTGCAGGCTGCTCCTAAGAAGTCCTCTGATGATGATGAGCGACCTATTGCCCAAGTTTTGAAAAAACCCAGTTCTTTGGTATGCACCTATATGAAGCAATCTCACTCAACCTTGTGACTTCTCTAAGGAAAACAACACGTGGTCTCTAACTTCTTACTTATGTGCAGGGTCAACCACGTTCGACAGACCCAACTGTCTCTTCTCACTCCAAGAAATCCAAAAAGCATAAACGCTCTGCTGCCACAGGATCTGAGGTATTTCTTGTCGGCTTGTCTGATCTTCTGACTAGAATATCTGCTTATAACCTCTCTTCATGTCTTTAGCCGACTCCCCAGCCGACTCAGCCATCTTCTCAGCAGTCCCACAAACCCAAAGGCCATCAGGGCCATAAAAGGAAGAAGCATGACTCTCCCTCTAGGAGTGGTAAAGCCAAGAAGAAGAAACACCACAAAGTGCTCACTCCAGAGGCTCCTTCTCTAGATGCCGACACTATTGTGGTCGACACGTCCCTCCTTAATAAAGTCTCTGATCCAACTGTGGGGGCTTCGCAGTCGACCAGCACCCCCACTGCTGCTGTCTTGGGGAAAGAAAATCCCGATGTCATTTCCCCTACACCGACACAGGTAATCACTTGTTTTACTATCTTTTCCCTTGAATTACTGGACTTTTCTTACAAACATCTTTTCTCTTACAACAGGCTGATGCTTCTGGTGAGCCACCTCACCCTGTCGCCGACTATACTCACTCGTCACCGGCTTCTTCTCCAACTCACCAAGCACCCTATGTCGACACTGCTAGTGATTTCATTGGCTTCCCTATCCAGATTAGTGATAGTGACTCTGATTCAGTCACTAGCCCTGCAACGCACATGGATTCCAGTTCGACTAGTTCTGACTCTAGTCTTTCTTCAGCTTCCTTGCCTTTGTAGGATTCAAGGGGACCGGGGGATGTCGACACCATAAAAAACCAACCTTCTCAGACTACTCCTTTATCAACTACTTCTCCTTCATCTTCCCAGGGGCTGGCAATAAAACCTTCTGCTCTAGAAGCAATTGCTAGGCTTCGTAGCCTAGTAAGATCACGTGATGTTTCTTCTGATTCTGAGCAGCTTCATCATTCTGGTAAGATGGGTTTTGAGGCGATAAAAATCAAAGCTCTAACGGACAATGTTCGTTTTCACGCCTTGAATCCAGATCTCCCCCATGTGCTTATGAGTGAACCTACTGTCGGCCCAGAAATCTTGCATGTGCTTGCCCAACTCAAAGAGCTTCAACTTTCAGAGTATGCTAAGTGTGCGACGGCCGCTTTAGAAAAACTTCTGGTTCCCATGCTACGTCATCTCGACGGCGTTAGGGAAAATGAGCGCCAGATTGTAACTACTGAGGCCTTTGTGAAGGAAAAATGGGAGTTGGGGATGAATGCCGACGCAGAGGTCACCAAATTGCTGGGGACGATTGAGGATAAGAAAAAGGAATTGGCCTCCAAACAAACAAGGGCTGCTGAGATACGCCAGCAAATTGATGACCTTCGGCGTCAAATTGCTGTTTTGGACAATGAATTGGAGTCAATTACTGAGGAGGAGTCATGCATTATCGACAAGGCCATAAAGCCTATCCAAGACACTGTGGAGCAGACCACCAGCGATGCCTTGGCGGTAGCTGAAGAACTTTCCACCGTTGAAAAGAAGCTTGAACAGCTTAAAGTCCAGGCCGACACCTTGGAACCTACGTCTCTCCACTAAAACTTTGAGCTTCAGTCCTTTCGATCTAGATTCGGCCAACTTTGACCGATTATTTTTATGTAATATTTGAACAATGGCTTTTTTGCCAATTTTTTATGTCATTATTTTATTTTTTAGCACTGTGTATATTTAATTTTCTATGCTTTTATAGCTGGTTTCAAACATAGTTTTCTCCAACCTAGTTTATTCGACAACCATTTAGTATGTCAAAATCTTGACCTCTTGAAGGAGAGGCCTATACTTTTTTAAGTATTTTCCATTTACCCTCAAGATTCGCCTATCTGGTGCCAACTCTTCGACCTCGTAGGCGTTATTAGAGAAAACCTGCAAAACCTTAAATGGTCCTTCCCAATTTGGGGACCATTTACCCAAAACTCTATCATTTCTTTCCATAGGCAAGATCACCCTCCAAACTAAATCGTCGACAGCGAACATTTTTCCTTTCACCTTCTTATTGTAGGCTCTGGCGACTTTTTCTTTCTGCCTTTGTAGTGAATCCAAGGCTAACATTCTCTCCTCATCTAAATCGACAAGTTCGTCTGCCATCATGCTCCAATAATCTTCAGAAGGTATTTCATATTTCCTTTGGGTTCTGACTGCCTGAACCTGAATCTCTACTGGTAACACTGCATCGTGCCCATATACCAGTCGAAATGGAGTTGTTCTGGTTGCTTCTTTTGGTGACGTTCGACATGCCCACAAAGCTTGATCTAACGTCTTATGCCAATTTCTTGGCTTCTTGCCTATATGTTTCTTTATTAGGCTAATGATCACCTTATTGGCCGCTTCGACTTGGCCATTTTCCTGTGCGTAATATGGGGTAGAAGTCAATAATTTGATTCCCATTTCGTTTGTAAATCTTGCACTTTTCGACCAGTAAAGACTGACCCTTGGTCGGTTGTGATTGTTTCTGGGATGCCAAATCTGCAGATGATGTGACTTTGGATAAAGTCTATCACGGCATCTTGATCTACGCTTGTCAATGCTACGACTTCGACCCATTTTGTGAAATAGTCGATACCTACCAAAACATACCTTTGTTGTTTCGACGAAGCTGGTTTTATTTCTCCAATCACATCCAATGCCCATCCTCGGAAAGGCTAGGGCTTTACAATTGTATGTAACTCGCTTGCAGGCACATGATGTATGCCCCCATGCAATTGGCATTCCTGACAGCTTTTAGCAAATTCAATGCAATCTTTCAACATTGAAGGCCAATAAACTCCTGAGCGCATCAAAAGCCATTTCATCTTCAGTCCCGCTTGATGCGCCCCACACGCTCCACTATGTACATTAGACACAACCACATACACCTCACTTTCTCCTAGGAATTTCAGTAAAACTCCTTCAGCTGTCTTTTTGAACAATTCATCATTCACCAAGACATAGCTAAGGGTCCTATATTTTACCTTTCGATCTGTCGACCCTATAGGATTATGTAAATAATCTACTAACGGTTTATGGCAATCATTTTCTCCCTCGTCGTCGACGGTCAGAATTTCAAAATGATATTTATCTACAACTCCCAACTTTATAATCGACAAATCTGATGGTGATAACAATGTCGCTCGTACCTTCTCTTTTACTTGGACCTCTTCTTCATCATGTTCTTTCGATGCTTTGTACCTTGAAGCTTCCTGCGCCAAATCGTTTGCTCTCTGGTTCTCTTTCCGTGGTATATGCTGGAGGTTTACTTGCTCAAACCTCTTGAGTAATCTGATGGCAACCACAAAATACATGATTAAATTTTCTTTAACACACCTGTATTCTTTTGATACCTGCTTAATTACTAACTCAGAGTCTCCCATAATTTCGACATTCCTTGCCCCCAATTCTAGCAGAAGTTCAAGTCATGTAATCAATGATTCATATTTTGCTTCATTGTTTGTGCATACTCCTTCAATTTTGTATTTGGACTCTGCTGGAATTCCATCTGGAGAAATTATGACTCCTCCTATCCCAGATCCGTTCTTATGCCTTGAACCGTCGAAGTATAGTATCCATGGCGCTATGATGACACTGAAATTTACTGTATTTTCGACTCCGATTTCACATGCATTCTAGTTGTTTTATTGTTATTTTGTTGTGTTATTGCTATGTTTTCCTTTGTTTTCAGGTTTTTACTTTAATCGGAGCCCCGATCGAGAAAAGGAGTGAAAAAGAGCTAAAAACCCTAAAATTCAACATTTTGTACTTGTGGCCTACCCCATGGCTGGCGCCATAGACCCTGCCATGACGTGTCCAAGCTCAACCTCCCTCAACTGCCACGTTCCCCACTACTTCCACTAAGGCGCCTCTGAATGGTCTTGTGGCGGGCGCCATGGCCTTGTGGCGGGCGCCACAAGAGGAAAAGTTTTCCCTCCCATTTTCAAGTTGAAGGGCATCCTTGTCATTTCCATCTTTTTACTTGCTTATAAATAGAAACTCGAAATCACTTTTACAATCATCCAAACTTAGAACAGAGGCAAACTCATAGCAACTTTGTTTCACTTAGGCATATATTCAGTATTATAAAGTGGTAATCGCTTCGTATTGGAGTGTTATCACAATTGTGTAATCGAGTCTGTGATAGAGTTTGTAATCGAGTTTGGAGCACTTTGGAAGGAAGTTAATCCTGCCGCCATTTTCATTTCCGCTTTGCAATTTACTCAACCCTCCGATTGGAGCAGGTTTTTATTACTTGTCTTTATCTTATTTATTTTCTTACACTCGCTTTACTTTCATTTATTTTCTCGCACTTGCTTTACTTTCATTTATTTTCTCGCACTCGCTTTAAATTATTTATTTTCTCGCACTCGCTTTACTTTATTTATTTTCCTCGCACTCGCTTTAAATTATTTATTTCCTCGCACTCGCTTTACTTTTATTTATTTCCCGCACTCGCTTTACTTTATTTATTTCTCGCACTCGCACTACTTTTATTTAAATTAGTGCACTTTTATTTTACCATGTCTAACTAAATTTATAAGGTTAGAATGTAAGGATCGTAATTGAAACGATAATCCATACAATTGTTCGTAGAAACACTTAAGGGCTATTTTAACTTTCAACTTAAGTTTTCCCGCACTTCAATTCCGTTGGGTAAGATCGAAAGCCGTCCAACGTCTATCTAAACTTAATTGTTTTTAACTATTTCAAAAACAGCGAAAGCGCTTTATTTAGTTCATTAGGAGCTTTTAATTTAAGAAGAAAAGAGATTTTAAAACTATTTTCGGACGCGTTTATAAGTTTAGAGTCTGGTTCGTGAGAACCTCTTTTGGTTAAGAAATCCAGGTTATAATACTTTTCAACTTGGTCAAGATACTATATTTCTTAAAAATAGGTTTACTACTCTAACGCAATGCGCGCCTTTTTATAAGTGACAATAAGAGGGTTTGATTAGGGAGTAAAACTCGGTTCTAAATACGCGAAAGCGACAGTTCCTGTTAAATTAGTTCTTTTCAAAGTAGAAAACATTGCCCATAAGTAGTTCTATTAGCAAGTACTTGGATTATTAATTGATTAGATGAATTACATTCGACCCTGTCTTTATTAATTAAACTTTATTCAACACTTTACTTTCCATTGCACACTCTATAAACACCTATTTTGATTGCCTTTGATAAACACCATAACGACAGATAACGATAGATTGACACTTGGTCTCTGTGGATTCGACAATCTTTTATATTACTCTGACGCGTTTGTATACTTGCGAAAGCACACGCATCAAGTTTTTGGCGCCGTTGCCGGGGACCAATTTCGTCAAATTTCATTTTCTTGTTGTTATATCGTTTAGACTTTGGCTATTTCCCGCCGGTCAATGCGAAGAACTCGAAGCACCGGAAGTTTAAGCTTAGTATACCCTCTGGCGGAACTTGAACGTTACGCTCGTGCACGTTTATTCTTTCATAGAATTAAGAGAGCTATGGCCGAAGATCAAAACCAAAGACCTCTTAAGGATTTCGCTCAACCATCTAATGAAGAACCTAGTTCTAGTATAGTAAACCCAACCATCCCAGCTAATAATTTTGAACTTAAACCATCCCTGTTGCAACAGAGACAATTCGTAGGTCTCGCTACTGAGAACCCAAACCAAAATTTAAAAATATTTCTTCAATTAGCAGACACTTTTAAAACCAATGGAGCTTCTCCTGAGGCAATACGTTTAAGATTATTTCCTTTTTCCCTCAGAGATAAAGCCCTATCATGGTTAGATTCCCTTCCACCCAATTCCATTACGACTTGGGATAACCTTAGAAGAGTTTTTCTTGCTAGATATTTTCCCCCGAGTAAAACCGCCATTCTTCGAAACCATATAACTAGATTTACCCAAAACCAAGGAGAATCGCTGTTTGAAGCTTGGGAGAGACATAAAGAGTTGTTACGAGCATGCCCACATCATGGTTTAGAAAATTGGTTAATCATTCAAACCTTCTATAATGGACTTCATTACAACACAAAGATGACCATCGACGCTGCCGCAGGCGGTGCTCTGATGAAAAAACCTTATCCTGAAGCTAGTGCCCTCATCGAAGATATGGCTCAAAACCACCAATCATGGGGAGTCGAACGAGCGACAGTTGAGAAGAAGGAAGCCCAAGGAGGAGTGCATGAACTAAGCTCTATAGACATGACACAAGCTAAAATGGACGCATTAGCCCTTAAGGTCGAGCATATGTGCATAAACCCGAATACTGTAGCCGCAATTTCGTCGGATTGTGAAATATGTGGAACCAAAGGACACCAATCTGCAGAATGCAGTCTATTAAACGAAACCCACTTTGAGCAAGTGAACTACACCCAAGGGAACCCATATTCGAATACCTATAACCCTGGATGGAGGAATCACCCGAACTTCTCCTATAAAAACAATAACCCTATCCAAAATAATGCACCTCCGAGACCTAGTTATCAGGCCCCAAGATCAAATCAACCTATGCAACCTGTGCCACCAAAGCCGAGCCTTGAGAAAACTATGGAAAATTTTATCACCGCTCAAACCCAACAAAACAAGGAGTTCATGAACCAAAACATTCATGTTAACGAATTGATTACTCAGTTAGGAACTAAGGTTGACCAAATAGTTACTCATACCAAGATGCTTGAAACCCAGATCTCTCAGGTAGCTTTAAACCAAGCCCCTCAGACTACACCTGGAGGACAATTCCCTGGACAACCTCAACAAAATCCGAGAGGACAAGCCAATGCCATTACCCTACGAAGTGGGAATACTTATGATGAGCCATCAAACCCTAGATTGAGTGAACCCGAAACTTCTAAGGAATGTACCAAACCCACGGACGAAGTAAAGGAACCACAGGAACCTGAAAACCAGGAAGGTCAAGAAAAAGGAGAAGAACCTAAAGATAAAACTTACGTACCACCCCCACCATATAAACCACCTATACCATATCCGCGAAGACTCAAACAAACCCAGATCAATAAACAGTATAAAAAATTTATTAAAGTTATAGAAAAACTTCATGTAGAAATCCCTTTCACAGAAGCCATCACCCAAATACCTTCTTATGCAAAGTTTCTCAAAGACATCCTTACCAACAAACGTAGACTTGACGATCCGAAGCCTTTGGAATGTAATGCTATTTCCGAGGACAAATTAGCAAAGAAAGATAAAGATCCTGGAAATTTCTCCATTCCTTGCCTTTTGGGTAATCATGTCATCGAAAAAGCTTTTCTAGACTTAGAAGCTAGTGTGAGCCTAATGCCTTTAGCAGTTTGTGAGAGGTTAAACTTAGGAGAATTACAGCCCACTAAGATGTCACTTCAGTTAGCCGATAGATCTGTTAAATATCCGATAGGCATTTTAGAAGATGTCCTTGTTAGGATAGGTCAGTTGTTTATCCCTACTGATTTTATTGTCATGGACATCAAAGAGGACAATGATATACCAATCCTTCTAGGTAGACCATTCTTATCGACTGCAGGAGCCATAATAGATGTCAAGAAAGGAAAGTTGACATTTGAGGTAGGTGACGAGAAAATAGAATTTATACTTTCGAAATTTCTTATGGCACCTGTGATGGGAGACTTGTGTTATGCCTTAGATATCATTGATGAATGTGTTAGAGAATTAGAACAAAAAGAAATTATAAAAACAATTAAGTTACCATTAACTCTCATAAGGGAAGATGATGACTTTAAAAAACCCTACATCGATGATAACCTTTACGAATGTTTATCCCTTACTCCAGATCCTATGCGATGCCCTAAGAAACTAACCTTAGAACTTAAGGAACTGCCTAAGAACCTGAGATATGAATTCCTCGATGAAAAGATGAACCGTCCAGTTATAGTTAGTGCTACCTTGAGCCTAGAGGAAACAAACCAACTTTTAGACGTTTTACGAAGATATTCCTCAGTCTTAGGATATAATATCTCTGACCTGAAAGGTATAAGCCCATCCGTATGCATGCATCGGATTTCGCTCGAAGAAGATTCAAAACCCTCTAGAGAACATCAGAGAAGAATAAACCCTATAATGAGTGATGTTGTTAAAAAGGAAGTTCTTAAGTTACTTGAGGCAGGTATAATCTACCAGATCTCGGATAGTAAGTGGGTGAGCCCTGTGCATGTAGTACCTAAAAAGGGAGGCATCACAGTCGTGCAAAACGATAAAGGCGAACATGTAGCAAAACATTTAGAAGGAGGATGGCGGATGTATATAGATTATAGAAAATTAAATAAAGCAACTAGGAAGGATCATTTCCCTTTACCATTTATAGACCAGATGTTGGAGCGTCTAGCCAGACACTCTTACTTCTGTTATCTAGATGGATACTCTGGATTCTTCCAAACACCTATCCACCCCAAAGATCAAGAAAAAACTACCTTTACATGCCCTTATGGAACTTTTGCCTACAGACGAATGCCATTCGGCCTCTGTAATGCCCCAGCTACTTTCCAACGCTGCATGATGTCAATCTTTGCAGATTACCTTGATGGTATCATGAAAGTGTTTATGGATGATTTCTCAGTTTGCGGATTTGATTTCCACAATTGTCTTGCTAACCTTGAGAAAATCCTGGAGAGATGCGTGGAGGTGAACCTCGTGCTAAACTAGGAAAAGTGTCATTTCATGGTGACCGAAGGAATAGTTTTAGGACATATAGTTTCCGAAAAAGGTATAGAGGTAGATAAAGCTAAAATAGAAGTTATAGAAAACCTAAAACCACCAAAAACCATCAGAGAAGTCCGAAGCTTTCTTGGACATGCTGGATTCTACCGACGTTTCATTAAGGACTTCCCCAAAATAACCAAACCTTTAACTGGACTTTTAATGAAAGATGCTGAATTCATTTTCGATGAAAAATGTAATGACGCATTTAACCTTTTAAAGCAAGCATTGATCTCAGCACCCATTATGAAACCACCAGATTGGTCGGAACCTTTTGAGATAATGTGCGATGCTAGTGATTATGCAGTTGAAGCCGTTCTAGGACAAAGGAAAGATAAAAAATTACATGCCATTTATTATGCCAGTAGAACCCTAGATGTTGTCCAACTTAACTATGCAACAACTGAAAAAGAATTACTCGCTGTAGTTTTCGCTATAGACAAATTTAGATCTTATCTAGTAGGAGCAAAAATTATAGTTTACACCGATCATGCTGCCATTCGTTACCTATTAAGTAAAAAAGATGCCAAGCCCAGGTTACTCCGATGGATTCTATTACTACAAGAGTTTGATTTAGACATAAGAGATAAAAAAGGCACTGAAAACATGGTAACCGATCACCTTTCTAGGCTAGAACATCTAAAACCTGAACTAGTACCCATAAATGATGATTTCGCCTATGATAGACTGATAGCTAGAGTAGAAACCATTGAAGATAATAACCTAGATCCTTATGAGCACTCCCAAAATTCCTTAGCAATAAGTAACGTACCCTGGTATGCAGACTTCGTTAATTTCCTAGCTGCTGATATAGTACCTCCTGATCTTGACTACCACCGCAAGGAGAAATTCTTCCACAATGTGAGAAACTTCTATTGGGACGAACCGCTCCTTTTCAAAAGGGGTAAAGATGGCATTTTTCGCCGTTGCGTTCCAGAAGAAGAGGTAAATAGTATTATTGAGCATTGTCATTCTGCACCGTATGGTGGACATGCGAGCACCTCTAAGACATACGCCAAGATTCTTCAAGCTGGCCTATTCTGGCCTACCATGTGGCGAGATGTCTATGCTTGCATTGTCAAATGCGATAGATGCCAACTCACTGGAAACATTTCAAGGCGTGATGAAATGCCTCTAAGAAACATTCAGGAAGTAGAACTCTTTGACGTATGGGGTATAGATTTCATGGGACCTTTCCCACCATCCTTAGGAAACATGTATATCTTAGTAGCTGTAGACTATGTGTCTAAGTGGATTGAAGCTATAGCTGCGCCCACAAACGACACTAGGGTAGTACTCAAACTATTTAAAAACTATATATTCCCTAGATTTGGAACACCATGTTTAGTCATAAGCGATGGAGGATCACACTTTATATCGAGAATATTTGACAAACTTTTAAGAAAATATGGAGTTAGGCATAGAGTAGCAACACCATACCATCCACAGACTAGTGGCCAAGTAGAAGTATCTAATAGGGAGATAAAACAAATCCTAGAGAAAACTGTTTCTATTTCTAGGAGAGACTGGTCTTAGAAGCTTCAAGAAGCATTATGGGCCTATAAAACCGCTTTCAAAACCCCTATAGGAACTACTCCTTACCAACTAGTTTATGGAAAATCCTGTCACTTACCGTTCGAATTAGAGCATAAGGCCTATTGGGCCATTAAAACTTTGAATTTAGACTACCTAGCCGCTGGAGAAAAGCGTACCCTAGACATTTATAAACTAGAAGAACTTAGGCAATCTACCTACGAGAATGCAAAAATATACAAAGAAAGAACAAAAGCCTATCACGACAAAAGAATAGTAAAGAAAAGCTTCAATATAGGCGATCCTGTTCTCCTTTTCAACTCTAGGTTACGACTCTTCCCTGGAAAGCTACGCTCAAGATGGACTGGCCCATTCGAAGTATCCAAGATTCTGAGATCCGGAGCCGTGGAAATCAAGAACGAAACCTGTAGTCCATTCATTGTAAATGGACAAAGACTGAAGCTCTACGAAGGAGGAGGCATTCCAACATACTACTCAAGCCACACTCTGATTGATCCACCGATTCCTACTACTACAGGTGTATAAATTCTAATCGTCAAGCTAATGACGTTAAACAAGCGCTGCGTGGGAGGCAACCCATGGTTTTTCTTTCATTTTACTTTTTCACATTTATTTAATTTTATTTTTATTTTATTTTATCGTATTTTGCATCGAGACTAAAAATTTGAATGGTTTGCATTTTCAGGATCACTTTCTTAACTTTTATAGGATGCAAGATTTCGATGATATGCACGTGGCCTATAGAGATAATGCTCAGAGAGAGCGCTACATCGCTCTGTATCAGCGCCCTATGGAACCCACACGTTATCCTGATCATCACTGTATGGAGGCACTGGGTATCGAGCCGAGTATCTGATTCCTTAGCCACCAGCTTCACTGGGACGAGTTTGCTGATGACTTGAGTAACACCTACAGGAACCTGACATTGGAGTTCCTGAGTTCATTCGACTATGACCCATACTCTGGACCAGATGGGTATGCTGCTTCCAGGCTCTTTGGAGTTGAGTACTCTTTCAGCCAGAAAGAGTTCGGCGACCTATTGGGTTTCCAGACCACTCCTGATGCTATCCCGGAGACACCTATGGGATATTTTCTAGGTAAGGAGGTGGAGAAGTTTTGGAGTGATATATCAGGTGGCGGAAGCCAAGATCCATCTACGCAGTTATCTCATGTTATACATAACCCCGCCTTTAGATACTTTCAGATGATATTAGCACATTCCTTCCTGGGAAGACCGGATGCAGAGACACTACTGAGTGAAGAGGAGATCTTCCTATTATTTTGTGCATCCCAGTCTCGCCCAGTAGCATGTGGGAACTTTTTGTTATACAGTCTCAGCGGTGTCTCCAGATCTACCGAAGGAGTCATCCATGTGGGCGGAATCATCACGCAGATTGTTGTCGCTTTAGGTCTGTCTCGCAAGCTGTCACATCTCCTGATCTACTGTGGGTACACTACCATGGACATCGACTTTTGTTTGACCAGAGGGTTGATGAGGAGAGCCTCTTTCCACCCATGTCAGTTTCGATTGCTGGTCAACAGCGAGGCTATCCATTATTTCACACTGCCAGATCCTATGATGACTAGTGTGCATGATCCAGTGAATTGGAGTTATGCTCTAGAGGGCCAGGGAGAGACCGTCGAGGAGCCGAGATCACCACCCATTGCTGAATACACGCCTACACCACCATCTCCCAGGATCACTGTTTTCTCTAATAATCTTTCATTGTAGACCCCCGACATCCGCACCCAGATTGCTGAGTGTCGTAGAGAGATCGCAAAGCTTAGACAAGAGGTGGCTGAACTCACTTTACAGATGGGAGTGTCTGATCTCACCCACGCTACCGAAGCCGACTGTTTATATCAGGAGATCACAGAGCTCAGGCAGGAGGTAGCCATGCTCCGTGGATCCACTCAGGAAGATGGCATCCCTACTATATGATCTTACCATTTCATCTTATTTTATCTCTTTCTTATATTTCTCGTATTTACATAACTCATTTTATATTATCGCATTTGGAATATTATATAAACTATGTCTATACATTGATATTTCTACTTTTATCTATATATGTCATATGTTTGTTTTATTTGCATTTTTTATTTTATTTTAGTTATTTATTTATTTATTAGTATAATAATTAATTTTTGTTTCATTTTTATTTTTATTTTACTTCTATAAAAATTATGCAAGCCAATGATACTAGGAAATCACAAGACAAATGTTATCTGAATCCCTCAAAGCCAAAAGACAAGAAAAGCCTAAGCCAAAGGACCAAAATCTGGCCCAACCAGATTTTGCCTTGTGGCGCCCGCCATAGACCCTGTGGCGCCCGCCACAGCGTCTGTAAAAGGTCGGGGCAGAACCCCTTCCTTCACCATTTTCACACCTTACAACCTTCCAAACCCATTTTTTCACCTTGGAAAAACATCCTTGAACCCACAAAAAGCTCATACCTTTCTACTCACCACACCGTACAAATCATTTTTCCGATTTCCATTTTCATTTTCATCCGTCGGATTTCGTAAAAATCCAACCTTTTCACATTCCACTTCATCTTCTTCATCACTTTTCAAGAGCTTCCAAATGGAGTTTAATGGATTCATTCTTCGAGGAGGGAAACCGGGGGATAGACAAAGAAAAATCATCGAACAGTTGCAAAATCGGGAGATCCTCCCGACAAGGTATGTTGACGAAAACTGTCTCTACACTTTAGGTATCTATCATAGCATATTTCATTTATTAGATAACTTAGGATTGCATAATTTCTTTTCCAACAAAGAACCCACCTATGAGTGATTGACACTTGAATTCTTGAGTTCCTTAATTTACATTGTCAACCCTAACACTGCTAGCACAGTTGGTACTGTCAGATTTAGAATGTTTGTTGTTGAATATGAATTCAGTACCGACGAACTAGCCAGCTTGTTAGGAATCCCTCATGGGGACGGTGCTATTTGTGAGGCCCCTTTGGATTCAGAGTGGTCAGTTGAGGTATTTTCCTTCTGGGAGTGATTATCAAACACTTCCATAAACTCTTTTGAAGGAGTTCTTGCCTCAACTATCCACAACCCGACCATCAGAGTTTTTAGATATCTGTTGACATGTACTATTTTTGGCTGGGAGAATCCAAATAAGGTTAATGCTAGAGAGCTTCTATTTTTGCAAGGAAGCCTCACAAATAGACGAATTAATTCGGTCCCGTTCATGCTTGCTCATATGACTTTAACTTTAAATAAAGCGGGACCGATTTCTTTTGGTGGATTGATTACGTCTATTGCTTGAGCACTTAACTTGAACAATGAGATGGCTACCATAGACCCCTTACCTCCTCGCACAATTAACCTAAAATTTCTGAGAGACATGAAATTGTGCCGTTTGAGGAGAGAAGGAGGCTATATGCTTATGGTTCATGGTGTAGCCATCCCATCTGTTGTTTTACCGTGCACTAGACGTACAGATGTACAAGATGAAAGGAATTGGAACTACGCTTTAGATGCTCCACCTGTTTTAGGTCCTTTTCCTCCTAACATTCCTGATGAGGCGGGATATAACACTGATGATGAATATGATCGGAGAGAGAGATCTCCCATACCCCATGTGTCCCCCCATCATCCTTCACCACCACACACCGCACCATCTTCTTCTTCTGTAGGTACCACTCCTGGCTTTTATATTACGGAGGAGATGTGGCGTGACCACATGGCTAAAGAGCAGAGGCGTGACGACATACTCTCTACCATCCAACAACAGCTGGCGAATAACATGAGCTTCATGCAAGAGTCGCAGCGGAGGACAGATAGGTCCTACGACACTGTTCTACAGTCACTACAAACGATCACAGATACGCAAGCCCATCAGCAACACTACCACCAGAGACACATGGCACTCATTGAAGCCACTCAAGTTTCCATTATGGGTAACCTTCGAGAGGTGAGGACCGCTCAGGATGCCCTGCAGGCGAGGATGGATCAGAGAGACCGTCGTCGTACCCGATCCCGTCGTCCACCTCAGGATGGCGAGGGCACCAGTGGTCAGCAATAGATTGTCAGGTAACTCTTCCCTTATCTTATTTCGAAACATTGGGGACAATGTTCGATTTAAGTGTGGGAGGAGACTCTATCGTCTTTTCTTTATTACCTTTCTCGTTTTTTTTTCCTTTATCGCTTTTTCTTTGCTGTTTTTAGATAGTTTATTTATTTTTATTTCCTTTTAGTTGTTTATTTTGCCTTTTAGTATAATGCATGAGTCTGACGAGTCACCAAATATAGTAGATCTTTAGTAGAATCCTACCTCCCCATACCTTTAGCCCCACCGAATTTTTTTTTGCAAAAGAAAATAGTGTTATTCCGAAAGTTTTCAGGTTTTAAAGACATGTTTTGAGAAAGGATGCGGTGACTTGGGAGAACTTTGCGAAACATCAGTATTATTTTAGCACCATAGACTTCGTAAATATAAGAACCACTCCCGAAACCCCATATACCATGGCCTTAATCATCATTTCCGTATAAGTCCTCAGTAGTTTATCTCAGCAGTCAGCTCCGGCCTACACATCCTCTACGTAGGGGACCGATGCAAATAAGTGAATGATCCAGCAAAACAAAAAAAAATAAAAGAAAGCAAAAAGGCAACTCCGGTATAGGTGACCCTCACAAAGTCATTTAAACCAAAGAATTGTAAAAATTTTCTACAAAAACAAAAAGAAAAAAACTTACCCACTGTTAGTTGGTTCAGAGGTATCTGGCACTGAACTCGATAGGGCGGATTACGATCCGATCCCCCACAACTACAGTTGGGTCCAATAAAAGGGTTTACACATATTTATGTGCCAGAAACCCCATGCTCAGATCATAATCACTAACAGGCCACTCTACTATGAAGCATGTACGGATAACGGGCTTAATGTGATTGCGCCTGAATGAAAAGGACACAAAAAGAGATGAAGAAGCAGGACTAGGTATTGTGGGATAATATGGGTTGGTTAATATAGGAATGAAGTCTATGTCCGTATTTGCGGATTAGTGTCATCATGATACCCTTAGTTCACTCATTTAGTACCTATCACTGCATCCCGACTTGAACTTAGAATTTTTACCTGAAGCACTCGTTTGCACCAGTTTTTCTTTTATGAGCTTTTTAATATTTTGCTTGAGGACAAGCAAAGGTTTAAGTGTGGGAGAGTTTGATAACACTAAAATTTACCGTATTTTCGACTCCGATTTCACATGCATTCTAGTTGTTTTATTGTTATTTTGTTTTGTTATTGCTATGTTTTCCTTTGTTTTCAGGTTTTTACTTTAATCGGAGCCCCGATCGAGAAAAGGAGTGAAAAATAGCTAAAAACCCTAAAATTCAGCATTTTGTACTTGTGGCCTACCCCATGGTTGGCGCCATAGACCCTGCCATGACGTGTCCAAGCTCAACCTCCCTCAACTGCCATGTTCCCCACTACTTCCACTAAGGCGCCTCAGAATGGTCTTGTGGCGGGCGCCATGGCCTTGTGGCGGGCGCCATAAGAGGAAAAGTTTTCCCTCCCATTTTCAAGTTGAAGGGCATCCTTGTCATTTCCATCTTTTTACTTGCTTATAAATAGAAACTCGAAATCACTTTTACAATCATCCAAACTTAGAACAGAGGCAAACTCAGAGCAACTTTGTTTCACTTAGGCATATATTCAGTATTATAAAGTGGTCATCGCTTCGCATTGGAGTGTTGTCACAATTGTGTAATCGAGTCTGTGATAGAGTCTGTAATCGAGTTTGGAGCACTTTGGAAGGAAGTTAATCCTGCCGCCATTTTCATTTTCACTTTGCAATTTACTCAACCCTCCGATTGGAGCAGGTTTTTATTACTTGCCTTTATCTTATTTATTTTCTCGCACTCACTTTACTTTCATTTATTTTCTCGCACTCACTTTACTTTCATTTATTTTCTCGCACTCGCTTTAAATTATTTATTTTCTCGCACTCGCTTTACTTTATTTATTTTCCTCGCACTCGCTTTAAATTATTTATTTCCTCGCACTCGCTTTACTTTTATTTATTTCCCGCACTCGCTTTACTTTATTTATTTCTCGCACTCGCACTACTTTTATTTAAATTAATGCACTTTTACTTTACCATGTCTAATTAAATTTATAAGGTTAGAATGTAAGGATCGTAATTGAAACGATAATCCGTACAATTGTTCGTAGAAACACTTAAGGGCTATTTTAACTTTCAACTTAAGTTTTCCCGCACTTCAATTCCGTTGGGTAAGATCGAAAGTCGTCCAACGTCTATCTAAACTTAATTGTTTTTAACTATTTTAAAAACAGTGAAAGCGCTTTGTTTAGTTCATTAGGAGTTTTTAATTTAAGAAGAAAAGATATTTTAAAACTATTTTCGGACGCGTTTATAAGTTTAGAGTCTGGTTCGTGAGAACCTCTTTTGGTTAAGAAATCCAGGTTATAATACTTTTCAACTTGGTCAAGATACTATATTTCTTAAAAATAGGTTTACTACTCTAACGCAATGCGCGCCTTTTTATAAGTGACAATAAGAGCATTTGATTAGGGAGTACAACTCGGTTCTGAATACGCGAAAGCGACAGTTCCTGTTAAATTAGTTCTTTTCAAAGTAGAAAACATTGCCCATAAGTAGTTCTATTAGCAAGTACTTGGATTATTAATTGATTACATGAATTACATTCGACCCTGTCTTTATTAATTAAACTTTATTCAACACTTTACTTTCCATTGCACACTCTATAAACACCTATTTTGATTGCCTTTGATAAACACCATAACGACAGATAACGATAGATTGACACTTGGTCTCTGTGGATTCGACAATCTTTTATATTACTCTGACGCGTTCGTATACTTGTGAAAGCACACGCATCACGCTATGTCTACGTAATTTTGCGCCATTTCGACCATTGAATGGTCGACAAGGAAATCTGCCACCACTTGCCCTTTCATCGCTTTTAAAGGCACGTACATCAGTGAATACTCAGTTAACGCTAAAGCCCATTTACCATATCGACTATTCAAAATTGGTTTAGATAACATGTGCTTAATAATATCAAAGTGAGAAGATACATACACATCAACAGGCTTAATATATTGCTTTAGTTTCATACAAGAAAAATACAGGCATAGACATAGTTTTTCTATATCACTATACCTAATTTCAAGATCATTAAACATTCGACTAAGGTAATGCACAGGTATTTCGACACATTTTTCATCCTCTTGGACTAACATACTTCCTATAGTCTATTCTGAAGCTGCAATATACAACCTCATTGGCATATTCCTAACAGGAGGGGCCAGTACTGGAGGCTTAGTCAAATATTCTTTAATTTTGTCGAAATCCTCTTGGTGCTCTTCTTGCCACTTAAAGTCCTCATTCTTCAATCGAAGGAGTGGTGAAAATGCTTTAGTCTTGCCACTTAAATTTGATATAAATCTTCTAAGAAAAAATATTTTTCCCAACAAAGATTGCAGTTCCTTTTTGGTCGGCGAAGGTTTGACGTCCATAATGGCTTTTGTTTTGCTTTGGTTTACTTCAATACCTTTTTTATGCACCACAAAGCCAAGGAAATCACCCGCCTGCACACAAAAAGCATACTTTAATGGATTCATTTTCAATCCATATTTCCTCATCCTTAAAATGGCCTTTCAGAGATGTTCGACGTGAGTAAGTCGACCATTTGATTTTATCACAATATCATCCATGTATACTTGCATGAAATCTTCAATAAAATCACGGAACATTGAGTTCATTACCCTCTGATATGTCGCTCCGGCATTTTTTAAGCCGAATGGCATGACAACCCACTCATATGTACCTAAGGCTCCTGGGCATCGAAACACCGTCTTCGGCACATCTTCCTCTGCAATAAAAATTTGGTTATATCCAGAATAACCATCTAACATACTTAAATATTCAAAACCAGCGGCAGAATCGACCAGCATTTCTGCTATGGGCATGGCATACTCATCTTTGAGGATAGCAGCATTTAGATCTCTAAAGTCAATACATACTCTTAAAGACCCATTTTTCTTAATTACTGGCACAATATTGGCCAACCATTCAACATACCTTGCAGTTTGTATAAACTTGCTTTTGAGGAGCCTTTCTACCTCAGCTTTTATCTTTGCCATGATCTCTGGTGCGAAACGTCTAGGCGTCTGCTTTACTGGATTTCTTCCAGTTTTTATTGGCAGTTTTAGTTCGACCAAATCCCTACTTAAACCAGGCATTTCGTTATAATCCCAAGCGAAACAATCCTTTAATTCTTTAAGTAAAGATATTACCTCAGATTTTAACTCTTTGTCGATGTTAATGCTGATGTATGTTGGCCTTTTGTCGCCATTTTCGCCAAGGTCGACTTCTTTTAAGGGGTCTTTTGGTCGCATCTTTTATGGCGCCTTTGGGTCCTTTTCAAACCCTAAAGATTCTTCGTCATAAATGCAGTCCAAACACTGCATGTTGGCGTTTCCTTTAGCCAAAACTGACTTATCTGGAGGTTCTTGCTCAATAGCCAAATTACCTTCTTTCTTTAACACATAGGCTTCGCCAACAATGTTTTCTTCAGCCTCTAGAGCCGATTTTATTTTGTTCTTGGCAACATATGCCGAAATCTTTTTTAGAGCTTCTAGCTCAGTCATCACCAGTGACATCTCCCCAGCCTGTCAACCGGATACCTGTATAGGGTGGATCATCTAAACGTTCCACATCCCAAATGAAGCCATAAGTCTCGTGCAAAGTTAGAGAAACAAAAGCTTCACTCAGATTAGCGCACACATCCTCAACTAGAAAACAAAGAGAAATGTTGGCCAGCTTTCTCTCGAATTCCTTCTTGCCGACATTGTTCACGTCAGCCATGAAGTACCCTTGGTCAACTTTGATATTTTCGACCACTCCATCTTCTCTCCAAATCACCAATCTTTGGTGTGCTGAAGATGGTACGGCTCCGACACCATGGAGCCATTCTCTGCCAAATAGCAAGTTATAGCTTGGCTTGGCATCTATCACCATAAACAGTGTCGGTCTAGTTATTGAACCAACAGTGATATTCACCATGATCACACCCATGGTGCTTTTTGTTTTGCCCCCGTAGTCAGACAAGACCACGTTGTTGGATCTAATATCAGTATCATATTTGCCAATCTTCCTCAGAATATGGTGTGGCATGATATTGACAGTGGCGCCACAATCTACCAACACTTTATTGATAGTCACACCTTCCACTTTGGCCCTAATCAACAACGATTTGAAATGATTTTTCATACTCATCGTGGGCCTTTCAAAAACTGCTTCTTAGCTCTCAGCGGAGCCATCATTCAACACAAAGTAGCATCTTGGCTGGTGTAAAGCCATTTCTTCAGCATCGACATCATCTACCGACTCCTCCACCTCAGTCACGCAATTATATTCTTGTGGTAGAATTGACACCACATTGACTAAGATGTCCAGACTTGCTTCAGATTCTGAATTGAAGTCATCAGTAACTTCATCAGAACATTTCTCAATTGGTCGACGAACATACTCCCTGATCCGTTCTTTTGTTGCTGTGTCGACCTTCACAACAACTTTCTTTCCAGCATTCGCCCCACTGGCCCTGCCTTTTCCAGATATTCCTCTAACAGCCTCTCTTTCGGCCTGCTTACGCCTCTGAAAGTGTCTCCATTGAGTCCTCGACATGGGGTTCTTCCCTAAATAATTTTCAGAGACATGAGTCCTTTTCTCAGACTTGAACTCACGCTTGTAATTAATTGCTAGACCTCCTCTAGCAGCTGCAACCCCTTATGGGGTTTCTTGTTTCCCCTGAGGCTTGACCCAGGTGCCTCTAGGAACACTTGCTGGCAGTACGAAGCTCCTAGGCCTCGCCTGAGTACTTTCCACAACCTTCTTTGGGACTCTTTCATTCTGGCGCTCTCTGTTTAGCCCATTTCTTTTGCTCTTGCTCAATTGTAACTTCTGGAAATTTTCAGCAGCTATTTTGTCGGTGACAACACCACATCTAGGGCACAGGCGAACTTGTGAACCCTTATTCTTGCAACGATACAAGAAATCTACCAAATCATTATCAGCCCTTGCGTAGACTTCAGCTATGTCGACGTCTGGGCTTTCACCCGTTTGCTCCAGCATGCCGGCCTCATCGTATTCGGTGATCTCGGCCATGTTGATCTCGACTGGCTCCACGAATAGAGCTTCCTCCTGGTGGAGAGGGTCATCGTCGATCTTCATTCTGCGGCCAACAAATTTCAGCCTGCCTTCTTGAATCGCTTTCTAAACCAGATCCCTGAAAAGGAAACAATTAGAGGTATTATGACCGAAATAATTATGATACTTACAAAATCCTCTTTTCTGTCTTTATTCTAAAGGTTGTATTTTAGTACCAGGTGGCACCACCATTTGGCCATCCTTAACTAACAAATCAAAAATTTCCTCACACTTTGTCACATCAAAAGTATAAGTTTTCGAAGGGAATTTTGGATTGTTTTTGACAGGATTTTTTCCTTGCGCAGGAAGTAATGATCGACACACATAGGAAGATCCTGGCTTTAACTCAGCCATGTCAATTTCTAATTCGGTCGATGAGGTATAATCAGCCTCATATATTGGATCCGTCGCGTCATAGTCGACAAACGCTACTTTTTCTTTCTTAGCCTTATTGTGTCTAACCTTTTCTAACCTTAGCCGTTCGAGATGTCAAACTCTATCAGCCAATTGTGACATACTCTTCACAAAAGTTGGGTCTATTTTCTTCCTAATGGAATAATCTAACCCCCCAGCAGCCATCTGAACAAGTTCATGTTCTGGTACTTGCGTGAAGCACCTGGCCTTTAACGATCTGAATCTATTCAGATAATCGTTGATGCTCTCAGTAAACCTTCTCTTAATACTAGACAATTCCACCAAACTAATTTTGGAGTGTCCTTCGTATAACTGTTCATGGAACTTCTTTTCTAACTTGGCCCATGAATCATTCGAACTTGGGGCCAAATAAGTGAACCATGTGAAGGTAGCCTTAGTCAGAGAGGAAGGAAAGTTTTTAACTCTCAAACACTCATTATGAGCTAAGTCTCCTGACTCTGTTAGGTATCTGGCAATATGCTCTATTATCGACTCACCAGATTCTCCCCCAAACTTAGTGTACTTAGGCACTTTCATTCCTCTAGGTGCCTCGGTTTGGAGAATAAATTCAGCCAACGGGGAAGCATATAGTGGCCTTTGCAATGTAACACTCATACCATTCCTAGCCATAATCCTTTCGACAATAGTTGTCAAATTATTTTCTACTGCTAAGTCTTCTTGTCGATGTTGATCGACAATTTGATCAACATCTTGGTGTCGGTTAACCAACACCATTTGGTTACGTCCTGCTACTCCTGATTCAATGCCTTGATTTTGCTGGGGTTTAAGGATTTATCCCTCGTAGACTGTCTCATCTTCTGCTGCCCCTATCTCCATATGAACAGGAACGGTTTGTCTTACCACTTGTGCCATCTGTCAAGCCGGTGCCCCCAGAAAATTACACAAGTGCGTCAATTGATTTGCCACCTGCCTATTTGTTCCAGCAGATTCCTGTATCACAGGATTAAAAACTGTACCCATTTGATTAGTTAACATAACCAATCATGGTTACTACCATCCGTTTGCTGCCTCATCACCGCTATTGAAGTGTTCGACAACGACATGGTTCTATTTTGAGTATTATTCATGTTCTGAACATTGCCCCCTTACGCTGATCCTTGCAAGGAGGGATTAGTATTTTGAGCGTTGTCTGAAAACAGTGTTGCACTTGATGCCGACTGATATCCTGGCATTAAGGAATACGACATTCCATAAAGAGGATCTGTGGTGCCAAAGCGAGGCACATAAGGTATGAACGTCGTTGTCGTTGATCCTGAACCTCCCGGTGGAGGTAAAGGAATTGATGCTCCAACCACACCCGTAGTCGACATCGTTGAGGTTGCACTTGTCATCGGCGACAAAGTTGCAACCTGCGAGATTACTGTTTACGTAGTGGATAAAGTCCCTTGTGGCACTTCATCCATATTGGAGTTTGACATTTTCAAAGTTTCTTGTGGCTTACTATATAGTTTGCCACTTCTAAGTTTCATGCAATTTCGTAACTGCACTAGCACTATCCCACTAGGCGTGCCATTTTGTTTACTGTGGAAATTGGTAAACAACCGCTGGTCCTCCCTAGGCCTTACAACTGAGGGTTACTTGCAGGATCGACCAGTTGATCCTAAGACATGTGCTAGTGCGAGTGTGGCTTATTCAATTTGACAGATAATCAGCTTTGTGAGGAATGGCTCCTGACAAAGTATTGAACAAGCGCAGGTTTTTTCTACACGAGATGTTAAATGATGATATAGCCTATGGGTGACTCATGACCGACAGAACTACAACATTCAAAAGACGTACACGACGAACACGCTTTTGGTGAACTCTATTATCGTAATAGAATCAGTGTTGACAGCATAGATGACAACGTAAAGTTATAACTCAAAGGTAAATGAAATTAAAATAAAGTGTTCAACGGGAACAATTGAAAAATAAGAAAGTTGCATTGAAATATATATGGTGAACACTCTTAAAAACTCCTGCTTCCTCGCGCTGGGAATGAGAAGTTTTTTACAAGTGATTTTAGTACAAGGTGAACACCTTGAGTCCCTCGTGGGACATCCTATTTATACTAAACTGAGGAAACTGCCTACAGGCCAAAAACTTCTAAAAAATAACAGACGTCATGCCACACGATCTACAAATTGCTCCATACACGTTCTGCAAACTGCTCCATATTCTGGCGCTTATTCTCCTTGTAACCGCTAGTCACTTTAAATTTCAAACTTCTCCCGCCTAGGTATTTAGGTCGACCCTGTCTCCCATGTGTTTGACGCAACCCGAAATTCCTTAAGTCCTAGTCTTCACTTCAGTCGACAGAATGGGTTTCGACCATACATGATTCTTCTGTCGGTTTCATCTCCTGGTGACTTATGTTTTTCTCTCTTACTTATCTTAGGCACATCTTTCTTTCAAACCACCCCTTGGTGGGGTATAAACCTTACATTCATAAGGCACTTTCATTGATTACGCCTTTAACCTGCCTTATAGATTTCTTGTGGTAACAGACCCAAGCTAATACGCCACACTCATTGCTCTTCATTTACATACATTAAACATTTTATGTTTTGATCTTTTAAATCTGAAAGCTTTATTTTGTAAATGTTGTTCTTCCTCTTTTCAGTGAACAGGACTGTGTCATTTTTCTGATTAACAACTTTACATGTTTTTTGATTAAAAATTATATCATAACCGTTATCACTTAATTAACGTATGGATAACAAGTTATTCATTAATCCCTCAACATAAAGAACATCAGAAATAGAAGGCAGAGATCCATTACCAACTGTATCAGATCCTCTGATTCTTCCTTTCTGGTTTCCTCCAAAGCCTACGAAGCTAGCATTTTTAAGTTCCAGGTTTTTGAACATATTCTTTCTTCTCGTCATGTGTCGCGAGCAACCAGAGTTCAGATACCATGATTGGTGTTTTAACTCTGTTGCATAGGATATCTGCAACATACACTATTTTATCTTTTGGTACCCAGAATCTTTTGGGTCCTTTAGAATTAGTTTTCCCAGAGTTTTTGAAAACTTTAGGTTTTCTAGCATTATTAAATTTTTGTGTTTGTGCAAGTGTGTAATGATAAGAAAAGGGATATTTAAGTTTCTTTTCTGCATAAGGTTTTAAATCATCTTCATCAGAGTCATATCCAATTTTTCTTTTCTTATTATGACTAACACCATAGATCATAGAAGCCATTTTGGTTCTTTCAAGTCTGCTGTTCAGAAATTTTTGAAAATCCTTTTCATATTTGTATATGATGGTGTCAGAAGTAGGTCGAGCTTTATAAATAGTATCTTCAAGTTTTGAACATTTTTTTGTTGAAAATTCATTTTCTTTTTCAAGGATAAAATTATTTTCTTTAAGTTCACAAACTTCTTTCTCAAGCTTATCACACTCTTCAACAGTTTCTTCATGAACCTTTATCGGGTTCTTGAATTTTTATCGATGCTTCTGATACAAGCTCAGAGATTCTGATAAACAGGCTTCCGGATCAGAATGAGAAAAGTCAGAGAACACCTCTTCAGAATCAGACTCTCTTTCAGATGAAATTCCAAAGGTAGTGTCCACGAATGTAACATTTGCTTGCTCTTCTTCAGAATCAGATTCTGAAGCTTCAGATTTATAGTCGTCCCATGTTGCCATGAGTCCCTTCTTCTTTGCTTTGAAGGAGTTTTTCTTGAACCCTTCCTTTATGGAGATGTCTTTCTTGAGCTTTGGACATTCATTTATGTAGTGTCCAAGTTCTTTGCATTCGTAGCAGGTCACTTCTTTGTTGGGTCTGCCTCTGGAGGTTGACTCTGGATGATCTCCCTTCTGTCTGGGCTTTCTGAAGTTGTTATTTATTTTTCTCCAGAGCTGTTTGTTTCTTTTGGATAAAAGAGATAACTCTTTTTCATCATCAAAATCTTCATTCTCAGAGTCATCATCATCTTCTTCTTCAACTTGAAAGGCTTTGTTACTTTTTTCCTTTCTTCTTACTGATCTAGACTTCAGAGCTACTGATTTGCTTTTCTTTTGAGGTTCATCTTCCTATAGTTATATCTCATGACTCATAAGGGAGCTGATAAGTTCTTCATAGCTGTAACCATAGGTCTCCACTTCTTTGGAAGATTTCTGATTATCTTCTTGACATGATCTACTATAATGTATCCTTTATCCAGAACCTTAAGTCCTACAACTAATGTTTGGAACCTTGAGAACATTAGCTCAACAGCTTCATCTTCTTCCATTATGAAGGCCTCATACTTTTGGATTAAGGCCAGAGCCTTAGTCTCTTTGACTTGATTATTGCCTTCATGAGTTATCTTCAAGGAATCAAAGATTTCTTTAGCTATTTCCCTATTGGTGATCTTCCTGTACTCATTGTAGGAGATTGCATTCAACATAATGGTTCTAGCTTTATGGTGATTCTTGAAATCACGCTTCTGATCATCACTCATTCTACTTCTTGGAATAGCGATACCAATGGCAGAGATGGGTGGTTCATAACCATTTGTGATAATGTCCCATAGATTAGCATCGTAGCCTAGGAAGAAGCTTTCAATTTTGTCCTTCCAGTAGTCAAATTTTTTTTCCATCAAAAACTGGATTTTTATCATTGTAGCTATTTCTTTCATTTATGTTAGCCATGATGTTTTTCTCACGCTGGATCTCTCTATGCTATTAAGTGTTTGATTCAAAAATTAATAACAGAGCCGAAGCTCTGATACCAATTGAAGGTGGAGAAAAACAAGAAAGGGGGGTTTGAATTGTTTTCACAATAACTAAAAACTTTTACAACACCGCATACACGAAATTAAATGCTCATAACACAAGAAATTTATCCTAGTTCGCTTGAAAATCAAAGCTACTCCAGTCCACCCGGCCAAGGTGATTTCGCCTTCAATAAGGACTTAATCTAATAATCTCAATAGATTACAAAAACGTATAAGAGTTCAACAATCTCTTAGCCTTGTGAAGTCTACAGACTTCAACAAGTCACTTGAGGAAAATCAACAACTTTAAAGAATTACAAGTGTTTGAATTAGTGCTTCTAGGTAAGCAGTATGAACATGATTAAGAATAATTATCGATGATCACACTATGAGAAACAACTCTTGTGTGATTACTGAATTTTATAATGAAAAGTATTTAGTATATAGATCTAAGTGTATGTAGAATTCTTGTGTAATTATTTCGTCTTTTTCAGAATGATGATGATGAGGCCTTTATATAGAACTTTGAGATGATACTGTTGGAGGGAAATTAATGGAGATATCTTGTCAATTATGGGACTTAATGAAATTAATTTTCTTGTCCTTTCCTTAGCAGTCTTGGAGTATAATCTATAACTTCCTTACATAGATTTGTACCATACTTAGAATACTTCTTGATTAAGTTTCCGATTTTGATGAGTCAGATGACTTTTTTAGTGTGAATTAGAGTAAGCAGAGTCAGAGTCTTTGAGCAGAGGCTTGTATTCTTTAGATAGTTGTTTGTTGAATAATCTTCAGATAAATTTTTGTTGAGTAGTCTTCAAATAGATGTTTCTTCTGATGTTGTCTTGTAGAGTCTTTAGATGTAGAGTCATCAAAGTCTTCAGATGTGAACTTAAATGTCAGATTCTATATGTGGTTCTTTCGAAGATGTTCTTGTTTGGAGTCAGATATGATTTCTTCATTGTTTGATCAACTGTCTTGGACTTCGTTAGTTGCCAGATATTATTTTCCTTAGATTCATTTTTCCTTAGAAACCTGCACACTTAGAGAAAATTATTAGGATACCAAATTGTTTCATTATTTGATATCATCAAAACTTAGAGATATATTGCAGAACCAAATTCTTGTTCTGACAATTAGAATAAGCAAGACACACTCGACCTCCTATACACAAATAGTGATCCCATCAGTAGAGATCGGGCCCGATGATAAGGCCATGACGCTATTTGAGAGGTCACAAGAGAAGGTTACTATATGATACATTATGGCAGGGAGTTACAATTATTGAAGAAACAATCGTTAAAAGGAAATTATAAGGGGCAACAAACGTTATTAACTGAGAATTTATGAAGGATATGAAGAGTCAGGAAATGAGATAAGGAAACCTATAAATAGAAGGATTCTTGGAGGGTATATGGGGGAACTAAACACGAAAACCTCACATGGCAGACACTTTAACCATTCAATTTAGGCTCTCCTTGAAATAGAACAAGGAAGCCAACCTTTTAGTATTTTTTTAGCAAGAACATTTAGCGCCCACCGTGGGGCCTCGATAAAACTTGCTCAGGCCATGCAAAAACCATCACCGAAGCGTTAGTACTTCGACCTGGAAATGTCAAGATCATCTCCCAATCGAAGTGACCCGCCTCTTCTGCCAGATATAACTCAATTATTCGCGGTGGTAGAAGCATTTCATTAACAAAATGAAGCCTTGCAAGACAGTGTCCAAGTCTTGCAATCACAGAGTCTTCAAGATGGAGATACAAAAGAGGAGCCTCTAGAATCTCATCCTTTATCTGAAGCTATCTTAGATGATCAGGTCCCGGAGAAATTTAATCCATCATCGTTAGTATCTTTCAAGGGTAAGATTGATCCCCAAGAACACATTATTGCTATTAACAATCAGATGGTTATAGTAGAAGCTTCTGATTCACTCAAATGTAAGTTCATGATTGGGACCTTTAATAAAGGTGTTTTAAGGTAGTATATGAGTCTACCCAGGTTTTCGATCATCCGCTGCCAGGACTTAACCAAGAATATGATACAAGACTTTTTGTAAAGTAAGCATAGGAAAGTGTGGACTACCAATCTATTTAACGTACGAATGCATAATTTGATCAAGATGTTAGATACTTTGTGGATGTGAGTTCAAATCCCACATGATTTGTCATTTCCTTAGTCACTTGCAAATAAATGTGTTTGGCATGATTCAATATTAGACATGTGAATTTCCTTGGAATGCTTGACATGAATTTTATGTTTAAAACTTGTTTCATGGTCATGTTTTGATTCTAGTAAGGTAATCAACATGACAGTTGGCATTTGCATTTTATGTTTGAACCATGTGTCGTGCTGTGAAAAATACCCGAGCGCATCGTACGCACGAAATACAATAGAGTCACCACTGAATTTTATTTATTATAAGAGAAAGGGAAAATATCAATAAAACCCAAAGGGAAGAGAGAAATGGTAAGTGAGTCGGTTATACAAGGGGAAGGTATAAGAACCCTTCACATCCGTTGTACTCAATAAGAACTGTTTTGATTGTTCTTTGTACGAATATGTGTTATTATCTAAAGGTTACTTGGGATTGGTTTTAATTAGGGGAAATAAGTTCTTTAATTAATGTGCTCACCAAGAATTTGAAACCTTATGCCTACGTATTCTCATGGTGCAATGAGAAAATCATAACTCCGTAGTTTGTTGGGTAAAAAATGAATGTTTGTTGGTTGATTTTAGGGAATAATGTTATAATTGTATCCTAGAGGTGTATGACGTTAGCTGTTTGATCCTGGTTTGGATGCTCAAAGTTGTTAGTTTGACTCCTAAGGAATGGATTATATATATTTTTTTTATGAAAAGAAATTACTTCGGTGTCTAAACCAAGGACAAAGAATTACAAATATGGTGTCTGAACCAAGGACAAAGAATTATGAAAGTGGTGTCTGAACCAAAGAGGTGGTGTCTGAACTAAGGAGGTGGTGTCTAAACCAAGGACATGAAATTGTAAAGGTGGTTCCTGAACCAAGAACAGAATTGTAAAGGTTTGCCTAAACTAGAGATTAATAAGGCAAATGGTAACGAGGGTTTGCATAAACTAGGGGATTAACAAGGCAAATAGGAGAGGGAATGAGACAATTTTCCTAAACCAGTGAATTAATAAGGTAAAGAGAAAAGGGAATAGTTTGGGTGTCAAAACCAAGAAGAGTTGTATTGGTACCAAGTGAGAATGAAATGTTCTCGATGTTGGTTATAATTGATTTTAGTCTAAGGACGAATATTTAAACAGGAAGCTTTAGAACAGTGTCTGAACATTCGGGGAGACAGAGTTTACATCCTCCTCATTTTTATTCCTTTTATTATGAAAATTGCCTTGATTTAAATTGCATTAAAGTCTGTGAATGAAGGTGAATACTTTGAATAATTGGGTCACACGTCTTGTATCCAAAGATATTCAGAATAAGGATAAGAGTGTTTTCTTTCATTCTTATCCATTTCTTAAGGCTCATGGCACACAATTCACATCGTATTTGTTAAGTGTTTTAAGTTTATTTGAAAAAAGAGGTTTTAGTTTTACATGAAGAAAGAGAAAGACATGATTAAATGAATGGGATATGGTACTAAGGATGGGGAATGAATCCTAATATTTTCATGCATTTATTTTACCTATTTTCTAGTGTTTTAGAGTGAGGAATTTGTATTTGACCTAAGGGAACATGCATGGTACAAGTCCATAAGTCAATCTAATTAAAATCAAGTGATTAGGGGATTTTAATCACCTAATTGAATAAAAGAACCTAAGGGAGCATACAAGAGTTTTTAAGGGGTAACTAAATAGTTCTAAAGTCATTAATTCAATTAATTGACCAAAATAAATTTAATCATTTAATTAAATAAAAACAATGGGGAATCATCCAAGATATTAGGTCAACCTGTAAGCCCCCAATTTTGTCCCTAAGATCCCTCATGGCATCATATCATAGCATTGCATAGCCTCAAGGATCTTTGAGCATCTTGCCTTCCTTTCCTTTGGGTGGGATCTCCCTGTGAGTGGTTTTGGATCACCAGGCATTGCTTGCATTGTATATCATTGCTTTTCTTGTTTAATCACTAACCAAAAGCAAAAAAAATATGTCACCTAACATTTGTTTTGCAGTCTAAGCAGTCATCAAGCCAGGCAATTCAAGGTTTTCCTTTGTACAAGAGATGATAGTCCCCCAAGTTCATCAAAGCATTTTCAGGTCATCTGAGGACCATACAATCAACTGTACAGTCAATTGAAGGCTTTGAGGTGTGGGAATTGATCTTAACATCCTCATTAATGTTCAAACAAGGCATATTCATCATGTCAAACATCTACCTTGAAGATTTTGAAGCTAAATCAAAAGTTTCCAAAAATGGAAAGTGACCTGTAATTTCAAGTTTCCAAAAATGGCAAGTTTTTGGTTCACATTCAACTTGACTTTCCAACATTAAAGAAGCTCCAAATGAATTTTTGGTCAACATGAAAGTTGAATATCTTTCTCTCCCATTTCCAAAAAGTCCAAGATCATGATCATCTGATGAATGGTTGAGGAGTTACGATCCAATGATTGCAAAGTATGCTTGGAACTTCAAAAGGCCATAACTTTTGATCAAAAACTCCAAATTGAGTCCCTCTTTTTGCAATTTGCTTCTTGTGACCAATATTTTCCAAATCATTCATTGCATTCCATGAAATAAAATCACATGATCATTTGTTCATTCAAGAGTATTTTGGAGGGAAAATGCCTAATTCAAATTTGGTGCATCATACATGCAAAATTCCAATTCTATCTTGTTCATGAGATGACTTTAAGTGACTTTGAGTCCTCACATGGCACTGTTCACGTATGCCTTGCCATGCATAGGTGTTTTTACTAATTTTGCCATGCACCTTATATTTCATTAATCTTCCATTAACCATTGCCTAATTACATTTTCAGCATGATTAGCACATGATATATAAGCTTAATTGTAACAGAATTTTCATAACAATCACATTCTAGATCTAGATTTTTCATTTCCCTCCATTTTTGCTCTCATCTCAAACTTCAAATTTCTTCATATAATCCATTGATTTTATTGCACAATCGTGTTCATTAAGCCTCATTGAGTAGGATCAAGCTATTAGATTGAAGAATTGGAGCAAGAATCAAGTTGTACAAGCATATGAAGATGAACATGGAAGTTGCAATTTGAGCTAGATTCAAGCCTTTTCAAGCATCAATTCGTGCATAAAGCTTCAATACACAAGTTGAGGAGAAGATCTGGACATTGCTGGAGCTTGAATCCACTGTTTCATCATTCTGTTCTTCAAGAAGGTTGGATTTCGAATCTTTTAATTCTTCATTCTATTGCCATGATTAGGTAGAGTTTTCTGTCCTGGTGATGCTGATGCTTTTAGATTTTGATTTGGCTAAATATTGCATGAGATACGATGACTTGAAGTTTTGTAGATCAAACTGTTTCACTTCGATCTGCTCTTATTAGGAAGAATTAAGGTGATTTGAACCTGGATTTGGAATGTACATTAGATAAGCTTTCGATTGGTATAAATTTCATGTGTTTCTGGAATTTTTTTGATGAATGCCACTGTTGCGCCGCCGTTTCATTGAGGAAGACGGTGGAAACCACTGTCAACCACCGCGCATGAACAGTACTTAAGGTTTCTGGTTCAGCGCGTTGAGATTCACTGTTTGAGCGCCTTTCATGTTCCAATCCTCTGTTCGATTCCGCGCCTGGACATTTTGGATTTTTCGCTTGTGATTTCCACTTAACCAAACAATGTGTTTTACTGTGAATGCGCCTTGAACCTTACCGTCCTCTGTTCGATTCCCTGGCCTTGCTTTTGTTATTTGATTTTAATTCCATGCGCTACTTTGAACCTCATGATTCTTGGTTCGATTCGTGGCAATGTTACTTTTGATTTATTTTTTTACGCGCTTGTTTTCACCATGCTAACCTGTGTTCAATACCTTGCCATGACACTTCTGAATTTTATTTTCATGCGCCTTTGGTGACCTCATGATCCTGGGTTCAATCCCTACCTCCAGCATATTTTCAAATTCTATCAAACCATTTTATTTCCCTCCATATTATTTCATGTATTATTTCATTTTGTTCATTCAATTTGAAAAAATCATAAAAAATAGCATATAAATCCAAATTGCTTCCAATTTTTTTTCACTTGTTTGTATTGATGTCTTTTATTTTTAGATGTCATTTGTGTGATTTGAATGGTTCTGGATTTTTAATTGATATTGTGTGTTTGAACATGTATGCAAATCTACCATGCTTCATTCAATTGATTGTGAAATGATCATTGTTTCTCCAATTGCCTTGAAATTTAACATGCTTAATCCTAACATGTTGCTTGATTTTTGAGAATTGGTTTGGCATTTTTCCCATTTGTTGTCACTGTTTTGCATACATGATCATATGGTGTGACATTTGGTGTAACCTTTTTGAACCATGCTTTTGTACATTTTCATTCATGCATCAATTGAACTCCTCTGGACTTGATTTTTGGTATGATGCTTGTTCATGACATGTCAAATATGTATAAAAAGTTTCATGATCATTTGATTCTTTTCTGTTTTGTTTTGATTTTTCTCATGTGAATATCCAATTGTGTGCATTTGGTTTGCCTCTACATGACTTGAATCATTTGATGTCTTTCCTTCATGAGTTGAACTTGGTCCTTTTAAGGACATATTCTTGATGGTTTAAATGTACATTATGCAAAAGATCAATTGCTGTTTTGACTATTTGACTTGCCTTTGACCCTAGTCTTTGTACTAGTGGTTTGTACTCACCAATTATGTTTGTGTTTCAGGTATTAGCACTAATGATTGGTGTGGCCTCATCATTTCAGATGCCATTTGCTTTGTCTACTAACCTTTGTTGTGTTGTAGGTCCCTTGATGTGATGAACTCACTTGAGTGATTGCATTTGAGATTTACCTTGTGTATAACTGTTGGATGTTCCTCTGTTGTCTGTTTTGGTTTTCTGAATGTGAATGTTGACTGTTTGGCTTTTGTACAGGTACATTAGTCGCTTTTAGCTCTCATTTGAGATTTGCCTTGCTTGTGGTTGGTTTACCACTTAGGTAACCTCTCTAACTGCATGTAGTCTGGAAGCCCTGTCGTTTCTTTTGGCAGGCATTTGGCTGAAGTCCTCCTTAAGAGGCAATGACTGTGATTGTTTATATTTGTGCTAAAGACCTCCTTGTCGAGGCATGTTACTTGTTAAGTCCTCCTAAGTGAAGAGGCAATTGACAGATAGAAGGGATTTGCAATCAATCCCCTGTTAATCAGTTGAGTCTTTCATTATGCTCGCACTACGTGCTGATGCTTTTGAATAAACACCCAAGATGTTGTATAGAGTCAGTCATGTGGAATAGGGTCCCTCATTCTGGATCCCCACATCTTCTTTGATTCAAGCTTACCCAGGCCAGGGTTAAGAGCATGAGGTCTTATCCTCATTTCCTTTCATCAGCTTCACCCTAACTCTCAATGTTAGTGGTTAAGAGCTCAAGAACACCCCTACAGTTTTGGCTTGTTTGTCGAGGTTGATATGACCCCTTGACTAAAGCCCAACCAATTTGTCTGAGCCTCTTGCTTGTGTATAGAGTGTGATACTTGATTGCTTGTTTGCTCATTTGTGAATCATTCATATGTTTGCTTTTCATACATGTTTGTTTGTTTGAGGAGTCAGATGTAAGACCATTGATTGGCTATCTGTTTCCTGTTTCCTTTTGTGGAGTTAGATGTAAGACCATTGATTGGCTATCTGTTTCCTATGCTATTTTCTTTTGTGGAGTTAGATGTAAGACCATTGATTGGATATCTGTTTCCAGCTTATTTTTGGAGTTGGATGTAAGACCATTGATTGGCACTCCGTTTCCAGTTTTTGTTGTTCTCTTGTTGAGACCCTGCTTATTTGCTTATTGCTTTGTGTTGCCTAATTTCAAAGGAACTTACTTGGATCATTTCTATGATCTTGAGAAAGCAACTCCTGTTTGTGGATTTGTTCCCTTAACCCTTTTGTGCTTAACCTTGACCCATATTTTTCACCCTTAACCCAAACCAGAATTTTTTTTGTGCAAACATCTGACTTGTTTTCAAAACTAGAAACCTAGGCCTTATGCCTTTGATTTTTCAATCTCTCTTTCACTAATACTCATTGTAAATGAACTCTAATTCATACTTTGACATCATTTTGTGAATACTTCTAATTGGTTAATTCAACCCACTCAATTGCTTTTGTGGCCTTCGCCCACTTCTTAATCAAATTTTCATGCATTAGCCATAGATCTGAATTATCTTAGTGGTTGATGTAAATCTCACCTTGTGTCCTTAGTGATTGAATTGTAAGACTTCCATGCTTATTATAGGGCATAACCCCTCACTAGCATGTCGAAGCTGTTCTCACATGGTGGACTTGTGGTTGTTCAGGTCGAGTTTTCTCCCTTTGATAATGAAAGACCTTAAGGCTTTTGTTTAAAATCAATCCAATCATCTGTTTCAAAATCTTTTACCCGAACTACGGGGTTTTGATCCTTATCTTTCATGAAAAGGTACGTAGGCAATGGGTTCATCCATCCAAACACAAAAATGTAAATAAACTTGTACATTCTTCTCTCATCTCTTCAATCATGTTTGCACAAAATAATTTCATAAACAATAACAATACAACAAGTTGTGAGAAGGGCTCCCTAGGAGTACCTAGGATGCATTGGGTGCCTAACACCTTCCCTTTGCATAACCAACCCCCTTACCCAGATCTCTGACCCTCTTTTACTAGTTTTGTTTGTAAAACTTTATAGGTTTTTGTTCGCTTTCTAACCATTCCTTTGGATAAATAGAAGTGCGGTGGCGACTTGACTTTGTATGATTTACCTTGGATCTAGTTAATATTTCCAATGGTGATGAATACACCGCTACAGAAAAGTGGCGACTCTGCTGGGGACTTCTTCCTGGTGGGTTTTGCCAACTTTTCACACTTGTTGTGTTATACTTGTTTATGATATATTTTTGGTGCAATTTGGGATTACTGTATTGATTGTAATGTTTGAATTGCTTGATATATCAATTACTTACTTGCTTGGTGATCTCTGTGAGATGAGTTCTATACCCGAACTCGAGTGCACCTTAGGATAGGAGAATGGCATAGTCTCGTCGACTTGTGTGGAGTTATTCCTTAGCAAGTTGACTTGCGAGTCCATTCACTTGGTGGAGGTCATGTTGGGATAATAATGTCACACAAGTAATTTGTGGTTAGACATTATCTTTCCAATGTGTGCCTTAGAAGCCAAGGACCTTAGTTTACCAAGCCCATCTTGGCCTATTTTTAGGACGTTGTGCGGAGGTCGTTCAGATGTAATATCTGATGCGATTGTTACGCGATACCACACTCATAAGAGTCTCTCTTGAGAATATTTTTGGAATACGAGTATTCGTTCCTCCGATAATATTCGAAAGATGGGATGATGACTATGGGAACCTCTGATAGAACATGTTCGGCAGGTTTAAACCCTAGTACACTCCTTTTGGGTGGTTCTTAACCGAGACTCCCTGCTCGTGATTCGCAACAAACCCGTGATTCATGGTTGATCCGTTCACACATCCTTAATATCAATGGAACTTGGGTGTCGATAAGGTGAAAACCATAATCCACCAAAATGGATGATTGATATTAAGGATGGTTGAGCCGTTCATATATCGTTAATATCAATGGAACTTGGGTGTCGATACGGTGTAAACCATAATCCACCAAAATGGATGATTGATATTAAGGATAATACGAGATATCCCATGACCTTTGTCTGGTGTGCTTTGCTTATTCCTTGAGTGTGATTGTTGCATTCATGCATTCATCTGCATCCATATCATCAAAAAATGAGAAATTCTTTTTCTCAAGGAACTTAAGGGGTTTCTTTGCAAAACATTTCAGACATGGAAAGACAAAGAATTATTTGATGAGATATATTCCATATGCGATAAAATGCTTAATATTTCAAAATTTGCAAATAACACCCTAAAGTTCCTCTGAAATGAAAACAAATCATATGCACAAGCATTTCATGCATCATTTGCATAAGCAGGTGTTGTTTCTCAGCCTCTGGTCTTGTGGTCTGACTCTGTTGCTCTTCATTTATTTTGAAGACAAGCTGACTCACCGGTACTACACCAGAGCCAACTCTTCGAGATTGATGGATCATCTAGAGCAAGAGAACCGTGAACTCAAAGAGGCATTTGCCAGACTAAGTGCTTTTGATGGATTTATTCCTGGTTAGCCACTTGTCTTCCTTCTCATACATAGATGCTGAGGATGAAGTTGGAACTCCTTTCCAAGCTTTATCTATAGCCGAGCCTGTTGAGAAGAGGACTCCTTCATTTGCTTCCTATCGAGATGCAAAACTGGCCATTGAATGTGGTGCAGTTGCTGGTCTAGGAAAAATGATCGAGCTTGAAGACAACAAGTCCCGGGCTGGCATTAGCTTTTCTGCTGGGGTCTTCAACGAGCAAGGGCTGTTCAAGAGTGGAGGTTTCATCCACGCCGCTCAGAGCGAGGAAGCTGCTGCTGTTCTTGAAGAGGATGCAAAGGATTCTGACAACTTTGTCATCCCTGGAGGGATCTGCAACAATTGGGTCGCTGTGGATGTTCCTACAGTTATCCATAAATCAAAGTAATAATCACTTTGTTTGAAAAACCCTTCTCCCATGCCAAAAGGAGAAGTGATGACATTGTTGGCAACATTTATACAATGATATTTCATTCAATAAATTCATGCTAAATGTTTGTTTTTCCCATTTGTTTTCACTTTTTGCTTTTTGCATGAAATTGGTGATCACAAAGAACCCTAAAACAAGAATAAAAGCAATCTTTTCATCTGCATAATGATTGCCTTGTTTGATTTCTAAAAAGCGTTTCATATCCAAAATCATTATGCAGGTTGATTCTTAAACCCATTGAACATAATGATCCAACGCCATCTCCCAATTTTGGGTCCCCTGTATTCGAAGTAGAGGAAGATGATGTTGACAAGATTCCTGATGAGATTACCCGTCTTCTTGAGCATAAAAAGAAGATCATTCAGTCGTATCTTGAGAACCCGTAAACAGTCAAATTGGGGTTTTACAAATGTAATAAAAAAGAGGGGTGAAAAACAAAATCATAATCAAAAAAATAAAATCAAAAAAAAAAATCAAAAAAAAAAAGAAGAAAGAAAAAATGGCACCCTCAAACCCCAAGTTGACTGATGCTGAATGGGTTCAGAGTCATTACGACCAGCTAAATCTGATCGAAGAGAAGCGATTGACTGCCATGTGTCATGGTCAGTTGTATCAGCAAAGAATGAAGAAAGCATTCGATAAGAAGGTCAAGCCTCGTGTGTTCCGAGAAGGTGACCTTATGCTCAAGAAAGTCTTGTCTTTCACGCCCGATTCCAGGGGCAAGTGGACTCCAAACTATGAAGGTCCACATGTTGTCAAGCGAGCCTTTTCAGGCGGTGCTTTGATGCTTACAACTATGGATGGGGAGGATTTCACTCGTCCTGTGAATTCAGATGCAGTCAAGAAATACTTTGCCTAAAAAGAAAAACAGAATAGCTCGCTAAGTTGAAAACCCGAAAGGGCGGCTTAGGCAAAAATGAGCGTCTCGGTGGAAAACCCGAAAGGGCGATCCAGGAAAAAGTTAGAGACATGAAAAAAAACGAATATTTACATCCTGCTAGATTGAGTACCTCACCCTGGGGCAATCTAGGCAAAAATAAGGGATTTGGCAAGTAACTGCATCCTGACAAGACTGTGTTCTACATCTGTCATCCATCAGAGATTCCTGTTCATTCGTCGTCAACTGAAGCTTCGAATACATCGAATCCGGAATTGGTGGAGAAATGGTCATTATGTTCAATGTAGCCCTTTCCAATATATATCACCAATTTCAAACTTGTAAAAATCTATGGAGTCTTGCCATTTGCAGGCTACCATTCCATCAAATAAATTTGAGCCTTTATCCAATTATTTGCACTCTGATTTGTTTCAATTCAACAAATGTTTTGCATGTTTTAATTGATAAAATATCATTGTTTTCAAAATAAACAAAATTTTCACGAACATGTTTTTAAACAAAGTGAACATTCACAATGATCAAAAGATACTTAGGAGATCCTCAGTGCTCTCCCAAGGGTGGTATGATTCCCAACAGGGTAAGACATTTGTTCATATCCATAGAATTTGATTGTATTCTCTTCCTCCGGAGCCTTTTATGGTTTTCTCCCGAGCAGGTTGCCTTTCTTGGCTTCGTTCCCTTAACAGAGTGTTGGGACAATTTATTCACGCTCCAGATTCCCAGCAGAGCAGTAATTTTCTCCCCTCGGGTGTGTTCTCTCTGGAAGATTGGATTTGTTGATTTCTTCCTCAGCGAAGTCATTGAAGCAGTAGTCTTCCCTTCATCTATCAGATAGGCTCCCCAGTAGAGCTGCTCATGTGGTAGATTCCCTGCCGAGATATTACTGTTTCCTGGCATATCTAGATCCCAGCTAGAGTGGTTGGTCTGTTGGATCTTATCTCGACGATGTTATCCTCTTTCAGAGATATTGTTGTTTTCTCTGATCCGCAGCATATTTTTTTTGGTGATGGATTTTACCTGTGATAACTCATCCCAAGCAGAGTGTTGGTATGATGGATCTTACCTGTGTTGACAGTTTCCCCAACCAGAGTTGCTTTTGTGACAGATTCTACTTGTACAATTAAGCACCTCTCCCAGCTGAGAATGTTGATTCATCCCTGCGATGATTTTGTGTTTTCATTGCTCCTCATCAGAGTTATGGCTGTAGCAGATTTCGTCCTGTGAAATGAATCTTTTCTCCCTAGCTGAGCCTTTTGGGTTTATCCCTAAGCAGATTGTTCGCTAAGATGTTCACCACTCTCCTCCTCAGCGGAAGAATGATTTTCTCTCCTCAGCAGAGCGTGCTCTCTCAGTAGATTTCCTCAGTGGAGTTGCTGATTGATCCCCCAGTGGATGTGCTCTCAGTGGTTTTCCCTAGTAGAGTTGCCAGTAGACGTCCCCAGTGGAGTTGCTGACAGTATCCCCAG
This sequence comes from Lathyrus oleraceus, assembly GCF_024323335.1. Lineage (NCBI taxonomy): Eukaryota > Viridiplantae > Streptophyta > Magnoliopsida > Fabales > Fabaceae > Lathyrus > Lathyrus oleraceus. The sequence continues at coordinate 127,745,848 of NC_066583.1, forward strand.
TAGAGTTGCTTGTGTGGCAGGTTCGACTCGTGCATTTTGTCCTCCTCAGCAGTGTCTGCCTGTGCAGTGGACTCTTTTCCTTAACGGAATTGTTGGTGATAAGCTTTATCTATGTTGATCTATCCCCAACAAAGATACTTTTGTTTTTTGGTATCTGGATCTCCCCAGCATGAGTTGATGTTGTGGTTGTCTGCCTGTGCGACGACTCTTTTCCCTAACCGGATTGGTTGATGATCCATCACTCAGAGATTTATGATTTCTGTGATATCTCTAATTCTCCTACAGAGTCTTTGCTTCCTAGCATCTCAGATCTCCAGCAGATTGGATACTCTCCATCAGAGTTTCTGGCTTTCTCTCTCGAGATGTAGTACCGGACGTTTAATTCCTGGTCCTGTTTTTGTTAGATATGTCTGTTTGTCAGCATTCATCATACATAAACCATGCATATACATGCATAATCATTAACATTCAGATATTCATGTTGCATTTTTTGCCATATATCTTTTGTTTGTTGTCTCCTGCTAGTTGGTGATATACATTCCCCCAGGCAGATGGGTGTGTCTGATCCTTCAAAATAGAGTCAGCCCCTTAAGCAGAAAGTGTCTATCCTTCCTGCCATTTCCCCACTGAGTTTTATCCTCGTGGATGACGGTTGCTTCCGTTTCCTCCCAACACACACATTGGGATGGATTTCCCTATTGAGTTATATCCTCATTAGGATGAGTCTTGATTAAATTTGCCTTTTTGGTTTGATCCTAAATTGGCATTTGAGACAGTTTTGGTATTCCTCAGCAAGGTCACCAATGGTTTTTCACCCTATCCTCAGTGGATTTCTATGGCTTCTACCTACAACCCGGTAGCTGTAAGTCCTATCTTTTTGGTCTTCTACCCACTAACCGGTAGTTGTAAATCCTAATTTCATCCCCTAGCAGAGGTAACCTTTGTGGTTCATTCTGGTTAATGGCGGATTTTGTGGTCTTCTACCCAGTATTCGGTAGTCGTAAATCCTATTTGTTTTCTCCCCATCGGAGTTTGTGCTTTCCCGCGGTATAAATGAATATCTGCTCAGTAAACAGCAATCATTCATCTTAATCCCGACTGAGTTTGTGGTTTTCTACCCAGTTTTCGGTAGATGTAATCTCCCTTCTTGATGGTCATCTTCATCCAGTATTCGATGTCGATGTTCCCTCTTTTACCCGAATAATTGCCGTATGCTTGCAATTTATCCCCAGTGAGTCATCTTTCGTTTACCCTGTTGTTGTTGGTAACGATTGTTTCTCCTTTTCGGTTGATTTATCCTTTGCTAACCTAACCCGGTTATGGATAATCTTCCATGCGAGTATATTATCTACGTTTTGACGGCTATAGATAATGTATCTCATGCGCTCTTCAGTCGAAGTTTTGTCTTTCTTCAATTGAGTAAGATTCGTATTTCCTGTTTTGGAATCGAATATCCATCCTTTAACAAGTTTGCTTTCGCTCTCTTCCAGGATGATGAGTGTTTTGGAACACACACCAATTCACGATTTCGGTTTATTTATCCTTTAGCAACCTACAACTCGGTTATGGATAATCTTCCATGCGAGTATATTATCTACGTTTTGACGGCTATAGATAATATATCTCATGCGCTCTTCGGTTGAAGCTTTTGTCTTTCTCTAGTCGAGTAAGATTCGTATTCTTTACAGAATTGAATATCCATCCTTTAACAAGTCTGCTTTTCCAGCTTTCTTCAGGATGATGAGTGTTTTGGAACACACACCAATTCACGCCTCGGTCGGTCACCTATTATATGCCCAGTAACCGGTATCCCTGGTGTTCCTTCCATGCGAGTATATTATCTATGTTTTGACGGTAATGGATAATATATCTCATGCGCTCTTTGGTTGAAGCCTTTTGTCCTTCCCCATTCGAGTAAGATTTGTTTTCCCTTTGCGGAGTCGAATGTCCATCCTGTAAGTCGATTTGCTTTTTCAAGCCCTCTTTTCGGATGATGAGTGTTTTGGAATACAAACCAATTCACGTCTTCGGTCGATTTATCCTTTTTAACCTACAACCCGGTTACGGATAATCTTCCATGCGAGTATATTATCTATGTTTTGACGGCTATAGATAATATATCTCATGCGCTCTTCGGTTGAAGCTTTTGTCTTTTTCCAGTCGAGTAAGATTCGCATTCTTTCCAGAATCGAATGTCCATCCTATAAACAAGTCTGCTTTTCCAGCTTTCTTCAGGATGATGAGTGTTTTGGAACACACACCAATTCACGCCTTGGTCGGTCACCTATTACATGCCTACTACCCGGTATCCCTAGTGTTCCTTCCTTTCTGCTCCCTATTACGGCCTCGGTCCCCTGTGGAGTCAGATTTTCCTGCGTCGAAATATACCTTTTTCAGGTCTTCCTCAGACGATTTGGTCGATTGGTATCTCTCACCCGTACACAGGTCTTAGATATTCTTTCTTCCCGAATTCGTTACTCACTAACCAGTAACACCTCATCTTTTGCTTCCCCTGGAGAGTCTTTGTTAGATTTCCCCAGCGGAATTGTTGTTGTGATTCGCCTGTTGCTGTGTTGGCATAACTCCCCAATACATGCATTTTCCCGGCAGAGTTGTCTTGTCATCTCTTTCCCCAGTCTGAGTCCGAATTTTCATCCGAAGTATCCTTTTGCGGATAGTTTTGCTGCGTTGGCGTATGTCCCAGCACATGCATTTTTGAGTCAGCTTGAGTCTTTCCATTGGATTTGTTTTTCCTTTGGAAATCTTTCCCCAGTTTGAGTCCTTTACTCCCCGGTAAAGTCTCCAATTCTGAGTCATGTCCTGCTCACGCACTTTTCTTATCCCCATAAGAGTCCCGTCAGAGTCTCTGTCCCATTAGGAAGTGCATTATTCCTATGGATTTTTCATTTTTTCTGATTTCTTTTCTTCTTTGTGGACACATATCCCCACAGAGTTGTTTGTTTTGCATACATACATTTGCATCATGAGGTCTCTCAGGGACCAAAATTTGTCTCATTGTTGTTATTTAAGCCCATTCTACCGCGTCGAGACGAAGATTTTAACCTTCATTTCTCCGGCTAGAATGATCTTAAATAGGGGCATCTATAAGCCCCCAATCTTGTCCCTAAGATCCCTCATGACATCATATCATAACATTGCATAGCCTCAAGGATCTTTGAGCATCTTGCCTTCCTTTCCTTTGGGTGCGATCTCCCTGTGAGTGGTTTTGGATCACCAGGCATTGCTTGCATTGTATATCATTGCTTTTCTTGTTTAATCACTAACCAAAAGCACAAAAAATATGTCACCTAACATTTGATTTGCAGTCTAAGCAGTCATCAAGCCAGGCAATTCAAGGTTTTCCTTTGTACAAGAGGTGATAGTCCCCCAAGTTCATCAAAGCACTTTCAGGTCATCTGAGGACCATACAATCAACTGTACAGTTAATTGAAGGCTTTGAGGTGTGGGAATTGATCTTAACATCCTCATTCATGTTCAAACAAGGCCTATTCATCATGTCAAACATCTACCTTGAATATTTTGAAGCTAAATCAAAAGTTTCCAAAAATGGAAAGTGACCTGTAATTTCAAGTTTCCAAAAATGGCAAGTTTTTGGTTCACATTCAACTTGACTTTCCAACATTAAAGAAGCTTCAAATGAATTTTTGGTCAACATGAAAGTTGAAGATCTATCTCTCCCATTTCCAAAAGGTCCAAGATCATGATCATCTGATGAATGGTTGAGGAGGTATGATCCAATGATTGCAAAATATGCTTGGAACTTCAAAAGGCCATAACTTTTGATCAAAAACTCCAAATTGAGTCCTTCTTTTTGCTATTTGCTTCTTGTGACCAATATTTTCCAAATCATTCATTGCATTGCATGAAATAAAATCACATGATCATTTGTTCATTCAAGAGTATTTTGGAGGGAAAATGCCTAATTCAAATTTGGTGCATCATACATGCAAAATTCCAATTCTATCTTGTTCATGAGATGATTTTAAGTGACTTTGAGTCCTCACATGGCACTATTCACGTGTGCCTTGCCATGCATAGGTGTTTTTACTAATTTTGCCATGCACCTTATATTTCATTAATCTTCCATTAACCATTGCCTAATTACATTTTCAGCATGATTAGCACATGATATATAAGCTTAATTGTAACAGAATTTTCATAACAATCACATTCTAGATCTAGATTTTTCATTTCCCTCCATTTTTGCTCTCATCTCAAACTTCAAATTTCTTCATATAATCCATTGATTTTATTGTACAATCGTGTTCATTAAGCCTCATTGAGTAGGATCAAGCTATTAGATTGAAGAATTGGAGCAAGAATCAAGCTGTACAAGCATATGAAGATGAACATGGAAGTTGCAATTTGAGCTAGATCCAAGCCTTTTCAAGCATCAATTCGTGCATAAAGCTTCAATACACAAGTTGAGGAGAAGATCTGGACATTGCTGGAGCTTGAATCCACTGTTTCATCATTCTGTTCTTCAAGAAGGTTGGATTTCGAATCTTTTAATTCTTCATTCTATTGCCATGATTAGGTAGAGTTTTCTGTGCTGGTGATGCTGATGCTTTTAGATTTTGATTTGGCTAAATATTGCATGAGATACGATGACTTGAAGTTTTGTAGATCAAACTGTTTCGCTTCGATCTGCTCTTATTAGGAAGAATTAAGGTGATTTGAACCTGGATTTGGAATGTACATTAGATAAGCTTTCGATTGGTATAAATTTCATGTGTTTCTGGAATTTTTTTTATGAATGTCACTGTTGTGCCTCCGGTTCATTGAGGAAGACGGTGGAAACCACCGTCAACCACCGCGCATGAACAGTACTTAGGGTTTCTGGTTCAGCGCGTTGAGATTCACTGTTTGAGCGCCTTACATGTTCCAATCCTCTGTTCGATTCCGCGCCTGGACATTTTGGATTTTTCGCTTGTGATTTCCACTTAACCAAACGATGCGTTTTACTGTGAATGCGCCTTGAACCTTACCGTCCTCTGTTCGATTCCCTGGCCTTGCTTTTGTTATTTGATTTTAATTCCATGCGCTACTTTGAACCTCATGATTCTTGGTTCGATTCGTGGCAATGTTACTTTTGATTTATTTTTTTACGCGCTTGTTTTCACCATGCTAACCTGTGTTCAATACCTTGCCATGACACTTCTGAATTTTATTTTCATGCGCCTTTGGTGACCTCATGATCCTGGGTTCGATCCCTACCTCCAGCATATTTTCAAATTCTATCAAACCATTTTATTTCCCTCCATATTATTTCATGTATTATTTCATTTTGTTCATTCAATTTGCAAAAATCATAAAAAATAGCATATAAATCCAAATTGCTTCCATTTTTTTTCACTTGTTTGTATTGATGTCTTTTATTTTTAGATGTGATTTGTGTGATTTGAATGGTTCTGGATTTTTAATTGAGATTGTGTGTTTGAACATGTATGCAAATCTACCATGCTTCATTCAATTGATTGTGAAATGATCATTATTTCTCTAATTGCCTTGAAATTTAACATGCTTAATCCTAACATGTTGCTTGATTTTTGAGAATTAGTTTGGCATTTTTCCCATTTGTCGTCACTGTTTTGCATACATGATCATATGGTGTGACATTTGGTGTAAGATTTTTGAACCATGCTTTTGTACATTTTCATTCATGCATCAATTGAACTCCTCTGAACTTGATTTTTGGTATAATGCTTGTTCATGACATGTCAAATATGTATAAAAAGTTTCAGGATCATTTGATTCTTTTCTGTTTTGTTTTGATTTTTCTCATGTGAATATCCAATTGTGTGCATTTGGTTTGCCTTTACATGACTTGAATCTTTTGAAGTCTTTCCTTCATGAGTTGAACTTGGTCCTTTTAAGGACATATTCTTGATGGTTTAAATGTGCATTATGCAAAATATCAATTGTTGTTTTGACTATTTGACTTGCCTTTGACCCTAGTCTTTGCACTAGTGGTTTGTACTCACCAATTGTGTTTGTGTTTCAGGTATTAGCACTAATGATTGGTGTGGCCTCATCATTTGAGATGCCATTTGCTTTGTCTACTAACCTTTGTTGTGTTGTAGGTCCCTTGATGTGATGAACTCACTTGAGTGATTGAACTTGAGATTTACCTTGTGTATAACTGTTGGATGTTCCTCTGTTGTCTGTTTTGGTTTTCTGAATGTGAATGTTGATTGTTTGGCTTTTGTACAGGTACATTAGTCGCTTTTAGCTCTCATTTAAGCTTTGCTTTGCTTGTGGTTGGTTTACCACTTAGGTAACCTCTCTAACTCCATGTAGTCTGGAAGCCCTGTCGTTTCTTTTGGCAGGCATTTGGCTGAAGTCCTCCTTAAGAGGCAATGACTGTGATTGTTTATATTTGTGCTAAAGACCTCCTTGTCGAGGCATGTTACTTGTTAAGTCCTCCTAAGTGAAGAGGCAATTGACAGATAGAAGGGATTTGCAATCAATCCCCTGTTAATCAGTTGAGTCTTTCATTATGCTCGCACTACGTGCTGATGCTTTTGAATAAACACCCAAGATCTTGTATAGAGTCAGTCATGTGGAATAGGGTCCCTCATTCTGGATCCCCACATCTTCTTTGATTCAAGCTCACCCAGGCCAGGGTTAAGAGCATGAGGTCTTATCCTCATTTCCTTTCATCAGCTTCACCCTAACTCTCGATGTTAGTGGTTAAGAGCTTAAGAACACCCCTACAGTTTTGGCTTGTTTGTCGAGGTTAATATGACCCCTTGACTAAAGCCCAACCAATTTGTCTGAGCCTCTTGCTTGCGTATAGAGTGTGATACTTGATTGCTTGTTTGCTCATTTGTGAATCATTCATATGTTTGCTTTTCATACATGTTTGTTTGTTTGAGGAGTCAGATGTAAGACCATTGATTGGCTATCTGTTTCCTGTTTCCTTTTGGGGAGTTAGATGGAAGACCATTGATTGGCTATCTGTTTCCTATGTTATTTTCTTTTGTGGAGTTAGATGTAAGACCATTGATTGGCTATCTGTTTCCAGCTTGTTTTTGGAGTTGGATGTAAGACCATTGATTGGCACTCCATTTCCAGTTTTTGTTGTTCTCTTGTTGAGACCCTGCTTATTTGCTTATTGCTTTGTGTTGCCTAATTTCAAAGGAACTTACTTGGATCATTTCTATGATCTTGAGAAAGCAACTCCTGTTTGTGGATTTGTTCCCTTAACCCTTTTGTGCTTAACCTTTACCCATATTTTTCACCCTTAACCCAAACCAGAAATTTTTTTGTGCAAACATCTGACTTGTTTTCAAAACTAGAAACCTAGGCCTTATGCCTTTGATTTTTTAAACTCTCTTTCACTAATACTCATTGTAAATGAACTCTAATTCATACTTTGACATCATTTGTGAATACTTCTAATTGGTTAATTCAACCCACTCAATTGCTTTTGTGGCCTTCGCCCACTTCTTAATCAAATTTTCATGCATTAGCCATAGATCTGAATTATCTTAGTGGTTGATGTAAATCTCACCTTGTATCCTTAGTGATTGAATTGTAAGACTTCCATGCTTATTATAGGGCATAACCCCTCACTAGCATGTCGAAGCTGTTCTCACATGGTGGACTTGTGGTTGTTCAGGTCGAGTTTTCTCCCTTTGATAATGAAAGACCTTAAGGCTTTTTGTTTAAAATCAATCCACTCATCTGTTTCAAAATCTTTTACCCGAACTACGGGGTTTTGATCCTTATCTTTCATGAAAAGGTACGTAGGCAATGGGTTCATCCATCCAAACACAAAAATGTAAATAAACTTGTACATTCTTCTCTCATCTCTTCAACTATGTTTGCACAAAATAATTTCATAAACAATAACAATACAACAAGTTGTGAGAAGGGCTCCCTAGGAGTACCTAGGATGCATTGGGTGCCTAACACCTTCCCTTTGCATAACCAACCCCCTTACCCAGATCTCTGACCCTCTTTTACTAGTTTTGTTTGTAAAACTTTATAGGTTTTTGTTCGCTTTCTAACCATTCCTTTGGATAAATAGAAGTGTAGTGGCGACTCGACTTTGTATGATTTACCTTGGATCTAGTTAATATTTCCAATGGTGACGAATACACCGCTACACAACCCTAATTCATCAAGAAGAAATCAAGCAAGCTAAAATGAATTAGGAAATAAAGGCCAAAAATAAAAATAAAGATTAATGATTATGAAACTATAATTTCCTAATTAATTATAATCTAACTTCATTTTGAAATTAATCCTGATTTGGGAATTAGACCTAACCTTCACTAAGACTACGCTTAATTACCTTTAAAAAAAGAAAAAATTAAAAGATCAAAAGGATTTCTTAAGAAAATAAATAAAATAAAATAATACTCTGTTAGGGGCGCAGAGAATGAAAGAGGGAATGTGAATAACATCATGGCGTTGGGCCCATGGGAGTGAGGCCCAAGCCATTATTGTTGTTTTTGTTAATTCATAACTAGGGGTGAGGTTGGTAATATAAGGTGCAGTGTAAGTAAAGGCTAATAGGCCTTACGTTTATGGCCCATGAGAGAAACGCGTAAGGGGAAAGTTGAGAAACCCTCTATCATTCCAATCTCACTTGCCTCTGTCTCCCTCTCCTCGCTCTCTTCACCTGAAATCACTCTGCCGCACCAAAAATTACCTTCGGTGATGGCGGAGCTCATAACCAAACCTAAACACCACTAAAGTCTTACCTTCCTCTCTCCATCCCCAACCTTTATTATCTCTCATTCTCACCCTAAACCCTTATTTTGACCCAAACACATAAAACCCTAATTGTTTCAAACATAAACTAAATAGCATACATCCATGGAATTGAGCAGCAACCTTAGTGTTTTTACTCAGTAGCACAAGCTCTACAATATAGTAAAAAACATGGAGCAAGCAGGTAAAGGATCAAGGCTTGTCGAGGCTTACCAACATGGCAAATATTGGCCTTGGTAATTTTTACATGGATCTTGAATGTGATAAAGAAACCCAGAGATGCAATATAAAGGTACACTTCTCAATTCCGGCCTCCAATTTCCTTTTTCTCTTCTTTCTTTCTTTCTTTTTTTCTTGAATTTTTGGTTGAATATTGTAGTGTGTTGATGTAGAACTAAGATAATATTGAGAGCAGAGAGATAGAGAATTATGATTAGAAGTATGGATTTGCAGAGATGATGATGATGAATTAAATTAGGGTTGAGATTGGTGTTTAAGGTTAGCTCGATTGCTAAGAGCTTCAGATGTTAAAGCCATTGCAATTCAGGAATTGTAGTGCTTTAGTGAGATATTGTAAGATTAGGGAATGATTTGTGCAGAGTTTTATTAGGGTGAGTGATTACTTAGGGATGAAGCGAATAACTAGGTTTCTTATAGTTGAGGGTTAATGAAGATTAAAAGGGAAAGTCAGTTAGCGAATTGATCATTGGAGGCCAATAGATTGTAATATGTGGCTAGGATTAATCAATGATGGTGAGTTCTTCAAAAATTAGCTGGGTTTTGGTTTTGTTTAGTGAGAGATTTAAGTGAAATGTCTTTATTTTGGCCTAAGTTTAGTGAAAACTTCGATGGTAATGTGTGTTAGTTTTGGCCTTAATTTAGTGTAAAATATGATAGCAATGTGTGTTAGTTCGAAAGTTAGAAGTTAGTTAGGGTTTGAAACTAACTTTGGAGGGAATTTTGAAATGCAGGGGAAGTTTGGCAATTGAGTTAGGACACATGGAATTTGATAGTTATAGTCAGTTATGAGTTAGTTAGTTGGTTAATAGGTTTGTTGATGGGTTGTTAGACAATTTAGGACTTTGGTTAGTTCTTTAGGTTAAAAGTTTGTTAGATGTTAAGTTGGTTACAAGGTGAATAGTTAAGAGTTTGAAGTTAGTTTAGGGTTTATAACTGACTTGGTAAATTAGTTGATGGTTAAGGTCGGGTTAGGGCAGGTGGTTATGGAAATTAGGACAGTTTGTTAGCAAGTTTATAGTTTATTAAATGTCTTGACGGTTGGACAATGGTTTAAATGGTTGGTTATTAGTTGTGAGGAAATTTGTAACATTGAAGTTTTATAGGTTAGTTTGATGGATAATCGTTTTGAATGGCATTATGTTATGGTGTTTGAGATGTGTATGTGTGTTGTTGGAATTGAGCATGCCTTTATGATGGTGTATGTTGATTGACAATGTATGTATGTAGTGTATATGTGTTATAACATGATTGTGATGATGCATTGCATTTGACTTATGGTATGTATGCATTGCATATTCTTAATTAGTTTGATTTGCACTATACGTTGACTTAGAAAATGTATGAGTTATACTAAATTTGGTGGAAAATGAATGGTATAATATGGATCGTAATGTAGAGATGATTGAATTGAACATGATACCATGGTGATACATTACATCCATGACTAAAGTAACTTTTCAATGTGATAGAGATGTTGTTTGGCATAATGTGTGAATCTGTTTGTGTATTGGTTTCAAGATAATGCATTGTATTGATTTGAATTGTGTATGTTTTTTATATGGATTTGTTCTTTGTTACTGCTGCAACATAGTGATGATATATGTATATTGATGAATGCTTTTGGTTTACTAAATGTGTATGCTACATTTACATGGCTTGTTTTGGATGGAATTTGGTTCATGTATGTTCATGCCATGGCGTTGTTTTGATGGCTTAACTGTGCTATGATTATGTCAACTGGCCTTGATATTGCAGGCTTGGTGTAGGTGATTATAGCATAGCAAGTTGGTTGGTCATGCTAAGGTTGGATGGTTAGTGGTGCATATATGGTTTTAGACATGGGATGGACATAGAGTTCAAGGCATGGTGTAACAACTTGAAGGCAAAATGAAGACATGTTGCATCTAAAGATTATAGGAAATAGGCTTAGGATAACTGTGGTCAGACTTTGGTCAATTGTTTAACCAAAAGTCAATTATAGGTTAAATATAGGTTTTTCATGTAACTTTCCATTGCGATGTCCTTTTCCTTTGCATTTTGGAATATTTGAGTATGCTTTAACTTTGTTTGGTGGACCTCCCATTGTAACTTGTTTTAAGAATAAATAAAGTTTCCCTCAAATTTGGATTTAAATTTGAATTTAAATTTTATTTGAACTTTGTAGTTTGAAAGAATCCAATTGATTGAATCACTTTGACCAGAAATTAATAGCCCAAGTTAAAGTAAGAACTCCAACAAACTTGGTCAATTGTTTGACCAGAAGTCAACAGTTGACCAAAAGTCAACTAGGTCATGAATGACTTCCAAACTATTTCTTATTATGATGTGAATTAATTAAATAACCATAGTTTGAATATGAAATGGAGAGACTTCCAAGAATTAGGTCAAAAAGTCAACAGAAAAGTCAATTGTACCATAATATCTTCTTTTCCAAGTAAACCCTAATCTAGGGGTCTTTCCATAAAATGAAGCCTTGATTAAATAACATCTAATGGTGTTCACAATATCTTGCATCACAAATCACAATAGCAGTCTAATTATCTAGTCAAAACCTAATGTTGAGCCAATCCAATTGAAACCCTTCGAACCAATGAATGAATGAATGTCCTGATGAATGCCTAGGGTTGATGAAATGCATATGAATTTGAAAGCATGAGCCAGATGAAGTTGAATGAAAGGTATGGCAAATTTTGGGATATGACACCATGCACTTTGAATGTTTTCTGTAAAAATGGTTGATCATGACAAACTTAGTGATGATACTCTTGTTTTCCATTGGTTTTTAAGACTTTTGTTTGAGGACAAACCAAGTTATAATTTAAGGAGAGTTGATAAGTGGAAAAATATGGTGCATGACACTTGGAAACTAAAATCATTATTAACTTGTTTCATAAGTAAAGAGTATGAAAAATCCTAAATTTTGGTGTAAATGTTGGTTATGTTATGATAACAGATGTATGATGCAATTCTCACCTAATTCAAACTCAATATGTAGGCATTTTTCTAAGCAAAAGAGTGGAAGGCAAAGCATGGAAGACAAGGAAAATAAAATAAAATTCAGCATGGCGCTAAGCGAGCTTATAACAAGCAAGACAATAAAAAATTTGGTTGGTGGCGCTTGAAGCATGCTTGGAGCGAGCAAAGAAGCAAAGTCCAAAAAGTTTCGCTTCTAGCATGCTTTAAGCAAGAGATGTTGTGCAAATCCAAAAAGTGTCGCTTGTAGTATGCTTGAAGCGAGAGAAAGGTTGAAAAATATTATAAGTCCCAAAAAGCTTATGATGCTAAGAGCGGTTATAGCGAGAGCTCTCTTAGCCTAACTTTATAGGGCTAAGCGAGGTAAGGCGGTTTATCAGGCTGACGTGTCAAATTACTTCATGGTGAAGCAAGGGTGTGGCACATAGCGCGAGTTTCTAGGGCTTAGCGCGTCCGTGATTTCTTGTCTAGTATATAAGTCATTCAAGATTTCAAAAATAGGTAGCATTCACACTTCTATGACATTTTTTACACCAATTTGAGAGAGAGAAAAACATATCTTGAGGAGAAAAAGTGAGATTTCCAAGAATCAATTGTGGAAACTAAAAAATCATCAAGAGATCAAGATTGATATGGATTCATCTCTTTTCTTCTGACTTGTATCAAGCTACCATGAGTAGCTAACTCATCTCTTGTTGGGATTATATAGTTGACTGTAATCGTATGTATTTCTTGTGATCATTGTTGCATGAACTTGGTTATGAATCTATATTGATGTTATTTTCACTTACATATTACTTCTTTGGATTTGAATCGATGTTGAGAAATACTTTTCGAATCTCGAATTAAGATCATCATCTATCAAAAGATAAAATCTAGACATAGATTTGGGTTTTGATATTCATTATGTGTATCAATTCTTAATGTTATCATATTAATTAATAGGCTGGGAGACTATTGATTAAATGATATGATAGAATCTTCGCCATTGTTTAGACATAAATAATGTTGCTGAGCGATACATGATACTCCCTTCGTCCCCAAATAATTGTCATAGTTGGTCATTTCACACAGATTAAGATAATAAGAGAGAGAATAATATTTTTACCAAACTATCTTTATTTACTATTGGTGTATTTGAGTTATCATAAATTAATAGTGAGAGAATAATAATTTTAGAGTATTAATTAGAGGGCATAATTGGAAGATAAACTTTAGAATTGCATTGGAAGCTAAAAGCGACACTTATTTTTGGACAAATAATTGTATAAGCTGCGACAATAATTTTTGGACAGAGGGAGTAATAACGATTAATAACTAGAATTCATACAATCGATCAAAAGAATACATGTGATATAGGTTAATTAAATATAATCTTGACAAGCTTACCTATCTATTATTTTACCAAATATCTATCTTTTTTCAATTACTTTAAATTAAGTAGTCGGTTATTCACTAAAACATTAACTTAAAACCCTATTAATTGTTGAACGACAGTGATATCGCACCAGTCCATGTGGATAAGATATGAACAATACTTACTTTTGATTACTAAACATCAACACCTTCCCATGATATATTGAATGAAAGTAATTAAATCATAATAATATAGTTTAGTAAATACCTCATCCTCTTCCTCACGCTCTGAACCAGAATCTAAGTCAGATTATGCTTTAGAAGATGTGAGAGCCATCAAAGTAAGGTTGACTTGTTATTCATTCTTTTTAGAGTCTTATTCATTGTCAAGTTCATACCATGTTGCCATGAGACTTTTCTTGAACTTGTTTCTAAAGTTATCCTTTTGAAAACTTCCCTTATTTGACTTGTCCTTTTACATTTCTTGATATTCAATAATGAAGTGACCCGGATTATTACAGTTGAAGCATCCTTTCTGATCATCCTTCTATTCTCTAAAACTAGATACTATGAAGCCACTGCTTATGCCAGTGAATCTCTTGTTCTTCTTGGCCAGATACTGAGACCTTTTAATGGTGAATTTCATTTCCTTATCATCTTAGTCATCTTCAGAACCTTCTACATGAGATGCTTCTTCAAACTCCTAGGATTGAGGAGTCTTGGCAATTTTAGCAATAGATTTGAAAGCCAGGGGCTTTGACTTCCTGACAGGTTCATCTCCATTGAGCTTCAACTCATGGCTTTGGAGATTGTTGACAAGACTTTTAAGACTTAATGTGTTTAAGTCTTTAGCCTCATGAATAACGGTCACTTAAGGTATGTATCTTACAAGAAGACTCCTAAGAATATTATTGACATGATCAAATATAGTGTAGCTCTTGTTCAGAACCTGAAGTCCAAATACAAGAACTTGAAACCTTGAGAACATGGTTTCAATGTCTTCATCTTCCTTCATTGTGAACAACTCATATTGTTGAACAATAAGGTTGGCCTTAACTTCCTGAATGACTAGTGTATTTTAATACACCATATTTTACTTTGTGCTAAGATATCTTTTATGACTTGTTGCTTTTATTTACTATTTTTAGTGTGTTTCCTAAGTTTAGCTTATTTCTACATTTATTTTGATTAAATTATTTATTTTCTGAATAAGCGATAATTTGACACCTTCTTGCTTTGTAGGTTATAACTTAAGCTACGAGAATAAGGTTGACGCTTTCTAATATGAGTTGGAAAGATGATGGGATAAGCTACAAGTTTCATGTTAAAGTCAAAAGTTGATTCGGAGTGAAGAAGGGTAGAACAATTCGCTTTAGTCCCAGATTTAAAAAGATAATTAGTTTGGGCTGATTTTTATGTTTTTGGGGGTCGGTTTCCATTAGGGCCCGAATTCCCTTGTAATACTTAAACTAAAATTGTAGCTTATTTTAGGGATTCTAAGTTTTCACTAAAAATAAGAGCTTTGTACAATTTACATGGAGAACTAATCATCTCAACTTATATGTTGTATTCAGGTTCCAAAATTTGAGATTATTACAATTTTGTAATTCAAATTCTTTTTCCTTCAGTTCTGTCTATGTTGAATCTTGTTTGCTTAATTAGATTTCTTACAAAATAGAATTGATTTGTTTCTATTGATTTAGGTTTCTTACCGTAACCACATTTAGCGTGGCTTTTGCGTCCTTTTCACGTTGTTTTTAACCGGATGCTTAATTCAGCAAATAGGAACGTAAGTCAGATAATATTGATTGTGCTTGTTTGACCAATATTGTAGTCAAAATTAAAATAGAACCCGGATAGGGATTTGAAATTATAATAATCGATGATAAGCAGGAACTGAATCAATAGATTAGTTTGTTAATCGTAATTGCAATTAAATTCATTTAATCGTTTATCATCTCTTATTGAAAATCAACCCCTCATTTTGTGTCAGTCGATTGGTTAAATATACTAAAGAGTCATTACTATACGACTGGAGTGTCATTTCCGTTTATTACATTTTTTTAAACTTGTTTTTGACCTGTGTGTGACAGCGAATCAAATTGGCATCGTTGTCAGAGACTATTTGATAATATTAACTAACTTTACAACCCTACATTAGAGTTTTGTTAGCATTTTTTGTTTGTTGATTTTCAGGGTTGCAATATAGTAATAAGTATTCCAGCGTATTAGGTGACTTTGTAAGCTACTATTTCAAATTGTTCTGAATTTTGCTGTAATCCCAAATTCCTTGTTTTTCTATTTATTTTGATATACTTTCCATTTTCATATTTTAAAAAAACATCCGAAAAACTTTGTAGAGTCTTATTTTTACTTTATTTTATTTTTACTGACATTTCCAAATTTTATTTTATTTTATTTTATTCGTTTTTCATTTTTTCAACTATTTTTCTCATTAGGGACATTGTTGGTATTTTCGTAACTGTTGCATTGATGACTCATGATGCATGACTACTAGTGATTCTGATTTTATGTTCTCCCATAATATATTTGATTCTGATTTTGAGTTTGATTATTATAATATGGCTGAATAAAGAACCTTAAGAAAACTTGTTGCACTTGATTCACTTTTTGTTGATTTCCCTTCTTTGTCTGATTTTGATGACACTTATACTTGTGATCTTTGTATTAATGCTCACTTATGTTCAGTTTGAAGTGAAATTGAAGTTGCTTTACAAGGTGATACTTCTTTTGATATTTCTTATGATATTTATACTTACAAAGGTGATGTTGCAGATGTAAATGTTGCTCTTGATGCCAAAATTTTGCCATCTATTGAGCAACCACATGCTTAGAGCTAAAGTTACTCCCTGCATTTTTAGAATTTAATGAAAATTTTCATGTAATAACTTTATCTAAACTTGAATCTGAATAGGAACATAAGTTGTTATAAGTATTAAGAAAACACACAAAGCCAATTGGATGGACCTTGACTCACATTCTTGGTATTAGCACATCAATGTGTATGCATCGGATACTAATTGAAGATGTAGCAAAAGCAGTGACGCAGCCCAAAGGCGACTTAACCCCTTGATTTTGGATGTTGTGAAAAATGATATCTATATTGCACCAGAGGACAAAGAGAAGAACATTTTCACTTGCTCATTCAACACTTTTACCTATAGAACAATGTTCTTTGATCTTGGAATAAAAAAGGAAGACACTGATAAAAATTTCAAAGTCAATGGACACCGCCACAAGCTATTCGATGAGAGCCCCATATTAGAAGAAGAAATTGTAGAAGAGATCTTATTGGGAAATGCTACTTATTCAATTATCTATCCACCTTGACTCCTCAGGTGTGTTCTTTTCTCTCTCTCCTCTTTTTTATTTTATGTTTTTTTTCTTTCATTGATGAAAATGTGTGTATTAAGTATGAGAGAGAGAGATGTCATTTACTTTTCTTGTTTTGTTTTCTTCATTTGCTTTTGTTGTTTTGTTTTCTTTAAAAAAAATTATGCATGTTTTTTAGTTGGTTTTTAGGGTTGCGTTGTTTAAGTCATTTCTGCTTTCTTTTGATTAAAGACTCATTATGTGATGTGAGTGATTTTATTTGCACTTTTAGTACGATAAGTAAGACTAAATTCTGAGTTGTGTATCATTTGCAGTTGATCAATAACCTTTGTGAGATTTTGAGCCTAATAATAGATAACATTTAAAAACCCATATTTTTATTTCTTGTGTGATTTCACTCATGTCTGTTAGTCTCTAGAACTTGATCTGACTTTTTTTAAAACTGATTATTTACTTATGCACACTGATATGATACAGGCAAGTTATTTTTGTTTTATTTTACTAGCCACTTAGCCAAAAAGTCAACCCTAAAAAACCATCCCTTGTTTCAAATCCTCTTGAGCATATTTATCTCATTCTTTGTTTGAAACTCATTATAGGCCAAAAAGAAGAAAAAAATGCTATTAACCTATTTAAAGGATTGAAAGAGTATTGTTTGGAGTTGTGTGGGGTTTAATCAATATAGTTATGATATTTCAAAATTTGACAGCAAAGAAAAAAAAAGGAAGAAGAAAAAAAAGAAAAAAAAAAGGTAAAAGAAGGACGACAATTCATATTACTGTCATGTTCCTTCTGAAAAAGAAAAAAAAAGAAAAGAAAGAAGATAGGAAAAAGAAAAAATGATTGCAAAGTAGTTATTTGAAAAGTTAAATAAATTTTAGTTCAACTCCCGCAATTTCTTTCAATTTTCTTTTGTCCCAATAAATTTTAGCATAGTACTCCTTAAGATTTATCCTAACCTTACCTTGGCACCGTTATAACCTTACTAAATACCTTTTGATCTTTGTATGCATATATTTTAAGTATGGATGTTAGAGACTTTTCAAGCTTATGGAAGTAATAATTTTCATGATGTACATTGAGTGTAAATAGTTAACCTAAACACTTAAGAGTTGGGAAAATTGTATCATGTGAGGATCTTGCTGCTTATGATGTATCATTTGATAATT
The DNA here is from genome assembly GCF_024323335.1 of Lathyrus oleraceus. Lineage (NCBI taxonomy): Eukaryota > Viridiplantae > Streptophyta > Magnoliopsida > Fabales > Fabaceae > Lathyrus > Lathyrus oleraceus. Next base: position 127,763,685 of record NC_066583.1, read on the forward strand.
TATCTTCTTATTTGATTTGACTGTCACAAAAAGTTACTCACTAACACCATATTACTTAAAACTTAGAATGAGGATTTTACGTACCCCTCTATGATCCCGAAATTCTTTGAAATTGCATGCTCGGTTTTGTTCTTATTTTTCTTGTTTTTACTCTATTTTGAATTTTCATTTTAGAATTTTATTCGGAGTGCATATGTTTAATTGTGAGGGAATTTAATCAGTGTATTTTAATACACCATATTTTACTTTATGCTTAGAGATTTTTTATGACTTGTTGCTTTTATTTTATTGTTTTGAGTGTGTTTCCTAAGTTTAACTTATTTCTGCTTTTATTTAATTCAATTATTTATTTTATGAATAAGCGGTAATTTGACATATTCTCGCTCTGTAAGTCGTAACTTGAGCTACGAGAATCAGACTGATGCATTCTAATATGCGTGGGAAAGCTGAGAGAATAAGCTATAAGATTTATGTTGAAAAAAAAATTAATTCGGATTGAAGAAGGGTTGAATAATTCATTTTAGTTCTAGACTTAAAAAGATAATTAGTTTTGGGACAATTTTTATGTTTTTTGGTGTTGGTTTCCATTAGGGTCCAAATTCCCTTGTAATACTTCAACTAAAATCGCAACTTATTTTAGGGATTATGGGTTTTCATTAAAAATAAAAGTTTTGTACGATTTACATGGAGAACTAATCATCTTGGTTAATTTGTTGCATTCAGGTTCCAAAACTTTGAGATTATTATAATTTTGCAATTCAAATTATTTTTCCGTTCAATTATGTCTATGTTGAATCTCATTTGCTTAATTTGATTTCTTATAGAGTATAATTTATTTCTTTTGATTGATTTAGGTTTCTTGAAACCGCGTTTAGCTTAGCTTTTGTGTCTTTTATGCGTTGTTTTTAACCGGATGCTTAATTCGGCAAATAGGAACATAAGTCAGATAATATTGATTGTGCTTGTTTGGTCGTTATTATATTCGAAATGGAAATAAGATTTGCTTAGGGATTTGGAATTGTAATAACTAATGATAAGTAGGAATTGAATCAGTATATTAGTTTGTTAATAATAATTGCAATTAAATTTATTTAATCAATTATCATCTCTTAATCGAAAATCAACCTTCCCCCCTTTTGTGTCACTCAATTGGTTAAATATACTAAAGAGTCATTGCGATCCGACTCGAGTGTCGCTTAAGTTTACTATGTTTTTTAACTCGTTTTTGACCCGTGTACCATAACGGATCATTGAACTTGTTGATTCCCTTCATAAGTAGCACGATGGGATTTGAAAATGGTATTAACAATAGATTTATCAGTGATTTTGATGTACTCTGAATAAGGTAGAGCGTCAAGTAAGATGCCTCTAACTCTATGATACATTCTATTGATCTTTTTCTGAGCTGGTGTGAGAGTTTTTATGTGAGACACCATTCCAACTCCATTAACTAGAATATCAATGCCATCTTCCAGAATATCCCACAACTTATAACCAATACCTATGATATGAGTATACATCTTGCTCTTCCACCATTAAAACTCAGTAGAGTCTCCACTGAAAGTTGGAGGTCTTGCTGTATAATTGTTCTTTTCTAAATTGCTATAATCATGATTAATAGCAACATATGGATTAAGAGTACTACTACCAGAACTCCAAACATGATTCTATATGTGTTGACTTAAAAATAAGTGTTTAGCACAAACCGTTCTCCGATGCCAACTGAAGGTGAGAAAAACATAAGAATAGGATTGAATTGTATTGAATTTTTCTTTATTTTTTAAACTTTTGCTCAGATTTTAAACACAAGGTATATAATCCGGTTCAATCAAAGGTATGTAGCAGATATGAAATACAAGAAAGAAGAGTGACACACAAAGTTATCATGGTTCCTCTCACAACTTGAGAGTAATCCATACCCTTTGTACTTATAATGGATTTTCACTATAATCACACAAGATTACAATTTGCTCAAGAACATGTGCAAGAGACTTCCAATGCTCAAACACAAAGTAAGAGACTTATATGCTAAAACACACAAGCACGAGACTTCCAATGCTCAAGCACACAAGCAAGAGACTTCTATGCTCAAGCACACAAACAAGAGACCTAAAATGCCCAAACACTTAGTAAGAGACTTCTAACAATTTACCTAACAAATAAATGATTGTTGGGGTAATACACTAGATACACAATCATATGTGTAGAAATAATACAATGCAAATAGACTATTTTAAGTACTTAAGGATTTCTAAGATATACCAAGATAAAAAATCCTAAGTTCAACTTGTGATTTAGTTTTGAATGAGTAACTTCTCTTTTAATGTCAATAGTTCTTAGTGTTTTTCTTCAAGTCTTCAGCTCATCAAATGGAGAAGGAAATAGTCGTTGAAGATTCAACATAGTTGAGTCTTTTGAGAAGCTTAAATTGAGACGTTGAGATGTTTCTTCAAATGGATATTGACGTTGAAAGCTTGTTTAAAATACCTTTATTGTAAGAGGAATTATTACTTACATCTCAGTAGACTCTATGAAGAAAATAAAGCTTAGGTCTTCAAGTGACAAAGTAGACTTAGAGGATGATAGTGACCCATCAGAGTAACCTTAGTCCTTGCGCTTTGACTGGCTCATGTTCTGATCACCAGAAACAGACTTCTTCAGAGTCTGGTCTATAGAGGCTGACTTCTTCAGACTTTAACCTTTAGACATTGACTTCTTTAGAGTCTGGTCGTCAGCTTCTGATCCATCAGATTTTGGTCTTTACGCTTCTATTTATATGTTCATAGTCATAACCAATACTTGGATTATACATGACATTGTATTCCATGGTCCTATAAACTTGAACAAATATTAGTATACTCAATTGTTCTTTAAATACTTTGTTATCATCAAAACCTAAGGGATATAGGACAAACCAATTTTATTCCAACAACCTTTGGTCCCTCATTTTGCATTGATGTTCCTTTTTGAAATATTACCAGATGAAAGAACTATTTGAGCTTCTTCCTTAGAGATCGGGCAATCATGCATCTCAAGGAACATCATCATTATTCGACCATGCTCTTGGCCCTAGGGGAAGTCAACTGCAAGCCCATGTCACCTATAATCATGCCGTCAGTCATGTCTCGACTGGTCGATACTAATATTCTCCCCCAAAGTAAGAGGAGCGTGAAAGTGTTGTTGTCTCTGGGTTCAGAAGAAGTCATATTGGGATATTCAACAAAGACAAGTCTGAAGTCCTAAGAATTTTGTGGTCATACTCAAGCTACATCTTCGACAATGTCGGCCATCTAATGGTACCCCGACAGACGAAGATGAGGTAAGATATTCTAATGCCCCATCCTACTGAAGGATATACCTGGAGAAAGAGGAATATACTCCTTGGATATCTCAAGGGAAGGTTGGTAACAAAGACTTGGAACATCACTAAGTTAGACTGTTGCAGTTGAAGGTCTATTTATCTAGTCATTTAATTGTTTTACTGTAACAATTTCTCTTCATTATTAATACAAATATTTGTCCATTACTTATTTTCTTTCTCTATTATATGTTTTCTTTTCCATTTCTCTTTTAGATCACTAAAGACAGGAATTATAAAGATTACACACATTTATGCATATCTGATATAGACTAAATGCAATTTTGTGTATCTGATACAAACTAAATATATTTTTACGTATCTGATACAGACTAAACACATTTTGGCATAACCGATGCACCTTCCCCTCTTCGGACCTAACTTGTCCAAAGGCATTTGGTGGTGAGCCTGGAGACATTAACCATGATCCAAGTCAAGCATTGGGGGCAAGGACAGGGATTCTACCCTTGGTCGGGGAACAATTCTTTATTACATGGAACACAATACAAAGAGACGAATACGTCTCATCGATCCCACAAACTATAATCACCACCATGGAAAACACAATCAACACACTCAATACATCACACAAATTAATGTACTACTATTGTGAATGCTTAATACAATGAACTAACATAACAACCAGAAAGAGTGGCTAACATTAGTCAATGTACTAAGCCTCAAATCACAAGGACCATGGTTAGGAAAGTGTGAATATCACATCAGGTACTTCATTTCAATGAGGCACCTCTCTCCCTCATAAAGGCAAGAAATCATGGTTCTCACGCCCAAAGCAGACAACACTTTGCATCCGACATGAGGCAGTTTTGCAGCTTACCAGTGAACACCGACGATGCCCCTATGGCACGCAAACTTTACATTATATAGAAGACAAGCAAACTTTGGTGTCGCAACATTTTGAAAGAAACCAACAGTTGCAACATAATGACAATAATAAAATGGAGGCAACATCAGGACCTTAAGTTAAACAATACATAAATCATTAAGGTAAAAATATTTTTATAAATAATCGGTACACCAAGGAACAAAGCTTAGGAACTGTTGTAAGGAAATAATATAAATAAATAAAAAGAGGGGTCACTCTCTGAAGTTCACTAAGGAGCAGTTAGGAATGAGTTAAGCGCCTTAACAAAAGTTATGGTTGTGGTATAAACCCTCACCGCCTGCTCCATGACCTGATCAAGGAACCCATACATGGTCTGATTTATCCATTAGAGAGAGTCATGAAGCACTAACTTCAAGTCGTCCACCTCATCTTATAGAGTCTTTAGGGTATTAACATGAGCCTTGGCCTTCCGAGTAAGAGTTTTTCATTCCTTCTCCGCCTGACGGGTCTTCTCTATAACAACATCGGAGGCATCTTGATGACATTTCTCCTCCACCTTAAGAGCAACCTCCAAGTCAGTTATTTGGGCTTCTAGCGTAGTAGGGGAGCCGTATGTCTTCACCATCTATAACAAAGAGTCATCAAGCTCGACCTTCTTCTACAGCTCACTCAGATCCTTCTAAAAAGTTGAACACTTATGCTCTATAGCCTCTCACTTCCCTCTCAAGTGTCTATTTCCTTGCAGGGGTTGTCGGTAGCCAAGATATATCTGCGACCAATAACGACTAGAGAAAGTAGGGAAAAGGCCAAGTACATGTTACATGTGACTTCAGATACGAGCCCCTTCTTTTCTACCTCAAAAATTTTAGACGTAAGATAAACCATCCATTTAAATAACCACAACAACTTATTCAAGAGAGCAGGCAAGTCATGACTAAAAAACGGTATGCATCTACATGAAAGGGGTCACCACCCCTGAAGCACTATCCCAAACAAGACAAGTATGTTTTGGATAACCCTCATCCCGGTCCACTATTGGTCTTCGTCCTGACCCCCTCTTTTTCGTAATCGGGGATGTAGGTGCCTCCTCCATAGTCAAAATGGCCCCCCAATAGTAATAGGTTGGTCGATCTCGGGGGCAACGATTGTGGTCTCAGCGACCAAGGTCGAAGTGATGGATGGAGCAGGAACAATGGTCACTGTTAGACGCATAATAACATGAATACCTTGAGCACTTGCAAAGTCGTAGATCATCTATAATTTGTCTTTGTTATATGAAAAACCCAACCACGCATGTAAAAAAAACTAAAGGACTTCGTCCTCACAGAAATATTACCTCATCTCATCTCGGTTGACCGCACTCACGATGGCGTAAGTGTTAATTTGCCTTTTCCTCACCTCAATGGAAGGCACCTCAATGAGACGAAATCCTTATTCATAGTCGAGTTCGTGAAACTAGGAACAATATTCCTCCTTCATCATTGCTTTATCAGGAGAAAGAGAACCCAACTTGGTGCTTTAGAAATAGACGTCCCATTTGAAGTAAAATGATGGCAAATACTTGAGAAACGAGCCCCTACAGAAGTCAAGAGGTTCAAGAGAGGAGTAACAAAAGGTAAGATGAATCTCTGGTGTAAGGGGAATCACCAATAAAAAATGCCCTATAAAATTACCCAAGTCCTGAGTAAAAGGGTTGAACCAAGGATTGTCCAGATAGAAACTAATTATCCCTTAACCGCAAAAGTTATCCAGAGAGAACCACCTTAGATGAACCAGGTTAAGGAACAATCTAAAGGAAGGTTTCCTAGATGTATGCTCGACACACGGTTGGAATAACCTCGTGTAGGCCCAAGACCTCAGATGAAGTTGTGAAAGGGAAACTTTTAGGTGCTTCAGGATGACCACATCAAATCCAACCATAATCATATCCTTACAAACATACACTCATAGAGCGGGATATTGTTGCTATCAAAGGAACTCCATATTCTCTTCTTTGGGTTCACTGGAAGAACCGAACACTTCGGGCATGATGTCGGCGACCTGTATTATAGCCTCAATACTTTGACAAGCATGGTACCCACCACTTCTACATCTACCCATCATACCTCACCGTTTTAGCCAACTCCACCAGCATAACCCTTCTTCTGCCTAGATAATTAACTTTATAATGTCCGTCGGGGTGATCCAAGACATAGCGCCTGGTCTTCTTTAGCAATCTAAGTGGGCCCTCACCTCAGCATCGCTAGGGTTGCGATATATGTTTCTTAGGGAAAGTTGAATGAAATCATCAGCGCATTCCCTCGCCCATTGGATAGCTTGGATAACCTCCTCATTCAGACAAGAGGGGTCATAGGGGCCTGTCATGGCGTGAAAAATACCCAAAGTGCTCGCGCACTCAAGATGTTAATAGAGTCTCCAGCGAACTTTATTTATTCCAAAAGTAAAGGTAAAATATAGATAAAACCCTTAAAAAAAGAAAATGATCATTGCAACCAAATTCTGGTTCGGGAGTCGATCATACGAAGGGAATATATTGGCACCCCTCACATCCATTGTACTAAATGGGAACCATTTAGTTATATTTGTGATTAAAATGTTAGCTTATGTTATTTAATTCTTCTAATTATTAAAATGTTTAAAGGGAAAAGAAAAGGTCACAAAAAAGGTTTTATTAGGGTGCTTGACAAAATTGTGGGTCTTGCTCTTATGTATCCTCAGGTGAGATGAGGAATTCAAAGCTACATAATTCTTAGTAGAAAATCACATATTTGTTGGTTAATTTTATTGAACAAATGTTTAAGTCACATTCTAGTGGTTAAAAGTTGCTTGTATGCTCACAATTGAAGTCTTAAGTGTTTGTTGGTATCATAATATAATGGACTAAAAAATGTTCGTTTGTGAAAAAGTTTTTGATCGCGCAAGGCCGAGAAAAGATAAGTTTGATTGGTTTGAGTTTCTTTTTAAGTGGATGACAAATGCTCAGATGGTCGAGGTATACGAGTCGTATCCAAACAATTGGGGAAAAGAGTGGTATATGCCAAACCGTTCCATTTTCACTCAATTAATTATGAAAAGGATTAAATATGATTAAGGTTTTTTGAATGGAAGGTGAATACTCGAATGGTCGATCTATACAGCTCGTATCCAAGTATTCATGGAAGAAAGTGGTATACATCCAATTATTCCTTTTCTGTCTGATTTATTATGAAAATAAGATCGTTCAAGATTTGATTATGAAGGATGTTCAATATCTATTGAGCTAAGAGTTTTAGACAGACGGTGAATGCTCTAATGGTCAAGTTATACAACTCGTATATAATGATAATTCATCATTGAATATATTTAGTCAAAGAACTAGAGCAAAATAAGTGAAAGTGAAGCTAAAATGAAGAAGAATGAGGAAAAAATAGCTAAGTGTGAAAATTGTGGACTTAGAGAAAATTGAAGAGAAAAAGGAGAAAAAAAGGATGCAGGTTTGAAAATAATCACATGTACCATCGCGCACCATCGCGTGCGTGATAAGGCCATTAAAGTTGCAACGCGTGTGTGATGCAAGGTATCATGTCCCGATAGGTACTTTTTATGGGATTTTTTTGACATGATATGTTCCATTTTGACGCCTTTAAAAGGGAATTTTCTCCACTTTCACAAGGGTTACAATTTTGGGAGATCGAAGCACGATTTTGAGAGCACAAGTGGTGATTTTCTTCTATCAATTATGGTATTGTTAATTGCAATATGAGTAGCTAAGCTTCTCTAGGTTAGGTTGTGTTATGATTAACTTATTTCTGTATTGTTAGATTCTAAGTTGATTTGATCATTGTATGAACCCGTTGATCTATAATCTTGATCAATTGCTTCTTGTTTGTAATTCTTTTTATGTGAGATACTCTTTTAATTTAATTTTGGGCACATAATGAATACTGACCATTAGTCTATATGTTGGACCTAAGGAAATTGTCGTCTTCCGCTCGTTGAATAGGAATAGGAGATCCCAAGTATTGACATAGAGAATTAATATTTTATACATCGCCTAACCCTGCTTACGTTAGTGGACTAGGGATAGAAAGCTCTGAGTAGTGGTTAGTGGGTTATTTTGTGAGAAATCGACTATAGTGGTTTTGTTAATTCGTTGTGGGATTATAGTGATTAGATCATTCATATAGAGCATCAAACATTAACAATAGAGGAATCAGGGATTCTAGAACACAATCTGACCGCTTTTGTGATATTGTTTACTCGTTTATTTACTTTTCTCACTAAAACTCGAAAATCTCCCTTTTTACTCATTTTTTTATACATTGCACACATTCTGTTTTGCTTAGAGACAACCCACGTGGATTCGGTCTTTTTATTACTTTGATATTATCGATACACTTGTCGATAAGACGTCAATTTTTTGGCGCCATTGCGGGGGACTATTGATTTCTCAACAATGCGACATTTGTGCAATTTTTTATTTTTAGTATTGTTAATTTTTTTTTATTTCTTATTTATCATAGTGCCATTGAGGTATTTTTTGTTTGTGTATGCACAATTCAGGATCAACATTAATACCATTAATCCATAAATTAAAAAAAATTGCACGCGCTCTCAGAAAATAAGTTAGAGAAGCAACTCTGAATAGAGGAATACCAAAAGAAGAGCAACTATCAAGTTCTCCTGAATTTAAAAATGAAATCATCATGGCAGTTGCACAAGCCCTCACTATGAGGGACTATTGTAAACAAAATGGTGAAGGACATGTTTCTAGGGGGTTTGTACCGGCAGACCCTGTTAACTTTGATATTAAAAAAATTGCACTTTCAGGTTTAAGAGAATCTTCATTTGACGAGAACACGATTAGAGACCCATGGGCGCATCTTGTGCGCTTCTATGAAATAGATTCAATGTGCAAACCAATTGATGTCACTGAATACCTTGTTAAATTGAGTTTGTTTGGATTCTCACTGATTGGAAGGGAAAAATATTGGTTACTTTGCCATCCAAATGGAACAATTCAGACTTTACAGGAATTTAAGGATAAATTCCTTGAATTTTTTATTACTACTACTCAATTTATCGAGCGCCGAGCAAAATTTGTAAATTTCAAGCAGTAGGAAACTGAGTCGCCTTATGACTATTGGGAAATATTCAAACTTTTGTTATGTTGACGCCCGAATTACCACATGAATAATATGGAGCAGATGTAAAACTTCATCAAAGGTCTCAAGAGTCAAACTCGCATATTATTGGATGCTTCTTCGGGAGGTAATGTCCGCTAAATGACCAAAACACAAGTAAAAGACCTCATTAAGAATATGCGTATGAATCAGTACCATTTGAAAAGCAAAAGGTCGGTCAAGCTTGGAGTTGTGGGAACACCTAAAGGTATGCTAACTCTTGATACTCATACTCCTCTTTTAGCTCAAATTGAATTGTTAAATAAAAAGCTAGCTGAAAGCAGCTTAGGTAGAGCTAACGTGAGCCAGGTACAAGCACTTAGGTGAGATTTTTGTGGAAAAGAACATGTGAATATAAGATGCTCGTTGGAAGGGACAAGTAACGAGGTCTAGTTTGCTCATTTTCAAAAGAATAACCCTTATTCCAACATATACAATCCCGGTTAGAAAGATCATCCAACATATACCATTTCGTTTGCATACTGTTTGTTTGACTTGTTTAGTATTTGAAGCTTTGTAATAAGCTTGTAAGAAATATGATGGCATTTCGTTTTTGAGTTTGCTTTGTTGGTTATAAATAATAGAGCTATGTTTTGCATTTTTTAAGAGCGAAAGAGTATATAACATGTCCTTTTCAGTTTGAATTGGTTAACTTTATCTTTATTTCATTATCATTATTACTTCTTTGTTTAGGATAAAACTCCAGGTCCATAATTTCACTTTGATTAATGATTAATAAGCTTCTTATCATGCATGTAATTCAAATATTTATAGAAAAAAGAAGGGAAAAGTGAGTTTATTATAGTAGTAGTTAAAATGATTATTTTTCATGGCATTGTTCATGGTTAGATGGATGATCCCAAAGCTTGGGGTTGAAAAAATATTTTTGTATCCTATTACTTTGACTTCAAATGGTTTATTCTTCAATTCTATTATATTAGATGTTAAAGCAATGTATCCGTGATTTTCAACTTTTTGGTGGTAATAAAAAAGGTCAAACCCTCCCTTTTATATTTCATTTTGTTTTAATGTTGTTGACTACTATTTATTAGTACTTGATATTAGTATTATTACTATTGTTAGTAGTAATTAGGTGCTAAGAAAGTTTTAGATTTTGGTCATTTGAATGTTGAGAAAATAGGCCCATTTTTTATTTATTGTGCACTCTTGTTTTACTAATGGTACATCTCATATGTTATAAATAAACTTGTAAATATGGTAAATAATGTTGAGTTCCTGCTGTTTACATTCATTGCATTAAAACATATTTTCGAATAAGCGGATTCGATAATTTCATATCGTTAAGCTGCTGAAATTTCGAAACGTTGAGAAATATTTTCGCTGTGTTATGATTCTTGCGTATGACATTAAACTCATGTTGTTATTATGCGCAAACCGACTTTGAGCATATTAATGGTTAATTGTGTCTCTTTATTTGGCTTAATTATGCATTGACTTTGCAATTAAGTAATAAGTCGACTCAGAATGAACATTTTCAATAAGAAAAAATCTTGGTCCAACGCCAAGCGGATCATTTCTCAAATTCAAGTCAATTCGTTTCGATTCAATTCACACATCTTTCTCAATTAACCATAATTCCAATTCAAGCCAATTTCATTATCGACTTTAAACCATTTCAAAATCACTTTCACAACTAAATCCTAGACAAATTCATTTTCACAACAATTTGGATGAAAAAGGAAGGATAGTTTCGACTTTCCCCTTTCCTAAATGGTTGGGAAATGTTATAGAGGTCTATGTCCGAACGGTCGTACTCCATAATTAAAACACAATAATTACTTCAATCGAGTCTGGTTATCCTCAAGAAGAAAAAGGAATGATGGGTTTAGACTTCCCTTTCCCTAAATACTTGAGCAATGTTGTAGAGTTCTATGCCCGAACACTCATTTTCCGTACTTAAAATACAATAATTAATTGAATTCAGTTGATTCTCTTATAGAAGAAAAAAAACTGTTTGGATTTAGATCTTCCTTAGTCTCTGATTATTTGGGCAATGTTGTAGAGCTCCATGTGCGAATAATCATCTTATATTAATGGACCATAACTTTATTCACCACACATCTTTCGTAATAATTAAGAAGAAAAAAGATCGATTGGGTTTAGACATTCCTCAGTCTCTGATTATTTGAACACATATGTAAAGCTCCCTATTTGGATAATTATCTTCCCTTTAAAACATATTCAAACACATTAAACCTAACTTCTCGCTCCGTACGACCGAAACTCTTTTCATAAACGAACATTGTTTAGTCCTTCTAACACACGTACAAATAAGCACTTAAGCCCCAGACGCACGAGCATACAACTAAATGTTTAAACTGGTAGAATGTGACCAAACATGACCCCTTCTACCGCAAAATAGACAAAAGCTAAGTCTCTCATCCATGAGCAAACAAGCCACTATTTAACTGTTAGAATGTGACCTAAACATTCTCCTCTAAAATCAATCAACCAACACTCTTGGCTACCAAGAACTACGTAGCTTTGAGTTATCCATCACACCTGGAGATATGTAGAAGCGAGATTCACGTCTCGTCAAACACTATACCAAAACACCAAAAATATCTTTTGTCTTGCCCTAAATTACGAAGTTTTGAGTTCCTCATTGTGCCCGAGGATACGTAAGAGCAAGACTCGCAATCTTGTTAAGAACCCTAATTAAAAACTGTTTGTAACCCTTTTTATTTTTCTTTACACTTAACCATTCAAAGAAAACAATAAACATAAGCTAACATTTGTCGCTACCGGGGTTCCACCCAATAATGAGAACCGAGACTAAATGAACTTCCTATCAAGGGGCACAATCAAAAGAGTTTCCCCCGAATTTTATTTGTGTGCCTCTATCGGAGAGGCGAGGGGAAATAGTCGATAAAACCCTCAAAAAAGATAAGCGCACGGGAAGCGTTAAAAAGGGATAAGGAATTATTCTCGCAACCGAGATTAGGGTTCGGAAGTCGATTATGCAAGGGGAATGTATTAGCACCCCTCACGTCCATGGTACTCCGAACCATTTGGGTTGTTTACATAAGCGGGGATTTATCTCATTATTATTTTATTTTCAAAGGAATGTGTGTGTGAAAGAGAGGGATTTTGGTTTTTTTATTATGGTGCTTGTAAGACCCCAATTTTGACCCTAAGATCCCTCATGCTATTCCCATCATATGCATTAGCATTAGGATCACATCTTGGCATCCTCCTTACCCCTCATTCATTAGGTTTGCATTGGGAGGGATCACCAAGCATCATGTGATTGTATCATACTTTGTATTTTATCATTTTTACTAACCAAAATACCAAAAATATGTCTTTGTATTTGTCTAACTCTTTTGTAGGTAGTGCACATGCTCACCTTTGATCTATCAAGTTCATATCTAGGGTTTAAGACTCTCAATGCAATGAGCTCAATCAAGAACTGGTTTACTATGGCTCTAAGTATCATATATGAATCACCATGATCTTCACATGTTATTTTGATCAAGAAATTATCAAGAGTTTGGAGTTGGTTCACCTTGGAAACCCTAATTCATCTAGGTATTTTGTGTAACTTCTTCAATAAGCTTCTTCAACAATTGATCAAATATTTCAAGTGATACTTAAAATTTCATCATCTTATGCATATATGATCCTCCATGAGTCTCAAAAGTCAAGAGAATGTCAAGCTAGCAAGTTGGTTCATGGTGGTTGACCAGAGGAATTCATCTGATCAAAACTGGGTTCCCTAGACCCTATCTCCTACAATTTTTGTTATATGAAAATTATTCCAAGAGAAAAGTTACTCTAAATTACATTGCCAACAACTTTTATGTTGAGGTCTAGATCTAGTTTTGCTTTTAAAGTCATTTTTTATGGTGAAAGATTATAGGTCAATATGTCTAAACCATAATTTGGAGGTCAACATCCCAAGATCATAACTTGCTCAATTTTTATGAGATGAAAGATTTACAAGTTGCACAATCAAATTCAAGATGTCTACTTCAACTTGATGTTTGGAGGATGAGCTAATTCAACTTTTATGTGCATATGTTATGAGGATTCATTATAGGTCATTTTGAACCAACTTCAAAAGTTAGCCAAGGTGGAATAAGTGAACATATGGCTTGACACTTAGAAATTGTTTCTACATGTTTGATTTTCCAAACTTCCACCTCAAAATTCATCATGATCCAAGCTTCAAATGAAAAAGTGTTCAACATGAAAGTTGTTCCTCTTGATCTAACCTTTCCAAAAAGTCTGATTTCATTCCATTTGGACAAGATATGAGTGATCTGCGCATGGCTTGAACATTGGATCATCATTTGGCATAAGTGAGCTTGAACCTTCCATACATAAATGCATAGCTTTCCGATATGACTTCAGCAATGTTTGTACTTAATTATGGACCAGAAGGAGTGATTACATGGGCCTATCACACGCCCATGCATCCATGCAATGTACATTTCTATTTTTGGAACCTTGATTTAAGTGTGCAAATATCAATCCATATGGATATAAATAGAACCCCTTGCCATTAAAATTAAGGACCCTGCGCGCCAGCTTTGAATCCCAACCTTCAAACTCTTTTATTTCAAAGGATAACCTTGATAATTTCCATTGGAAATTGAGTTTGAATCTCACTGTTTTGAGATTCAAATCTCCAAGAGTCATGTGCCTTTTGTTCATCCAATTCCACTGCATTGAAGGTATTTTCCAGAAATTTTCATCTCTTCGATTCTCACTCACTTCTCCATAATTCTTCTTGATCTTTGGTTGTATGAAGTCCTACCAATATAGGAAACAAGATTGAGTTGCTTTAAGGTCAAATCGAAGTAACTCAGATCATACACCTCAAAATTCAACTCCCTATATCTTTCAATATACTTGGAGTTAGGAGAAATTGAGGCCAGATTCGAGCTCCTGAGAATTTTTACTTTGAATTCATGTCCTTATTTTTAATTTTGGTGATGGTTGTGAGTGAACTAGTCCGGTGAAGCTCATCGGAGAAGGAGACCGGAGCTTTGGCTCCGATGGTGTGCTGACATTCATCTGAACCATATGATCCATTTCAAATTATTTAATCATGTGCCTTGGTTTTGCATACCATCCCTGCAGCGCTTTGACTGTGTTCACCATGGAACGCGCGCTAGTAGCCACTTGATTTGCCACTTCAATAAATGAGGGAGATCAAGTGGTCCACGTTTTTTCTATTTTCTAATTTTTCATTTTATTTGGTTTATTTTCATTAATTCATATTAATTTTAACATTGATCCAAAAATTATGAGAGTTTCACCAAAAAAATTAAAATAAATACCTCTTTAATTTTCTGAATTAAAATTATTTTTTGGATCATTATTAATATTTTTCATGATTTAATTGTTTTTGTGAATATTTTTAATTATTTAAAAATAGTTTTAAGTTTCCAAAATTAATGAAATTTTTTCGCCAAGGTCCTTTGACCTTGTTTGACTTATGATAAATCTCATGGCCATTTATTTAGTGTTTTGATGAGGTTTTAGGGTTTTGACCAACCATAATTTAATTTAATGCATTATTTAATTGGTTTTAATTGTTTAAATGCAAAATAAATTGTGTTGAGCTTTTGATATTGACTTGTTGTGTTTGACTTATGTTGTTGGGCCTTGGTCAAGGTAGATTTGACTTTGTTGAGTTAAAATCATTGGATTTAGGGGATTGATGAAATGTACATTTCATCTTCAAAAATGAATGAATGATTTTAATTTGATAAAAGTCCTCCTTTGACCAATTTGTGTTGATTCCATTTCCCCTCCCTCTTCATCTCAATCCCATTCTCTTCTCATTCATTTCATGGACCTATAATGTCTCTATATCCTAAGGCTAGTTGATTGCAAAATCAACATAAGTATGGATGGGATTACGTCCACCCCTTTTGCATATTCTTTTTAAGTGTGGTATGTTTTAGGAGTATGGTTCATAATACCAAGTCTCTAACATGCATTAACACTAAAATTTCTATTGTACGGTCTCAAATAGTTGTGACTTCTACATAAGTTCAATTACGATTGCTTAACATAGTGCTAAATTTGTGACCCAAAAGGCATAACATTCTAGTAAGTGAGATTGTAAGTCTCCCCTCTTTCATGGTATTGTGTGGAAACTTGGCCTTTTTTCCTTCCTTTGGAAGATGTCTTGGTTCAAGGATACATGCCTGTGAATAGTGGGTTGAGTGTTCTTCAAAAAATGACTTAAATAAAATAAAAGCAAAAGCAATACTAACTTCTAATCAACTAACAACTAACATTTAATTTCAAGTCATTTACGTTTATGCACTTTAACTATTAGTCTTTATTCATTTTCCATTTATTCATACCATATAACTTGTTTACTTTAATGTCATTTTCACTTTGCTCATTTAAGCCATATCTTGTGATTATATTGTGATTGTATATACTTGTTTGTGTTTATGGTCTTTTGACCTTAATGTACACAATAACAACAAAAACCCTAAAAGACATTTTGTGTGGACTGTTGGATTTGCTCTGAGACATTGGACTTAGAATTAGGCAACATTCTCTATGCAAAAGGACTTGGCCAATGCCAACTTTGATGGAACCAAGTGCTTGTGATTTGAAACTTCATCTGAAGCAAGTATTGAGATCCCATTTGAATTCATCTGCTACATGGTCTGATTGAAGTTGTTACTTTGAACCTGTGTTTAATACTCATATTTGAAGTCATCGGATACATTGGAGTTTATGAAGAAGATCATGGAGTTGTTAAGCTTGGATGTGGCTATCTTTATTTGATGCCTTGCTCTTCACCTTGCTATTTATGTATTGATATTGCTTGATTCTAATTTCCAAGGGAAATTTGGGTTTCTCTATGACATTCTTGTCTATTGGATTGCAGTCCATTGGTCAGATCTTTTCAACTCTTAACTTTTAAATTTGTGCTTAGGATTAGTCTCTTCATCTCCTCCCCACTTCTTTAATTTCAAAATCTCTCCCTCCTTTTAAAAATCTTCTTTGCTTGTGTTTTTTCTAAACTTAGACCATATTGCAAATTAGAAACTTTGGCCTTATTCCATTGAATTTTAAACCCTTTTCTTAATCAAACTTGTAAATAAACTTAACTATACCTGACTTACAATTTCCAAAAGGCAAAAAGAAATAACACTCATTCAAACCTTTCTTAGGCCTTTTATGCCTTTGTTAAACTTAAACTTTTGTTAAAAGCAACTCACTTACTTTAAATTTTTTACCACAAACTATGAGGTTTTGATCCCTCATTTTATGTTGGTACGTAGGCACAAGTCCGAAGGTCTTGTCAAACACAAAAATATAATTAATGAATTCTTTTCTCATCTCTCCACTCTATTTATTGCAAACATCATTTTATACAAAATACATATGCACACAAGAAAAGGCTCCCTAGGAGTACCTAGGACACTTTGGGTGCTAACACCTTCCCTCTGTGTAACCAACCACCTTACCTGTAATCTCTGGAATTTTATTAGATTTCATTTGAAAACTTATTATCTTTGGGTTTTGTTCGTACTTTTCCCTTTTCCCTTGGAAACAATAAAAGCGCGGTGGCGACTCTGGTTTTATTGACATTTATCTTATCCATAGCTTGATGGTCATGAATTTACCGCTATAGTGCTCGCCGAGGATTGTGGCCCTTGTGCCTACGTATCACTCATCCGGGATGAGGAATCAAAGCTCCATAGTTCAGAGTATACAATATTTGTGTGTTGATTGATTTTACCTTTGAGAAAAGGGTTTCGGGATGGGTGCCCTAAGGAACAAAAATTAGGTTTGATGGGTTGTGTTGATTTTACCTTAAATAAGGATTTATGAAAAGAATGTTTGTGATTAAACTGCACTAAAGTCTAGGGGCATAGGTGAATATTCTAGATAACAAGTCAACCATCTTGCGTCCAAAATAATCAGAGTGAGGGTAGGAATACTCCACTCTCACTCATTCCCCACCATTTAAGGCTTGTGGCGCACAATATTAATCGTATTTATTAAGTGTTTTGAATTTAATTATGAAAGAAAAGTCGTTTGACGTTGAATCAAGGGTTTGTTTATTTGATTAAGAATTTTGGCTTATACAACATGAATGCAAAGTAATCAACAAGAAAGTAAAATGCCTCATTGTAAGGTAGCCCAAGAGAAAGCCTTATGTATGCAAATAAGTGAAATATGCTAAATAAAGGATAATAGTCTTACAAACATGTCCCCCTAAGATGGTTCCATGATGCCATTCTTACAACCGGAATGTAAGTACAGATGAAACCCAAAGTTTAAAACAAAGTATCACAAAAAAAATGGAAAAGGCCTCCAAGAAAATGTCCTAAGATGAGATCCTCTAAGTCCAAGTGGATTAAGTGAAATGAATTGTTTTTGGTCTTATAATTTTATCATATTTTTGTTGTTTTTAAATGACAAAAAGTAAATGATAACAATAAAGTAAAGACAAGTAATAAAATATGCATGATGAGTTTGTACAATGATAATGATGATGAGTATTTGAATGTAAATAACATAAAAGTAAATAACAAAATAACAATGACAATAACAATAACAAAAGGTTATTAGTAATCAAAAGTTAGTAGAGTTAGGTTAAGTTAGGATTATGAACAATGGACCAATACTTGAGGATTATCTATCCTTAGGTCAATAGATTCAAAATATGGCGCATCAAGGGATAATTTATCAATTAATGCAAAGTATGAAAGATTATCAATGGATCAACTTATCATAGATTTGTAACAATGAAAGTTATTCAACCTCAAGTCCATCTATCAATATATTGGCAAAAGGAAGACTATGCAAAACTCCAGGTTGAAAGCTTAATTATTGGTTAAGTTGTTAAGTTAGCAAGTTATAAGAATAAAGTATGATATTAAAAAGGTAATAAGAGTTTAGTGGATTATAAAAAAAAGTAAGTATAAAAGGTTAATGGGTTAGTATAAACCAAGATAAACAACAATGTATCAGACGAAATCACAAGTTAACAAGCACAAGTAAAACTTCATTCACAAGTCAAATGATCCAAGTTTTTTGAAATAAGGGCAAACTATCAATGCTTCAAATTACCATGGAATAATACTTAATCATTCAATGGTAGGTTTTAAGTATGGAAGATTTAATCAACCCTAAACCAAACTGTAGCGGTGAATTCATGATCATCAAGCTATGGATAAGCTAGACATCAAATAACAAGAGTCGCCACCGCACCTTTATTGTTTCCAAGGGAAAAGGGAAAAAGTACGAACAAAACCCAAGAATAAGAAGTTTTAAAATCAAAACTAATAAAATTCTAGAGATTACAGGTAATGGGGTTGGTTACACAGAGGAAAGGTGTTAGTACCCAAAGTGTCCTAGGTACTCATAAGGAGCCCTTTATTGTGTGCGTATGTATTTTTGTACAAATGATATTAGCAAGCAAATAGAATGGGGGGATGAGAAAAGAATTTATTAATTATATTTTTGTGTTTGACAAGACATTCGGACTTGTGTCTACGTACCAACATAAAAATGAGGGATCAAAACCTCGTAGTTCGTGGTATAAATTTCAAAGTGGATGCATTGCTTTTAACAAAAATTAGGTTTAAAAGGAACAAAGGCATAAAAATGGTTTGAATGAGTTAGTTCTTTTTGGATTTTGAAAAATTTAAGTCAAGTATAGTTAAGTCTATTTACAAGTTTGATTAAGAAAAGAAGTTTGAAAATGCAATGGCTTAATGTAGCGGAAAATTCATGATCATCAAGCTATTGACAAGCTAGAGATTAATTAACAAGAGTCGCCACCGCGCTTTTATTGTTTCCAAGGGAAAAGGGAAAACCCAATAAGTAAGAAGTTCTCAAATAAAAACTAATAAAAATTAGAGATCACAGGTAATGGGGTTGGTTACACAGAGGAAAGGTGATAGCACCCAAAGTGTCCTAGGTACTCCTAGGGAGCCCTTTTTGTGTGCATATGTATTTTGTACAAAGTAATGTTTACAAAGCAAATAGAATGAGGGGATGAGAAAAGAATTTATTAACTATTTTTTTGTGTTTGACAAGACATTCGGACTTGTGCCTACGTACCAACATAAAAATGAGGGATCAAAACCTCGTAGTTCGTGGTATAAATTTCAAAGTGGATGCATTGCTTTTAACAAAAATTAGGTTTAAAAGGAACAAAGGCATAAAAATGGTTTGAATGAGTTAGTTCTTTTGGCTTTTGAAAAATTTAAGTCAAGTATAGTTAAGTCTATTTACAAGTTTGATTAAGAAAAGAAGTTTGAAAATGCAATGGCTTAATGTAGCGGAAAATTCATGATCATCAAGCTATTGACAAGCTAGAGATTAATTAACAAGAGTCGCCACCGCGCTTTTATTGTTTCCAAGGGAAAAGGGAAAAGTACGAATAAAACCCAATAAGTAAGAAGTTTTCAAATAAAAACTAATAAAAATTAGAGATCACAGGTAAGGGGGTTGGTTACACAGAGGGAAGGTGATAGCACCCAAAGTGTCCTAGGTACTCCTAGGGAGCCCTTTTTGTGTGCATATGTATTTTGTACAAAGTAATGTTTACAAAACAAATAGAATGGGGGGATGAGAAAAGAATTCATTAATTATATTTTTGTGTTTGACTAGACCTTCGGTCTTATGCCTACGTACCAACATAAAATTGAGGGATCAAAACTTCGTAGTTCGTGCTACAAATTTCAAAATGGGTGCATTAATTTTAACAAAATTTAAGTTTGAAAGGCATAAAGGCCTAAAATGGTTTGAATGAGTTAGTTATTTTTGGCTTTTTGAAAGTTTAAGTCAAGTATAGTTAAGTTTATTCACAAGTATGATTTAAGAAAACAAGTTTGAAAATACAATGGCATAAGGCCAAAGTTTCTATCTTTTTTTTGCAAAAGTGGTCAAAGTTTAGAACAAAAATGGTTCACACAAAGAATATTTTGAAAATGGAGGGAGAGATTTTCAAATTAAAGAAATAGGGAGAAGATGAAGAGACTACCCTATGCACAAAATTTAAAAGTTTAGAGTTGAAAAGATTTGACCAAATGGGTAGCAGTCCAATAGACAAAAAATGTCAATAGAAACCCAGAGTTCCCTTGAACTTTTTAGAATTAAGCAACACACAAATGCACAGTTATATTATCTTGAAGAGCAAAGGCATCAAATAAAGATGGCCTCATTCAAGCTTATCCATTCCATGATCTTCTTCAGAAATAACCCATGTAATAGATGAATTCCACAAGTCACAGGTTCAAAATAACAGCTTCACAATGATCATGTTGCAAATGAATCCTAGAGAGGTCTTCAAAGATTTATCAGATGAAGTTCGAATTGCAAGCACTTAGTTCTTCACAAATTGGCATTGGCCAAGTCCTTTAGCTTAGGGAGGTTGCCTAGATTCTAAGTCCACTTGTCCAAGATCCAGCTAACAGTCCACTCAAAGTTTTTTATGGTTTTTGTGATTATTATGTACCTTAATGATCAAAGACCACACAAACAAGCAAAGTATATACAACCAAAATATATCACACAATATGGTCCAAATGGACAAAATGAAAATTGCATTAACATAAACAATTATAATGATATGTATAATGGCAAATGAAATAAAGTGCTAAAAATAAATTGCATTAAGATAAAAACTTGAAATTAAAAGTCAATAGTTAGTAGGTTAGAGGTTAGTTTTGTTTTACTTTTGCTTTTGCTTTTTTAAGACATTCTTTGGAGAACACTCAACCCATTTATCACAAGTATGGATCCTTGAACCAAAACACCTTCCAAAGGAAGGAAAGAAGGCCAAGTTTCCACACAATACCATGAAAGAGGGGAGACTTACAATCTCACTAACTAGAATGCTTATGCATTTTTATGTCAAAAATTTAGCGCTATATTAAGCAATCGTAATTGGACTTATATAGAAGTCACAACTATTTGAGGCCGGGCAATATAATTTTGGTGTTAATGCATGTTAGAGACATAGTATAATGAACTATGCTCATGAAGCATACCACACACACAAAAAAAGAATCTGCAAAAGGTGTGGCCTAATCTCATCCATACTCATGTCAATTTTTCAATCAACTAACATTAGGACTTTGAGATGTCATAGGCCAAATGGAATGAATGAATTAAGAAGAGGAATGAGATGAAGTGGAAAATGGATGAATGAGATCACAAATTGGTCAAAGGAGGACTTTTATTAAATTAATATCATTCATTCATTTTGGGAGATGGAATGTACATTTCATCAATCCCCTAAATCCAATGTGTAACACCTCAAAATTTGCCCTCTTCTCTTGGGACTAAGCTTAACATATTGCATACATGTTTAGGTCATTAGGCATTGCATATTGCATATCATGTGGTTACATTGTGCAGGCTATCCTCCCAAGTCTTGATCAGAAGATGAGGAAGTCAAAGGCAAGCCTAGGGGTTTATTGATTGATCATTGGCCATCTGAGGATTGGGCTGTGAATTAGGGTTTCATGATTCCCAAGGATATTGATCTTCATCTTGACTACAATGATACATCATCATCATCATGGTTGGTTATCATCAGAAGGATCAAGTGTTGAGGCTGATTCCTTGAGATTAGGGTTTTGACCACTGGTCAACCCTAATCGGTTGCATTGGGCCAGTCAGGGCATAGTCAGGAGATGGGGTCTATGATGGATGTGGGGTTCATTATGTGATTATATGGAGATTATTGAGGCTAGGGTTTCACCCTTGGACCATTTCAGTTGGAGATTGGACCTCAATTTGATCTATGCATTGCCAGATTCATCTGTCAGATGAAAAGTCAACTGTGGTCAACTGTACATGATCTGATGGATTTGGAGGTGGAAATGAGTTGGATACACTTCATTCATGTTGAAACAAGTGTTAAATAATATTGCAAAGCTTAAGAATGAAGAAAATCAAGTCAGGACAGGAACTGCCAAAAATAGAAAGTGACTTGCAATTGAAGTTTCCAAAAATGGAAAGTTTTTGACCTCAAAGCCACGTGTCTAAGGAAGCTTCAAATGAAAATTTGTTCAACATGAAAGTTGTAGATCTTGTTCTCACCTTTCCAAAAAGTCCAAGAACTTGAAAATCCCATGTATGGTTGGAAAGTTATGGCTCAGTGAAATTCAAAAATGACCCATAATCAGGAGGCCATAATTTCCACATGGTTTGTCCAAATTGCAAGTTCTTTATATGCACAAACTCCATTTGACATGTACTTTCATGATGCATAATTGGATTTTCCCAAAAATGGCCAATGCAAAAAGTCACTTTTCAACTGGACAGCTGAATTGGATCAGGGGCAAAATTGTCCAACTTTCAAAATAATTGGAATTTTGAGATGGGACTTTTTGCTACACCTCATGAATGGCATTTTAAGCTTGTTTGAATCATTATTTCATGACTAGGCTTCATAATTTGGGATTTGGCTTGAAAAATGAAGTGGCTAAATTTGGACATAAAACCATACACATGTGAATTTGAGAATTACATAACCAATGAGAGTGAGACAAGTTTCTACAGCTCACACATGGCATTTGGATGTTGTGTGAGCTGTCATTGAGGTGGCATGAGCTGTCCTATGGAAATTCCATTTTTGCCCTCACTTGGAAATTATCATTTTCATTAACAATTCAATTTGGCTAATTAACTTGGTTAAGCTTGGATTAGTGCATGATATATAAACTTAATCTCCTTCTAATCATAACAGAAATTCATTCATCCCAAGATTGGATCTCAAAACCTCTCAAATTCATCAAAATCTCAAGAACACTCCAAAGCCAAAATCCATCAAACTTCACCAAATCTCAATCAATCTTCATAATTCTTTTCGATCTGAATTCTTTTCATCATTAGCATCATCTGTTTTGGGAGTTTGGAAGAAGAAAAGCTTGGAATCTCGACTGCATCTTCAAGCATCATCCATGGTGAATCGGAGCTTTGAGCATTAGGAGCAACATTGACCGGATCCAAGCGTTCTACTCACTTTCCACAAGCCTCTAGTGCAACTGTTCGAGATCAAAGCACGCAAATATCATCCATAACAGTTCTGCACACCAGGTATGTCCAGAAATCGAATCGCACGAAATGCTCATTAATCATATGCGTTTGGAAGTTCATGTTATGTGGATTACAGTGATGTAGTTAGTTTTGAGAATGGACAACTGTAGGCTAAGAAATCGTGACTTGAAGTTTAGATCCTAAACCCTAACTTCTTCGATTTGCACGATTTAGGGACACTTAGGTCAAGCTAGGTAGATATTTGTGATCCTCATGATTAGACGGTTAGAACGGATATCCACTTGCTCATTTCTGTGATGGTTTGGTGTTCTTCGAATTTGGTGAAATTCTGGAAAATGATGAGTGAAAACGATGAAATGGAGTGTGTTTGATCCAAAAACGCGTTTGAATATTTGAATTTCGTGTTTCCCTCTCCCGCCATTAAGTATTTACGATAATGCCATTGTCAGTTTTAATTAATTTAATGACATGCTTAAAAAATTCATAAAAAATTTTAGAAAATTCATAAAAATGTGTGGATTTTTTCTATGACTTCCTTGGTTTGTGTAGAATTTGTTTGACCTATTGGTAAAAGTTGTGCATGGCAAAAATATTGTTTGACCTAGGCTTATTTCACATGTGCTCAAAATTGATACATTTTACCATTTGGTTCATGAAATGCTCATAGTGTTAAATAAATTCTTGAAAATTTTTGTGATGATTGTTGACTGATTGATGCTCATTTCCATGTAAATTTCATGAGTTTTTGATACCTGGTCATTGAGTTATGAATTTTGGAACTTAGGTGTGACAATTTGTGTCACACCTCTTGATGTCAACTTGCTGGATTTAATTGAGTGGTCTATACTTGTTAGAATGAAATGAAATTTTGCATGGTGAATCATTAACATGTTGAGATGTTGTATGAATTTTTGTGGAATTTTATGTGGCGTTTCCAAATTGATTGCTATTTTTCATCTCTGGTGGTTGAATTTACAAGTCCATGTGGTACATGTTTGTAATTTTGATGAGAAATGCTCATATTGTATTGTATGATCATGAAATTTGATATGCATGTAATAGACACATGATAGGACATCCCTGTTTTGGTCTCATCCATTTCTTTTTTGTTTTCATTAAGTTATGAATTTTTGAAGTGGAAGCATGTGTTGATGTTGTGATTTGGAGCCTGTTATTGTGTCTGTTTTTGTTGATTTTCATTGACATGGTTCCATTTGCCCAATTGAGCTCAAATTTGACATGGTAGACGTTGAATATCCCCTGTTTATGTGTAATTTATTTGAGAATTTTTTGGATTTGTTTTGATGTGGATTTGAATGCAATAGTTCTGTTTGCATGTTTGGTGCTTCATTTGAACTAGTTTGGATTGTTTTGTGCATAAAAGGAACATGATGAATGATATGGACATGAGACTAATGGTGTTTGCTCTTGTTTGACATTAATTTGACTTTGGTTGGTGAATACCTTGCTGTTTAGGAATTTTTCTTGCCTTTGGACCCTAGGCTTAGCCTAGTGGTCTTGTTGCTAATATTTGCTTGATTTTTCAGGATCAAAAGCATAATGCACATGGAGAATGAATCAAGTTAATTGGATTGATGTTGTTTGATGTTTGTACACTAATATAACATTGTTTTGTAGGTTGTGAAGTTTGGGATTGAGCTTTGAACTTGCTTTGTTGTGCATTGATCTGTATAGATTAACTGATTAAAACTTTTGCTGTTTAGTTTTGTCTGTCTGAGTACTAACTGTGTTTGACTGTTTCCAGGTACTTTTAGTTGCTCAGTTCCTTGTGAACTTTTGCTTTGCTTTGCTTAAGCAACTTGCATTGAGGTAGGTCCTCTTGACTTCATGTAGTCTGGAGACCCGGCTGTTACCGGGCCGGGCAAATAAATGTCTGAAGTCCTCCTTAAGAGGCGATGATTGTGTTTGTTTAATTTTGTGCCTAAGCAGGTAAAGTCCTTAATCAAGGCAATTGGTGGAAGGTAGGGATAAGCAATCTATCCCCCACTATTCAGTTGAGTCTTCTCCTTGCTCCCATTACATGGTTGTAGCATTGAGATCCAAGCCCAAGATCCTGTGCAGTGCACATTGTGTCAGAGTCTTTGAGTATAGAAGGGTTCCCCCATTCTGGACCCATGCTCATTTGTCAGAAGCTCTCCCTGGTTAGGGATAAGAGCTGTGAGGTCTGATCCTCACTTCACCTCTCATCTGCTTCACCTTAGCCTCGTAATGGCAAGGTTAAGAGCAAACCCAGCCCGTACAGACGACTCGCTTCGGCAGTCAAACCTATTGTGTGAGCCACTTGTTTGGTTATAGTGCGTGTTGTGTGGATATCTGGTTGAGATGCTTGTTCTCATTTGATGTATGCTTGAATTATTTTGTATGCTTGTGTGCTGGCTTCTTTCCTGGTTAGGATAGGCTTGCTTATGCAAGTAGGATAGAAAACCGAACTTAGGGTAAACGATGCATGACAAAACTAGGCTCGAGTCCAGCTCCCTAGTAGTGTGTCTTTCCCCGGTTTCTGGTTAGCAATTCAGTCCCTTTCAGGGGAACTACATCGCCCTGATCCTCGTTCTAGACGAGGTATGTAGGCAGGAGACCGTGCGAGGTCTCTCCGGGCACCCTTTTCTTTTTTGCGTGTGTTCTGTTTGGCAGCTATCAGGCTCGAGTTCCCGACTCCCTGTTAGTCTGTGTGTGCAGTTTCTTCTGACGTCTCAGCGTCTCTTTTGGCTTGCTTGATGACTTGTAGGCTCGAGTTCCCGACTCCCTACTAGTTTGCATGTTCCTTTTCCCTTGAAGGGGAACTACATCGCCCTGATCCTTGTTCCAGACAAGGTATGTAGGCAGGTGGTCGTGCGAGACCACTCCGGGCAACCTTTTTCTTTTTTGCGTGTGTTTACTTGTTATCTGATTGTGTGTTTGGCTCGGATGCCGACGTAAGCCCAGTGATTGGCGGTCGGGCTCCACGTTTGCCGTTTTGAGTGTGTTTTGGTTCGGATGCCGACATAATTCCATCCAGTGGTTGTCGGGCTCCATGTTTGCCACCCTTGCTTGTTTGTATGTTTTGTGTTGTTTGGTGTGCGTAAGCCGAACTACAGTGGCTCTGATTCTTGTAGCAGACAAGATATGTAGGCATAAGGTGCGATACCTTATCGAGCTCCCTTCTCCTAACCCCACCTGCGTTCCCCTGTGTGTGTATGTGATGTTTAGCAACCTATTCTTTATTCTAGGACGTGGATCCCGTCGAGTACGACGGACGTGAGGGGTGCTAATACCTTCCCCTTGCGTAACCGACTCCCTTACCCTTTCTCTTTGGTCGCGAGACCATTTCCTTTCCAGGTTTCTCTGAGCGTTTCCTTTCCCTATCTTGGGATAAATAACGCGCAGTGGCGGCTCTGTGTGTGTTTGTTTTCGAGCTTCGCCGGTTGATTTTTCGCAGGATGCGACACAATGATACTAACTTGACAAAGTCAAATCAACCGTGACCAAGGCCCAACAACAATAAGCAAGCTCATACAAGTCAATACAAATGGTCAACAAAATTAAATTGGCATTTATTCAATTAAAAATAATAAAGAAATGGCCAATTAAAATCAATTAAATAATGCATTAAATTAAATTATGTTTTGTCCAATTCCTAAAATCTCATCAAAACACCAAAGAAATGGCCATGAGATTTATCATAGGTCAAACAAGGTCAAAGGACCTTGGAGAAAAAAAATCATAATTTTTCGATAATTAAAAATATTTTTAAGCAATTAAAAACAAATGCCAAATTAATTAATTCATGAAAAATATTAATAATGATCCAAAAAATAATATTAATTCATAATATGAAAGCGAAAAATATTTGAATTTTTTTGGTAAAAGTCTCATATTTTTTTGATCGATATTGAATTTAATATGAATTATTGAAGAAAATGCAAATAAAACAAAAATTCAAAAAATCAAAAATACGTAGACCATCAAATCTCCCTCATTAATTGAGGTGGCAGATCTGATGATCCAAAGCGCGCGTTCCACGTGTGCCTTAGTCAACTGCACTGCAAATGTGGTAATCAATACCAACGCTCGGGATTAAAACGTGAGAAGAGGATCATGTGGTTCAGAGGTTGGCCAAGTCATCGTCGGAGTCAGAGCTCCGGTCATCTTCTCCGGTGAACCTCACTGGACTGGTCAACATGAACCATCACCAAAAAGAGAAACAAGGACACGATCTTAAAGAAAAAATGGCACTGAGCTCGAATCTGACCTCCATTCACTCCAATTCCAAATATATTAAGAGATATGTGGAATTGAAATTTGAGGTACATGAACTGAGTTGCTTCGATTTGACCTCAAAGCAACTCAATCTTCTTGCCTACATTGGTAGGACTTCAGACAACCAAAGAATCAATAGAATTGAGCAAGAATTTGAGAGAATCGAAGAGTTTAATTTTTTTGAAAATTACCTTCAATGTAGGTCTGAATTCGATGGATCTTGATCTTGCTTGTGCGTGGACTCACTCCACTTGCTTGCAGGAGAAGGATTGAATGGTTTAGAAGCAATGGATTCATGGAGAATTGAATTCCAAAACAGTGGAGATTCAAGCTCAAATTAAAATAAATTTATCAGACTTATCCTTTGAGAATTAAGGATTTGCAATGGGGGATCAAAGCTAGTGCAATTGTGTGTGTATTTCTGAGCAATTGAAACTCTATTTATAGCTGAATCATGTGATATTTGCACACTCACTTTCACTTTCCAAATTTGGAAAATGTGATGTAATGCTACATGGGCGTGCATAGGCCCATGAAAAGATGGTTTGAAGTCCATAATTGAAGATCAGATGTGCTGAAGTAGGCTTGGATTGCAAGGTAGCTGAACATTGATGTTTGAAGAATGATCCATGCCAAATGATATCAGCTTGTTTAAGCCATGCGCAACCTATGCATTTCTTATCCAAAATGAATGAATTTGAGCTCTTTGGAAATGTGAGATCAAGAGGAACGACTTTGGTGTTCAATACTTTTTCATTTGGAGCTTGGAACTTGGAGAAATTTGAGGTGGAAGTTTGGAAATATTTGTGTCAAGCCATATATCTCAATATTCCACCTTACTTAACTTTTCATATGAGCTCCAAATGAGAAAAGTGTCTTCATAAAAGTTGTATCACTCTCAAATACATTCAAAATGGTCACCAATTTCATGTCATTTGGATTTGAAATGATAGAGTTATGCATTTTTTAAGTTTGGAAAAATCACTTGATCAATGGTATAGGTCAAAAGTGACCTATAACGTAGCCTCATATAATATGCTCAAAAAAGTTGAATTAGCTCTCACTCCAAACATAAAAGTTGAAGTAGACACATTGAATTTGATTGTGAAACTTGGAAATCTTTCATCTCATAAAAATTGAGCAAGTTATGGCCTTGGGAAGTTGACTTTCAAATTATGGTTTAGGCAAAATGACCTATAATGTTTCAACATAGAAAATGATTTTCCAAGCAAAAATAGCTCTAGGTATCAACATGAAAGTTGTTTATAATGTCATTTAGAGTAAGGTTTATCTTGGAATCATTCTCATATGGTGAAAAATTGTAGGAGATAGGGTCTAGGGAGACCCAGTTTTGATTAGATGAATTCATCTGGCCAACCACCATCAACCAACTTGCTAATTTCCAATTCTCTTGACTTTATTAGCTCATGGTAGATCATATATGCATAAGATGATGAAATTTGAAGTGTCCCTTGAGAAATTTGATCAATTGGTGAGATAGCTTGTTGGAGAAGTTACTTAAGACACCTAGTCAAACTAGGGTTTCCAAGGCAAATCACCATCAAACTCTTGAAGAAAACTTGATCAATATAACATGTAGGAATCATTGGGACTCATATATGATGCTAATAATCATTATTGAATCAATTCTTGGTTGTTCTCTTTGTTCATGAGGGTCTCAAACCCTAGATGTGAACTTGATGAATCAATGAGATCATGCCCTACCTACAAAAAGAGTTAGATAGATGCAAAGACATGTTTTTTTGGTATTTTAGTTAGTAAAAAGATAATATACAAGTATGATATAATCACAAAGTGCTTGGTGATCTCTCCCAAAACAAACCCAATGAAGGAAGGGGTAAGGAGGATGCCAAGATATGATCTTAATGCTAATGCTTATGATGAAATTGCATGAGGGATCTTAGGATCAAAATTGGGGTCTTACAGCTGCCCCTATTTAAGGATATTCTAACTGAGGAGGCGAAGGTTAAAATCTTCATGTCGACTCGGTAGAATGGGCTTAAATAACAACATATAAAAATGAATTTTGGTCCCTAAGAGATCTCATGATTCATATGATGTAAATGCAAAAGTTAATGCCCTGTGGGGAAATATTGCCACAAAGGAAAAAGAAATCAGAGAGACCGAAAGTCCGCAGAAGCATAATGCATTCCATGAGGAAAACTCGTTGGGGAGACAAAGACTCTGGGGGAAAAAAGGAGTTATGCGTAGGCCAGGCTACGACTTAAAACTACTGGGGGACTAGATGGATTCCACACAAAATGGAAAGACTCAACCGGGGAAACAAAACATCTACAGGGGATACGAGTAGGTCAGTATAAAATTAAAGTACTCAACTCGCGCAGGGAAAATGATTTCACTAAGGAAATGCGCACTCAACTCAACTGGGGAAGAAATAAACTTCAACACAAGAGGAGTAGAAATTTATTATCTACTACCGGTTACTGGGTAAGGAGATTATAAAGATCTGACAGAGAGAACATCTATCATCGGTTAAGATGAACATATCAAGGATGACTCGCTGAGGAACGCCAGGAGGGAGTATTCATTACCGGTTACTGGGTAAGAATAACCTTGCTGGGGACAAATTGTAGAAAATAGGATTTACAACTACTAGTTACTAGGCAGAAGACCAAGGGTGAGACTATCCGTCATTGGTTAGGATGAACATATCAAGGATAAACTCGACAGGGAAGAAAATCCTTCACCGGTTAAAGTGAACATATCAAGGATAGACTTGCCTGGGAATGTCAAGGAGGGTACCCATCATTGGTTAAGATGAACATATCAAGGATATACCAACTAAACAAAAAGGGTAGTGATTACATCTATCAAAATCTGGATAGATAACCGTCGGAGGGAGAATCCGTCATCGGTTAGGATGAACATATCAAGGATATACTTCCGAGGGGACAAAGTAGGATTTACAACTCTTGGTTACTGGGTAGAAGACCAAACAAAGAGAAAATCTATCACCGGTTAAGATGAACACATCAAGGATAGACTCTGAAAATGGGAGAAAAAATAGGGACTACATATATCAATTACTAGATAGAATACCAAAGAAGATAAAATCCGTCACCAGTTAAAGTGAACATATCAAGGATAGTCTCCGCTCAGGGAAAAAAGTAGGATTTACAACTATCGGTTACTAGGTAGAAAACCAAGGAAGAGAATATATGTCACTGGTGAAAGTGAACATATCAAGGATAGACTCCTGCGGGGAAAAAGAAAGATATTCGTCATCGGTTAGGATGAACATATCAAGGATATACTTCCAGGGGACTCCGCTGAGGAGAAAAAGGGTACTTTTTCCAGGTATTGGCAAGAAGTAACAAACTGCAAACTAATAAGAATATTACCAGTTACTGGGTAATAGACTCTTAGGGGACCAAAACGTCTATCTAGGTAAGAGCTAGAAAGAAAACGGTCAATCAAGACTCAACCCAATGAGGACACAACTCAAGGGGAGTAATTCTATCCAGAAAATTCACTGGAGAGGAAACTGAAATAACAATCATCCACGAGGGAACAAACTCAGTGGGGAGACAAAGAAAGGTTAAAGTCTTTCTTCTTAAGGGGCTGACACTCTACAATTGAAGGAGGACAAACACCATATTTGGTATGGGGATAAAGTACCGCCATAACAGAGAATGAGAATCTCAAACAAATCAAATATGAAGATGCAGGATATGCAAGTCATGAAATTATATGAATATATATGTATATGTATATGTATATATGATGATTATGCTGACAAAACGATCACAAAGGATACGGAGGTGTCGCAAAGAAATTGAACCACTGGTACAATCCTCGGTCAATTCACAAAATATGGAGACTACTGTCGGAGAACAGAGAGATCAACATCCCAAAAGGCTCAACCCTAACTGGGGAAAGAGGAGATCTGCAGAGGATAGAACATCCCATATATGGGGAATTTTAGGTCAACACCATAAAAATAAGAGACAACCCTACAGAGAAAATGAATCAACAAAAGTTGCTCAAAAACCAGGAGGAAACTCTGACCGGGAGCAAATTCAATCCACTGGGGAAGATCATTCAAATCTCCAAAGACCAACCCTGCTGAGGAGATATGAACTTCTCTAGGGATGCAAAAACTCCACTGGGGAAGGCCGAAACTCTATTGGGGACAAGGATACGCCACAGGGTATCTGCATCAACCAACTCGGCTGGGGATAAAGAAGTTCCACTGGGGATCAAACACTCCACCGGGGAACTGAATCTATCAGCAATGGGGTAACAACATTCCATTGAGGAAATGAATCAACACTAATGTCTAGGGATACCCGAAGAGTTACTACTTGGGGAACCACAGATGCTTCGCACTTAAGGACTTGTTATCCATTGAAATGTTGTTGATATTACTGTTACTTGCTTTGGAGAAGTTCTTGCTCTTATATTTTAAAGAAAACTTGATTTTGATTTAAAAATTTAATTTCAAAATGATCATAATAAAGTTTAAAACTATTGGCTGAAGTAAATAAGAGAAAAAACAATTTGGATAAAGGCTCAACTTTATTTAATAGAATGGTAGTCTATAAATGACAAGACTCCATAGATTTTACAAAGTTGAAAATGGTAATTTACATGGAAAAAAGGGTACATTGAATACAAATGATCCTTAATCCTTCTACTAACTCTTGATATCCACTGTGCTCTTGACCGCTGTTGGGATGATGAGCTGATGTCAACCCTTGTGCTCAAACAAGTCTTCAAAAATCACTGAAGATCAGCAGAATGCAGTTACTTGCCATAATCCCTAATTTTTGCACAAGTTGCCCCAGGGTGGGGTACTCAACTTATCGGGAAATTCTTTCTGTTTTTATGTCTCTAATGTTTGCCTGGATCGCCCTTTCGGGTTTTCAATCCACTGAGACGCTCATTTTTGCCTAAGCCGCCCTTTCGGGTTTTCAACTTAGCGAGTTGTTCCTTTTTTCTTTTTTAGGCGAAGTATTTCTTGACTGCATTTGCGTTCATTGGACGAGTGACCTCTTCACCATCCATAGTTGTAAGAATCAGGGCACCGCCTGAAAAAGCTCTCTTAACAACATATGGGCCTTCATAATTGGGAGTCTATTTTCCTCTGGAATCTGGCTTGAACGATAAAATCTTTTTGAGTACAAGGCCACCTTCTCTAAATACAAGAGGTTTGACCTTCTTATCAAAAGCTTTCTTCATTCTCTGCTGATATAACTGACCATGACACATGGTCGTCAATCTCTTCTCTTCAATTAAATTCAACTGGTCAAACTTGGTTTGGCACCATTCAGCTTCAGTCAACTTGGATTTCATGAGCACACGCAAGAAGGAATCTCAACATCTACGGGGAGCACTGCTTCTATACCATATACAAGAGAGAAATGGGTTGCCCCTGTTGAAGTGCGGACGGATGTATGATACCCATGCAAAGCGAATAAGAGCATCTCATGCCAATCCTTATACGTGACAACCATCTCCCTCTTTAGGGAGTTCTTCGTCACAAAAGCTCAAATTATTGCATGAAGTGATGTTAGCCACAATGTGATCAAATTGATCCACAATAACATCTTGCTCCATATATGCTTGTTCAAGAACTCTCTGCAGTGCTTCTCTGTGCGCTTCAGAATTCAAAAGCAGAGACAACGCGGAAATCTTCGAGGGAGTCTGGAGCAACTGCTCAACCACATTAAATTCACTCCTTTTGATCAGTCGGAGTACCTCATCATCATCATTGGCTTTCAAGTTGCTGGACTCAACAGACTTATCTTTTGAACAACCAACTGGATCTACATTAGGTATCTCCACCTTCTTACCAACAATTGTTTCCTCTGGGACCACTGACCCAAACAACCGACCACTGCGGGTCACCTTCGTAACATGAGTAATGCTCACCACGGAACTAGTCGTAGGTGACGGGACCTCTTGACCATTCTTCAACATTGTAGCATTATACTGGTACGGTATAGCCTTATCAGATGCATACGGAACTGGGCCCGCTAACCGTATTACCAATGGCGGTACTGATCTTTGACTACTACTCTTGTTATTACTGCTATCATATTGGATTACCAACCGCTCTTGTTTCTTGAAAACGGGCCCTATGACATTGACATCGTCCTCTACATGACGGGATTGACAAATTTGGATCATGACTTCATCCATTAGACGTTGGATGTCCCATTTCACCACAACCCACCCTCTTGGGGTTTACGTTACAAACAACACAACCATCATGGTCATGTTCACAGTCAGTCACCATACATATGTCCTTGTGTATCTGCACCAAGGCTCCGCGGATAAGATGCACATCAAAAACTTTTTACTCACCAGGACAACCGTCCACCATATTCACTGAAGAGTTCCCATGAGCGGGAAAAGGGTTTGCTTTCACATTCGGAGTGCGGTCCTCAAACGACACCATACCACTCTTCATGAGATTTTGAACCTCATATTTCAACGGATAACAGTTTTCAATGTCATGCCCAGGTGCACCTTGGTGAAAAGCAAACCGAAGCTCAGGCTTATACCATCAGGGAAGTGGTTCTGGGATCTACGGTGGGTTCCTCGGTTGAATCAAGTTCTTGAGGACCAAGGATGGATACAACTCTGCATACGACATAGGAATCGGGTCAAAAGAGACCTTCTTCCTCTCAAAATTTTGCTGATGCTGATTATTGATATTGTTGTTGTTGTAGGTGTTCGTTCTTTTTTGCGGTTGTTGTTTTTGACGTTTATGTTGTTGTTGTTGTTGAATTGGTGTTGTTTGCTGATTAGAAAATACCAGAATAACGGAAGATACTTGATGATGATGATGACGGGGTGGTGGATTTCTTCTTGCTTGAGGCCTCCTCTGCCTCCCACTGGAAATTGCATTGGTTTCATTGTCCTTCCTCTTGCTGAAACTACTGCCATACTTCTTACTCGTTGATGCCTCATCTCTTGACAAACGTCCTTCACAGACCCCTTCTTCAAGTCTCATCCCCATGTTTACCATTTCGGTAAAATCACTGGGGGCATTAGCAATCATGCGTTCATAGTAAAATAAACTCAGGGTTTTCAAGAAGATCTTCGTCGTCTCTTTCTCCTCCAAAGGAGGACTGATCTGGGCATCCAACTCCCTCTATCTCTATGCATACTCTTTGAATGTCTCCTTGTCTTTCTGAGACATGGACCTCAACTGGTCTCTATCCGGCGCCATGTCCACATTGTATTTATATTGCTTTACAAAAGCCTCTCCGAAGTCATTGAAAGTGCGGATGCTTGCACTATCTAACCCCATATACCAACGGAGTGCAGCACCAGTTAGGCTATCCTGGAAGTAGTGAATCAACAATTGATCATTATCTGTTTGAGTTGACATCTTGCGAGCATACATTACAAGATGACTGAGCGGACACGAGTTTCCCTTGTATTTTTCAAAGTCAGGCACTTTGAATTTCATTGGGATTTTCACATTGGGTACCAAGCACAATTCAATAGCACTCTTCCCAAACATATCTTTACCTCTCAGCGTCTTCAATTCCTTGCGTAGCTCAAGAAATTAATCCTTCATTTCGTCCATCTTTTCATAGACATTCGGACCCTCAGACGGCTCAGAATGATAGATGGTATGCTCTATGCGAGGCAAGGTGTGCACAACTGGAGGTGGCACGGACATGACCGGGCTAGATGTCGGCATGGAAGCAAATGTAGGCGCAAATCCCTCTGGCACAAAGTTGGGCGGCATTCCCCACGGATATCCGGCAGGCATGTTTGACGCGAAGTGGGCGGTAGCAGTAGGCACGGTAGAGGTAACCACTTCTGAAATAACTGTCCTCGCGGGAGGAGTTGCAGGCGTTGGAGAAGCTTGGCTTTGAGCAGCAAGAACTGACTCCATCATGGCAGTCAGTCGGGCGATATCGTCCTTCAACTCTCTATTTTCTTGCTCTAAGTGCTCCATAATGCTCATATGATTGGCTCTGGTATTGTATTGGTGAGTCAACTTGGTTAAAGCACAAAAGAAACACCAATCAGACACCTGGAAAAAACCTGTTTATGCAAATGATGCGTGAAGTGCAATGCTTGATTATTTTTATTTTCAAGGAACTTACTATATCATTTGCAAATATATAAATTTAAATGGCAATTGCAACAATTTGATATGACAAAAAATCTCTTTTCATTTATATAAATTGGAAGGATTACACTGAGTACATATTTCAGAAACCAAAATAAAAAGATACAAGAGAAAAGGAGACTAGTCATCCTAAGGATCCCTAACAACAATGTCAGAAGATCTGGCTGAAGGCGCGTACTTCCTTCGAATGCGACGAATCTCGGTCTCAAAAGAATCCTTCATCTGAGTCTTCTCGAGGACATGCTGGTCAACAATCTTCTTCCAAGCAACGGAAGGTTGAGGCATGCTAGAAGATGAAACCTCTGGCTCTCTCTATCTCTTCATCACTCGGTCTTCAAGTAGCGAAATCAGTGCATCTTTGTCCTTAGACTCTAATTAGAACTCTTCATGCTTCTTGCTTAAAGCATGGAAACACTCTTACCACATATCCTTCTCTTGCTTCATCTTAGCGAGCGCGTCTTCCAACTCCTCTACATCTTGGTTAGGGAGAGTTAATGGCTCAACCACAATTATAGACATAGGTCTTTCACAAGGATAACGCATCTTCAACTCCAAAGCTCTCTTCTTCACCCAAAGAGTGTAAGCTTCCAAAGCTACACAATTGCGCGGACCAAGCTCGGATCTTCCTTTCCTATGCACATTATGCCAAGCATGCATAATCTTTTGCTTCAAATGTTGGGGATCTTTACCCTCTTGATAGAAAAGACCTTCTAACAACATGTTATTAGGTTTGTCTCTCAAGGGGAACCCAAGTTGACGACGAGCCAAAGCAGGGTTGTAGTTAATTCCTCCTTGTGTACCAATGAGAGGCACATTAGAGAATTCACCACAACTATCAATAATCTCCAAACTGCTTAAAGACGGGTCATACCAAACTATATCATCATTAGTGAGAGACATAAGTCTTTGAGACCACCTTAGACATTGTTTGTTCTCCATAAAAGTAGGTGTCTGAGGCAAGTGCGAAATAAACCACTTGTACAGAAGAGGACTACAACAGACAATCGTTCCACCACCCTTAGAATTCCTTAGATGCAAAGAGAAATACATATCACCCAACAAAGTAGGCACAGGATTCCCAATCAAGAAAAGTCTAATGGTGTTAACATCAACACAACCGTCAATGTTAGGGAACAAAGCTAATCCATAGATAAGCAACACAAAGATAGCTTCAAAAGCGTCCACACTACCAGCTTGAGCAAAAGTAGTAGCTTCCTTGATGAAGAAAACACATGGCAACCCAAATAACCCTCCTTTCTTTACCCAATGAGCCTCTATCTCAGACTTCTTCAAGTGAAGAGCTTCAGCAATAATACTAGACCGAGGAATCTCCTCTAATCCACTAAAAGGTACTCTACTAGAAACAGGTATCCCCAAAAGATGAGAATACTCCTCCAATGTAGGCACAAGCTGAAAATCTGGGAAAGTGAAACAATGGTAGAGAGGATCATAGAACTGCACTAATACACTCAACATTCCTTCAACTACATCAACAAACAATATGGACAGAAGTTTCACATGACGTTGTTTGAAGTCCAAGGGATCTAATACAAAAGATGCTAGCTTCCTTAACTCTTTCAAGTCGGGACATCTGAAATTGTACTTCTTAGTGTTCCTTCGTCCACAATCCATGGTCTGAAAATATTTGCAAATGATACCTTAGTTCCTTGAAAATTTCGTGTGATGAATGTTATGATGCGCATGAATGCATGAATGCAACAATCACGAATAAGGTATCACACACAAGGCAAACAAAGGTCAAGGGATGAATCAAGTCTTTGTCAAGATCAATCATCCATTTTGGTGGATTGTGGTTTTCACCTTATCAACACCCAAGTTCCATTGATATTAACAAGACTTTATTGGATCAACCAAGAATCAAGGGTTTATTGTAAGTCACGAACATGGAGTCTGGGTAAGAACCATCCCAAAGGAGTGAACTAAGGATAAAAACTTGTAGTTCATATTCTAAAAAGTTCCCAGAGTCTTAATTCCATCTATCGGATATTACAGGTTAAGAGGACTGACTCATCGACCCATAATATTCTCAAGAGAAACTCGTCTGAGTGTAGTATCGTGTAACAACTATTATCAAGTCTACACTTGAACAGTTTCTGCACTACGTCCTAAATAGGCCAAAGTGGGTTAAATGTTCTAAGGTCTCCAGCTTCTCAGACCCAATTAGAAATAGTAATGCCTAACCATAAATACTTGTGTGACATTTCCAAATCCAAAGGAGTCTCCACTGAGAAGATGGATCTCAAGCCAACTTGTTAAGGACTACTCCACACAAGTCGAACATGACTATACCATCCTCCTATCTTAATTGCACTCAAGTTCGGGTTAGAACTTATGTCACCACTTAGAGATCACCAAGCACAACAAGCAGATTATATCACATATATATATATACAAACATCACATATATACAAATATATTCACACAAAAAGTAGGCTAAACCCACTGGAGACTACTCCCTAGTAGAGTCGCCACTTAATTTCTGTAGCGGGAAATTCATGATCATCAAGCTATTGACAAGCTAGAGATCAATTAACAAGAGTCGCCACCGCGCTTTTATTGTTTCCAAGGGAAAATGGAAAAGCACGAACAAAACCCAATAAGTAAGAAGTTTTCAAATAAAAACTAATAAAAATCATAGATCACAGGTAAGGGGGTTGGTTACACAGAGGGAAGGTGTTAGCACCCAAAGTGTCCTAGGTACTCCTAGGGAGCCCTTTTTGTGTGCATATGTATTTTGTACAAAGTGATGTTTACAAACAAATAGAATGGGGGGATGAGAAAAGAATTCATTAATTATATTTTTGTGTTTGACAAGACCTTCGGTCTTATGCCTACGTACCAACATAAAAATGAGGGATCAAAACCTCGTAGTTCGTGCTAAAAATTTCAAAATGGGTGCATTGATTTTAACAAATTTTAAATTTGAAAGGCATAAATGCCTAAAATGGTTTGAATGAGTTAGTTCTTTTTGGCTTTTCGAAAGTTTAAGTCAAGTATAGTTAAGTTTATTCACAAGTTTGATTTAAGAAAATAAGTTTGAAAATACAATGGCATAAGGCCAAAGTTTCTATCTTTTTTTTTGCAAAAGTGGTCAAAGTTTAGAACAAAAATGGTTCACACAAAGAATATTTTGAAAATGGAGGGAGAGATTTTCAAATTAAAGAAATTGGGAGAAGATGAAGAGACTACCCTATGCACAAAATTTAAAAGTTTAGAGTTGAAAAGATTTGACCAAATGGGTAGCAATCCAATAGACAAAAAATGTCAATAGAAACCCAGAATTCCCATGGACTTTTTAGAATTAAGCAACACACAAATGCACAATTATATTATCTTGAAGAGCAAAGGCATCAAATAAAGATGGCCTCATTCAAGCTTATCCATTCCATGATCTTCTTCAGAAATAGCCCATGTAACAGATGAATTCCACACGTCACAAGTTCAAAATAACAGTTTCACAATGATCATATTGCAGATGAATCCTAGAGAGGTCTTCAAAGATGTATCAGATGAAGTTCAATTTGAAAGAACTTGGTTCTTCACAAATTGGCATTGGCCAAGTCCTTTAGCTTAGGGAGGTTGCCTAGATTCTAAGTCCATTTGTCTAAGATCCAGCTAACAGCCCACTCAAAGTTTTTTATGGTTTTTGTGATTATTATGTACATTAATGATCAAACACCACACAAACAAGCAAAGTATATACAACCAAAATATATCACACAATATGGTCCAAATGGACAAAATGAAAATTGCATTAACATAAACAATTATAATGATATGTATAATGGCAAATGAAATAAAGTGCTAAAAGTAAATTGCATTAAGATAAAAACTTGAAATTAAAATTCAATAGTTAGTAGGTTAGAGGTTAGTTTTGTTTTGCTCTTGCTTTTGCTTTTTCAAGACATTCTTTGGAGAACACTTAACCCACTTATCACAAGCATGGATCCTTGAACCAAAACATCTTCCAAAGGAAGGAAAGAAGGCCAAGTTTCCACACAATACCATGAAAGAGGGGAGACTTACAATCTCACCTAGAATGCTTATGCCTTTTTATGTCAAAAATTTAGCGTTATGTTAAGCAATCGCAATTGGACTTATGTAGAAGTCACAACTATTTGAGGTCGGGCAATAGAATTTTTGTGTTAATGCATGTTAGAGACATAGTATAATTAACTATGCTCATGAAGCATACCACACACACAAAAAAAAGAATCTGCAAAAGGTGTGGCCTAATCTCATCCATACTCATGTCAATTTTTCAATCAACTAGCATTAGGACTTTGAGATGTCATAGGCCAAATGGAATGAATGAATTAAGAAGAGGAATGAGATGAAATGGGAAGGGGATCAATGAGATCACAATTTGGTCAAAGGAGGACTTTTATTAAATTAATATCATTCATTCATTTTGGAAGATGGAATGTACATTCCATCAATCCCCTAAATCCAATTATATTAACTTGACAAGGTCAAATCAACCTTGACCAAGGCCCAACAACAATAAGCAAACTCATACAAGTCAATACAAATGGTCAACAAAATTAAATTGACATTTATTCAATTAAAAATAATAAAATAGTGCATTTAAATCAAATATGTTTTGTCTAATTCCTAAAATCTCATCAAAACATCAAAGAAATGGCCATGAGATTTATCATAGGTCAAACAAGGTCAAAGGACCTTATAGAAAAAATTTCATAATTTTTGGATAATTAAAAATATTTTTAAGCAATTAAAAATAAATGCAAAATCAATTAATTCATGAAAAATATTAATAATGATCCAAAAAATGATTTTAATTCATAATATGAAAGGGAAAAATATTTGAATTTTTTTGGTGAAAGTCTCATATTTTTTGGATCAATATTGAATTTAATATGAATTATTGAAGAAAGTGCAAATAAAACAAAAATTCAGAAAATCAAAAATACGTGGACCATCAGATCTCCCTCATTAATTGAGGTGGAAGATCTGATGATCCAAAGCGCACGTTCCTGATGTGCCTTAGTCAACTGCGCTGCAAATGTGGTAATTAATACCAACGCTCAGGATTAAAACGTGAGAAGAGGATCATGTGGTTCAGAGGTTGGCCAAGTCATCGCCGGAGCCAGAGCTCCGATCATCTTCTCCGGTGAACCTCACCGGACTGGTCAACATGAACCAAGAGAGACGATCTTAAAGAAAAAATGGCACTGAGCTCGAATCTGACCTCCATTCACTCCAATTCCAAATATATTAAGAGATATGTGGATTTGAAATTTGAGGTACATAAACTGAGTTGCTTCGATTTGACCTCAAAGCAACTCAATCTTCTTGCCTACATTGGTAGGACTTCAGACAACCAAAGAATCAATAGAATTGAGTAAGAATTTGAGAGAATTGAAGAGTTTATAATTTCTAAAAATTACCTTCAATGTAGGTCTGAATTCGATGGATCTTGATCTTGCTTGTGCTTGGACTCACTCCACTTGCTTGTAGGAGAAGGATTGAATGGTTTAGAAGCAATGGATTCCTGGAGAATTGAATTCCAAAATAGTGGAGATTCAAGCTCAAATTTAAACGAATTTATCAGGCTTATCCTTTGAGAATTAAGGGTTTGCAATGGGGGATCAAAGTTGACGCAATTGTGTGTGTATTTCTGAGCAATTGAAGCTCTATTTATAGCTGAATCACGTGATATTTGCACAATCATTTTCACTTTCCAAATTTGGAAAATGTGATGTAATGCTGTATGGACGCGCATAGGCCCATGAAAAGATGGTTTGAAGTCCATAATTAAAGATCAGATGTGCTGAAGTAGG
Organism: Lathyrus oleraceus; assembly: GCF_024323335.1. NCBI lineage: Eukaryota > Viridiplantae > Streptophyta > Magnoliopsida > Fabales > Fabaceae > Lathyrus > Lathyrus oleraceus. The sequence continues at coordinate 127,805,305 of NC_066583.1, forward strand.
CTTGGATTGCAAGGTAACTGAACATTGATGTTTGAAGATTGATCCATGCCAAATGATATCAGCCTGTTTAAGCCATGCGCGGCATATGCATTTCGCATCCAAAATGAATGAATTTGAGCTCTTTAGAAAGGTGAGATCAAGAGGAACAACTTTGGTGTTCAACACTTTTTCATTTGGAGCTTGGAACTTGGATAAATTTGAGGTGGAAGTTTGGAAATATTTGATATATCCAATTTTTTCTAAGTGTCAAGCCATATGTCTCAATATTCTACCTTACTTAACTTTTTATATGAGCTTCAAATGAGAAACGTGTCTTCATCAAAGTTGTAGATATCTTAAAGACCTTCAGAATGGTCACCAATTTCATGTCATTTGGATTTGAAATGATAGAGTTTTGCATTTTTGAAGTTTGGAAAAATCACTTGATCAATGGTATAGGTCAAAAGTGACCTAGAATGTAGCCTCATATCATATGCTCAAAAAAGTTGAATTAGCTCTCACTACAAACATAAAAGTTGAATTAGACACATTTAAATTGATTTTGAAACTTTTAAATATTTCATATCGTGAAAATTGAGCAAGTTATGGCCTTGGGAAGTTGACTTTCAAATTAGGGTTTAGGCAAAATGACCTATAATGTTTTAACATAGAAAATGATTTTCCAAGCAAACCTAGATCTAGATCTCAACATGAAAGTTGTTTATAATGTAATTTAGAGTAAGTTTGATCTTGGAATAATTTTCATATGGTGAAAAATTGTAGGAGATAGGGTCTAGGGAGACTGAGTTATGATCAGATGAATTCATCTGGCTAACCACCACCAACCAACTTGCTAATTTCCAATTCTCTTGACTTTCTTGGCTCATGGTAGATCTTATATGCATAAGATGATGAAATTTGAAGTGTCCTTTGAGAAATTTGATCAATTGGTGAGATAGCTTGTTGGAGAAGTTACTCAAGACACCCAGTCAAACTAGGGTTTCCAAGGCAAATCACCCTCAAACTCTTGAAGAAAACTTGGTCAATATAACATGTAGGAATCATTGGGACTCATATATGATGCTCATAATCATTCTTGAATCAATTCTTGGTTGTGTTGTTCATGAGGGTCTCAAACCCTAGATGTGAACTTGATGGATCAATGAGATCATGCCCTACCTACAAAAAGTGTTAGATAGATGCAAAGACATGTTTTTTTGGTATTTTAGTTAGTAAAAAGGTAATATACAAGTATGATATAATCACAAAGTGCTTGGTGATCTCTCCCAAAACAAACCCAATGAAGGAAGGGGTAAGGAGGATACCAAGATATGATCCCAATGCTAATGCTTATGATGAAATTGCATGAGGGATCTTAGGATCAAAATTGGGGTCTTACACTTAAGGCCAAAGTTTCTAATTTGTAAAATGGACTAAGTTTATAAAACAAGTACAAGCAAAGAAGTTTTTTTAAAAAGGAGGGAGAGATTTTGAAATTAAAGAAATGGGGAGGAGATGGAGAGACTAATCCTAAGCATAAATTTAAAAGTTGAGAGTTGAAAAGATCTGACCAATGGGCTGCAATCCAATAGACAAGAATGTCATATAGAATCCCAAATTCCCTCGGACATTAGAATCAAGCAACAAATAATGCACAAAATATCAACATGAAGAGCAAGGCATCAAGTAAATATAACCACATCCAAGCTTAACAACTCCATGATCTTCTTCAAATTTGCCCATGTAGCAGATGAATTTCAAGATGCCATAAGTCACAAGTTCAAAATAACAGCTTCATAATGATCATGTTACAGATGAACTCAAATGGGTCTTCAATGATGTATCAGATGAAGTTTCAAATTACAAGCACTTGGTTACATGAAAGTTGGCATTGGCCAAGTCCTTTGCATAGGGAGTGTTTCCTAAATTCTAAGTCCAATTTTCTCAGATCAAACCAACAGTCCACACAAGATACTTTTTTGGGTTTTTGTTCTTATTATGTACATTAATAATCAAAGACCACACAAACCAACTCAATATACACAAAAAAAAATATCACACAATATGGTCCAAGTGGACAAAGTGAAAATGACATTAACATAAATAATTAGAATGATATGAATAATGGAAAACGAATAAAGCTTAAAAAATAAAGTGCATTAAAAATAAAGGCTTGAAATTAAATGTTAGTAGTTAATAGGTTAGAAGTTAGTATTGTTTTTGCTTTTGTTTTAAGTCATTCTTTGGAGAACACTCAACCCACTTATCACAAGCATGGATCCTTGAACCAAGACATCTTCTAAAGGAAGGAAAAAAGGCCAAGTTTCCACACAATACCATGAAAGAGGGGAGACTTACAATCTCACTAACTAGAATGCTATGCCTTTTTGTGTCAAAATTTAGTGATATGTTAAGCAATTGTAATCGGACTTATGTAGAAGTCACAACTATTTGAGGTTGGGCAATATAATTTTGGTGTTAATGCATGTTAGAGACATAGTATAATGGATTATGCTCATGAAACATACCACACACAAAAAGAATATGCAAAAGTGATGGCCTAATCTCATCCATGCTTATGTTGATTTTGCAATCAACTAGCCTAAGGATATAGAGATATCATAGGATGATGACATGAATGCATGAAGAAGGGGAATGAGATGAAGAGGGAGGGGAAGTGGATCAAACTCAAATTGGACAAAGGAGGACTTTTACTAAATTAAGATCATTCATTCATTTTGGGAGAGAGAATGTACATTCCATCAATCCCCTAAATCCAATGATCTTAACCTAGCAAAGTCAAATCAACCTTGACCAAGGTCCAACAACACAAGTCAAACTTACAAAAATCAATCAAAATGGATCAACACAATTAATTGACATTTATTCAATTAAAAATAGTAAAATTAATACATTAAATTAAATATGGTTGGTTAATTTCCTAAAACTTCATCAAAACACCAAAGAAATGGCCATGAGATTTATCATAGGTCAAACAAGGTCAAAGGACCTTAGAGAAAAAATTCAGAATTTTTGGAAACTTAAAAGTAATTTTAAACAATTAAAAATAATCACAAAATCAATTAAATCATGAAAAATATTAATAATGATCCAAAAAATAATTTTAATTCAGAATATGAAAGAGGAATTTATTTAAAAAAAATTGGTGAAACTCTCATATTTTTTAGATCAATATTAAAATTAACATGAATTAATGAAAATCAAAGGAATAAAATGAAAATCAGAAATTACAAAAAAACGTGGACCACTTGATCTCCCTCATTAATTGAGGTGGAAGATCAAGTGGACACAAACGTGCATTCCATGATGGAACTCAGTCAGCGTGCCACACAAGTGGTAATCAGAACCAACGCTTGTGATTAAAACAATTTGAAAGGGACCAATGGTTCAGAACCGTGCCACCTCACTGTCGAAGCCAAAGGTCAGCCACCTTCTCAGGCGAACCTCGCCGGACTGGTTCAATCATCACCATGATAAAAAAAAAAGGACATGCTCTGAAAGAGAAAATGGCGTGGAGCACGAATCTGACCTCAATTTTAACTAATTCCAAATATATAGAAAGATATGAGGAGTTGAATTTTGAGGTGTGTCAATTAAGTTGATTCCATTTGACCTCAAAGCAACTCAATCTTCTTGCCTACATTGGTAGGACTTCAGAAAACTAAAGATCCAAGAGAATTGATGAGAATTGAGTGAGAATCAAAGAGAAGAAAAAATCTGGAAAATACCTTCAATGATGTGCAGAACTTGGTCTCTCTTGCTTCAATTCGCGTTGAGTCTTGCTCTAATAGCTTGCATAAGTTGTTTAGGATTGGTACAAAGCTTTGGATCCTGGAGTTTTTGAATCTCCAAATAGTGAGATTCAAACTCAATTTTCAAAATGAAAATTCTCAGGTTTTCCTTTGAATTGTGAGGGTTTGAAGAGGGGAGGCAAAGCTGGTGCGCAAGGATCTTCTCAAATGAGCTCAGAGGGTCTCTATTTATAGCAAATTGAAGTGTTATTTGCACTCTTGAAATTTCTTCCAAAATTGGCAATGTCATGTTCATGCTTGCATGGGCGTGTACAGGCCCATGAAGCAATGCACTAAGGTCCAAGTTCAACTGTGCTGAAGTCTGAATGAAGCTTGATTGGCAAGGCAAAGTGAAATGGTCATTTGAAGTTTTGATTTTTCCAATTGATGCATGCCTGTTAACACCATGTGCAGCCCTAGTAAACCTCATCCAAAATGAATGAATTAGGACTGTTTAGAAAGCTTAGATCAATAGGAACAACCATTATGTTGAACATTTTTCCATTTAGAACTTAGATCATGATGAATTTTGAGGTGGAAGTTTGGAAATTTCAACATGTTGAAATTTTTTCTAAGTGTCAAGTCATATACTTCAATGTTCCACCTTACTAAACTTTTTATGTGAGCTCCAAATAAGAAAAGTGTCTTCATCATAGTTGTAGCTCTTTCAAATATATTCAAAATGGTGACCAATTTGACATCATGTGGATTTAGAATGAGAGAGTTATGCATTTTTGAAGTTGAGGAAAATCACTTGTTCAATGGTATTGGTCCAAAATGACCTATAATGTATCCTCATATCACATGCTCATAAAAGTTGATTTAGCTCTCACTCCAAACATCAAAGTTGAAGTAGACATATTTAATTGTATTGTGCAACTTGGAAATATTTCATCTAATAAAAATTGAGCAAGTTATGTCCTTGGGAAGTTTTCTTTCAAATTAGGGTTTAGACAAAATGACCTATAATGTTTCAACATAGAAAATGATTTTCCAAGCAAAATTAGCTCTAGAATTCAACATGAAAGTTGTTTGGAATGTCATTTAGAGTAATGTTTATCTTGGAATCATTTTCATAGGATGAAAATTGTAGGAGATAGCGTCTAGGGAGACCCGATTTTGATCAGATGAATTCATCTGGCCAACCACCATCAACCAACTTGCTAACTTGTAATTATCTTGACTTTTTAGGCTCATGGTAGATCATATATGCATGAGATGATGAAATTTGAGGTGTACCTCGAGAAATTTGATCAATTGATGAGGAAGCTTGTTGAAGAAGTTACTCAAGATACCTAGACAAACTAGGGTTTCTAAGGCAAACCAATTCCAAACTCTTGAAGAAATCTGGATCAAAATAACATGAAAAGATCATTGGGACTCATATATGATGCTTAGAGACATTAGGGATCATTCCTTGGTTGTGTTCTTAGCCATGAGGGTCTTAAACCCTATATATGAACTTGATAGATCAATGGGGATCATGCCCTACCTACAAAAGAGTTAGACAAATGCAAAGACATATTTTTGGTATTTTGGTTAGTAAAATGATAATATATAAGTATAATACAATCACATGGTGCTTGGTGATCTCTCCCAAAACAAACCCAGTGAAAGAGGGGTAAGGAGGATGCCAATTGGTGATCCCAATGCTAATGCATATGATGAAATTGCATGAGGGATATTAGGGTCAAAATTGGGGTCTTACAACTGCCCCTATTTAAGGACATTATAACTGAGGAGGTGAAGGTTAAAGTCTTCGTATCGACTCAGTAGAATGGGCTTAAATAACCACATATAGAAACAAATTTTGATCCCTAAGAGACCTCATGATGCATATGATATGAATATAAGCAAATTCTTTATGGGGAAATGTTGCCACAAAGGAATTAGAGAGACCGAAGGTCCGCAGGAGCATAATGCATTCCGTAAAGGGAAACTCACTAGGGAGACAGAGACTCTGATGGGATAAAAGGATTGTGCGTAGGCCAGGCTACGACTTAAAACTACTGGAAGACTAAAGGAATTCCATAAAAAAATGGAAAGACTCAGTCGGGGAAACAAAACATCTGCCGGGGAAACGAGTAGATCAGGGTAAAGCTGACGTACTTGGATCATGCAGGAAAAGTGATTTCACTAAGGAAATACGCACTCAACTCAACTGGGGAATAAACTTCAACACAGGAGGAGTAGAAATTTATTATCTACTACCAGTTACTGTGTAAGGAGATAATAAAGATCTGACAGAGAGGACATCCGTCATCGGTTAGGATGAACATATCAAGGATGACTTGCAGGGAACCGCCAAGAGGGTGTATTCATTATCGGTTACTGGGTAAGAATAACCTTGCTGGGGGAAAACTGCAAAAATAGGATTTACAACTACCAGTTACTGGGCAGAAAACCAAAGATGAGAATATCCATCACCGATTAAGGTGAACATATCAAGGATAGGCTCAAAGGAAAGAAAGTCTATCATCGGTTAATATGAACATATCAAGGATAGACTTGCCTGGGGATGTCGAGGAGGATATCTGTCATCGGTTAGGATGAACATATCAAGGATAAACAAACTGAACAAAAATAGGAATTACATATATCGAATGTTGGATAGAATACCATTAAAGAGAAAAATTTGTCATCGGTTAGGATGAACATATCAAGGATAGACTTTGTGAGGGGAGAAAAGCAGGATTTACAACTACCGGTTACTGGGCAGAAGACCGCAAAAAGAAGAAAACTTGTCATCGGTTAGGATGAACATTTTAAGGATTAACCCTCTAAGGGAGCAAAATAGGGATTACAACTACCTTTTTACTGGGTAGAATACCAAGGATGAGAGTATCTGTCACCAGTTAGGACAAACATATCAAGGATAAACTCACAACAGAGGAAGAAAATATCCGTCATCGGTTAGGATGAACATATCAAGGATATACTTCCTAGGGAAACATAAAATGAATCCACTGGGAACTCCACTGGGGAGAAAACAGGGGTACTTTTGTCGGGTATTACGCAAGAAGTAACAAACTGCAAACCAAGAATAATATTACCAGTTACTGGGTAATAAACTTTTAGGGGACCCAAAACATCTATCTAGGTAGGATCTAGAAAGAAACGGTCAATCAAGACTCAACCCAATGAGGATATAACTCAAGGGGGGTGGTTCCATCCAGATAACCAACTGGGGAGGAAACTGAAATACTAATCATCCATGAGGAAATAACTCAGTGGGGTAAGGAGAAAGGTTTAAATCTTTCTGCTTAGGGGGATGACACTCTATATTTGAGGGAGGACAGACACCAAACTCTATGAGGATAAGTACCACCATAACAGAGAATAAGATTCACAAGAATGAGTCAACAAGCGTGATGATGCAACCATGAAATTATATTAGTGTATATGTATATTTATATGTATATATGATGATTATGCTAACAAAACGATCGCAAAGGATACAAGGATGTCGCAGAATTTGAATCATCAATACAATTCTCAGTCAATCCACAAAAGAGGGAGACAAATGCTGGAGAAAAGAGAGATCGGTGTCCCAAAGGCCCAAACCTATATGGGGAAGGAGGAGATCTGCTGAAAAAACTTTGATCGAGTTTGCGGGGAATTTTAGGTCAACACCATATCAAATGGGGGACAACCATGCAGAGGATAAACACAAATAACTGCTCAGAAACCAGGAGAAAACTCTGATTGGGAGTGAATCTGATGGTAACTGGTGGGGAGACCAAAATTCTGCCGAAATCGTGCAAATTGCCGTAACGAAATATCCGCACTCAGTTGGGACTCGGTTGGGGAATAAACACTCCGCAGGGGGATAAACAACTAACTCGGCTGGCTACCTCACTGGGGAATAGCGAACAATAATCGTATGGAGAAATCAACAAACATCGAGTGCTGAACAATGATGTCGGGGATGAAAGAGAAATTGTGCCTACTGCTTGGGGAGAACCAATACTGCTCCACACTTCGGGCTTATTGCTTTCGAACCACTATTGATATTCCTTTTTAAAAGAAATCGATTGTTTAAAATTACTGATTTTATATGTTTAAGAAAACATGTTTTGATTAAAACTATAATTTTCAAAAATGATCATAATAAAATGTAAAACTATTTGGCTGAAATAAATAAGAGTAGAAACAGTTGGATAAAAGCTCAACTTTTTTTAATAGAATGGTAGTCTGTAAATGATAAGACTCCATAGATCTTTACAAAGTTGAAAATTGTAATTTACATGGAAAATGGTTACATTGAACACAAATGACCACTAATCCTTCCACCAACTATTGATGTCCACTGTGATCTTGGCCACTACTGGGGATGATGAATCACTGTCAATCGTTGTGCTCAATAAAGTCTCCAAATCTGAAGATCAGCATGATGCAGTCACTTGCCATAATTCCTAATTTTTGCATAAATTTCCCCAAGATGGGGTACTTAATTTATCGGGATAATTCTTTTCTGTTTTTATGTCTCTAACTTTTGCCTGGATCGCCCTTTCGGGTTTTCAATCCACCGAGACGCTCATTTTTTGCCTAAGTCGCCCTTTCGGGTTTTCAACTTAGCGAGTTGTTCTTTTCTTTTTTAGGTGAAGTATTTCTTGACTGCATATGCGTTCACAGGACGAGTGAACTCTTCACCATCCATAGTTCTAAGAATCAAAGCACCGCCTGAAAAGGCTCTCTTGACAACATATGAGCCTTCATAATTAGGAGTCCACTTGCCCCTAGAATCTGGTTTGAACGACAAGATCTTTTTGAGAACAAGGTCACCTTCTCTGAATACACGAGGTTTGATCTTCTTATCAAAAGCTTTCTTCATCCTCTGTTGATATAACTGGCCATGACACATGGCAGTTAATCTCTTCTCTTCTATCAAATTCAGCCGATCAAACCTGGTCTGAAACCATTCAACCTCAGTCAACTTGGCTTCCATGAGCACACGCAATGAATGGATCTCAACCTCTACGGGGAGTATTGCTTCCATGCCATAAACAAGTGAGAAATGGGTTGCCCCTGTTGAAGTGCGGATGGATGTATGATACCTGTGCAAAGCAAATGGGAGCATCTCATGCCAATCCTTATATGTTACTGTTGATTCTGAGTGTTGGCAGCAATTTTGGTAAAACAAAGAGTGTTCACAAGATGTTATGTGTGATGTCTTAACATGAGATATCATATGTACCTGCTGGAGTTCAAGAACATGTTCATGCAGGATTCTTTCAGAATGCCACATACAATGCCATGGCTTCTGATATTGGATGTACCTGCTGGAGCTTAAATGAAAGACATGTTCATGCAGGATTGTTTCAGATGACATACACAAGGTCATGGCATCTGATATGGTTGTACCTGCTGGAAGTTATAAAAGGAATTATTGGATTATGTAGGATTTTTCCAGGATGTCAGACCCGATGTCATGACATCCTGTACGCAGAACATTCAGTATGAATGTCTGGTATTTTGTGATTGCACAATTAAAGGCAATCTGTGTATGATTGAAGATATGATTAGCTAGCGCATTCAATCATGGATTACAACCAGATTTACTTATTTTCCAAGGAGATCTAACCAGCTGTTATAAAAAGATTTGATTGGAAAATAGATTTAGGGTTTTCAAGATGTCCAAGCCCAGCTGGATGCTTCTATAAAAAGGGACTTAGAAAACCTGTTTGAATACACAACCAATACTGAGCGAAATATAGAGAGAGAGCTAGGTTTTGTGTCTGTTTAGTCGTGAGACTTGTAAGCCATTCAAGTCATCCATTGATGATTGAATTGGACTGATTTGTGGTTGTAATTTGTCACTCTAAAGCTGTTAAGCAAGAGTGTGTGTCTTCTTGATCAAAGCTATGAAGCAAGATCAAGAGTGTGTCTTCTTGATCAAAGCTGTGAAGCAAGATCAAGAGTGTGTCTTCTTGATTGAAACTGTGAAGTAAAATCAAGAGTGTGTAATTGAAAAGTATTTTCTTTTCTCAAGGGATTATTGTTTAAAATCACTGGTGTGTGATTGTAGGGAAGTGAGTGGGTTCTCATATCTAAGAGTGCTTAGGTAGAAATTGCACGGGTAGAGATTAGGTGAGAAAGACTGTAACTTGTTGAAGTGTACGGAGAGTCTTTGAACTAATTCTATTTTAGGGAATTTTCTTCCTGGCTTGGTAGCCCCCAGACGTAGGTGAGTTGCACCGAACTGGGTTAACAATTGCTTGTGTTATTTGCTTTATCATTTTGTATCTTTATCCATTGTGTGTTAACAGATATTAGTGTCGTGACATTACCTTCGACATCTTATATCTGATACCAGAATTTCAATTGGTATCAGAGCAGGCATCATGCTCTGGTTCTGGGTGAGATCTAGGGGCAATACTTTCTGGTACAATGGAGAGAGATAGAGGATCTGTTCACAGGCCACCAATTTTGGATGGTTCTAACTATGACTATTGGAAACCTCGAATGGTAGCCTTTCTAAAATCTCTTGATAACAAGACTTGGAAGGCTGTATTGACAGGCTGGGTGCACCCTGTAGTCACTAAAGAAGGAGAAGCCACTGTTGAGAAAAAGCCTGAAGAACAATGGTCCAAGGAGGAGGACGACCTAGCCCTTGGAAATTCTAAAGCATTGAATGCCATCTTCAATGGAGTGGACAAGAACATCTTCAGATTAGTAAACACTTGTGAAGTAGCTAAAGATGCTTGGGACATTCTCAAAACCACTCATGAAGGCACCTCTAGAGTGAAAATGTCTAGACTACAGCTGCTCACCACCAAGTTTGAAAACTTAAGGATGAAAGAAGATGAAAATATTCATGAATTCTACATGAGTATCCTTGAAATTGTCAATGCCTCTGGAGCCTTGGGTGAGAAGATGTCAGATGAGAAGTTAGTAAGAAAAATACTCATATCACTCCCCAAGAGATTTGCTATGAAAGTAACAGCCATAGAAGAATCTCAAGACATCTCAAATATGAGAGTTGATGAGCTAATTGGATCCCTCCAAACATTTGAGATGGGAATATGTGATGGAGCTGAAAAGAAAGCCAAGAGCATAGCATTTATGTTAAACACTGAAGAGGAATATGAGGAAGGTGGTCAAGATATTGATGAAGACCTGGCAAATGAGATAGCAATGTTGGGAAGATAGTTCAACAGACTGATAAAAAAGGTAGATGTGAGAGCAAAGGGCAATGTCAAGAACATCACATCTGACATCAGTAAATCCAACAGCTTTGGTAAGAAACCAAAGTCTGAAAAAAAGCCCAAAGAAGTTCAGTGCTATGAGTGTAATGGGTATGGTCATATTAAAACTGAATGTGGGACCTACCTCAAGAAACAAAAGAGGAGTCTTGTGGCCTCTTGGTCTGATGGAAGTGAAACAGAAGAAGCTACAAACCATGTGACTGCATTGACAAGAAGATAGGGGTCTGAGGAAGAGTCAATTGATGATGGAAGAACCCTTAAAGAGTTGTGCCACAGAAGTGCAGGAGTGTGCAGACAAGTTGAAAGCCAGAAGAAAGTGATAGCTCAGCTGGAAAATGAAAAGGAAGAGCTTGTGGAAACCATCTCAAAATTGAAGGTTGAAGTTGTATTCTTGAATTCCAAACTAGATGAGATGACTAAGTATGTAAGAATGCTTAACAATGGATCTGCCTTCTTAGACAAGATTCTCTAGACTGGCCAAATAACAGGAAACAAATCTGGTATTGGATTCAAGGCTGAGTGCAGTTACACTGGTTGCAAACCAAAATCCAAACCTAAGTGCAGCCATGTTAAAAGCAAACCTGAGATGTCACATCAGATATCACAACAGCAAAAAGGGAAGCATCAAAGATGGAAATGCCAATATTGTGGAATTTTTGGCCACCTGAAGCCCTTCTGCTATAAGATATGTGGCTATCTTGGCCCTGTTCAGTCTCAATACCAATCAAGGTCCAAGCATCACAAGACTGTCAACAAAAAGCAATGGGTTCCTAAGACAAAGGTCACAAGTCTAATAGCTCACACTTCCCTCAGAAAATAAAGGTCTGAATATAAACTTCACCAAAACTGAATGTCTGATTACTAACAAAGAAAATAAAGTAATCATGAAGGGAGTTAGGTCCAAATACAACTGCTACATGTGGAGCTCTCAAGAAACTAGATACTCTTCAATGTGTACCTTAGCCAAAGAAGAAGAAATGAAGATATGGCATCAAAGATTGGGCCATCTGCACCTTAAAGGTATGAAAAGGATCATATCAGTTGAATCTGTTAGAGGAATTCCCAACTTAAAGATTGATGAGGGAAAAATATGTGGAGAATGTCAGATTGGAAAACAAACAAGGATGTCACACCAGAGGCTCAGACATGACACAACTACCAAAGTCCTGGAACTACTTCTTATGGACTTGATGGGACCCATGCAAGTAGAAAGCCTTGGTGGGAAGAAATATGCATATTTGGTGGTGGATGATTTCTCCAGATACACCTGGATCAATTTTATAAGAGAAAAATCTGATGTATTTGAAGTCTTTAAGGAGCTTTGTTTGAAACTTCAAAGGGAAAAAGAAAGTCCTGTTGTCAAAATTAAAAGTGATCATGGGAAGGAGTTTGAGAACAGCAAATTTGCTGAATTCTGCTCTTCAGAAGGAATTCATCATGAGTTCTCATCTCCCATCACTCCCCAGCAAAATGGTGTGGTGGAAAGAAAAAATAGGACTCTTCAAGAATCAGCCAGAGCTATGATTCATGCTAAGAAATTGCCCTATCATTTTTGGGTTGAAGCCATGAACACAACCTGCTATGTTCACAACAGAGTGACATTAAAGAAAGGAACTCCCACAACCCTTTATGAAGTCTGGAAAGGAAGAAAACCTACAGTCAAATATTTCCATGTATTTGGTAGCAAATGCTATATCCTGGCTGATCGTGAGCAAAGGAGGAAGATGGATCCCAAAAGTGATGAAGGAATATTTCTGGGCTATTCAACAAACAGCAGAGCTTACAGGGTCTTTAATTCCAGAACTAATGTATTGATGGAATCCATTAATGTTGTGGTTGATGACCAACAGACGGATGTCACAGACGATGTTGAGACATCTCTGAATGATTCTCCAGTTGACTTCTCAGACAAAAATAAGGAAGAAGAACCTCCTCAACCTGAACCTGAAGATGACAAAATCAACAAGAGACCCTCTATCAGAATTCAGAAGGATCATCCCAAAGATCTTTTCATAGGAGATCCAGATAAAGGATTCACTACTAGATCAAGGGAAGTGATCTCACATGGCTGCTTTGTGTCAAAGATTGAACCTAGAAATATCAAGGAAGCCTTGACTGATGAGTTATGGATCATTGCAATGCAAGAGGAGTTAGGCCAATTCAAGAGGAATGAAGTATGGGAATTGGTTCCTAGACCTGAAGGAGTAAATGTCATAGGAACAAAGTGGGTATATAAGAATAAATCTGATGAACAAGGGGTTGTTACTAAAAACAAAGATAGATTAGTAGCTCAAGGATATACTCAAGTTGAAGGAGTAGACTTTGATGAAAAATTTGCTCCTGTAGCTCGCCTTGAGTCCATTAGACTATTGCTTGGAGTGGCATGCATTCTAAAATTCAAGTTGTTTCAAATGGATGTAAAAAGTGCCTTCCTGAATGGCTACTTAAATGAAGAAGTATATGTTGAACAGCCTAAAGGATTCACAGATCCAAATCTTCCACAACATGCGTACAGATTAAAGAAAGCCCTCTATGGGTTGAAGCAAGCTCCCAGGGCTTGGTATGAGAGACTCACAGTGTTCCTCACTGGCAATGGATACAAGAAAGGAGGTATTGACAAAAATCTGTTTGTGAAGAATGAAGGAGGAAAGCTCATGATGGCACAAATATATGTAGATGACATTGTATTTGGTGGGATGTCAGAACAAATGGTTGAACATTTTGTTAGACAAACGCAATCTGAGTTTGAGATGAGCCTTGTTGGAGAACTGACCTACTTTCTTAGGCTACAAGTCAAACAGATGGAAGACTTTATCTTTCTATCTCAAAGCAAGTATGCCAAGAACATTGTGAAGAAGTTTGGCATGGAAAATGTAAGCCATAAAAGGACACCTGCTCCTACTCATGTGAAAATCTCCAAAGACAAAAATGGTGTCAGTATAGATCAGAGTCTATACAGAAGCATGATAGGAAGTCTGCTATATCTCACAGCAAGCAGGCCTGACATTGCACTTGCTGTAGGTGTTTGTGCTAGGTATCAAGCTGAACCAAAAGTCAGTCACATAAACCAAGTGAAGAAAATACTGAAATATGTCAATGGCACCAGTGACTATGGGATATTGTATACTCATGGATCTGGATCCATGTTGATTGGTTACTGTGATGCTGACTGGGCTGGAAGTGCTGATGATAGGAAAAGCACATCTGGGGGATGCTTCTTTTTGGGGAACAATCTGATTTCATGGTTTAGCAAGAAACAAAATTGTGTATCTCTATCCACTGCTGAAGCTGAATACATAGCAGCTGGGAGTAGTTGTTCTCAACTGATCTGGATGAAGCAGATGTTGTCTGAATACAATGTCACACAAGAAGTCATGACATTATAATGTGATAACTTGAGTGCCATAAATATTTCCAAAAATCCTATTCAACATAGCAGGACAAAGCACATTGACATTCGTCATCACTTCATCAAAGAACTTGTAGAAGAGAAGATCATAACTCTGGAGCATGTTACTACTGAAAAGCAATTAGCAGACATTTTCACTAAAGCTTTGGATACCAATCAATTTGTATGTTTAAGGGGGAAGTTGGGGATCTGTGTTCATGAGAACCTATAGCAAGTAAAGGAGTTTGTGGTTATCCCAGAGGATATTTCTGACTGAGTAAACTGTGTTGTGGCAAGGACTAGACTGTGTGGCTGGAAGCTATTCTGATGTTGATGTTTGAAAGATTGAAGTTTTATTGATTTTGAAAAAGGTCACCTTTGGCCAATTTTGACTAAAAAGGGGGAGAAGTGCTGATATGGAAGTTGTTGTGGAAGTTGTGAGATGTATATAGCTGGAGGACAGCTATTTTTAAAAGAAGTGCACAGGTGTTAAAACAAAATGTTATTCTGTTTACAATTGCTGGAGTTACAGTAGCTATTATGTTCATGGAGATTGTTTGTTGTGTGCACATATTTAAGGGGAGAAGGAGTACCCTTGTGCATTTGTGTGTCTTACTAGTTGCATCCATAACTAGTAATTCTGTTTTTGTTGCACATATTTAGGGGGAGGAGAAGTACCCTTGTGCATGTGTGCATTACTAGTAGCCATAGCTAGTAATTGTTTTGCTTCTGCTGCTGATTAAATTACTGTTATGTTGTTTAACTGCTGATAGTTTACCTTGTGAACAAAAAGGACAGATATATGTTTTAGCCAAAATTTGCCAAAGGGGGAGTTTGTTGATTCTGAGTGTTGGCAGCAATTTTGGTAAAACAAAGACTATTCACAAGATGTTATGTGTGATGTCTTAACATGAGATATCATATGTACTTGTTGGAGTTCAAGAACATGTTCATGCAGGATTGTTTCAGAATGCCACATACAATGCCATGGCTTCTGATATTGGATGTACCTGCTGGAGCTTAAATGAAAGACATGTTCATGCAGGATTGTTTTAGATGACATACACAAGGTCATGGCATCTGATATGATTGTACATGCTGGAAGTTATAAAAGGAATTATTGGATTATGTAGGATTTTTCCAGGATGTCAGACCCGATGTCATGTCATCCTGTACATAGAACATTCAATATGAATGTCTGGTGTTTTGTGATTGCACAATTAAAGGCAATCTGTGTATTGTAGCGGTGTATTTGTTACCATTGGAGATATTGACTAAATCCAAGGTAAATCATACAAAGTCGAGTCGCCACCGCACTTCTATTTATCCAGAGGAATGGTTAGAAAGCGAACAAAAACCTAAAAGTTTTACAAACAAAACTAGTAAAAGAAACAGAGATCTGGGTAAGGGGGTTGGTTATGCAATGGGAAGGTGTTAGGCACCCAAAACATCCTAGGTACTCCTAGGGAGCCCTTTTCACACTTGTTGCAAAGGTTATTGTTTTTGTGAAAATTTTATTTGTGCAAATATGATTGAAGAGATGAGAAGAGAATATACAAGTTATTTACATTTTGTGTTTGGATGGATAAACCCATTGCCTACGTACCCTCTTATAAAAAGATTAGGATCAAAACCTCGTAGTTCGGGTAAAAAAATTCAAAAGCAAATGAGTGGATCGATTGGTCCAAAAGCCTTAAGGTCTTTTGTTATCAAAGGGAGAAAACTCAACCTGAAAAACCACAAGTCCACCATGTGAGGATAACTTCAACATGCTAGTGAGGGGTTAACCCTATAATAAGCATGGAAGACTTATTGTCCATCACTAAGGACATAGGTGAGTATTACATCTACCACAAAGATAACTCAAACCTAATAGCTAAAGGTTATGGAAAATTTGATTAAGAAAGTGGACATGGAACCACAAAAGAAATTTGAATGGGTTATATTTACCAATTAGAAGTATGTACAAAAATGGTCAAAGTTGACTTAAAGATTCAATTCAAAATGAGTGTTATGAAAAGAAAGTTTGAAAATCAAAAGCATAAGGCTTAGGTTTCTAATGTTGAAAACAAAAGTCAAATGTTTGCACAAAAGGTTTTGGCTTGGGTTAAGGTGAAGAAATGAAGGAAACAAAAAGGTGAGGGTTAAGAAATAAAACCACACTAGGAGTTCCTCTCTTGAGATCATATAGATGATCCAAGTAAGTTCCCATCCTTTGGAATAAGCAAGCACAAAGCATAAGCAATCAAACAAGTCTCATAAGAGATCCTCAATAAAAGGAAATAGAATGCCAATACATGGACTTACACCCGACTCCTAACAACAAAATGGAAACAGAATGCCAAAACATGGACTTATATCCGACTCTCAACCATAAAAAGGAAACAGAATGCCAATACATGGACTTATATCCGACTCCCAACCATAACAAACAAACATCAAAAGCAAACACATTAAAAGCAAATATCACAATCTATATACATACAAGAGGCTCAAACAAATGGGTGGGCTTTAGTCAAGAGGGGTCATATCAACCTCGACAAACAAGCCAAACTGTAAAAGGATAAGCTGTAGCTCTTAACCACTAACATTGAGAGTTAGGGTGAAGCTGATAAAAATGGTAATGAGGATGAGACCTCATGCTCTTAACCCTGGCCTGGGTGAGCTGATGACAAAGAAAGCGTGGGGATCCAGAAAGTGAGATCCTATTCCACTTGACAGACACTGGACAAAGATCTTGGGTACATGTTAAGAAGCATCAGCACGTAGTACGAGCATAAAGAACGACTCACTGAATAACGGGGGATTGGCTACTAATCCCTTTTATCCGTCAATTGCCTCAACTCTTGGAGGTCTTAAAAAGTAACACATGCCTCATCTTGGAGGTCTTTGGCACAATTGTAAACAAACACAAATAGAGCCTCTGAAGGAGGACTTGCCAGCAAAATGCCTGCCAAAAAGGTGACAGGACTTCCAGACTACATGAAGTAAGAAGATAACTACCTAAGTGGTGTATCAACCACAATCCAAAGCTTAAGCAAAAGCAAAAGCAAGCAAGCAACTAATGTACCTATACAAAGACTAAACAGTTAATATTTCAGTCAGAAAACCAACAAACAAACAGTGAAACCATTCACAGTTACACAACTCAAAGAACAATGCTCAAGCACTCAAATAAACTCATGAGCTCAAGCACATCACTTAACATCCTACAAAACAAACACAAGTTAGGATTCAAATCATTTTCACCTCACAAAGTGAGAACAAATCAACCATCAATGCTAAATGTCCAAACCTTAAACAATAAGCAAGGTTAGTTTATGTACAAAACACTAGTACAAAGACTAAGTTCAAAACCAAACCAAATGATCAAAACAGAACTCAATCTTCCACATAATGCACATTCAAACATGTCACAAAATGTCCACAAAAGGACCTATATCAAATCAATAAGCAAATATCTCAAATGGCCTATGCTATGCAATGATCACAAAATGTGCACAAAGTGAACTTCCAAATTAGAAAATCCAAATCAAAACAGAAATGCATGCAATGACTTTGAAATTTTTTATATGAGTTTCTAAAGTCATGAACAAGCAATGTGCAAAAGATCAAATCCAGAAAGGTTCCAAAGCTATGTGATCAAAAATGCAACAATTCAATGCCAAAAATGTGACATAAATTGTCACATTATATCTTCATGTGTCAAAAACAATGATAGCCTATGAGAAAAATTCCAAACCAGTTATCAAAAATTCACATCATGTATGATCATTAAGCATGCAAAAAATTGGATCAAGAAGCTCAACATACAGAATTTCATAAGGCATTGAACACAACATATCAATTTAGCACAACATGGATTCAAAAATTCACAAATCAAAAACCAGACATCAATAATTCATGAAATTAATACCAAAAAACACTAGACATCAAAACAAAATTATGAAAAAAAATTGGAGTCAATTTGGATCATTTTTCTATTTTTTATGATTTTTCTAAGATGACTAAGATAAATGAAATATGCATGGAAAATTGGAGGGAAAGGAATTATTCAAATCAATTCAGAAAATACGTGAGCCACACGATCAGGCACGCAATCCACATTAACGGTCCAAGTTCAAATAACCAAAACGATGCGTTTCATTAAACGCGTTGGCAGCACACTCAGCAGGTCAAACAATGTGTGGCCAGTCAAACAAAGCATAGCCAATCGAATGGACACGAAGGCGCACACATGGCAGCCAACAAGCATAAACCCTAAGAATAACTAGACGCCGGAGCTGTAGCTCCGGTCGTCTTCCCCGGCCATCTCCGGCGGAGTTCAACCACAAAATTTCCAGAATTCAACAAATTATACATCATTTGAATCCTCTTGCAATGTACATTCCAAAGATCATATCCATTTCATCTAAATCTCAACAGGTTTTCCAGATCAAAGCAAAACATTTTGTAGATCCAAACTTAAAGTTCATCATACATGCTTAATACTTAATCATTTTCAATTCTGAACATTTGCACAAGCTCTACACAACAGGATCTATCATTTTATGATCATAAAAAAGCAAAAGGAGATGATGAATTTGAAGTCACCTGAAATTGGAAGTTGTTGAAATCGTGTCCTCAAGCTCTCTACAGCTCCACATCTACTCCACTATCCTTGCCTTGAAGCTTTATGCAAAGAGAATCAGCTGAAACCACTCGAATCTTCTTCAATTTTCAAATTCCATCAACATGAGATTACACATGAACTGCTCGAATTCTGGCTCAATTGATCAAAACAATGGTTGATTCTTACTCAGAATTGCATGAGGATCAAGAATCTACAAAAATATTTGGTGTTTGTGTGAAGAAATTGAAGATTCGAAGAGAGAGAATTTGGAAGGAGTTTTGAAATTTCAGATCTCAAATGCTTCTATTATGGTTGTTAGGATTAGAGTTTGGCTTTTATACCCCTTGTTAATGATGCTGCTAATCACACTTTGCATTGGTTAATCAAGATTAAGGATATATGAAGTGATTTGCAAAAATTCAAATGAAGCTACCAAGGCCATGATGCACGTGCAAATTCTCATGCAAGGCTTGGAATTCACTTAAAATCAACCAAGGATCATCATGGAATTGTTGTTTTGTTTGTATCATAAGCCAAATTTAAATTGTGGAAATTCCCTCCAAAATGATCACATGAGAAATGATGAGCATACACACTTTTCCCATGCATGGCAAAGGCTATTTTGAGATGTCTTGATCAAGTGAAACATTTTGCAAAAAGAATGGACCAAATTGGAGCTTTGTATCAAAAGTTAGGCCATTTCGAATTTCCATGCACACCTTGTGATCAAATGACCATAACCTCTCAACCATTCCTCATATGTACATGAATTAGGACTTTTTGGAAAGGGGAGACAAATATCTACAACTTTCATGTTCACCAAAAATCCATTTGAAACATATTTGACAATGACAAGTCAAGTTGAATGTGGACCAAAAACTTGCCAAATTTGGAAACTTTGAATTACAGGTCATTTTCCATTTTTAGTAACTTTTGCCATGACCTTTGAATCTTCAAGATAGAAGTTTAGAATGACAAATAGACCTTGTTTGAACATGATTGAGGTGTCTCAACTCATTTCCCCACCTCATAGCCCTCAGTTGACTGCATAGTTGATTTTTGGTCCTCAGATGACCTTGAAATAGATGACCTTGAAATATCTTGATGAACTTGAGCCTTTATCACTTGATGAAATTGCTCCAAAATGAAACCCTGGCTCATGTAAGCTCTTTGTAATGATCATGTGGTCTTCATCTCAAGAAAATACCTCATCTCTTGCATAAAAGGATCTTCTTGAAGCTCTTGACCTGGTGCTTGCTCAGGCTACAAAAAAATGTTAAATGACATATTTTTTGTGCTTTTGGTTAGTGAATAAAACAAGAAAAGAAATGATATACAATTCAAGCATGCTTGGTGATCTCAAACCACTCACAGGAGATCCCTACCCAAAGGTAGAGAAAGCCAAGATGCTCAAATGATCCTTGAGGCTATGCAATGCAATGTTATGATGCCATGAGGGATCTTAGGGACAAAATTGGGGTCTTACAGATGCCCCTATTTAAGGTCATTCTAGCTGAAGAAAAACCAATGCCAGCCCGGGACTTATTGTCTTCCAGCTCAATCATTTTTCCTAAACCAGCAATTGCACCACACAATGGCCAATTTCGCATCTCTATAGGAAGTAAATGAAGGAGTTCTCTTCTCAACAGGCTCAGCTATAGACAAAGCTTGGAAAGGAGTTCCAACTTCATCCTCAACATCTATGTATGAGAAGGAAGACAAGTGGCTAACCAGGAGAGCCTTTTCTCCCCCTACCACTACCAGTTTCTTATTCTTCATGAATTTCAGCTTCTGGTGTAGGGTGGATGTCACGGCACCAGCCTCGTGAATCCATGGTCTGCCTAGGAGACAGCTGTACGATGGGTGAATATCCATAACCTGGAAGGTAATCTGGAAATCACTTGGTCCAATCTTGATAGGGAGATCAACTTCCCCAATCACAGTCTTACGCGACCCATCGAAAGCTTTCACAACTACTCCACTCTGCCTCATGGGAGGCCCTTGATATGACAATCTTGAAAGAGTGGATTTTGGCAATACATTCAGGGATGACCCAGTGTCCACCAGCACATTGGACATGGCATCGTCTCTACAATTCATGGATATGTGTAAAGCCAAGTTGTGGTCTCTTCCCTCCTCGGGGAGATTAGAGTCACAGAAACTCAAATTGTTACAAGCAGTAATGTTTGCAACAATGCTATCGAACTGTTCTATAGTGACATCGTGATCTACATATGCCACATCCAAAACTTTCTGCAGAGCCTCTCTATGTGGTTCTGAATTCAGAAGTAATGATAACACGAATATCTTGGATGGCGTTTGTAGAAGCTGGGCTACAACATTGTACTCACTCTTCTTGATGAGCTTCAGCATCTCATCACAGTCTTCATTCACATTGCCACTAGGGCCAACAGAAGTAGGAGTTTTCAGTACAGAGGAGGGTTTAATAACAGGTGCCGGATTCGGGGTGCTCACAGCATTCCCAATCGGGCGCTCAACAAAATCAGCATTAGCCCGAGGCTTCGGTGGTGCAGAAAACACACGACTGCTGCGGGTCAAACCACTTACATCAGCAATATTCATAACAGAGGAGGATGGCAGAGGCATCTCTTTCCCATCTTCTACAGCAACAACACTGTAACGAAAGGGAATTGCCTTTTCAAAAGAATACGGCACTGGACCGGCAGGCTTAATGATCAGGGAAGGAGAAACCTTCTGCTTACTACCATCGTACTTAATGATAACAGGTTCGGGTATCCGAAACACCGGGGAAATCACGTTGACCTCAGGTTCATCTTCGTCAACATTCTGATTTTGAAGGATCTCAATAACTCCTTCGTCCAGCATTTCCTGAAGATCTTTACGCACCTGGCGACAACCCAATCGGTTAACAGGGCAGATTCGGCATCTATCATGATCGTGCTCGTAATGACTATACTCACACAGCAAACGGTGCAACTCAACCAACAACTGTCGAAGGTGACTGACATATTTGACTTTGTACTTCCCAGGGCAGCCCTAGACCATATTGACAGATTTCCCATGCTCGACAATGGGTTCTTCTTCACATTAGGACCTACGTCCTCAAAGCACAAAATGCCACACCTCACAAGGTCTTGAACCTTGGTCTTTAATGGAAAGCAATTCTCCACGTCGTGGCCGGGAGCACCAGAATGGTATACACAATGCAATTCAGGCTTATACCACCACTGAGGGTTAGCAGGTATAGTTGGTGGGTCTCTCGGAGTAATCAACTTCCTCTCTATCAAAGAGGGATATAGTTCCGCGTATGTCATCGGAATCGGATCGAAAGTGATCTTCTTCCTCTCATAACTCGTGCTGGTTTGATTACTGCTGCGAGGCTGGTAGGCCTGCTGTTGAGGACGGTTCTGTTGTTGCTGATATTGCTGAGGTGATTGCTGACTGTTATTATGTTGCTGATATTGTTGGTTATCTCTGAAAACAGGTGCTACATGAGCCACCTGGTGCTGGTTACCGGCGGGACACACGGTCTTCCTCCTCACAGAAAGTCTTCTAGGTTTCACATGGGAGGTCACAGCATGTGCCTCTCCATCTTTCTTCTTTACAAATGCCCCATATCGCTTGGCAGAAGAGCCTTCTTCTTTGGTTAGACGCCCTCTCTAACCCCTTCTTCTAGACGCATCCCCATATTCACCATCTCAGTGAAGTCAGAAGAAGCGCTAGCAATCATCCGCTCATAATAGAACGAACTCAAAGTCTTCAGAAAGATCTTGGTCATTTCCTTCTCTTCTAGCGGAGGCACAATCTGCGCTGCCAACTCTCGCCACCTCTGGGCGTACTCTTTGAATGTTTCCTTGTCCTTCTTGGACATAGCCCTCAATTGATCCCTATCGGGAGCCATATCCACATTATACTTGTATTGCTTGACGAAGGCCTCGCCAAGGTCGTTGAAGGAACGAATGTTCGCACTGTCCAGACCCATATAGCAACGCAGAGCTGCACCGGACAGACTGTCCTGAAAGTAGTGGATAAGCAACTGGTCATTATCAGTCTGAGTTGACATCTTCCTGGCATACATGACCAGGTGGCTGAGAGGACAAGTATTCCCCTTGTATTTTTCAAAGTCAGGGACCTTGAATTTCACCAGAATCTTCACATTGGGAACCAAGCATAATTCGGCAGCAGACTTGCCAAAGAGATCCTTTCCTCTAAGAGTCTTCAATTCCTTGCGAAGCTCAAGAAATTGGTCATTCATAGCATCCATCTTCTCATGAACATCTGGGCCCTTGGATGACTCAGAATGATAGATGGTGTCGTCTACCCTAGGCATGGTAGGCACGACAGGAGGAGGAACAGCAAGGACCGAGCCTGATGCCAGCATAGAAGCAAAAGTCAGAGCAGGGCCCTCAGGCATGAAATTGGGAGGCATCCCCCATGGAAACCCAGTTGGCATGGCTGTCGATACAAAGCGTGCACTGGCTGCAGGCACAGTTGAGGAAATAATCTCAGAGATGACTGTCCTCTGGGGAGGAGTTGAAGGTGTTGGAGAAGACTGGCTTTGGGCAGCCAGGAACGATTCCATCAAAGCACTCAGTCTGGCGACTTCCTCCTTGAGTTCACGGTTCTCTTGATCTAGATGATCCATCAGTCTGGAAGAGTTGGCTCTAGTGTAGTACCGGTGAGTCATCTTGTCTTCAAAATAAACGAAGAGCACAGAATTAGACCACAGGACCAGAAGCCAGGAACAAAACCTTCTTATGCATATGATGCATGCAATGCTTGTGCATATGATTTGTTTTTATTTCAAAGGAACTTTAGGGTTTTATTTGCAAATTTTTGGAAATATTAAGCATTTTACCGCATATGGAAATATCTCATCAAATATCATCAGGGAAAAGAAGTACAGCATTGTCAATCATATACAAGAGGAAAGGAAAATAATCATCCTATGGATCCCTAGAAACAATCATCTAATGCTCGGGACACAGGAAGATAAGCTGCACGAAGCCTCTTCACCTCTCTCTCGTAAGCTTCCTCCATATCTGCCTTCTCCTTGGCGAGTCGGTCATACCTCCTTTTCCAAAACTTGGAAGACTGAGGAAGTAGAGAAGTCCATGCCTCATCAGGATCATCAATAACCTGATGCTCGAGGAACTCTATCAAAGCATCTTTCTCCTTAATCTGTTGAAGCAACTCTTCCGTTTCACGGATCCAAGCACGTGATAGGTCTTCGTCTCTCAACTCCTCTACTCCTTGGTTAGGGAGGGTTGAAGGCCCAGCCACAACCAAAGGTGTAGGTCTCGGATATTCGTAAGGCATGAGATACTCAGATGCTCTCTTCCTTACCCAAGCAGTGTAGGGCTTCATAGCAATGCAATTCTTAGGACCCAACTCCTTCCTTCCTTTCTTATGAACCTTGCGCCAAGCACGAACCATTCTGCCCTTCAAGCCTTGGGGATCTTTACCCTCCTGAAAGAACACACCCTCTAACAGAATGTTATTAGGTTTATCCTTTAGGGGGAACCCAAGCTGGCGACGTGCTAAAACAGGGTTGTAGTTAATCCCACCACATGTACCAAGAAGAGGTACATTGGAGAATTCACCACAAGAGTCGATAATCTGCACACCATCATATACACGGTTATACCAAGAGATATCATCATTAGTGAGAGACATAAGTCTCGTGGACCACCGTAGACATCCCTTGTTCTCCTTGAAGGCACCGTATGAGGTAAGTGAGAAATAAACCACTTATACAACAGAGGCAAACAGCACACAATAGCACCACCACCCTTTGCATTCCTCATATGCAAAGAGAAATAGGTATCACCCAACAGAGTCGGAACAGGATTAAAAGCGTAAAAGATCCTAATAGCGTTCACATCCACAAACTTGTCGATGTTGGGGAACAATACCAATCCATAGATGAGAAGTACAAATATGGCTTCAAAGGCATCCTCACTCATGGCCTTCCCATAAACAGTAGCTTGAGCAATGAGGAACTCAGAAGGGAGACCTTGAATTCCACCTTTGGTAGTCATATGAGCACCAACCAGAGATTCATCTATGTGCAACGTGTCAGCTATCTCTCGAGAAGTAGGAATACTCTCCAAGCCACTGAACGGCACCTGATCCAGAATAGGTATACCCACGAGATAGGCATACTCCTCAAGGGTAGGCAAAAGCTGGAAGTCCAGAAACGTGAAGCAACGGTACAAGGGATCATAAAACTGCACCAATACGCTCATCAGCCCTTCATCCACCTGAGTAGTCAGAAGAGGAAGAAGCTTCCCAAAACGAGCTTTGAAACCCAAGGGATCTAGTACATAGGATGTCAGATTCCTTAACTCTTTCAAATATAGTTGTCTGAAGCTGTACTTCTTTGTATTCCTTCTTTGCCTTTCCATGTCTGAAAATTTTGCAAATAAACCCCCTTAAGTTCCTTGAAAATTTCTTTTATTACTGATGATATGGATGCAAATGAGTGCATGAATGCATGAATGCAACAATCATACTCAAGGATCACGCAAAGCACACCAAACAAAGGTCATGGGATGGATGATATTATCCTTAATATCAATCATCCATTTTGGTGGATTATGGTTTACACCTTATCAACACCCAAGTTCCATTGATATTAAGGATGTAAGAACGAATCAACCATGAATCAAGGGTTTGTTGCGAGTCACGGGCATGGAGTCTTGGTTAAGAACCACCCAAAGGGAGTGTACTAGGGTTTAAACCTGCCAAACATGTTCTACAAGAGGTTCCCATAGTCATCATCCCATCTTTCGGATATTATCGGAGAAACGACTACTCGTATTCCAAAAATATTCTCAAGAGAGACTCTTATGAGTGTAGTATCGCGTAACAATCGTATCAAATCTTACATTTGAACGACTTCCGCACTACATCCTAAAAATAGGCCAAGATGGGTTTGGTAAACTAAGGTCCTTGGCTTCTAAGGTCTATATTGGAAAGAGTAATGTCTAACCACAACTTACTTGTGTGACATTATTGATCCCAACATGACCTCCACCAAGTGAATGGACTCACAAGTCAACTTGCTAAGGAATAGCTCCACACAAGTCGACAAGACTACGCCATTCTCCTATCCTAGGTGCACTCGAGTTCGGGTATAGAACTCATCTCACAAAGATCACGAAGCACACAAGCAATTAATATCAAGCATTACAAACAATACAGTAATCCCAAATTGCACAAAAATATGTCACAAACAATATAATACAACGAAGGTGAAAAGTTGGCAAAACCCACTAGGGAGATTATATCCCCAGCAGAGTCGCCACTTTTCTGTAGCGGTGTATTCGTTACCATTGGAGATATTGACTAAATCCAAGGTAAATCATACAAAGTCGAGTCGCCACCGCACTTCTATTTATCCAAAGGAATGGTTAGAAAGCGAACAAAAACCTAAAAGTTTTACAAACAAAACTAGTAAAAGAAACAGAGATCTGGGTAAGGGGGTTGGTTATGCAATGGGAAGGTGTTAGGCACCCAAAACATCCTAGGTACTCCTAGGGAGCCCTTTTCACACTTGTTGCAAAGGTTATTGTTTTTGTGAAAATTTTATTTGTGCAAATATGATTGAAGAGATGAGAAGAGAATATACAAGTTATTTACATTTTGTGTTTGGATGGATAAACCCATTGCCTACGTACCCTCTTATAAAAAGATTAGGATCAAAACCTCGTAGTTCGGGTAAAAAATTTCAAAAGCAAATGAGTGGATCGATTGGTCCAAAAGCCTTAAGGTCTTTTGTTATCAAAGGGAGAAAACTCAACCTGAAAAACCACAAGTCCACCATGTGAGGATAGCTTCAACATGCTAGTGAGGGGTTAACCCTATAATAAGCATGGAAGACTTATTGTCCATCACTAAGGACATAGGTGAGTATTACATCTACCACAAAGATAACTCAAACCTAATAGCTAAAGGTTATGGAAAATTTGATTAAGAAAGTGGACATGGAACCACAAAAGAAATTTGAATGGGTTATATTTACCAATTAGAAGTATGTACAAAAATGGTCAAAGTTGACTTAAAGATTCAATTCAAAATGAGTGTTATGAAAAGAAAGTTTGAAAATCAAAAGCATAAGGCTTAGGTTTCTAATGTTGAAAACAAAAGTCAAATGTTTGCACAAAAGGTTTTGGCTTGGGTTAAGGTGAAGAAATGAAGGAAACAAAAAGGTGAGGGTTAAGAAATAAAACCACACTAGGAGTTCCTCTCTTGAGATCATATAGATGATCCAAGTAAGTTCCCATCCTTTGGAATAAGCAAGCACAAAGCATAAGCAATCAAACAAGTCTCATAAGAGATCCTCAATAAAAGGAAACAGAATGCCAATACATGGACTTACACCCGACTCCTAACAACAAAATGGAAACAGAATGCCAATACATGGACTTATATCCGACTCTCAACCATAAAAAGGAAACAGAATGCCAATACATGGACTTATATCCAACTCCCAACCATAACAAACAAACATCAAAAGCAAACACATTAAAAGCAAATATCACAATCTATATACATACAAGAGGCTCAAACAAATGGGTGGGCTTTAGTCAAGAGGGGTCATATCAACCTCGACAAACAAACCAAACTGTAAAAGGATAAGCTGTAGCTCTTAACCACTAACATTGAGAGTTAGGGTGAAGCTGATAAAAATGGTAATGAGGATGAGACCTCATGCTCTTAACCCTGGCCTGGGTGAGCTGATGATAAAGAAAGCGTGGGGATCCAGAAAGTGAGATCCTATTCCACTTGACAGACACTGGACAAAGATCTTGGGTACATGTTAAGAAGCATCAGCACGTAGTACGAGCATAAAGAACGACTCACTGAATAACGGGGGATTGGCTACTAATCCCTTTTATCCGTCAATTGCCTCAACTCTTGGAGGTCTTAACAAGTAACACATGCCTCATCTTGGAGGTCTTTGGCACAATTGTAAACAAACACAAATAGAGCCTCTGAAGGAGGACTTGCCAGCAAAATGCCTGCCAAAAAGGTGACAGGACTTCCAGACTACATGAAGTAAGAAGATAACTACCTAAGTGGTGTATCAACCACAATCCAAAGCTTAAGCAAAAGCAAAAGCAAGCAAGCAACTAATGTACCTGTACAAAGACTAAATAGTTAATATTTCAGTCAGAAAACCAACTGACAAACAGTGAAACCATTCACAGTTACACAACTCAAAGAACAATGCCCAAGCACTCAAATGAACTCATGAGCTCAAGCACATCACTTAACATCCTATAAAACAAACACAAGTTAGGATTCAAATCATTTTCACCTCACAAAGTGAGAACAAATCAACCATCAATGCTAAATGTCCAAACCTTAAACAATAAGCAAGGTTAGTTTATGTACAAAACACTAGTACAAAGACTAAGTTCAAAACCAAACCAAATGATCAAAACAGAACTCAATCTTCCACATAATGCACATTCAAACATGTCACAAAATGTCCTCAAAAGGACCTATATCAAATCAATAAGAAAATACCTCAAATGGCCTATGCTATGCAATGATCACAAAATGTGCACAAAGTGAACTTCCAAATTAGAAAATCCAAATCAAAACAGAAATGCATGCAATGACTTTGAAATTTTTTATATGAGTTTCTAATGTCATGAACAAGCAATGTGCAAAAGATCAAATCCAGAAAGGTTCCAAAGCTATGTGATCAAAAATGCAACA
Source organism: Lathyrus oleraceus (assembly GCF_024323335.1). Classification (NCBI taxonomy): domain Eukaryota; kingdom Viridiplantae; phylum Streptophyta; class Magnoliopsida; order Fabales; family Fabaceae; genus Lathyrus; species Lathyrus oleraceus. The sequence continues at coordinate 127,834,018 of NC_066583.1, forward strand.
ATTCAATGCCAAAAATGTGACACAAATTGTCACATTATATCTTCATGTGTCAAAAACAATGATAGCCTATGAGAAAAATTCCAAACCAGTTATCAAAAATTCACATCATGTATGATCATTAAGCATGCTAAAAATTGGATCAAGAAGCTCAACATATAGAATTTCATAAGGCATTGAACACAACATATCAATTTAGCACAACATGGATTCAAAAAATACGTGAGCCACACGATCTGGCACGCAATCCACATCAACGGTCCAAGTTCAAATAACCAAAACGATGCGTTTCATTAAACGCGTTGGCAGCACACTCAGCAGGTCAAACAATGTGTGGCCAGTCAAACAAAGCATAGCCAATCGAATGGACACGAAGGCGCACACATGGCAGCCAACAAGCATAAACCCTAAGAATAACCAGAAGCCGGAGTTGTAGCTCCGGTCGTCTTCCCCGGCCATCTCCGGCGGAGTTCAACCACAAAATTTCCAGAATTCAACAAATTATACATCATTCGAATCCTCTTGCAATGTACATTCCAAATATCATATCCATTTCATCTAAATCTCAACCGGTTTTCCATATCAAAGCAAAACATTTTGTAGATCCAAACTTAAAGTTCATCATACATGCTTAATACTTAATCATTTTCAATTCTGAACATATGCACAAGCTCTACACAACAGGATCTATCATTTTATGATCATAAAAAAGCAAAAGGAGATGATGAATTTGAAGTCACCTGAAATTGGAAGTTGTTGAAATCGTGTCCTCAAGCTCTCTACAGCTCCACATCTACTCCACTATCCTTGCCTTGAAGCTTTATGCAAAGAGAATCAGCTGAAACCACTCGAATCTTCCTCAATTTTCAAATTCCATCAACATGAGATTACACATGAACTGCTCGAATTCTGGCTCAATTGATCAAAACAATGGTTGATTCTTATTAGAATTGCATGAGGATCAAGAATCTACAAAAATATTTGGTGTTTGTGTGAAGAAATTGAAGATTCGAAGAGAGAGAATTTGGAGGGAGTTTTGAAATTTCAGATCTCAAATGCTTCTATTATGGTTGTTAGGATTAGGGTTTGGCTTTTATACCCCTTGTTAATGATGCTGCTAATCACACTTTGCATTGGTTAATCAAGATTAAGGAGATATGAAGTGATTTGTAAAAATGCAAATGAAGCTACCAAGGCCATGATGAACGTGCAAATTCTCATGCAAGGCTTGGAATTCACTTAAAATCAACCAAGGATCATCATGGAATTGTTGTTTTGTTTGTATCATAAGCCAAATTTAAATTGTGGAAATTCCCTCCAAAATGATCACATGAGAAATGATGAGCATACACACTTTTCCCATGCATGGCAAAGGCTATTTTGAGATGTCTTGATCAAGTGAAACATTTTTCAAAAAGAATGGACCAAATTGGAGCTTTGTATCAAAAGTTAGGCCATTTCGAATTTCCATGCACACCTTGTGATCAAATGACCATAACCTCTCAATCATTCATCATATGGACATGAATTAGGACATTTTTGAAAGGGGAGACAAATATCTACAACTTTCATGTTCACCAAAAATCCATTTGAAACTTCTTTGACAATGACAAGTCAAGTTGAATGTGGACCAAAAACTTGCCAAATTTGGAAACTTTGAATTACAGGTCATTTTCCATTTTTAGTAACTTTTGCCATGACCTTTAAATCTTCAAGATAGAAGTTTAGAATGACAAGTAGACCTTGTTTGAACATGATTGAGGTGTCTCAACTCATTTCCCCACCTCATAGCCCTCAGTTGATTGCACAGTTGATTTTTGGTCCTTAGATGACCTTGAAATATCTTGATGAACTTGAGCCTTTATCACTTGATGAAATTGCTCCAAAATGAAACCCTAGCTCATGTAAGCTATTTGTAACGATCATGTGGTCTTCATCTCAAGAAAATACCTCATCTCTTGCATAAAAGGATCTTCTTGAAGCTCTTGACCTGGTGCTTGCTCAGGCTACAAAAAAATGTTAAATGACATATTTTTTATGCTTTTGGTTAGTGAATAAAACAAGAAAAGCAATGATATACAATTCAAGCATGCTTGGTGATCTCAAACCACTCACAGGAGATCCCTACCCAAAGGGAAAGGAAGCCAAGATGCTCAAATGATCCTTGAGGCTATGCAATGCAATGTTATGATGCCATGAGGGATCTTAGGGACAAAATTGGGGTCTTACATGTATGATTGAAGATATGATTAGCTGGCACATTCAATCATGGATTACAACCAGATTTACTTATTTTCCAAGGAGATATAACCAGCTGTTATAAAAAGATTTGATTGGAAAATAGATTTAGGGTTTTCAAGATGTCCAAGCCCAGCTGGATGCTTCTATTACAAGGGACTTAGAAAACCTGTTTGAATACACAACCAATACTGAGCGAAATATAGAGAGAGAGCTAGGGTTTGTGTCTGTTTAGTCGTGAGACTTGTAAGCCATTCAAGTCATCCATTGATGATTGAATTGGACTGATTTGTGGTTGTAATTTGTCACTCTAAAGCTGTTAAGCAAGAGTGTGTGTCTTCTTGATCAAAGTTGTGAAGCAAGATCAAGAGTGTGTCTTCTTGATCTAAGCTGTGAAGCAAGATCAAGAGTGTGTCTTCTTGATTGAAACTGTGAAGTAAAATCAAGAGTGTGTAATTGAAAAGTATTTTCTTTTCTCAAGGGATTGTTGTTTAAAATCACTGGTGTGTGATTGTAGGGAAGTGAGTGGGTTCTCATATCTAAGAGTGCTTAGGTAGAAATTGCACGGGTAGAGATTAGGTGAGAAAGACTGTAACTTGTTGAAGTGTACAGAGAGTCTTTGAACTAATTATATTTTAGTGAATTTCCTTCCTGGCTTGGTAGCCCCCAGACGTAGGTGAGTTGCACCGAACTGGGTTAACAATTGCTTGTGTTATTTGCTTTATCATTTTGTATCTTTATCCATTGTGTGTTAACAACTATTAGTGTCGTGACATTACCTTCGACATCTTATAATTGATACCAGAATTTCAGTTACAACCATCTTATGAATAATCTTCTTGATGTTCTTGTTTGCAGCTTCAACAACCTCATTCATCTTGGGTCTGTAGGGAGAAGAATTATGATGTGCAATCTTGAAGTCTTTACAAAGAGCTTCCACCATATTATTATTCAAGTTTGATCCATTATCAGTAATGATCTTACTTGGCACACCATAACGGCATATAATTTGATTCTTGATAAACCTTACAACAACTTGCTTGGTTACATTCGCATACGATGCCGCTTCAACCCATTTTGTGAAGTAATCAATTGCTACCAAAATGAAACGATGTTCGTTCGAAGCTTTCGGCTCAATCATGTCAATCATATCAATTCCCCACATGGAGAAGGGCCATGGAGAGGAAATGACATTCAACAGTGTCGGAGGAACATGAATCTTATCCGCATATATTTGACACTTGTGGCATTTCTTCACAAACTTACAATAGTCAAGTTCCATTGTCAGCTAATAGTAACCTGCTCGCAACATCTTCTTCGCTATTGCATGTCCATTGGAATGAGTACCAAAGGAATCTTCATGGACTTCAGTCATCAACAGGTATGCTTCATGTCTATCCACGCATCTGAGCAAAACCATATCAAAGTTTCTCTTGTACAGCACATCACCATTAAGGTATAAATTGTCGGCTAATCTTCGCAAAGTCTTCTTATCTTTAAAAGATGCCCCAGGCAGGTAAATCTAACTTTGGAGGAAACACTTGATGTCGTAATACCACGATTTCTCTTCTTTGACCTCTTCAACAGAAAACACATCAGTTAGCCTATCAAGACGCATCATAGTCAAATTGGGAACATCATTCCAATACTTTACCATAATCATTGATGCCAACGTTGCAAGAGCATCTGCCATCCGGTTTTCATCTCGAGGGATATGATGAAACTCAATCTTTGGGAAGAAAGTTGAAATTCTCCTCGCGTAATCTCTATATGGTATCAAACCGGGTTGATTTGTCTCCTATTCCCCTTTGATTTGATTCACAACTAAAGCCGAATCTCCAAATACATCTAAATGCTTGATTTTGAGATCAATGGCCTCTTCGAGCCCCATAATGCAAGCTTCATATTCTGCCATATTGTTTGTACACTTGAAAGTCAATTTAGCTTTAAATGGAAAATGCGTTCCTTGAGGAGTAATAATCACTGCCCCAATCCCATTACCATACTGATTAACAGTTCCATTAAATACCATGCCCCAACGGGAACCAGGTTCTGGCCTTTCTTCTAGAAATGGTTCATCACAATATTTCATTTTCAAGTATAAAATCTCTTCAACAGGAAAATCATATTACACTGACTGGTAATCTTCAATTGGTTGGTGAGCCAAATGGTCAGCCAAGACACTACCCTTGATCGCTTTCTGAGATCGGTATTCGATATCATACTCCGATAACAACATCTGCCAACGGGAAATCCTCCCAGTTAAAGCAGGCTTCTCAAATATATACTTGATTGGATCCATTTTGGATATCAACCAAGTGGTATGATTCAACATGTACTGACGCAGACGCTTAGTAGCCTAAGTCAATGCGCAACAAGTCTTCTCTAGCATAGAATATCGAGTCTCACAGTCGGTGAACTTCTTACTGAGGTAGTAAATATCGTATTCTTTCTTTCCAGTCTCATCTTGCAGACCAAGAATACAACCCATACTATCTTCAAGCACAATTAAATACATAATCAATGGTCTTCCTTAAACAGGCGGAGACAAAATTGGAGGCTCAAGCAGATATTCTTTGATACTGTCAAAAGCTCTCTGACAATCTTCGGTCCAATCACAAGACTGATCTTTCTGAAAAAGCTTGAATATAGGCGCACATGTGGCAGTCATGTGTGAAATGAATCTTGAGATATAATTCAAGCGGCTGAGAAAACCTCTGACTTGCTTCTTAGTTTTGGGCGCAGGCAGCTCTTGTATTGCTTTGACCTTGGCGGGATCAACTTCAATACCTTTCTCGCTAACAATAAAGCCCAACAACTTACCAGAACGAACACCAAAAGTACACTTATTGGGATTCAAGCGGAGTTTATACTTCCTCAAACGCTAGAATAGCTTCAACAAATGCTCAATATGTTCTTCCTCATCAATAGATTTAGCAATCATATCATCAACATATACTTCAATTTCTTTATGCATCATATCATGAAAAGAGTAGTCATTGCTCTTTGGTAAGTTGCACCAACATTCTTTAAACCGAAAGGCATCACTCTATAACAGAATGTTCCCCAAGGTGTAATGAATGTGGTCTTCTCCATATCTTCGGGTGCCATCTTGATATGATTATATCTGGAAAATCCATCCATAAACGAAAAGACTTTGAATTTAGCGGTATTGTCTACCAACATATCAATGTGTGGCCGAGGGAAATCATCTTTTGGACTGGCTTTATTCAAATCTCTATAATCAACACACATGCAGACTTTTCCATCTTTCTTTGGCACAGGCACAATTTTGGCGACCCATTGCGGATACTCAACGGTCACAAGGAAACCGACATCAATCTGCTTCTGCACTTCTTCTTTGATCTTTACTGCCATATCATGATGCATTCTTCTCAATTTCTGCTTGACTGGCGGGCATTCTGGTTTCAACGGCAATCTATGCTCCACTATCTCAGAATCCAAACCAGGCATGTCTTGATAGGACCAAGCAAACACATCTGAATATTCTCGGAGAAGATCAATGAACCCCTTTTTAACCTTTAGACACAACCGAGACCCAATCTTGACTTCTTTCACATCATCTTCGGAACCCAAGTTGACTAGCTCAATATGCCCTTCGAATGGCTGAATGGATTTTCCTTCATGCTCAAGAAGACGAGATAACTCATCACTCACTTCTACATCACTTTCCTCCTCGACCTCAAACACAGGGAATTCAAAATTTGGAGAAGGAGAAGGATCATTGTATTAAATGGGGTTAGAAACCAACCTGCATAATGATTTGATATTTTGATTTTAGAGAAGTGATTTGTGACCAAATATTATACAGATGGACAAGTTTATTTATTTATGTTTTTTGTGATTACCATTTTCAGAATAAAGCGAAAAGTAAAAACATCATAGATGTGGATGAATAGAATTATATTTTATTGATGATCAAATTTGAAAATGCCAAACAATGTTCACTTATTCCTTTGGCATAGGAGAAGGATTTTCAAAAACAAATAAAAACAATTACTTAGATCGAAGCAAAATAACAGGAATATCAACGGCAGTCTAATTGTCGCAAGCCTTTCCATGCGTCATAAAATTGATGTAGTATTCCTCTTCGTCATCTTCTAGCACAGCAGCTAAGTGTTGTTCATTGCCATGAATGAACCCTCCACTACGGTAGCTGAGTTGCATATCCTCCGCTACAGGTAAGGGGGTTGGTTACACAGAAGGAAGGTGTTAGCACCCAAAGTGTCCTAGGTACTCCTAGGGAGCCCTTTCTTGTGTGCATATGTATTTTTGAACAAATGATGTTAGCAAGCAAATAGAATGGGGGGATGAGAAAAGAATTCATTAATTATATTTTTGTGTTTGACAAGACCTTCGGACTCGTGCCTACGTACCAACATTAAAATGAGGGATCAAAACCTCGTAGTTCGTGGTATAAATTTCAAATTGGATGCATTGATTTTAACAAAAATTAGGTTTGAAAGGCACAAAGGCCTAAAAATGGTTTGAATGAGTTAGTTCTTTTTGGCTTTTGAAAAATTTAAGTCAAGTATAGTTATGTCTATTTACAAGTTTGATTAAGAAAAGAAGTTTGACAATGCAATGACTTAAGGCCAAAGTTTCTAATTTGTAAAATGGTCTAAGTTTAAAAAACAAGCACGAGCAAAAATGTTTTTTTAAAAAGGAGAGAGAGATTTTGAAATTAAAGAAATGGGGAGAAGATGGAGAGACTAATCCTAAGCATAAATTTAAAAGTTGAGAGTTGAAAAGATCTGACCAATGGGCTGCAATCCAATAGACAAGAATGTCATATAGAAACCCAAATTCCCTTGGACATTAGAATCAAGCAACAAATAATGCACAAAATATCAACTTGAAGAGCAAGGCATCAAATAAAAATATCCACATCCAAGCTTAGCAACTCCATGATCTTTTTCAAATTTACCCATGTAGCACATGAATTTCAAGATGCCATAAGTCACAGGTTCAAAATAACAACTTCATAATGATCATGTTGCAGATGAACTCAAATAGGTCTTATATGATGTATCAGATGAAGTTTCAAATTACAAGCACTTGGTTACATGAAAGTTGGCATTGGCCAAGTCATTTTCATAGGGAGTGTTGCCTAAATTCTAAGTCCAATTGTCTCAGATCAAACCAACAGTCCACACAAGATATTTTTTTGGGTTTTTGTTCTTATTATGTACATTAATGATCAAAGACCACACAAACCAACTCAATATACACAAACAAAATATATCACACAATATGGTCCAAGTGGACAAAATGAAAATGACATTAACATAAATAATTAGAATGGTATGAATAATGGAAAACGAATAAAGCTTAAAAAATAAAGTGCATTAAAAATAAAGGCTTGAAATTAAATGTTAGTAGTTGATAGGTTAGAAGTTAGTATTGCTTTTGCTTTTGTTTTAAGTCATTCTTTGGAGAACACTTAACCCACTTATCACAAGCATGGATCCTTGAACCAAGACATCTTCTAAAGGAAGGAAAAAAGGACAAGTTTCCACACAATACCATGAAATAGGGGAGACTTACAATCTCACTAACTAGAATGCTATGCCTTTTTGTGTCAAAATTTAGCGCTATGTTAAGCAATCGTAATTGGCCTTATATAGAAGTCACAACTATTTGAGGTCGGGCAATATGATTTTGGTGTTAATGCATGTTAGAGACATAGTATAATGGATTATGCTCATGAAACATACCACACACAAAAAGAATATGCAAAAGTGGTGGCCTAATCTCATCCATACTTATGTTGATTTTGCAATAAACTAGCCTTAGGATATAGAGATATCATAGGACCATGACATGAATGTATAAAGAAGGGGAATGAGATGAAGAGGGAGGGGAAGTGGATCAAACTCAAATTGGACAAAACAGGACTTTTACCAAATTAAGATCATTCATTCATTTTGGGAGATGGAATGTACATTCCATCAATCCCCTAAATCCAATGATCTTAACCTAGCAAAGTCAAATCAACCTTGACCAAGGCCCAACAACACAAGTCAAACTTACAAAAATCAATCAAAATGGCTCAACACAATTAATTGACATTTATTCAATTAAATATACTAAAATAAATACATTAAATTAAATATGGTTGGTAAATTTCCTAAAACCTCATCAAAACACCAAAGAAATGGCCATTAGATTTATCATAGGTCAAACAAGGTCAAAGGACCTTAGAGAAAAAAATTTAGAATTTTTGGAAACTTAAAAGTATTTTTAAACAATTAAAAATAATCACAAAATCAATTGAATCATGAAAAATATTAATAATGATCCAAAAAATAATTTTAATTCAGAATATGAAAGAGGATTTTATTTAAATTTTTTTGGTGAAACTCTCATATTTTTTGGATCAATATTAAAATTAATATAAATTAATGAAAATCAAAGGAATAAAATGAAAATCAGAAATTACAAAAAAAACGTGGACCACTTGATCTCCCTCATTAATTGAGGTGGCAGATCAAGTGGACACAAACGCACGTTCCATGATGGAACTCAGTCAGCGCGCCACACAAGTGGTAATCAGAACCAACGCTTGTGATTAAAACATTTTGAAAGGGAATAATGGTTCTTAACCATGCCACCTCACTGCCAGAGCCAAAGGCGGGTCACCTTCTCAGGAGAACCTCGTCAGACTGTGTTAGATGCCCAAAAGTGCTTATTTGAGCTATCAAATGTGGGCATCTTTCACTCCTTTTTGTCGAGAAAGTGTTCGAAACCGCCCTTGTTTTTGATGATTTGCAATACAATGTGAAATGATCTTGGTACCCTTAATTTGTGTGTTATTGTGCAGGAATTAGGCATGAAAGAGTAGAAAACAAAGACACAAGAAAGTTGGCAAAAGGAACCAAGAAAGAAAGCATTCATCAGCATGCTCGCTAGGCGAGTGATGTAGCGAAGTGTTCGCTAGGCGAGCACCCAGCGAGCTGCCAGCGAACATTCCCAGAATTTTACAGTAGCAAAATGATCAAACTCGTTGTGGCGAAGGAAGTAGCGAACACTCCCAGACTTGGACAAATCCATAGCTAGCACTTACTCGCTAGGCGAGCCACTAGCGAGCTCCCAGCGAGCAATTCTAGTAGCAAAACCATCTAAACTCGCTGGAGCGAAGGGGGAAGCGTGGGCTTCGCCTAACGAACACATGAAATCTGGACTTAGATATTTCTCTGGGCGCAGGTGCCTCAGGTGGCCTATTTTGGAGCTCGCTAGGCGAACCATTCTGCTCGCCTAGCGAGCATGACAGCTCAGGAACCAGTACTATAAGTAGCAGGGGCTACTTTTTGGAAAGAACTTTTTGGAACTTAGATATTTTTCAGCATTTCTTGGGATCATACTTTGTAACCTAGAAACAATTTTCTTCATTTCTCTTCATCTCTTAGAAATATTCCACAAAAAGAATGTGGATTCCCATCTAATCTCGATTCTTCGACTTGGATGTTGATCAACCTTCGACCGAAACTTGTTGTACAAGCTACCATGAAAATTAGTAGCTAAGTCCTTCATTTTGTCAAGGTTAGATGTAGATGATCATAAGCTTTGTATGTATATGGGATGATCTTCATTTGTAAACTCTTTAATGATGAATGTATGGTGAAAACTTTGTTTTATTGATAACTCTTTGTGTTGGTTTATGATCGAGAGATGTTTTCCAACTCTTTACCTAGGTTTTCATCCAATCTTGTTTGTTAGCTAGAGATAGTAATGAATGATTTTGTTCACCATAAAGTTGAACCCAAAAGTTGTCATTTTGATAGATTGTGTGAGAGATCAACAATGGATCAAAATGGGAAAACCCACAATGTGCATTAGAGATAAACACATTGGGAGGACTTTGTGAAATAGTTTATCATCTAAAGGAGTTTATGAGTCTTGTTGATCGAACATATGCATGCAAAGTGATCGTCGAACCCTAACTTTGACAATCTTTCTCATATCGAAAAACCAAAACTTTTACCGCAATTTCTTACCTTTTATGCAAGCTACCGTGACTAAAAACAAAACCCCCCTTGTTACTACGAGTTAAGAACTTAACAACTGTCGAACGGCGGCGATATCTCACAATCCCTGTGGAGACGATAACAAAAACCCGACACTCTAACCCTACATCCAACAAAATGGCGCCGTTGCCGGGGATTGTGAATTAATATTGCGAGCATCGCAATAGTTGCTAAATTTTTAAATTTTGAATTTTCGACTTGTGCCTGTTAATTTGTTTGGTTTAGTGTGCAACTTTCGTTTTATGCGAGGGCAGGTTCCTGAGGACCAACTTCTTTTTGATCCCGAGATCGAAAGAACCGCAAGGAGACTGAATAGCAGAACGAGACGAAGGAGGCAACAAGCTAGACAACGACAAGAACAAGGAGAAAGTTCTTCTACAACACACCACCGTTCATACCTATCATGGATCAACCACCACAACCACCGCCCATCTCCACACCATGTGTCAACAGTCGAGGAATACAACTCAGTTTGCCAACCACACAGGAAGGCAAGCCGAGATGAAGACGGGAACTCTTAACTTGCTATATGGAAGTCCATTCACCGGAATGGACCATGAAGACCCCTTTGCTTTTCTCACCAAATTTTACGAGATAGCATTGGCGGCCGGAGTTGATCAAGCTCAAGAGCTACCGTTGTTCAAAAGACTATTTCCTCATGCTTTGCTCGGCAAAGCCAAATATTGGTACTTGGATCAAACACCTGCAGTCATGACGGATTGGAACGTGTTGGAAGAGAAGTTCATTGAACGATTTTTCTCCCACAACCGGTTCATGGAATCCAAAACGGCTATCTCCGTGTTTTCGCAAGGAACCAACGAATCATTGAATGAGGCATGGGAGAGATTTAAATCCATGCTTCGAAAGTGCAAAGCGCGTGGTTTTGACGAATTGACTCAAATTCACATTTTCAAGAATGGCCTTCAACCGAATTGCAAGACTTTATTGGATGCTACATCGGGTGGTTCTTTGTTGTCTAAAAGCGCCGAAGAGGCTACAAATATCATTAACCAAATGGCTCTAAATGACCTCCAAAGTCAAAGTAGAGGCGACACTTTGAAGAAACCGGGAGTGCTTGAGCTTGGAACAAATGATGCTATTCTTGCCCAAAATAAACTCATATCACAACAAGTTGAACTCTTAACTCAACAAATAAAAGAGTTGAGAGAACCTTCAAAAGCTAATCAAATAGCTTGTTGTGAGCTTTGCAAGGGTGATTATGACACCGGGTTTTGTCCACCTCCCGGGTTGGAAGAAGTGAATTACATGGCGAACCAACGAGACTACCAACCGAGGCAACAACAACAACAACCGTATCAACCACATCCTCAAAATCAACAGCAACACTTTCAAGGGAATCAAGGGTTCCAACCAAGGGATAACTATTACCATAACCAAGGTTATGGGGGTGGTACTTCTAGCCGTCAAAATCCTCCCCAAAATCCTTACCAACCTCAACAACCGCCGGTCGTGACTTCAAAGTTAGAAGAGACATTGACACAATTTATGCAAATGTCAATGGCTAATCAAAAGAGTAACGATGCGGCAATCAAGAATCTCGAAACTCAAGTCGGTCAACTTGTTAAACAACTAGCGGAACAACAACCCGGACCATCTTTTTCGGCGAACACGCAAACGAATCCAAAAGAGCATTGTAAAGCGATAACGACGAGAAGTGGAAGGGAGTTGATTAGTGAGAGTAAAAAAAGAGATGAGAGTGGAAAAAGAGAGGATGAGAAAAAATATGAGGAGAAAAAAATAGAGGATAGCATTGATGGTGAAGTTGGGGAGTGGAGTGAGGAAGAAGTTGAAAAGGACGAAAAAAAGGGTGAAGTAGAAAATAAAGAAAGTGTGGAAGTCGAAAAAAATAAGAATGATGAAGTGAAGGTGGAGGGAGTAAAAAAGAAAAGAGAGAGGAATTCTAGAGTTTCGAAAGGAAAGGAGGTAGTGAGCGCTACTCCAATCCAAAACCTTCCGTATCCACATGCTCCATCTAAGAGGGAGAATGAACGGCATTACGCCCGGTTCATGGATATATTCAAACAACTTAAAGTGAACATTCCGTTTACCGAAGCATTGGAGCAAATGCCTAAGTATGCAAAATTCATGAAAGACATACTTACTAAAAAGCGGAGGTACACGGAACCCGAGACAATCTTGCTTGATGCACGATGTAGTGCCATCATTCAAAAAACTCTCCCAAGGAAGGAATCTGATCCGGGCCGAGTCGCTTTGCCGGTAACCATTGGAGACACCTACACTGGTAATGGCTTGATTGACTTGGGATCTAGCATCAATTTAATTCCCCTTTCCATTGTTAAAAGATTGGGAAATGTTGAGATCAAATCTACAAAGATGACTTTACAACTAGCTGATAAGTCTACCACTTCACCATATGGAGTTGCTCAAGACATGTTAGTGAAGGTGGACAAATTCTTATTTCCGGTTGATTTCATTGTGATTGATATGGAAGAGGACGGCGATGCTCCGCTTATTCTTGGCCGACCATTCATGAAAACCGCACGCATGATGATTGACGTTGATAATGGTTTGATGAAAGTAAGGGTTCAAAATGAAGAGGTAGCCTTCAATCTTTTTGAAGCCAAAAAGCATCCTAATGATAAGCCAGGTTCTTTTCGAATCGATGCCGCCAAGGAGAAACTAGTGGAGGTCGCAAACCAGGTTCATGTTTCTAATCCTTCAGAAAGATCTCTTATCGGAGTCTACAAAGTTTCGACCAAAAATAAAGGAAAAGAGATGGAAGCATTGTTGCATGAATTAGAGTCTTGTGGAGAACTTGTTTATCATGAAGAGACAAACGAAGGCTTGGATATGACAAAGAAAGTGGAGGAGCCAAAACTAGAGCCACATTTGAAGTATGTGTTCCTTGGTGATAACTGTACTAAACCGGTGATCATTAGCAATACTTTGTCCACAAAAGAGGAGAATCAATTGATACGAGTGCTGAAAAAGAAGGACATTGTCAAACTAGTAGAGGCCAGGATGAATTGTTCTATCTCCGATGGTGAATGGGTGAGTGTTGTGCAAATAGTTCCGAAAAATGGCGGTATCAGATTTTATCGAAGGTTCATCAAGAACCTCTTGAAGACAACAAAGCCCTTGAGGAAGTTGCTCAACAAAGGCGGATCGTGAAGGCTGTCGAACCGTCGAGCTTATCCGACATTAAACAAGCGCTTGTTGGGAGGCACCCCAACATTGTAAGTATTTACAGCTTTCTGTTGTGTGGTATTGGTGTTCAATTTGAAGAACCTTGCTGAAATGTGTTTTGCTTGCTCTTTTGAAAAAACAAAGTACTGTCATGCTCGCTAGCTGCTCGCTAGGCAAAGGCAGTAGCGAACTGATTCGCTAGTTGCTCGCTAGGCGAAGCAGTAGCGAGCACTGCGTGGCAGAACCCATTTAATTTTTAGCAAGCCACTCATTTGGGCCCAAAAACCATTTTTAAGTGTTGTATTCTGAACCTCACGAACTCACAATCACTCTCTCACTTTCCATCTCACACAAACCCCAACTGTTACATTGCAAACCCTAACCACCGTTGCATTTCAAATTCAATCGATCTCTCAAATCAGGTTTGTCCTATCTCATTTACTTTATGCTGTCAAGTCGAAATTTCTGAAGTATGAGACATTATGGGTGAATTTGGGAGAGTGGGTATCATTAGTTTTTGCATGTGGGTTTAGATTTGCATGTATCTTAGAACAATGCCTTGCATGATAAATCACTTAGTTTCTGAAATGAGTACCATTAAACTTAGGGTTTTCTGAAATTTGGTTGTTAAACAATGGAGAACCCAGAACCCGTAAGATTCACTAGCATCTTCGTTAGGCGAATCAGTGGCGAGAATTCGCTGCCACTTCGCTAGGCGAACCTGTAGCGAAGCTTCGCTAGGTCCTCGCTAAGCGAAGCAGCAGCGACCATGACAGTAGTTGGTTTTTCTGTTTTGCTCTCTAATCTGTTTTGTGGTTGTGTTGTTTCTTTTCTATGACTTTACAGATGGCATCCAGATCGAGCGCTTCGAAAAAGAGAAAGGTCGGGAGCACTTCCCGTACTGTGCCTATTCAGTTCGACACCGACAAATTCGTCGGGGCAAAGCAAGCCGCTCACTATGTGGCATTGGAAAAAAGAAAAAATTTGCCAGAGAAGAGGTTTATGATCAACCCCGAAGGCGACTATAGAACATTTGCCGGGTTGATTCATAGCAAGAAATGGGACCGGTTGATCTCTCCACTCGAGAGCTATGACATTGAGACAGTGCGTGAGTTCTACGTGAACGCACTGCCTAACGACGACGAGCCTTTCACATGGACGACAAGAGTGTCAGGCCGTCAGGTTGCTTTCGATCGGGATGCAATCAACCGTGTGCTGGGTGAACCGCTCCATCTGGGAGCTAATGAGAGGGACACATACCACCAGGATTTGAGGCTACACAGGGACACCGACTCTATTTATGCAGCCCTGTTATTTGAGGGGAAATCAATTGATTTGAACCCATCTGGGGTTCCTATGAGGTACCATAGGGAAGACATGATTCCCTTGGCTCAACTGATCCTAATGCTAGTTCTGACCAATATTAAACCCAAGTCTCACACATCAACCGTGTCGATCCCAGTGGCACACTTGGTCCATTGCATTCTCACTAATATTCAGATTGATGTGGCGAGAATCATTGCTTTAGAGATGAAGTCCGTGGTTGAGAGCGGGCTGAAGTCGGGGGCACGAGTTAATTGCCCCCTTGCTTTCCCCTGTCTTATCATGGCTTTGTGCCAACATTCGAGGGTGAAGCTACCCTCCCGCAGCCAAGCCTTCTTATAGCTTCAGATGAATCTCCTCCAAGCAAAAGGTCCAAACTACCCTTAATGAGCAGAATCGGTTCACAAAACAAAAGTTAGGGTTTCCAAGCTGCGCCCAATCAACACGGCCGCGTGTCACCACACGGGTGTCCGTGTTGATCCTTTGTTTTAATTATTTTCAGCATAAGCTACAGAGGCAACAACACGGGCCGTGTTCCTCCACACGGGTGCCCGTGTTAATGCACTGTTTTAATCAACACGGCCGTGTGGTGGCACACGGGTGCCCGTGTTGATCTCTGTTTTTCTGCTCCCATTCTGCTCTGCCTGATCAACAACACGGGCAGTGTTGTGGCACACGGGTGCCTGTGTTGACATGCTGTTTCTTCATATTTTTGCCTTTCTGAGTATCCATAACTTCACCATTTTTTCTTTTAAACCTGTGCAATGGCCTGTAACAATGACACTACCAAACGAAGCATAAACGAGATCTTTTTGACAAAAACGTGTAATCGAATGCAATGCGATACCAAACCAACAAAACATGATAAATGACTCCAAAGCAACTAAAAACAAACATAAATCTTACCAAAGTGATGAAAATATGTCGGATTAACGGCGGGAATTCAATGGAAAAGGTGACCGATCACAACCCCAAACTTGTGTCATTGCTTGTCCTCAAGTGATGTATTGAGTCCAAACAAAGGTCACCCCCGAATTCATTTTCCACAATGCAACCTAGTCTTTCACCATTTGTGTTCTTCCTTTCCAATCGAGTTTCAGGCCTCTCCGATTCAGGCAGTTTACCATATTTCCACATCAGAAACCTCTTCACCTGCAAGCTTTTCACACACTCACAATATCTCTCAGGGTTAGGTGTGTACACTCACAGCACAGTATGCAATACCAAACTCTTAACTTTGAATACATTCTAATGTCACTACCACAGTAGATTCCACACACTTTTCGAGGTCTTTTTAGGTTGTAACGGGGCTTGGGTACGGTGGGATAAACAAAAAAATTGGATAACAAAGGGTTTTGAACTCGGTAGTGATGTTGTGTAATTTTTCTTTCTCTTTTTCTCGTGCATCACGTATACTCTGGGGGTTAATTTCACTCTTTTGACTCTTTTTCTACTCAACTTTTTCGAGCATTTTATATGTGTTAGAGTCTTAAGTCAAGGCAAGTGTAATTTTTTTTTCTTTTTTTTCTTTTCTCTTTTTTTTTCTTTTTTTTTTCTTTTAAAGACAATACATACTATTTTTCTTTTTGTATGATCTCTTATTATGCACTTGCTTCTCTTTCAAGATTTCCACCCCAAACTTAGTTTTATTGCACATCTCGCAATTCACACAATCATACCGAGTTATGAAACAAAAGGAAATGAATGATTAAAAATTAACAGGGGGTTTATGATGAATAATGCTTACAAGTTAACCTAGGGTTTACGATGAATAAAATGGCTAAGGCTCAACGGGGTTTACGAAGGGAAACATACAGATAGGGATGGTTAGAAAGGCCCTGGCTAAACAAACAACTTGCCTCAGTGTGTGTTGTCATGTTGTGACGTGTCAACAGGACATACGTAAAATCAGAGTGATAAAGTCATACCTGGCTGAACTCTCATGTTGATATTTCGTGTTTGGCTTTTTGTGATCTCACCATGTCGGTTAGCTTGCAAGCTCTGAAGTCTCCTCGTGTTATGTGGTTATTTTCTGACTTGGTCTTTCCATACCACTCTCTTGGTCCGGAGTCCCCAAATTGTGTCCGACTTCTTTTCTCAAGGTTGCATCAACTTCCGGGGTGCCTTATCAGCCTAAGTTTGAGGGGTGTCTTTCATCCACTACCATTTATCCCGGATTCGTCCAACCATTTCTCATCACTCTGTACACACAAGTCAACAACGAAAACAAACAAAAACAATACGACGACAACAAAAACAAAAGCAATGAAAATAAAACATGAAAGGAAAAACCCCCCCACACCTGAACTAAACATTGACCTCAATGTTTAAATCCAGATACAAAGGACTCACAGCGACTACTGTTGGTTTACTGCACTTGTGTGGTTTCCTTCCATTTGGAGGTGTTTGTGACTTTTCCCTTTTAATTCTCCTCCTCCCCTACACAAAATTTTAGCACACACAAAGAAAAAGAAAAACAAAATAAATTAGAAATCAAACGCGTGGGTTGCCTCCCACGAAGCGCTTCGTTTAACGTCGCATGGCTCGACGGTTCATTTCCCTTATCATGGGGGGTATTTCAGGTTCAAAACCTTGTTGCACCTCTTGTCTACAACTCGGACGTTGTCTCTTTTATCAGTGTGGACTCCTTTGTGCCACGATTCCTTTTTAACTATCCTTTCAGTGTTAGGAATCTTTCCCTTTAGGGTCGCTACTGGCAGTGGTGAGACTTTGATAGTATTCAATGTCCTGACTAAGCCTACTTGATACTGAGCTTTTGTATCTTCCTCCATCTCCTGGTTTTCAATAGCATTCAATGTTATTTCCTTGTTGTGAACTTTCAAGGTTAACGTGCACTCATCCATGTCGAGCTTGTATCGACTCGTCTTCATGAAAGGTCTACCTAGAATGATGGGTGCCTCATTGTCTTCAGGTATGTCCAGGATTACAAAATCGACTAGGAAAGTAAAGTCAGCTATTGTTACCAGCACATCTTCAGCTATACCATACGCATCCTTTCTTGAGTGATCCGCAAACTTCAGATTGGTCTTTATATCACTGATATTTTTAATACCCAGCCTGTGATAGATCGATAATGGCATCAGATTCACACTAGCTCCAGAATCTATCAGTACCTTTTTGAAGGTTCTTTCTTTGATTGTGCAAGGTATTGTGATGGTTCCTGGATCCTTTTGTTTGTTAGGAATGTTTTGCTCCAGGGAGTTTGCATTATATTGTTCCTTACCGGATACCTGTTCTTCAGTGGTTGGTTTCTTTTCAGCCATTACCTCTTCCACGAATTTCTTGTACATGGGCATCCTTTCAAGTGCTTCAAACAAGGCCATATGACCCTCAATCCTTTTAAACATTGTCATGAATTTCTCCAAGTCTGACTCACTAGGTTCCTTCTTTGTCACTCTCTGAGGGTAGGGCAACTTAATCACCGATTTAGTTCCTTTTGTAGTTTCTTCTTTAGTCGGCTCGCTCGGTGATATAATTTTTTTCTTTTTAGCAACCTCTTTCTCTGTCGTTGTGACAGTATTAACATTCTCCTGACCTCTCGGATTTTGAACTGTTTCACTTGGTAGGGAACCTGGTGTTCGAGAACTTGCCAGTTGCTGTGCTATCTGCCCCAGCTGAACTTCGAGATTCCTTAGGGAGGCGGTGGTATTTTTCTGATTGTTTCTAGTTTCTTCTTCAAATTGCATATTTTGAGCTGCCATCTTTTCAATTGCGATCTCCCAATCTGCCTTCTTAGGGACCTGTTGTTGCTGTTGCTGATATTGGTTTTGATATTGACCTTGTACCTGCTGTTGCACATTCCCGTTCTGATCCTTCCATGCAAAGTTGGGATGATTCTTCCACCCCGGGTTGTATGTGTTGGAGTAGGGATTGTTTTGCTTTAAAAACTTTATATCTTCTATCTGTTGTGGTGTTGCAAAGCAATGAACAGTATTGTGTGGTCCATTACAAATGCCACACACATCGCTCGATGCCTGTTGCACTTGAGCCACTTTCTGAGCACATATGTTTAGTGCTTTCAACCTTTTCTCTACCTCTGCAGCAACAGCTTCTTCAATTTTCACCTGTTTTATTGTTTCAAGCTTCAAGTCAATGACTGCCGATTTGCTTGATACCCTGTCATATAACTCTAAATGCTCGTTCGAGGCAATAGCTTCAATTATCTTCTTCATATCGGTGGCTGTTGCAAAGTTGGCTGAGCCACCAGCTGCTGAATCCAGGATTTGTCTTGTTTGAATTCGAAGACCATTGACAAACATTTGCATTTGTTCAGTTTCATCCATGTTGTGAGTAGGACAAGCCACTAGGATCCTCTTGAATCGTTTGTAGGCATCTCCTAGTGACTCACCCTCCTTCTATTTGAAGTTTAGGATCTCATATCTTTTCCGCAATGACACGGATGCGGGAAAATACTCCTGCAAGAATGCTGTTTCCATGTGCTCCCATGTAGTGATACTACCAGCAGGTAAGGAATAGAACCACTCTTCAGCCTCATCTGCTAAAGTGAATGGGAACATATGAAGTCGGACTGCTTCTTCGCTATGTCCTGGCATTTTCAGTGTTGTACTCATGGTTAAAAATCTTTGCAGATGCTTGTTGGCATCTTCATTCACTCTTCCAGAGAAGGACCTTCTTTCGAGTTGATTAATGGTGCTGGGATGCAGCTGGAATTGTTCCACAGTAACTGGTTGGTTGACAATTGTCATACGACCACCCGGGGTGTTGGTTCCACCATAGTCACCGAGGAGTCTTTCTGGTGGTGGTGGATTAGCAGCCATGATTTCAGGAACTGTTTCTGTGTCTGAATCTGGATTCTCTGAGTGCACTGAAACAACTTCTTCCTCCGCTTTCTCTGCTAATTCTAGTTTCTTTCTCTTAGCTTGTCTGAGTCTAGCGTGAAGAGTTCTTTCTGGATCTGCGTCAAAAGGAAAATCCGCTGAGGCCTTACCTCGCATAAACAAGTTAGACAAAAATTAGAATTGAATAACAAAATTGTCACAGATAAAATTTTGGTTGACGAGCAACAAAATTTCAATAGAATAAAAATTAAAATAGGTATTTTGGCAATCCCCGACAACGGCGCCAAAAACTTGATCGGAAAAATAGCAAGTGTACTATTTTTACCGATGTAGTAATAAGGAGTTTTATCTCCAAGTATCGATCTCAAGGATTGCGTAGGAAATACTTATTTTACTTTGATTCTATCAGAACAAAAAGATAATGGTTTGGTTGTTTTGGAATTCTAACAATAAACACAACAGACAGTAAAATATAATTGATTAAAATAAAATATGCTAGGGGAAGTGGTTGATTTAACCAGTTATGAATTCAGTCAAGATTTCCTTAATACATATGAAACATTCAATTACCTAACCTCAGAATGTTCTTCCTTAAGTCCTTAAGGAAGAAACTATTAAACTACCAATTCTTACTCAAATGTCCATTCAATTAATCATTGGTTTTAATCATAAATAATATCAAGGTTTGCGGTGGTTTACAAAAGTTACTAGTCCTAGATGATGCAATCATAAACCTAATTGTGTGAAAACCCTAACAATCACAATCCTGTTATTGATAGTCATAGATCAATTTGTATTTGTTCGATACAAAAGCATAATAACATCACACAATTGAATTGAAATAAGTAACATAGCAATAAGGAAATCATTTGTTCAAATTCATAACATACGATCAAATCAGGACCACCCCCCTAACATAGGGGGTTTAGCCTCTCATAGTATTCAAAGAAAGCATAATGTAAAGATTAGACATTACAAAGAATTAGGAGATTTCGATCTTCAATGGTTGATGCCCTTGAATCTCGCCGTCTTCAAATCCTTCGTATTCGCTATCTTCTCCAATGCAATGTTTTCTTTCGTCCGTCAAAAAGTCCCTCCTTCTTTCTCTTCCAAGCCTTCTTATAGCTTCAGATGAATCTCCTCCAAGCAAAAGGTCCAAACTACCCTTAATGAGCAGAATCGGTTCACAAAACAAAAGTTAGGGTTTCCAAGCTGCGCCCAATCAACACGGCCGTGTGTCACCACACGGGTGTCCGTGTTGATCCTCTGTTTTAATTATTTTCAGTATAAGCTACAGAGGCAACAACACGGGCCGTGTTCCTCCACACAGGTGCTCGTGTTAATGCACTGTTTTAATCAACACGGTCGTGTGGTGGCACACGGGTGCCCGTGTTGATCTCTGTTTTTCTGCTCCCATTCTGCTCTGCCTGATCAACAACACGGGCAGTGTTCTGGCACACGGGTGCCCGTGTTGACCTGTTGTTTCTTCATATTTTTGCCTTTCTGTGTATCCATAACTTCACCATTTTTGCTTTTAAACCTGTGCAATGGCCTGTAACAATGACACTACCAAACGAAGCATAAACGAGATCTTTTTGACATAAACGTGTAATCGAATGCAATGCGATACCAAACCAACAAAACATGATAAATGACTCCAAAGCAACTAAAAACAAACATAAATCTTACCAAAGTGATGAAAATATGTCGGATTAACGGCGGGAATTCAATGGAAAAGGTGACCGATCACCGATCCCAGTGGCACACTTGGTCCATTGCATTCTCACTAATATTTAGATTGATGTGGCGAGAATCATTGCTTTAGAGATAAAGTCCGTGGTTGAGAGCGGGCTGAAGTCGGGGGCACGAGTTAATTGCCCCCTTGCTTTCCCCTGTCTTATCATGGCTTTGTGCCAACATTCGAGGGTGAAGCTACCCTCCCGCAGCCAAGTGAGGATTCCGTCCGCTATCGACGATAGATATGTGGCCAAGTACTGCAAGCCAAAGAACTTCAGGAGTAGTGTAGATGCTGGTGATACCGAGGCTTCTGATGGTCCTGGTGCTTTTGCTCAGGGATTTGATCCTTTCCAGCAGGTTGTCTGCAACTATAATTGGGATTGGATGGCGGCGACTCAACGCACCATGATTGATATTCACGATTCTATGCAGTTGTTACAGTTGCAGGTGCGTGACCCTTCCGGAGAGTATCCGATGATGACGCGTGAGCAGTTCTTGCAGCACGCTAGCTGGCCTGTGGACATGCCTGTTTTCGGAGAGGGGGCGGGTGCTGGTGCTTCTGGTGCTGATACTTCTGGCGGTGCTGATGTTGCTGATGATGATGATGATAGTGAGGATGGTTCTGGTTCTGAGGCCGGTAGTGATGAGAATTCTGAGTCCTATGAGGGCTAAGTTTGTTTTATTTTTCATGTTATGTTTTACTTTATTGTATTTTCAGATATGTAGTATTTTGGTTTTGGTTATGTACTTTTGGGGTGTTTTGTCCCCCACACACATTTTCAACTTTTTGAAGTAATGGTTATTATTTATGTTTTAAATTATTGTGTTTGGTTTAAATTTCTTTTGTTTAATAAATTTTTGGTTGTTGAGTGTCAAACCTTATAGATTGGTTGCTCCTCAAAGAAGTATCCAATGAAGGTGCATCCGAGCTTGGATGGCAATGATAAAAATAAACAAGCGAATAATGCTAAGGTACATGGTTACCTCCAGTTAGAATTTTAGAATGCATTAAGAACTTTACTCTTTTCGTAATTGAATATTGTTCTTTTTGCAACATAATTGAATGAATGATTCATCTAAGACTTAAAACTACAAAGTGTGAGGAAACCTCCATTGTATACTTAAATACTGGATTCTAATAAACTTTGTTGATTCATTTGATTCATGCCTTGTCTTTTATTATTGTGAATTTGTGGAAGCAATTAGAAATGATCAAGGCGCTTGTTTTCTTTCGAGCACAACCAGTTCCAAATACAACTTACCCGTGAGCAGAGAGAGTATTCGTGAACCCCTTTGAGCTTAAATAGTTGAATCTCAGCTTGAAATAAAGCGAGATGTCAAAAATCTTTTTTCTTGAAACCCGGAAATTTTTTATAATTGTTCTTTTGCCGTAAAAAGTCAAGAGCATTCACTTAGGGTGAGTAAAAGATAAGTTGGGGAGAACGAAAATGAGAATCGGTAAGTGCCACAACTCTTAAATAACCGAGCAAGCATTGAAAAAAAATTATAGAAAAGAGAAACATTGTTTTGTGAATACGATGTGAAAAGAAAAAAAATATATAGAATAGAGAAAATGAAAATGAATGCTTGCTTGGAAGAAAAATAGTGAAAAACAAATTTTGAGTTGTGAAATAAGAGTTGTGAAGGTTTCAAATGAGAAACAAGTGGAACAAAGTTGAGATGTGTGAATAACTTGTACAGTGAATGTCTCTTTTGCATCGGCAAGTTCGTTTTCAATGGCCTTAGATATGACCCTTGTTTGTAAACCTAACCAAGCTACAACCGGAAAAGACCTTAGTGATCTTCGTGCTTCCGAATTTCCATTTATAATTGTTAGACATTATATGAATTGAATTGATTTCTGCATTGTTTGTTGGAGAGTGAAATTGTCCCCGCGGTTGCAAACGCGTAATTTCTTCAATCCTTATTCGAAGAGGAGAGATAGGGTGATTCATTTAGGATAACATTGTTGTGGATTGTTACATGTTTTGCATTGCTTTAAAGCTTTAGTTCTTGTGTATTATGTTATTCTAACCATTGGGAACTTGTGTCTGGTTGATTCTCTTGTGTTTGAGCCATTTTATCCGATTTCGGAGAAACCTTTTTCTTTAAGCAAATCCTTTTGTCCTTCAAGAGGCATACTTTGCTTGAGGACAAGCAAGAATCTAGTTCGGGAGAGTTGTTAGATGCCCAAAAATGCTTATTTGAGCTATCAAATGTGGGCATCTTTCACTCCTTTTTGTCGAGAAAGTGTTCGAAATCGCCCTTGTTTTTGATGATTTGCAATACAACGTGAAATGATCTTGGTACCTGTAACACCCCAAAATTTGCCCTCCTCATTCATGCATTCATTTAGCATTTCATATTGCATTTCATCATGTCAATCAGAATTAGATCCAAAAAAAAAAAAAAAAAAAAAAAACGAAAAAAAATAATAATAATAATAATTTTTTACAAAAAAAAAAAATAATAATAATAATAATAATAATAAAATTTAATTAATTAATTAATTAATTAATTAATTAAATAAATAATTAAATAAATAAAATATAATAAAAAAAAATTGGACTTGGACCTTTCTCAAAAGCCCACTAAGCTACCAATATTAGCCTATAAATACTAGAGTTTCATTGAAACAAAAGCCACACAGAAGAGGAGAAGAAGGAAGAGAAGCAAAATACTCTGAGGTTTCCTTGGAACAAAATCCTGAGGAAAAAGATAGTGAGAGAAGACCTAACGGAGTTCAGAGCAGCCTCCAAACCCCGAAGGGAACTCAGCTACACATAATCGCCTCTGCCTCGCATAAACCCTGAAGATTGTTTTGTAAACCTCACGGGTGCAACTCAATTTCAATCAAGCTCTCCAATCAGGTTTTCCATTATTCCCATTACCTTTGCCCATGGGTTTAATATGTATATGAATGTATAAACAATGCCTTGAATGTTTAACCTTTTAATTTTTGAGTGTATGCCACAGGGTTTGAGGTTTCTGAAACCATACTGTTATTCATGAAAAAAATGCTTATGGTGTTTCACTAACCCTTTTGTTGAATTTTTGTGAGGGCTCACATGACTTTTGCAGGGATAACTTGCGTGGTTTCCCACTTTATTTGTGGGATAACCCCTGAAGGTTCATTCCGATTACCTGTACTGACCCACTTTCTTTGATGATGTTAGCTTGGAAGGATCTCAGGGTTTCCCATTCCTCCAATTGCTGTTACTTCGGATCTTTATCCGCGTGGTACTTTTACATTTTTCCTGCATTTTACTGCTTTCCTAGCTGGAAGACCTCGATAGGAGGCAACGTTTGAGCCCCTTGGTGGCATTTTACTTTGAGATACATGTTTTGTGTTTTGTATTCATATCCCTGCAGGTAGCGCGGTTCCTTCGTCAAGGACTACCCTTTTTCCCTCGAGCATCCCAAACCCTAAAACCCAAAGCAACACGTTAACTCCTTCTACTACAGGCGAGTAAGTCTCCAAAGGTCGAGCATCCGGTAGATTGCGTAGTGATGTCGTTCGCCCAAAACCCAATCCATAACCCCGTAGTTAGCTGAACTACGTTTTGCTCTGATTCTCAGGCCAGATGAGATACGTAGGCATAAGACGCGATGTCTTAGCGAGCACACATCCCCCAACCCATAGGTCAGCCGAGCTATGAAGACTCTGATTCTCATATTCATATGAGATACGTATGCAGTGGAAGCGACATCCGCGCGAGTCATTTTTATTTAACCCTTTTTTTTGGCAAACAGCACAAGATAAACTCACACCCTTTAGACAAGAACTACAAAAGTGGATCCCGTAGAGTACTACGGATGCGTAGGGGTGCTAATACCTTCCCTTCGCATAACCGACTCCCGAACCCAAGATTTGGTTGCGAGACCCTGTCTTGTCCTTTCCTTTTTTCAGGTTTACTTCGAGCGTTTCCTTTCCCTCCTTTGGGATGAATAACGCACGGTGGCGACTCTTCTGTCATTTTCTTTCGCCGGTTGTTTTTTTTTCGCACACTGTATTTTTCAGGTTGCGACAGCTGGCGACTCTGCTGGGGACTGAAAGAAGTTGACCTCTTGCTAGTCCATCTGCCCTAAGCGAGTCCCTCCTAGCTTTTGTAGTTTGTTTGTTTATTGGGTGTTCATGCTTTTGTGCAGTTATTTATTTACCTGCTTTACCTTATTGCATTGTGTATATATCATTGTTGTTTCTGTTGGCTGGCTGCTTGGTGATCTTTGTGAGATGAGTTCTATACCCGAACTCGAGTGCACTTAAGATAGGAGAATGGCATAGTCCTGTCGACTTGTGTGGAGTTATTCCTTAGCGAGTCGACTTGCAAGCCCATTCACTTGGTGGAGGTCATGTTGAGATCAATAATGTCACACAAGTAAGTTGTGGTTAGACATTACTTGTTCCAATATAGACCTAAGAAGCCGAGGACCTTAGTTTACCAAACCCATCTTGGCCTATTCGTAGGACGTAGTGCGAAAGTCGTTCAAGTGTAAGATTTGATACGATTGTTACGCGATACTACACTCATAAGAGTCTCTCTTGAGAATATTGTTGGAATACGAGTAGTCGTTCCTCTGATAATATCCGAAAGATGGGATTATGACTATGGGAACCTTTTGTACAACATGTTTGGCAGGTTTAAACCTTAGTACACTCCTTTTGGGTGGTTCTTAACCTAAACTCCATGCTCGTGACTTGCAACAAACCCTTGATTCATGGTTAATCCGATCAGTTATCCTTAATATCAATGAAACTCGGGTGTTGATAAGGTGTAAACCATAATCCACCAAAATGGGTGGTTGATATTAAGGATAACATGATCCATCCCATGACCTTTGTTTGGTGTGCTCTTAATTTCTCTCCAGACAGTGCAACCTGACAGATGTTCAAGCGGATCCATCAATTCTGATTGACATGCCTTTGCATTGCATAACATCATCTGCATATTTGCATCCAACATCTCATGCTTATTCATTTGCAGGGTATTCCCTTTCAAAACAGGGGTGCCTTAAAACTGAACAAGCAGTGCATCGCATACCATGCATATTAACCCTTGTCTGTTTTGCAGGTGTCACCGCAGTGTCTAATGTTTGTTCCCTGTATCAGGCAGTTATTGGTCCCAAGCGAGTTCACAGATACCCGACAAAGGAAAACCGTCCACGACTAGCGATGGACCAAGTACAGAAAGAGCTGGCTGATATGCGTGAAAGGATGGATCAGTTCATGACATTGATGACTGGTATGGCAGCAGGTCAAGAAAAGCTGAGGGAATTGGTTGAGCAACCGAGACCCGATCCGGAGGTGGAGATACCAAATGCTGAGGGAAACCCTGGTAACCCTGGGAACGCTGATAACCCTGTGAACACTGGTAACACGGGTAACGCAAATGCTGATGGAAACCCGGGTAATGTTGGCAACACAGGGAATGTTGGAAATGGTATTGGTGGAAGATACAATGTGAATCAAGGAATTCGGATTAACGGGCACCCCGTTACTGAAGATTGTCAGTATGATCAATTTTCTTTGCACGACGAAGCCCTCGAGACCACTCGCCGTATGGATGAGCTTGCTGAGAAGCTCAAATCTTTGGAGTCTCAAAATTCCTTAGGTTTTGATGTCACAAATCTTGGTCTGGTTCAGGGAGTAAGGATTCCTCACAAGTTCAAACCCCCTACTTTTGAGAAATACAACGGGGCTTCTTGCCCACGCACTCATCTCCAATCTTATTTGGGAAGGTTGGGAGCTCACACGGAAGATGAAAAGTTGTGGATGTACTATTTTGAAGATAGTCTAACTGGAGCTTCTCGTGAATGGTATTCTCATTTGTCTCGTGCTACCATCAAGAGCTGGAAAGACTTGGCAGAGGCTTTTGTCAAGCAATATCAATACAACTTGGACATGGCTCCAAATCGGACCTTGTTGCAAGGTATGTCCCAGACTGCCAAGGAGACCTTTAGAGAATATGCTCAGCGTTGGAGACAGATTGCTGCGTCCGTCCAACCCCCTATGTCTGAAAGGGAGATGGCGGACATGTTCATGAACACTCTTCAAGGCAATTATATTGAGAGATTGGCTGCTTGCCCTTCAATCAGCTTTGCAGAGATAGTAATTGCTGGAGAAAGAATCGAGAGTCTGTTGAAGATGGGCCGAATTCAAGACAATAGTGCTTCCAACTCATCAGGTCCCAAGAGACCGTTTGCTGGTAACGGTCAGCGAAGAAAAGAAGGCGAGGCAAGCGTTGTGTATGCCGGCAAAGGCAGAGGTAGAGGACGCCCTAATTATTATCAAGATCAAGTGGCCGCAGTCACTATTCCAACACCTGTTCCTCAACCGCAATATCATCCGCAACAACAACCCAGGTACAACAATCAAGGAGGTAATCCGGGTCAGCAGAGACACTATCAACAACGTCCAAGGCAGACGGACCGGGTCATCGAGCCAATCCCAATGCCTTATTCAGTATTACTTCCCAAGCTGATTGACATGAATCTAGTTACGTTGAGAACTCTGGCTCCGCCAATCGATCCCAATAATTTGCCTAGAGGTTATGATGTCAACGCCAGATGTGCTTTTCACTCCAACGCACCTGGCTATACTACAGATAATTGCAAGGCTCTCCAGTTAAAGGTACAAGATTTGAGAGATGCCCAGGCTATCAATTTTGCTCCGGTGCCTAATGTTATCCAGAACCCGATGCCGGCTCACGGCGGGCAGGGGATTAATGTTGTCGAAGTGGTTGAAGCTGGTAATGCCCAAGGCTGGGGCAAATTTGTGGAGCCAGTCATCAAAGAAGACAAGTTTGGATTGGGGTATGCTCCGGGATCTCAGAAGAATGAAGTCGGTACTTTCTCCAGCAGGGGTTTGGTTTCTCCCCACATCGTCAATGCTGCAGATGAAGACAAGGCTGACAGCGACTGTGACTTAGATAGCTGGATTCGCCCGTGTGTCCCGGGAGAAAAGCTCGACAATTGGTCGTCTGAAAAAACCGTCCGGGTTACTCTGCTGAAAGAGTGATTTTTATTGTTTTCCTTTATTACATGCATAATAAAGTCTTACACTTTGCCCAAGGTGTAACGGCTCATTTGTAGGGCCATCCATTTAGTTACGTTTCGCAATTATTTTTATCATCAATAAAGGACGGCTTTTGCAAACAATTTTGTGTTCTCTTTCTTTCAGTTTTTTTTACTTTTTACCAAAAAATGGCAATGTTTCTTTTTTCGTTTTTCCTTTCTTTCAAAAAAAAAATCTCTCATTCTAAGGTAAAGCATGATCCTCCATCATGCAGAGCCGACCACCCGGATCTCACTGCTAACGACACTGCTATGGCCAAGTATGACTTCTACAATCCTATTTATCAAGCCGAAGAAGGGGCTGAGGAAGTTTGTGAATTGCCTGAAGGGTTAGCCAGATTGTTGAAACAGGAGGACCGAACTATTACACCTTATCAGGAGGTGATTGAGACCGTCAACATTGGTACCAAAGACGACAAGAAAGAGATCAAGATCAGGGCCAGTCTACAGGCCGAGAGGAAAAGACCGTTGATCATGTACTTGACCGTGTTAGAAAGGTCAATGGGTTGTGTGCTCGGTCAGCATGACGAGTCAGGTCGAAAAGAGCATGCAATATACTACCTTAGCAAAAGTTTACCGACTGTGAACAAAGATACTCATTGCTCGAGAAAACTTGCCGCGCTTTGGCATGGGCTGCTCGCCGACTAAGACAGTATATGTTGACTCACACGACTCTATTGATATCAAAAATGGATCCAGTCAAGTATATTTTTGAAAAGCCATCACTTACCGGAAAGGTTACTAGGTGACAAATGATACTGACAGAGTATGACATCCAATACACTTCACAAAAAGCCATCAAGGGAAGTGTCTTGTCAGACTATCTTGCAGAGCAACCGATTGATGATTACCAACCTATGAGGTTTGACTTTCCTGATGAGGACATCATGTTTCTTAAATCGAAAGATTGAGAGGAACCACTCCCGGAGGAGGGGCCTGACCCTGAATCCAAATGGGTTATGATGTTTGATGGGGCGGTCCACGTCAATGGTCGCGGAATTGGTATAGTGTTGATCACACCGAAAGGGGGTCCATATGCCATTTGGTGCCAAAATAACTTTTCCCTGCACCAACAATGAAGCCGAATACGAAGCTTGTATCCTAAGACTTGAGGAAGCCGTCAATATATAGATTAAAACCCTGGATGTATACGGGGATTCATCTTTGGTCATCAATCAAACCAACGGGAAATGGTGCTATGTTGGAACTACGTACCCAGAATTGACGTATCTCGGTCAGAGACGAATGAAGAAAGCATTTGGTCAGAAAGTGCGCTCTCGGGAGTATCGAGTCGGTGAATTGGTACTCAAAAGATTTCTTCCTCCCAACACAGATCACAGGGGCAAATGGACACCGAACTATGAGGGTCCGTACGTGGTTAAAAGGATTTTCTATGGCGGAGTTTTGATGCTAACAACCATGGATGGCGAAGGATTCCCGTCCCCTGTCCACTCAGACGCAGTTAAAAAATACTTTGCATAAAATAGACCCGCTGGACGATAAAAAGAATAGTCCAGGCAAAAAAAGGGCATCCCGACGAACCAAAAAAAAAGAATAAAGAGGTTCGGGCAAAAATTAGGGATATAAAAAAAAAGAGTACACCCGGTGAGTCGAAAACCCAAAAGGGCGGCTCAGGCAAAAATGGGTATCCCGGTGGATTGAAAACCCGAAAAGGGGGTGATCCAGGCAAAAGTTAGGGAATAAGCGAATGACTATGATCTGAGTTCATCAGTGTTATATCACCGTTTCATTCAATCCGGCAATCTTCGAAGGTTAAAGATCGACTAATCATCCACTTCAGAAAGCAAGATGAGCAGAGCGTCTTGAGGACATACGAACCATAGCAGAGTCGAAACTCAGTGGGACCCCGTTTCCACATTGCCATTAGGATAGTTCTTTTTTTATAGCGATCACCTCTTTTCAGGGATCAGCTTCTTAATACCCTCGCCTATTCCTGGCACAAATTTTCTCCCCATTAAGAGTTGAATAATTCAGTTAAAGAGCCTCTTTATTTTTCATTTATCAGTTTGTTTGCAAAAATGTCCGAATTTTTGATAAAACATATTGCATATGAACATAATGGTGGCTTTTGCAGATGATTTGCACAGGAAAACATTTAAAATTGCTTTGAATGTGCTTAATCCCGAACGGTGAATTCAAACCAAGTAATTCCCCTGAGGCATACGTGTATTTTTGGTTGCAGGTCACAGGAACCAGATGCCAAGTCATGAATCCTCATCCCCAAGCGGTTGACAAAGTCTCTCCTCAGCAGAGCATGTTCCCCAACAGAGTTGACAGTATCCAGACTGTCTATCCCCAGTAGAGTTGACAGTGTCAGACTGTATCTTCCTAGCAACAGCGGAGTGGTTGCATAACCAACAGATGAGAGGGTGGCGTTCCCAGTGTTCATCTCATTCCCCAGCAGATTATTTTTAACAGATTTGTTAATCCCCAGCTTGAGGGTGATTAGCAAGTTCATATCCCCAGCAAAGGTCGTTTCCTACGACATTTCCCCAGGAAGTGTTTTCCCCACAGACTCTCCTCACAGAGCCTCACCGAACAAAGTTTCCATAGTTGATACTCCCCCCGCAAGGTCAACTTTTTAAGCAGCCAATTTATTTTTGGTGGCTCATTGGTCCCGGCAGACGAATCATTCCCCACAGAGCATTCAAGGATTGATACAGCGATCTGTTCCCTACCGGAGTTTGCTTCCCCAAGCAGATTTCTTTTTACACCATGCATAACATTTGCATTTGCATGCATATCATATCAAGCATACACATAAGCTAATAAACAGGTTCTTCCAAGCAGACTGAAGAATTACTTTACAACCAAGGTCATGAGATCCAGCCAGAGGATCAAGCGTGAGTGATCCAGCCTGAGGGTCGTTTTGAAGATTCAGCCTGAGAATCGTTTTCCAGTGATCCAGTCTGAGGGTCATTTTGAAGATTCAGCCTGAGAATCGTGTTCCAGTGATCCAGCCTGAGGGTCCATTTTGAAGATTCAGCCTGAGAATCGTTTTCCCAAGAGTCAGCCTGAGGCTCAATTTGAAGATTCCCCAGTGAAGTCGCCTACAAGCTTTATTTCCCCAGCAAGTCTAATTGAGGAGTCGTTACAACATGTTCTAGCCCGAAGAATATGTACGAAGCCCAAAAGTGGAATATTCTCAAAGCTGCATATCTAATATGAAGGTTGGGTTTAGATTTCAAAAGAAGGTCAACCAGCGCATGCCTCAGATGCGGGATCCTAATGACGGGAATTTATCATCAAAACAATCCAGATCTAGCCAGAAGATCAAAGTAGATTCAGCCAGAGAATCGAAACAAGTCAGATCTAGCCAGAAGATCGAAGTAGATTCAGCCAGAGAATCGAAACAAAAGAGATCTAGCCAGAAGATCGAAGAAGATCTAGCCAGAAGATCGAAGTCAGGTCTAGCCCGAAGACCGGAAATAGATTCAGCCAGAGAATCGAAACAATTCAGATCTAGCCAGTAGATTGAAGTAGATTCAGCCAGAGAATCAAAGGAAATAGATTCAGCCAGAGAATCGAAATGGAGGAGATCTATCCAGAAGATCGAAGAAGATCTAGCCAGAAGATCAAAATCGTATCCAGCCCGAGGATCAAAATTAATATCCAACCAGAGGACTAAATTGAGTATAGGTTCAGCCAGAGGATCGAAACTCCAGATTAAGCCAGAAGATCGGAAGAAAGATAAACAGCGCGGTGTATTTCCGCGTTTTTGTGGTGTTCTCGGAGCGCAAATTTTCGGTTTGTCTTTGGTATTCAATCACAGCTCATCCCGTTTGTCTGATAAGCTGTTCGCTTTCATCCTACTCGGGTTAGCTGATGTTTGAATAGGGGCAGCTGTAACACCCCAAAATTTGCCCTCCTCATTCATGCATTCATTTAGCATTTCATATTGCATTTCATCATGTCAATCAGAATTAGATCCAAAAAAAAAAAAAAAAACGAAAAAAAAAAATTTACAAAAAAAATAAATAAAAAAAATTTAATTAATTAATTAAATAAATAATTAAATAAATAAAATATAATAAAAAAAATTTGGACTTGGACCTTTCTCAAAAGCCCACTAAGCTACCAATATTAGCCTATAAATACTAGAGTTTCATTGAAACAAAAGCCACACAGAAGAGGAGAAGAAGGAAGAGAAGCAAAATACTCTGAGGTTTCCTTGGAACAAAACCCTGAGGAAAAAGATAGTGAGAGAAGACCTAACGGAGTTCAGAGCAACCTCCAAACCCCGAAGGGAACTCAGCTACACAGAATCGCCTCTGCCTCACATAAACCCTGAAGATTGTTTTGTAAACCTCACGGGTGCAACTCAATTTCAATCAAGCTCTCCAATCAGGTTTGCCATTATTCCCATTACCTTTGCCCATGGGTTTAATATGTATATGAATGTATAAACAATGTCTTGAATATTTAACCTTTTAATTTTTGAGTGTATGCCACAGGGTTTGAGGTTTCTGAAACCATACTGTTATTCATGAAAAAAATGCTTATGGTGTTTCACTAACCCTTTTGTTGAATTTTTGTGAGGGCTCACATGACTTTTGCAGGGATAACTTGCGTGGTTTCCCACTTTATTTGTGGGATAACCCCTGAAGGTTCATTCCGATTACCTGTACTGACCCACTTTCTTTGATGATGTTAGCTTGGAAGGATCTCAGGGTTTCCCATTCCTCCAATTGCTGTTACTTCAGATCTTTATCCGCGTGGTACTTTTACATTTTTCCCGCATTTTACTGCTTTCCTAGCTGGAAGACCTCGATAGGAGGCAACGTTTGAGCCCCTTGGTGGCATTTTACTTTGAGATACATGTTTTGTGTTTTGTATTCATATCCCTGCAGGTAGCGCGGTTCCTTCGTCAAGGACTACCCTTTTTCCCTCGAGCATCCCAAACCCTAAAACCCAAAGCAACACGTTAACTCCTTCTACTACAGGTGAGTAAGTCTCCAAAGGTCGAGCATCCGGTAGATTGCGTAGTGACGTCGTTCGCCCAAAACCCAATCCATAACCCCGTAGTTAGCCGAACTACGTTTTGCTCTGATACTCAGGCCAGATGAGATACGTAGGCATAAGACGCGATGTCTTAGCGAGCACACATCCCCCAACCCATAGGTCAGCCGAGCTACGAAGACTCTGATTCTCATATTCAGATGAGATACGTATGTAGTGGAAGCGACATCCGCGCGAGTCATTTTCATTTAACCCTTTTTTTTGGCAAACAGCACAAGATAAACTCACACCCTTTAGACAAGAACTACAAAAGTGGATCCCGTAGAGTACTACGGATGCGTAGGGGTGCTAATACCTTCCCTTCGCATAACCGACTCCCGAACCCAAGATTTGGTTGCGAGACCCTATCTTGTCCTTTCCTTTTTTCAGGTTTACTTCGAGCGTTTCCTTTCCCTCCTTTGGGATGAATAACGCACGGTGGCGACTCTTCTGTCATTTTCTTTCGCCGGTTGTTTTTTTTTCGCACACTGTATTTTTCAGGTTGCGACAGTACCCTTAATTTGTGTGTTATTGTGCAGGAATTAGGCATGAAAGAGTAGAAAACAAAGACACAAGAAAGTTGGCAAAAGGAACCAAGAAAGAAAGCATTCATCAGCATGCTCGCTAGGCGAGTGATGTAGCGAAGTGTTCGCTAGGCGAGCACCCAGCGAGCTGCCAGCGAACATTCCCAGAATTTTACAGTAGCAAAATGATCAAACTCGTTGTGACGAAGGAAGTAGCGAACACTCCCAGACTTGGACAAATCCATAGCTAGCACTTACTCGCTAGGCAAGCCACTAGCGAGCTCCCAGCGAGCAATTCTAGTAGCAAAACCATCTAAACTCGCTGGAGCGAAGGGGGAAGCGTGGGCTTCGCCTAGCGAACACATGAAATCTGGACTTAGATATTTCTCTGGGCGCAGGTGCCTCAGGTGGCCTATTTTGGGGCTCGCTAGGCGAACCATTCTGCTCTCCTAGCGAGCATGACAACTTAGGAACCAGTACTATAAGTAGCAGGGGCTACTTTTTGGAAAGAACTTTTTGGAACTTAGATATTTTTCAGCATTTCTTGGGATCATACTTTGTAACCTAGAAACACATTTTCTTCATTTCTCTTCATCTCTTAGCAATATTCCACAAAAAGAAGGTGGATTCCCATCCAATCTCGATTCTTCGACTCAGATGTTGATCAACCTTCGACCGAAACTTGTTGTATAACCTACCGTGAAAATGAGTAGCTAAGTCCTTCATTTTGTCAAGGTTAGATGTAGATGATCATAAGCTTTGTATGTATATGGGATGATCTTCATTTGTAAACTCTTTAATGATGAATGTATGGTGAAAACTTTGTTTTATTGATAACTCTTTGTGTTGGTTTATGATCGAGAGATGTTTTCCAACTCTTTACCTAGGTTTTCATCCAATCTTGTTTGTTAGCTAGAGATAGTAATGAATGATTTTGTTCACCATAAAGTTGAACCCAAAAGTTGTCATTTTGATAGATTGTGTGAGAGATCAATAATGGATCAAAATGGGAAAACCCACAATGTGTGTTAGAGATAAACACATTGGGAGGACTTTGTGAAATAGTTTATCATCTAAAGGAGTTTATGAGTCTTGTTGATCGAACATATGCATGCAAAGTGATCATCGAACCCTAACTTTGACAATCTTTCTCATATCGAAAAACCAAAACTTTTACCGCAATTTCTTACCTTTTATGCAAGCTACCGTGACTAAAAACAAAACCCCCTTGTTACTACGAGTTAAGAACTTAACAACTGTCGAACGGCGACGATATCTCATAATCCCTGTGGAGACGATAACAAAAACCCGACACTCTAACCCTACACCCAACAGATTGGTTCAATCATCACCATGATAAAAATAAAAATAAAGGACATGATCTGAAAGAGAAAATGGCGTAGAGCACGAATCTAACCTCAAGTTTAACTAACTCCAAATATATAGAAAGATATGAGGAGTTGAATTTTGAGGTGTGTCAACTGAGTTGCTTTTACTTGACCTCAAAGCAACTCAATCTTCTTGCCTACATTGGTATGACTTCAGACAACCAAAGATCCAAGAGAATTGATGAGAATTGAGTGAGAATCGAAGAGAAGAAAAAATCTGGAAAATACCTTCAATGTTGTGCAGAACTTGGTCTCTCTTGCTTCAATTCACGTTTGATCTTGTTCCAATAACTTGCATAAGTGGTTTAGGATTGGCACAAAGATTTGGATCCTGGAGTTTTTGAATCTCCAAACAGTGAGATTCAAACTTAATTTTCAAAATGAAAATTCTTAGGTTTTCCTTTGAATTATGAGGGTTTGAAGAGGGGAGGCCAAACTGGCACGCAAGGATCTGCTCAAATGAGCTCAGAGGGTCTCTATTTATAGCAAATTGAAGTGTTATTTGCAAACTTGAAATTTCATCCAAAATTGGCAATGTCATGTTCATGCTTGCATGGGCGTGTACAGGCTCATGAAGCAATGCACTAAGGTCCAAATTCAACTGTGCTGAAGTCTGAATGAAGCTTGATTGGCAAGGAAAAGTGAAATGGTCATTTGAAGTTTTGATTTTGCCAATTGATGCAGGCCC
Source organism: Lathyrus oleraceus (assembly GCF_024323335.1). Lineage (NCBI taxonomy): Eukaryota > Viridiplantae > Streptophyta > Magnoliopsida > Fabales > Fabaceae > Lathyrus > Lathyrus oleraceus. Next base: position 127,870,042 of record NC_066583.1, read on the forward strand.
GTTAACACCATGCACAACCCTAGCAAACCTCATCCAAAATGAATGAATTAGGACTCTTTAGAAAGCTTAAATCAAGAGGAACAACTTTTATGTTGAACATTTTTTCGTTTGGAACTTGGATCATGATGAATTTTGAGGTTGAAGTTTGGAAATTTCAACATATTAAAAAAATTTCTAAGTGTCAAGTCATATTTTTCAATGTTCCACCTTACTAAACTTTTTATGTGAGCTCCAAATGAGAAAAGTGTCTTCATAAAAGTTGTATATCTTTCATAGACCTTCAAAATGATCACAATTTTTAACATAATTTGGATTTAGAATGAGAGAGTTATGCATTTTTGAAGTTGAGGAAAATCACTTGTTCAATGGTATTGGTCCAAAATGACCTATAATGTATCCTCATATCACATGCTCATAAAAGTTGATTTAGCTCTCACTCTAAACATCAAAGTTGAAGTAGACATATTGAATTTAATTATTCAACTTGGAAATCTTTCATCTTATAACAATTGAGCAAGTTATGGCCTTGGGAAGTTGACTTTCAAATTAGGGTTTAGACAAAATGACCTATAATGTTTCAATATAGAAAATGACTTTCCAAGCAAAATTAGCTCTATACTTCCATAATAAAGTTTTTTGGAATGTCATTTAGAGTAACTTTTATCTTGGAATCATTTCCATAGGATGAAAATTGTAGGAGATAGGGTATAGGGTGACCCAGTTTTTTTAGTAGATGAATTCATCTGGCCAACCACCATCAACCAACTTGCTAACTTATAATTCTCTTGACTTTTTAGGCTCATGGTAGATAATATATGCATGAGATGATGAAATTTGAGGTGTCCCTTGATAAATTTGATCAATTGATGAGGAAGCTTGTTGAAGAAATTACTTAAGATACCCAGACAAACTAGGGTTTCCAAGGCAAACCAATTCCAAACTCTTGAAGAAATATTGATCAAAATAACATGCAAAGATCATTGGGACTCATATATGATGCTTAGAGACATTATGGATCATTACTTGGTTGTTTTCTTAGCCATGAGGGTCTTAAACCCTAGATATGAACTTGATAGATCAATGGGGATCATGCCCTACCTACAAAAGAGTTAGACAAATGCAAAGACATATTTTTGGTATTTTGGTTAGTAAAATGATAATATATAAGTATGATACAATCATACGGTGCTTGGTGATCTCTCCCAAAACAAATCCAATGAAATAGGGGTAAGGAGGATGTCAATGTGTGATCCCAATGCTAGTACATATGATGAAATTGCATGAGGGATATTAGGGTGAAAAATTGGGTCTTACACAAACAAATCATGACCTAGGTGGAATTCATCAATCCATGGATTCAAGACTTCATAAGTCTATAAAAAATAAATCAAATTCCTTAAAACAAGACATAAATAAATACTAGGGACAAAAATAATGGGGGTCCATGTTTAAAATATTTTCAGAATGATAAAATAAATAAGGGGAAAAAATAAAACCAAATTGAAAATAAATAAAAACAAGTGAACTAAAAATAAAATGAAGGAAATGCACACGCTGGGGGTTGAACCTCTGGCCTTGGGGCTATGGGGGGATCAACCCCCTCTCTCACTGAGCCAAGCGCCCACTTGTGATATGGAAACGCCCTTAACAAAATAATATATGGAAACCCCTTTTCCCACTGGGACAAGCGCCCACTGACATACGCTAAAGGACCAATCAAGATACAACAACATTATCTTTTGAAACTCTTTGAAACTCAAAACATGATATTCTGTTTTGAAGCTCTAGGTGGAAAGTTCAACAGAGGTTTGAGGGACTTTCAAGTTTGGTAAATTAAGGGGACGACTTCCCCTATTTATAGGGAAGGTGTGTGGATGTTTTTGGAGGGAGAATGTAGAGGTTTGCAAATAAAAGGGGAATGACTCAAAGCATGGTTGATGTTGGATCATAGGGGACGAATGTGGTTGTTTTATTAGCCTCTTTGCACCTCAGACAACTTTTCCTTGGTCCTTAGCATCGATCTGGAAGAAACAAGAGCAAAGAGAAGGCTTACTATGGGTTTTGGTTTTTGCCATTTAGGGCAAAATCTGACTTTGCACATGGAATCAGTTTTGGAATTCTGAGGAGTTTTGGCATCCAAGTTGACTTTCATTTGGGCCTTGTGATGTTGTGTAACATGTTAGAGATCAAAAGGAATCAGATTAGAATGATTTGGGAGCTTGGTGAATGCATTTGCAAAATCTGACTGGTGTGATCTGGTCTTGCACATCAGAATGAACCTCCATCTTTGAACCAAGGCCGAATAAAATTGGCTCGTGCATTTTGTCTCAATTTTGGATCATTTGTTCCTTGCCATGATATTGATTGAAGGCAAAAGGAATCAGGTCAAAAGGGTTTATGGTTTGGAAATGGTAATTGTAGCAGTAAATTCATGACCATCAAGCTATGGGTAAGCTTAATGTCAATAAAATCAGAGTCGCCACCGCACTTTTATTGTTTCCAAAGGAAAAGGGAAAAGTACGAACAAAACTTAAAGATAAGAAGTTTTCAAATCAAAACTAATAAAATTCCAGAGATTACAGGTAAGGGGGTTGGTTACACAGAGGGAAGGTGTTAGCACCCAAAGTGTCCTAGGTACTCCTAGGGATCCCTTTTTATGTGTGCATATGCTTTTCGTATAAAAGATGTTTGATAAAAATAGAGTGTAGGGATGAGAAAAGAGTTCATTGATTATATTTTTATGTTTGACAAAACCTTCGGTCTTATGCCTATGTACCAACATAAAAATGAGGGATCAAAACCTCATAGTTCGTGGTAAAAATTTCAAACGAGATGGTGAATTGCTTTTAACAAAAGTTTAACAAGAAAGGGCACAAAAGGCCAAAATTTAGAATGGAGTGGTTAGTTCTTTTTTTTATTTTGAAATTTAAGCCAATATGGTTAAGTTTGTTTACAAGATTGATTTAAGGAGAAAAGTTTGAAAGTTCAATGGCATAAGGCCAAGGTTTCTAATCATTAAACAATGTCTAAGTTTGAAATCACAAGAAAATAAAGGTTTTTGAAAAGAGGGAGAGGTTTTGAAATTTAACAAGTGGGAGGAGATGAATAGCTTATCCTAAACACAAATTAAAAGTTAAGAGTTGAAAAGATCTTACCAATGGGATGCAATCCAACATACGAGAATGTCATATAGAAACCTATTTTCCATTGGACTTTAATCAAGCAATAATCAATAAGTAATGAGCAATATCCAGACATCATGAAGATCAAGGCATCAAATAAAGATAGCCACATCCAAGCAAGCATTCCAATAGCTAGCAGTCTTCATTATCTTCCAATGTATTAGATGAAAATATTCCTTGATCAACTCAGAACAGAACATCGGACATACGTAAATAATAAGATAACAATTAAGCACATAGACAAAGTAGTAGATGAGTTAAAGAGATCCAAAGTCTTGTATCAGATAAAAATCACTTGTCAAAAATAGCTCAGTCTCAGATGTTGGCATTGGCCAAGTCCTTTAGCATAGGGAATGTTGCCTAATCCTAAGTCTAGAAGTTCATATCAAGTCCAACAGTCTCAACCATTCATTCACAAGTATGAATCCTTAAACCAAGACATCTTCCATGAGAAGGGCTCCAACTTGGATAATTCAACAGTATGCCACTAGCTCCCGTGAAAGGAAAAAAGGTCAAGTCTCCACACAATGCCATGAAGAATGAGAGACTTACAATCTCACTTACTATAATGCTATGTATTGAGGGTCAAATTTAGCTCTATGTTAAGCAATCGTAATTGGACTTATGTAGAAGTCACAACTATCTAAGGTTATGCCATAAAATATAGGTGTTAATGCATGTTAGAGTTTTGGCACAAAGAACCAAACTCCTAAAACATACCACACACTAAAATAAAATGGGAAGGACCTATCTCAGTCATACTTGTATTGATTCATCTGACACAAAGTCGTTGATGAATCAATTAGCCTTTAGACATTAGAGATTTAATTGGTAAAATGAGAGAATAGGAAAGAATAGGGATGAAGATGAAGATGGAGGGGAAGATAGAAACACAAATTGATCATGAGAGGAATTTCATCAAATCAAAAGCATCCATTCATTTTGGGAAATGAAATGTACATTTCATCAATCCCTTAAATCCAATGGTTTTGATCCAACAAAAGTCAAATCAACCTTGACCAAGGCCTAAACAGAAAGTCAAACATCATAAGACCATAAAAATGGCTCAACAATATTTTTAAACATTTAATCAATTAAAAATCAATTTAAAAATGAATTAAAATACATTTTTATTTGGTCAAAACCTAAAATCCCTTCAAAACACCAAATAAATGACCAAGGGATTTATCCTAGGTCAAACAAGGTTAAAGGATCTTAGACAAAAAATTTCACTATTTTTAAAAGGTCAGAAGTATTTTTAAATAATTAAAAATATACACAAAAACACTTAATTCATAAAAAATACCAAAATCAAGCCAATTTTTTTTAATTCAGAATATGGAAGAGAAAAATATATGAATTTTTTTGGTGAAAGTCCCATATTTTTTGCATTAAAAATGGATTTATTATGAATTAAACAAAATAACACAATTAAATGGAAAATCGGAAAATATGGAAAATCAAGGGCCATCATATCTCCCTCATTAATTGAGGTGGCAGATCTGATGACCAGTGTGTAGTCCATCAAAGACCAAATCAAACGCATTGCATGAGTGGTAATCAAAACCAAAGGATGGGATTAAAATGTGGAGAGATGATCTGATGGATAGGACCTTGCCAACACACCACCAAAGCTAGGGCTCCGGTCATCTTCTCCGATGGGCCTCACCGGACCGGTCCACCACTAACTTTCACCAAAATGAAAAACAAGGACATGATTTTAAAGAAAAAATGCTCAGGAGCTCGAATCTGGCCTCAATTTTCTCCAAATTCAAGTATATTGAAAGATACGGAAATTTGAATTTTGAGGATCATGAATTGAGTTGCTTTGATTTGACCTCAAAGCAACTCAATCTTGTTGCCTACATTGGTAGAACTTCAGCAAACCAATAATCTATCAAAATGGATGAGAAATGAGGGAGAATCGAAGAGGAGAAGTTTCTGCAATTTCACCTTTGGGGAGCTTCAAACCAGCTTGATCTTAATTCCAATTTGGCTTGGCTTAACTCTAGAAGCTTGTAGGAGATGATATTGTTGATTAAAAAACTTGAACTCTTGGAGTTTCAATTCCAAAACAGAATGAGAATTGAAACTCGATTTCTCAAGAAATCTTCAAGATTATCCTTTCAATGAGGTTTGGGGAAGAACGTGGTCGAAGTTTGGGCAAGAGGATCCTCATTCTGATCACCAAGGTCATGTATTTATAGCCATGTTCATTGCTTTTCACACACTTTCAAACTTTGGCCAAAAATAGAAATGTGAAGTACATGCTTGCAAGGGTGTGTGATAGGCCCATGAGATGATGTAATTAGGTCCAAAAATGATCATGAAGAATGCTGAAAGTCTAACACGGTGCCATGCATTTGTAATTAAGAAATGATCATGTGATTCATCCAAATGGAACCATGAAGAGTAACCATGCGCAAGTTTTCTAAATCTTGTCCAAATGAGGTGATCTTGGACTTCTTGGAAAGGTGGCATCAAGGGGAACAACTTTAATGTTGAAATACTTTCCATTTAAAGCTTGGATCATGGTGAATTTTGAGGTGGAAGTTTGAGAAATCAAACATAATTGAAATTTTTCTAAGTACCAAGTCAAATATCCATTTCTTCCACCTTGAATATTTTTTTCTATGAGCTTCAAATGGAAAATGTTCCTTCATCAAAGTTGTATCTATTTCAATACTATTCAACTTGGTCACAAATTTGAACTTATTTTTACTTGGCATGAAGGAGTTATCCATTTTAGAAGTTGAGGAAAATTGCTTGTTCAAAGATAATGGCCCAAAATGACCTATAACGTTTCCTCTTGGCACATGCCCTTGCAAGTTGAATTTGAAGTTTATCAAATAATCAAAGTAGGAGAAGATATCTTTAAATTGATCATGAAACTTGGATGTCCTTCATATCATACAATTGGAGCAAGTTATGATCCTTAGAAGTTGACCTCCTAACAAGGGCACAAACAAAATGACCTATAATCGTTCACCATAAAAAATGACTTTCCAAGCAAAAATAGCTCTTAATGTCAACATGAAAGTTGTTTGTAATATCATAAAGAGTAGCTTTTATCTTGGAATAATTTTCATATGACAAAAAAATGTAGGAGATAGGGTCTAGGGAACCCCAATTTTGACCAATTGACTTTCTCTAGTCAACCACCTTGAACCAACTTGCAAACTTGAAGTTCTCTTGATATTTGGGACTCATGGAGGATTGTGTATGTATAAAATGATGTAATATGAAGTATCCTTTGCAATATTTGATAAAATTATGAAGAAACTTTTTGAGGAAGTCACACAAGATACCCAGTTGAATTAGGGTTTCCAAGGCAAACTAGCTTCAAACTCTTGATGATTTCTTGATCAAAATGATAAGTGAAGATCATGGGGATCCATATATGATGTATAGAACCAATGTGAACCATCTATTTATTTATTTCCTTGCATTGAGGGTCTCAAACCCTATATATGAGCTTGATGAGGCATAGGTGGATGCACACACTACCTACAAAAGAAACAAAGTTATACATAGATAATCAAATAGTGCTTGGTGATCTCTCCCAATGCAAACACAATAAATGAGGGGGAAGGAGGGTGCCAAGGTGTGATCCCAAAACCAATGCAAATGATGAGATAACACGAGGGATCTTAGGGACAAATTTAGGGTCTTACAGTAATGTGTCAAAGTAGTGGTCGTGACATGATTTTAGGGCATTATGGGCCTGTTGGACCAGCTTGGCCAATAGACAAATTGAAGCCCTTCCTTAATAACTTAGATATTGGACCTTGAAATAAAGTTGGAGAGAAAGTTGTTTAGGACATTTGTCTCGAAGTGGAATTTAAAAATCTTGAAAAATGAGAAAGTTATGGTCTTTGGAACTTCCCATAGGGAATTCTTGCCAAAATGTGATCAACCAACATGATCTAAAAATGGGATTTTGTGATTTCTTGATTTCCAAGGCACAATGATGGATGTTTTAAGTTCATATGATCATAACATGATGGGAAATAAGGTTGATACCTCTGTGGGATGATTTTATGTCAAATATTTATGGGTGGATCAAAGCATTGAAGGTTGAAAAATCATGAACAAACCAACTACTTGTAACATGGATTGAATGGATGTTTAAATGGTGGATTTTGGTTATAGTGGACATAAGATGATGTTGAATGAATGGTAGGGTGATTGGATGATCAAAATGAGCAAGGTCGATGGTTGAAGGATCCCCAAATTAGGGTTTCTTGAGCTACAAGTTCCATTAAGAACTAAAGCCAAATGAATTAAGGTTTGAGATGCAAGGGTCAAGTTGAGATGTTTAAATGGTATGGGGCATGAAAAAACTTTGGATTTGAGGGATTTTAAATGGCATGGTCAAAATCCACGGTGAATCATGACTTGTACAAGCCAAAAGGGGGGTCAAGAACTAGGGTTTGGTCCTTGGGTGACCAGATGAATATTGAAACTTCTTTAAAGGGGGCTCACCATCCAAATTGGGTTTGGGGAGTGAGTAAGATGCCTTGAGTGATCCTCTAAGATTTGTGGGATGCTTGAGGATGAGATTAGGGTTAAGGTAGCTCGGGCACACCTTAACATGATCACAGGATCTTGGGGCTTTGCAGATGAATCCCATGCGTTGGGCTTATGGATTATTATGGTCATTAAGTACATATACATATGAGATGATATGTGTGGGACGTGTGCTTAGGGTTAAGGGCTTAAGAAGATGACGTGGGGTAGGGGAAATTTGAGGGCATGATAACATTCAATTGCAAATTTATCTAAAAGTTTCATGTTGAGTACAACGGACATAAGGGGTCTTAATACCTTCCCTTTGCGTAATTGACTCCTGAACCCTGAGTTTGGTTGCGATGACCATTTTATTTTGTTTTAAAAGGTTTTATTAATATTTTCCTATTCCTTCTTTGGAATAAATAAAGTTCGGTGGCGACTCTGTATGAACCATTTTTTTTGTGACCATCGCGAAGGATTGTATTTTTCAAGATGTGACATGCGTGTTATGATTTGTATGGTGTAATGCTCCACATCGATGGAAGTGCTACACATAAAATGATGCATGAAATGTCATGATTAATGCATGTCGAAATGCAAATGGATGATTGGATTTTTTTAGGGCTTAATTTTCTTTCCTCAAAAAGGTCAACCAAAATTGAGGTTTTGGTGTACCGATGTTAACTGGTTCTCGATATGTCAATAAAACTTGGACCTCTAAGTACCATGACGATTAGGTTTTGGTTTTGGTAATGCCAATGAAGACTATACTTTTATTTTGGAAATGCCAATGAAATATTAGACTTTTAAAGTTTTTTTCTGGTTACCAATGAAAGGTTAGGCTCTGGTTTATGAAAATGCCAATGACGATTGAGCTTTGGTTCATGAGGGTGCCAATGAAAGATTTGACTTTTAACTTTTCTTGTTACCAATGAAAGATCGGGTGTTGGTTTTTCTAGTTGCCAATGAAAGATTGGGATTTTATGTTTTGGCCAATGAAAGATTGGGCTTTGGTATATGGAAAGGGTTTAACTTCTGGACATTCTGAATTTTAACGATGCGATGATCAAAAGGCATATGTGGATGCTCTTTGTGCTCAAAGTTTGATCTGTTGCTGGAAAGCTACGTATTTGTTCATGGGAGAATTTCAGCTTTTGTGTTAAACGGGTCATGGCGACCTGCAGATGATTTTATGTCTTCGTGCATCTAGCGTATTACTAGGGACTGTTGATCTCCCTTCAGACGTTTCAAAAATCAAAACAATTTACCGTTCTTTTAAAATTATTTTATTATCGCCCAAAGTTTTGATGCAACATTTATAAAAAATAATAGACATTTCAAAAACAAGCAGATAAAACCAAATTAAATGAGAAAGCTTTAATGAAGGCATCATCTTTTATTCAAATGAATTGACCTGTGAGTGAGTGATAATACATAAGGATGCAATTCCTAAAAGAGATAATTGTTGTGATAGAAAGAAGTAAAATGGCAATGGGAACTGTTTTGAGTTTCCATTGAATTACAACACTACTATATTCCTTATGTCTTTGAGGATCTCAACACTTAATTTCAATAAGAGCGGTTAGATCGATTCTTCATATCTTGAGTTTTCCATTGTAGCGTAGGTTCACGGGCCACATTCTTGCTTTTGAAAAAATCCATAACTTTTTCCTAGACCTCCATTTCGGGTTTTCAGCCCATCGGGATACCCTGTTTTTGCCAGGTTTTCGACTTATCAGATGATATTCCTTTATTTTTATCCCTAATTTTTACATAGACTGTAATACCATTTTTTCTCTATCAAGATACCCATTTTTTCTTAATACATCCTTTTGAGTTTCCGATTTAGCGGACTTTTATATTCCATTTTTAAGCAAAGTATCATTTGAATGCATTCGAGTTCATTGGGAGTGAAAATACTTCTCCGTCCATAGTCATGAGAATTAGATAACCTCTATAAAAGGCTTTATTCATAATATATGGACCTTCATAACTTGGTGTCCACTTGCCCCGTAAATCCTTGTGAATCGACAATATCTTTTTCAGCACCAAGTCGCCTTCTTGGAACTCTAAAAAACGAACCTTCTTTTCGAATGCTTTCTTGAGATGCCTCTGGTATAATTGGTCATGACATAAATTTGTCATGTGTTTTTCCTGTATAAGATTGAGTTGGTTGAACCTTGTCTGGACCCATTTCACCTCTTATAACCTAGTATCCATCAAGACTCTTAGCGAGGGGATTTCGAATTCAACATGAAGTACTACTTCCATGCCATAGACCAAAGAGAAAGAGGTTTCCCCTGTTGATGTGAGAACTGGTGTTTGATAGTCGTGGAGTGTAAAAGGAAGTATTTCATGCTAGTCCTTGTATGTTATCACCATTTTCTGGGTGTTTTTCTTTTTGTTTTTGTTTGTTGATTCTACGATGCCATTCATCTTGGGCTGATATGATGATGAGTTATTGTGTTCAATTTTTAAACTTTTGTATAACTCTTTCATCATTTTTTTATTTAAGTTCGACCCATTATTAGTGATAATGTTGTTGGGAATCCCGTAACGAGAAATAATGTCCTTTTTAATGAACCGGACAACCATTTAATTTGTTACATTGGCGTAAAATGTCACCTTGACTCATTTCGTGAAATAGTCTATGGCAACTAGTATGAATTTGTGTTTGTTCAAAGCCTTTGGATCGATGATCCTGATCATGTTTATTCCCCACATGGAGAATGGCTGGGGTGTTGTCAGGATGTTTAGAGGAGTATGTGGCACGTACATATTGTCAACATAAATCTACATTTATGGCAAGTCTTGGCATAATGAAAATAATTAGTTTCCTTAGTTAACCAGTTATATCATGCCCTCAAGATCTTCTTGGACATTGCATGACCATTCACATGAGTACCGAAGGATTCCTAATGCATTTCCATGATGAGCATGTCTATTTCATGTATATCCACGCATATGAGCAAGACCATTTCATAATTCCTCTTGTAAAACATGTCTCCATTTAGGAAAAAAATTGTTGCTAACCTCCTCAGAGTTTACTTGTTTATGATTGAAGCATTTGCTAGGTATTCTTTCTTCTCAATATATCGCTTAATATCATAGAACCAGAGTTTGTCATCAATTATGTTTGTTGCTGCTAAGCAATGTGTAGGTTGATCAAAATGCTTGATTATGACAGTTGGCTCGTGATTGTGCCAAATTAACTTGTACATTGATGTTGATCATGTTGATTCGCAAGTGCACGAATTACGTCAAAGTAATATAAAAGAATATAGATCCCACAGAGACCAATCGTCAATCTATCAATTACTATCATTACGGTGTTTATCTAAGGCGATATAAAAGAGATATTGGGTTTGCAAAATAACGGTAAATAATAAATGCAGGTAAAGACAGGTTGAATGTAATTCATGTCAGTTAAGTGATATTTCGATTGTCTAAATAGAACTACTTTATGAGGCAATATTTTCTACTCTTGAAAAGAATCCATTTAATAGGAACTGTCACTTTCGCGTATTCAGAACCGAGTTTACCCTTAAATTAAGGCCTTTTATTGTCACTTATAAAAGGTGTGCATAACGTTAAAGTAGTAAACCTATTTTTAAGGAATGAGACTCGTAAACTTAGTTGAAAAGTGATTTTGATTTGGAAAGTTTACCCAAGGAGTTTCCTGATTTTAAACCTATCAACGCGTCCGAAAATAGTTTCAAAAATAGTTTTTCCCTAAAGTGATAAAAATTCCTAGTTACTAAGCCAGGGTGCTTTCGTACTCCTCGAATAATTAAAACTAACCAAGTTTGCTTTAGAAAACTCAAGTTAAAAATCAAAACAGCCTTTAAAGTATTTCTACAGATTTCAATATGTGAAACACTACTTTAACCGCGATCGTTACATTCTAACCTTTAAAAGATTTAGCCAGACATGGTAACACAAACGAACACAACGGTGTTAATCATGATGAAAAGTTTGTTTTAGAATGTGAGGCGTAAAGAGCGAGTAAAGTGCGTAAAGTAAATAAAGTAAAGCGAGTGCGGAAAGTAAATAAAATAAAGCGAGTGCGGAAAGTAAATAAAATAAAGCGAGTGCGGAAAGTAAATAAAGTAAAAGCGAGTGTGGAAAATAAATAAAGTAAAAGCGATGCGGGAAATAAATAAAGTAAAAGCAATGCGGGAAATAAATAAATAAATAAAGCGATGCGGGAAATAAATAAATAAAGCGATAAATAAGAACCTGCTCCAAACGGAGGCTTCGATTCTGGTACAAAAATAAACCTCCGACTCCTGAATCTAAAGACGACAACAACTCGAAGTGACCCAACTCAATCTCACAAAGGTGCGATAACCCCCCGATGTGACGAATTATCGCTATTACAAATGATAAATATATGCTTAGTGTTGTAAAACTAAGTTGGATGATTAGAAACCAAAATGGAATGAGCTATTTATAGAAATTTTTAGCATTTTGTAAAGATCATGGTACCCTCCAACTTCTCCTTAGTGGGACTTAGTGGGAACTTGATTAACAAAGGTGGCGCCCGTCATCCCTTCATGGTGCCCGCCATGTGTGTAAATGGGGTGGATCATGGGAACATGGTGGTTACCTCCTAGTTAAGGACTGATGACTCATGGCTTCCCCTATAGTGGTCGCCATGTGCAACGCCATGTGTGTAATTTCGCCGAAAAACCCTAATTTTAGGTCTTTTTGCTTCGTTTCTTCCAAAAGAGTCCGAAAGTGCTAAATATCTGAAAACAAGAGAAAAGAGAGCATAATACAAATAAAATCATAATAAAGTCCTAATAAACATGTGAAATCCGAGTCAAAAACACGATGTAATTCGGTGTGATCAGATGCCAAGGTTTCTAGAGCATCTGTCATTTGATTTTCCTCTCGAGTGATATGAGAAAAGGTGATTTCTTCGAACTGTGATAGTAGTTCCAACACATGATTCGGGTATGGAATCAAGTTAGGATGTATTGTTTACCAAAAACCTCTTATCTGGTGTATAACTAAAGATGTGTATCTGTATACTTCAAGGACTTTAATCCTTAAGTCAATGGATGCTTCTATCCCCATGATTCACGCTTCATATTCATCAATATTGTTGGTGTTGTCAAAGCCTAGTTTTGAAGTGAAAGGCATGTGATCATTCTTGGGAGACATCAATCCTACCTCGATACCATGACCTACATCATTTGAGGCACCATCAAACATAAGTGTCTATCACTCATCTGATCTGGGTCCTTCATTGTTGCATATGACCTTTTCATTATTCAAGGTTAAAATATCTTCATCAGAGAAGTCAAACCTCATAGTTTGATAGTCTTCCACTGGTTTGTGGGTAAGATGATATGTAATACATTTCCATTGATAACTTTCTGTGTAACATATTGGATGTCATATTCTGGTAAAAGCATTTTCCAATAAGCGATTTTGCATGTGAGAGCTGGTTTCTCGAAGATATATTTGATTAGATCCATCTTAGATATCAGCCATATTGTGTGGGTCAACATATATCATTGGAGGCGTTAGGAAGACCATGTTAGTGCATAATAAGTCTTCTCGAGCAGTGAGTATTTGGTGTCACGATTATTAAATTTCTTGCTTAGGTAGTATATGACATGCTCCCTCCTACCTGTTTCGTCTTGTTATCCCAGCACACAACCCATAGATTCATCAAGTATTATTAAGTACATTATAAGAGGTATTCCATGCACAGGGGTATCAAGATCGGTGGTTCTTGCAAAGATTTTTTTACTTTCTCGAATGCTGCTTCACAGTCATTAGTCCACTCGATAGCTTAAGCTTTGAGTGGCAGTTTGGAAATTGGCTTGAACGTGGTTGTGAGATGTGATATGAATCTAGCAATGTAGTTCAATCTCCCCAAAAAGTCGTAAGACCCTTTGACCCTAAGATCCCTCATGTTTTCTCATCTTATGCATTAGCATTGGGATCATATCTTGGCATCCTCCTTACCCCTCATTCATTGGATTTGCATTGGGAGAGGTCATCAAGAATCATGTGATTGTATCATACTTTGTATTTTATCATTTTTACTAACCAAAATACCAAAAATATGTCTTTGTATAAACTAACTCTTTTGTAGGTAAGGCATGTGCTCACCTTTGATCTATCAAGCTCACATCTAGAGTTTAAGACCCACGATGCAAGGAGTTCAATCAATAATTGGTTTACTATGGATCTAAGCATCATATATGAATCCCCATCATATTCACATGTTATTTTGATCAAGAAATCATCAAGAGTTTGAAGTTGGTTTGCCTTGGAAACCCTAATTCATCTGGGTATCTTGTGTAACTTCTTCAACAAGCTTCTTCAACAATTGATCAAATATTTCAAGGGATACTTAAAATTTAATCATATTATGCATATATGATCCTCCATGAGTCCCAAAAGTCAAGAGAATGGGAAACAACCAAGTTGGTTCATGGTGGTTGACCAGAGGAATTCATCTGATCAAAACTGGGGTCCTTAGACCCTACCTCCTACAATTTTTGTCATATGAAAATGATTCCAAGAGCAATGTTACTCTGAATGACATTCCAATCATGTTGAGGTCTAGATCTATTTTTGCTTGGAAAGTCATTTTTTATAGGGAAAGATTATAGGTCATTTTGTCTAAACCCTAATTTGGAGGTCAACTTCCCAAGGCCATAACTTGCTCAATTCTTATGATATGAAAGATTTCCAAGCTAAAAAATCAAATTCAAGATGTATACTTCAACTTTGATGTTTGTAGTAAGAGCAAATTCAACTTTTATATGCATATGATATGAGGATACATTATAGGTCATTTTGGACCAATGCCATTGAACAAGTCATTTTCCTCAACTTCTAAAATGCATAACTCCTTAATATTTTATCCAAATGAGGTCAAATTTGTGACAACTTTGAATTAATTTGAGAGAGCTACAACTTTTATGAAGTAACTTTTCTCATTTGAAGCTCACATAAAAAGTTAGCCAATAAGGAATAAGTGAACATATGGCTTGACACAGAGAAATGTTTTTGACATGTTTGATTTTCCCAACTTCCACCTCAAAATTCATCACGATCCAAGCTTCAAATGAAAAAGTGTACAACATGAAAGTTGTTCCTTTTGATCTAAACTTTCCAAAAAGTCCAATTTCATCCCATTTAGACAAAGTATGAGTGACTTGTGTATGGCTTGAACATGGATGACCATTTGGCATAATTGAACTTGAAACTTTCATACACAATTACATGGCTTACCAATGTGACTTCAGCAATGTTTGTACTCATTTGTGGACCTGAAGAGATGATTACATGGGCCTATCATACACCCATGCACCCATGCAATGTACATTGCTATTTTTGGAACTTTGATTTCAAGTGTGCATTTAGCAATCATATGGCTATAAATAGAGACCCTTGTGATCATAATTAAGGATCCTACGCGCCAACTTTGAATCTCAATCTCCAAAACCCTCTCATTCAGAGGATAACCTTGAGAATTTCCTTTGGAAATTGAGTTTGAATCTCACTGTTTTAAATTTCAAATCTCCAAGAGTGTTGTACATTTTGCTGATTCATTTCCATTCCATCAAGTGTCCTGAGCAAGATCAAGAGCGATTGGAAGCAAGATCGAGCGCATACAGACCTGCATTGAAGGTATTTTCCATAAATTTTTATCTCTTCGATTCTCACTCAATTCTCCATAATTCTTATTGATCTTTGGTTGTCTGAAGTCCTACCAATGTAGGCAATAAGATTGAGTTATTTTGAGGTCAAATCGAAGCAACTCAGATCATGATCCTCAAAATTCAACTCCCTGTATCTTTCAATATACTTGGAGTTAGGAGAAATTGAGGTCAAATTCGAGCTCCTAAGCATTTTTACTTTAAATCCATGTCCTTCTTTTTAATTTTGGTGATGGTTGTGAGTGAACCAGTTCGGTAAAGCTCACCGGAAAAGGAGACCGGAGCTTTGGCTCCGATGGTGTGTTGGCATTCATTTGAACCACATGATCCATTTGAATTTTTTAAATCTCGTGCATTGGTTTTGCATACCATCCCTGCAGCGCTTTGACTGATGTCTATCATGGAACGTGCGCTGATGACCGCTTGATCTGCCACCTCAATTAATGAGGGAGATCAAGTGGTCCACGTTTTTTTTTCTATTTTCTGATTTACATTTTATTTGGTTTGTTTTCATTAATTCATATTAATTTTAATATTGATCCAAAAAATATGAGAGTTTCACCAAAAAAAAATTAAATAAATTCCTCTTTCATTTTCTGAATTAAAATTATTTTTTGGATCATTATTAATATTTTTCATGATTTAGTTATTTTTGTGAATAATTTTAATTATTTAAAAATAGTTTTAAGTTTCCAAAATTAATGATTTTTTTTCTCCAAGGTCCTTTGACCTTGTTTGGCTTATAATAAATCTCATGGTCATTTATTTGATGTTTTGATGAGGTTTTAGGATTTTGACCAACAAGAATTTAATTTAATGCATTATTTAATTGATTTTAATTGTTTAAATGCAAAATAAATTGCGTTGAGCTTTTGATATTGACTTGTTGAGTTTGACTTGTGTTGTTGGGTTTTGGTCAAGGTTGATTTGACTTTGTTGAGGTGAAATCATTGGATTTAGGGGATTGATGAAATATACATTTCATCTCCCAAAATGAATGAATGATTTTAATTTGATAAAAGTCCTCATTTGATCAATTTGTGTTGATTCCATTCCCCCTCCTTTTTCATCTCAATCTTATTCTCTTCACATTCATTTCATGGACCTATGATGTCTCTATATCCTAAGGCTAGTTGATTGCAAAATCAACATAAGTGTGGATGAGATTAGGACAACACATTTTTCATATTCTTTTAAGTGTGGTATGTTTTAGGAGTATGGTTCATAATACCATATCTCTAACATGCATTAACACTAAAATTTCTATTGCCCGACCTCAAATAGTTGTGACTTCTACACAAGTCCAATTATGATTGCTTAACATAATGCAAAATTGTTGACACAAAAGGATAGCATTCTAGTAAGTGAGATTGTAAGTCTCCCCTTTTTTCATGATATTGTATGGAAACTTGGCCTTTTTTCCTTCCTTTGAAAGATGTCTTGGTTCGAGGATCCATGCTTGTGAATAGTGGGTTGAGTGTTCTCCAAACAATGACTTAAACAAAACAAAAGCAAAAGCAATACTAACTTCTAATCAACTAACAACTAACATTTAATTTCAAGCCATTTACTTTTATACACTTTAATTCTTAAGTCTTTATTCATTTGCCATTATTCATACCATTTAACTTGTTTACTTTAATGCCATTTTCACTTTGCTCATTTGAGCCTTATCTTATGATTATATTGTGATTGCATATACTTGTTTGTGTTTACGGTCTTTTGACCTTAATGTACATAATAACAAAAAAAACTTAAAAAACATTTGTGTGGACTGTTGGATTTGCTCTGAGACATTGGACTTAGAATTAGGCAACACTTCATATGCAAAAGGACTTGGTCAATGCCAACTTTCATGAACTAAGTGCTTGTGAATTGAAACTTCATCTGATGCAAGTATTGTGATCCCATTTGAGTTCATCTGCTACATGGTCTTATTGGAGCTGTTATTTTGAATATGTGCCTAATGCCTATCTTTGAGTTCATCTGATGCATGGAAGATTATGAAGAATATCATGGAGTTGTTAAGTTTGGATGTGGCTATCTTTATTTGATGTCTTGCTCTTCACCTTGCTATTTGTGTATTGATATTGCTTGATTCTAAAGTCCAAGGGAAATTTGGGTTTCTATATGACATTTTTGTCTATTGGATTGCAGCCCATTGGTCAGATCTTTTCAACTCTTAACTTTTAATTTATGCTTTGGATTAATCTCTTCATCTATTCCCCACTTCTTAAATTTAAAATCTCTCCCTCCTTTTAAAAATCTTCTTTGTTTGTGATTTCTAAACTTAGACCATATTGCAAATTAGAAACTTTGGCCTTATGCCATTGAATTTTTAAAACCCTTTTCTTAATCAAACTTGTAAATGAACTTAACTATACTTGACTTAAAATTTCAAAATACAAAAAGAAATAACACTCATTCAAACCTTTTTAGGCCTTTTGTGCCTTTGTTAAACTTAATTTTTTGTTAAAAGCAATGCATTCACTTTGAAATTGTTACCACGAACTACGATATTTTGATCCCTCATTTTATGTTGGTACGTAGGCACAAGTCTGAAGGTCTTATCAAACACAAAAGTATAATTAATGAATTCTTTTCTCATCCCTCCACTCTATTTATTGCAAACATCATTTTGTACAAAAATACATACGCACACAAGAAAGGTCTCCCTAGGAGTACCTAGGATACTTTGGGTGCTAACACCTTCCCTCTGTGTAACCAACCCCCTTACATGTAATCTCTGGCATTTTATTAGTTTTGATTTGAAAACTTCTTATCTTTGGGTTTTGTTCGTATTTTTCCCTTTTCCCTTGGAAACAATAAAAGCATGGTGGCGACTCTTGTTTTATTGACGTTAAGTTTATCCATAGCTTAATCGTCATGAATTTACCGCTACATAAATCAAGTGGCGACTCTGCTGGGAAGTAGTCTAAAGTGGGTTTAGCCTACTTTTTTGTGTGTGTATAATTGTATATTTGATGTATGTATATTTGTTTGTGTGATATAATTTGTTCGTTGTGCTTGGTGATCTCTGAGTGGTGAGATAAGTTCTAACCTGAACTTGAGTGCAATTAAGATATGAGGATGGTGTAGTCATGTTCGACTTGTGTGGAATAGTCCTTAACAAGTTGGCTTGAGACCCATCTACTCAGTGGAGACCCTTTTGGAGTCATGAATGTCACACAAGTTATTTGTGGTTAGGCATTACTCTCTCTGATTTGGGGTCCGAGAAGTTGAGGACCATAGAAGATTTAACCCATCTTGGCCTATTTAAGACGTAGTGCAGAGACTGTTCAAGTGGAAGAGATTCCCATATCTCATCTCGTAGTTAAAGCTCTTCACTTGAAGAAGTCTAAGATAGAGGCTTATTCGATGAAGAAAGGAGGACTGTTTAGATTGACTTCTACGTTCCTCATCAAGGAAGATACTGCCTTTGCTCAAGCCGATAGTGTGGATCCTTTTTAAGATATCTTTGTGTTGCTCATCTATGGATTAACTTTATTCCCTAACATTGACGGGTTTGTTGATGTTAACGCCATTAGAATCTTCTTGATTGGGAATCCTGTGCCTACTCTGTTAGCTGATATTTACTTCTCTTTGCATCTAAGGAATTCTAAAGGTGGTGGAACTATTGTCTGTTGTGTTCTTCTTCTGTACAGGTGGTTTATTTCGCACTTGCCTCAGACGCCTACTTTTATGGAGAAGAAATAATGTATAAGGTGGTCTCAGAGGCTTATGTCTCTCACTAATGATGATATAGTCTGGTATGATTCTTCATTGAGTAGCTTGGAGATTATTTATTATTATGGTGAATTCTCTAATGTGCCTCTCATTGGTACACAAGGAGGAATTAACTACAACCCTGCTTTGGCTCGTCGTCAACTTGGGTTCCCCTCGAGAGACAAACCTAATAACACTTTGTTAGAAGGTCTTTTATATCAAGAGGGTAAAGATCCCCAACATTTGAATCAGAGGATTGTGCATGCTTGGCATAATATGCATAGGAAAGGAAGATCCGAGCTTGGTCCGTGCAACTGTGTAGCTTTGGAAGCTTACACTCATTGGGTGAAGAAGATAACTTTGGAATTGAAGATGCCTTATGCTTGTGAAAGACCTATGTCTATGGTTGTGGTTAAGACATTAACTCTCCCTAACCAAGATGTAGAGGAGTTGGAATACGCACTCGCCAAGATGAAGCAAGAGAAAGATATGTGGGAACAGTGTTTCCATGCTTTGAGCAGAAAGCATGAGGAGTTGCAACTTGAGTCTAAGAACAAAGATACACTTATTGAGCTTCTTGAAGACCGAGTAATGAAGAAGCCAGAGGTTTCATCTTCCTCTAGTATGCCTCGGCCTTCCGTTGCTTGGGAGAAGATTGTTGATCAGCTTGTCCTCGAGAAGACTCAGATGAAGACTTCTTTTGAGTCCGAGATCCAACGCATCCGAAGGAAGTACGCGCCTGCAGCTAGATCTTCTGACATTGTTGTTAGGGATCCTTAAGATGATTAGTTTCCCTTCCTCCTGTATTTTGTACTTTGGTTTCTGAAATTGTACTCAGTGTAATCCTTCCAATTATATAAATAAAAGAGATTTTATGGTCAATGAAATTGTGCAATTGTTATTATTATATGTTTTCAAATAAAACAGTAACCTCCTTGAAAATAAAAACAACCAAGCCTTGCATTTCATGCATCATTTGCATATCAGGTTTCTCTTTCGCCAGATGTCTTATCAGTTCTTCTTTTGTGCTTCAACCAAGCTGACTCATTGATACAATACTCGCACCAATCATCTGAGCATCATGGAACATCTAGAGCAAGAGAACAGAAATTTGAAGGATGAGATCGCCCACCTGACTACCATGATGGAGTCAGTCATAGCTGCTCAAAGTCAATCTTCTCCAGTGCCTGCAACTCCTCCTCCTCAGAGGACGGTCATATCAGAGGTTGTTTCTTCAACCGTGTCTGCCGCTCATTTCGCTCCTACCATGCTTGCCGGATTCCCGTGGGGAATGCCGCCTAACTTTGTGCCTGAGGGTTTTGCGCCTACTTTTGCTTCCATGTCGGTATCTTGCCCGGTCATGTCTGTGCCACCACCGATTGTTCACACTCTGGCTCGTGCTGAGGATACCATCTATCATTCTGAGCCGTCTGAGGGTCCGGATATCTATGAGAAGATGGATGAAATGAAAGACCAATTCCTTGAATTGCAAAAGGAGTTGAAGACCCTGAGGGGAAAAGATTTGTTCGGTAAGAGTGTTGCGGAACTTTGCTTAGTTCCCAATGTCAAAATCCCGATGAAGTTCAAAGTCCCTAACTTTGAAAAGTATAAGGGGAATACTTGCCCACTCAGTCACCTTGTCATGTATGCTAGAAAGATGTCGACGCAAACTAATAATGATCAGTTACTGATTCATTATTTTCAAGACAGTCTAACTGATGTCGCTTTGAGGTGGTACATGGGTTTGGATAGTGCGAGTGTCCGCATGTTCAATGATTTGGGTGAGGCTTTCGTAAAGCAATACAAGTATAATGTGGATATGACGCCAGATAGGGACCAGTTGAGGTCATTGTCTCAAAAGGATAAGGAGACGCTTAAGGAGTAAGCTCAGCGATAGAGAGAGCTAGTCGCTCAGATTACCCCTTCTTTGGAAGAAAAGGAGATGATCAAGATTTTTCTCAAGACCCTAAGCTCATTTTACTATGAGCACATGATTGCCAATGCCCTCAGTGATTTTACCGGAATGGTAAACATGGGGATGAGGCTAGAAGAAGGTGTCTGAGAGGGACGGTTATCTAGAGAGAAAGTTCCGTCTAACAAGAAGTATGACAGTGGGTTTGCCAGTAAGAAAGAAGGCGAGACTAATGCAGTATCCGTTGGGAGGCAGAGGAGGCCTCAGGTTAAAAGGAATCCACAACCCCGTCAACACCATCATCAAGTATCATCTATTATCCCTGTATTTTTGAATAATCAATCAATGCTCGTTCAACAACAACGTCAACAACAGCCACCGCAAAGAACAAACACCTGCAACAACAACAATACCAACAACCATCAACAACAACAGACCTTCGAGAGGAAGAAGGTCTCTTTTGACCCAATTCCTATGTCTTATGCTGAATTGTATCCATCATTGGTTCTCAAGAACATTTTGCAACCAAGAAATCCTCCACAGATTCCAAAACCACTTCCATGGTGGTACAAGCCAGAACTTCACTGCGCCTTTCACCAAGGGGCTCCTGGCCATGATATTGAGAACTGTTACCCCCTGAAGTATGAAGTTCAGAAGTTGGTTAAAAGTGGGATGGTGTCCTTTGAGGACTGTGCGCCGAATGTCAAAGTTAACCCGCTATCCGCTCATGGTAACCCTTCTGCCAACATGGTAGATGGTTGTTCTGGGGAGTTTAAAGTATATGATGTTCGTTTCATTAGAAGGTCTTTGGTAATAATACACAAAGATATTTGTTTGGTGAGTGATTGTGAGCATAACCATGATAGTTGTGCAATCTGCAGTGTTAATTCTCAAGGTTGTGTAGTTGTGAAGAGAGACATCCAGAGGTTGATGGATGAAGGTATGATCCAGATTCTCCAGTCCCGTCACTTGGGTGAGGATGTGAATGTTATAGTTCTGGTATTCAAGACACCAGAGATAGTGGTGATTCAATTTGACAGCAGCAGCAGTAACAGTGTCAGCAATAGATCGGTATCGCCGTTGGTTATATGGTTAGCGGGTCCAGTCCCGTATGCATTCGATAAAGCTATTCCATATCAGCATAATGCAACTATGTTGGAGAATGGTCAAGAGGTTCCTTTGCCTACGACCAATTATGACGTGAGTATTATTGATGTTACAAAGGTGACCCATAGCAGTCGTGTTTTTGGGTCGGTGTTCTCAAAGAATGTAGAAGATGTGTCTGCCAGTAAGAGTGTTAAAGTGCCTGCAGTTGATTCGGTTATCACTCCAAAGTGTCAGTCTGGTGAATCCAGCGGTTTGAAGCATAGTGATGATAACGAGGTACTTTGGTTGATTAAGAAGAGTGAGTTTAATGTGGTGGAGCAGTTGCTCCAAACTCCTTCCAAAATTTCAATGATGTCTCTGCTCATGAATTCTGAAGAGCATAGAGAAGCATTATAAAAGGTATTGGAGCAAGCTTATGTAGAGCATGATGTAACGGTAGATCAGTTTGATCATATTGTGGCTAATATCACTTCTTGTAACAACTTGAGCTTCTGTGATGGGGAACTTCCTGAGGAAGGTAGAAATCATAATTTGGCGTTGCACATTTCAATGAAATGCAAGGAGGATGCTCTATCGAACTTATTGGTTGATACCGGTTCTTCATTGAATGTACTCCTCAAGTCAACTCTTTCTAGATTGTTATATCAAGGAGCTCCAATGAGATATAGTGGCGTGATCGTCAAGGCATTTGATGGTTCTCGCAAGACTGTGATTGGTGAAGTGGACCTTCTTGTGAAGATAGGTCCGAGTGATTTCCAGATTACTTTCCAAGTAATGGATATCCACCTGGCCTATAGTTGCTTGTTAGGAAGACCATGGACACATGAGGCAGGAGCCGTTACGTCGACATTACATCAGAAATTGAAGTTTGTCAAGAATGGAAAGCTTGTTATTATCAGTCGGGAGAATGCTTTCTTGGTAAGCCACTTGTCATCTTTCTCTTATGTAGAAGCTAAGGATAAGGTTGGAACTTTGTTCCAAGCTCTATCTATTGCTGAGGAAAAGAGAGTTGGGGCACCTATGTCCTCTTTCAAAGACGCTCAGAAGATTGTTGAAGACGGTATTTCTGATCAGTGGGGCCAGATGATAGAGGTTACTAAGAACCATAGCAGAGTCGGTTTGGGTTTCCAACGAGGAGCGTCTCAGATTAGAGATGAAGATGTGAAACCAAGTTTCCGTAGCGGAGGGTTCATTCATGGTAATGAGCAACACTTAGATGTCGTGATCGAGGATGATGAAGATGAAGACTGCACCAGTTTTGTGACGCATGGAAAAGCTTGCAACAATTGGATTGTTGTTGATGTCCCTGTTATCATGCATCGTTCTAAGTAATTGCTTTTATTGTTTTTTAAAATCCTTCTCCTATGCCTAAGGGAGAAGTGAACATTGTTGGCATCTTCAAATTTGATCATTAATAAAATTCAATTCTATTCATCTACATCTATGATGTTTTATTTTACTTTTTGCTTTTTCCGAAAAATGGTAATCACAAAAAACATAAACAAATAAATATATTATCCATCTGCATAACATTTGGCCACCAAATCACTTCTCTAAAATCAAAATATCAAATCATTATGCAGGTTGATTTCTAAACCCATTGAATACAATGATCCTACTCCTTCTCCAAATTTTGAATTCCCTGTGTTTGAGACCGAGGAAGGAAGTGATGAAGAAGTATCTGATGAATTATCTCGTCTACTTGAGCACGAGGAAAAAGCCATTCAGCCATTTGAAGAGCAGATTGAGTTAGTCAACTTGGATTCTGAAGATGATGTGAAGGAAGTCAAGATTGGGTCTCGACTATGTCCAGAAGTTAAGAAGGGGTTAATTGATCTTCTTCGAGAGTATTCAGATGTATTTGCCTGGTCCTATCAAGACATACCTGGGTTGGATTCTGAGATTGTGGAGCATAGATTTCCGTTGAAGCCAGAATGCCCGCTAGTCAAGCAGAAATTGAGGAGGACCCGTCCTGATAAGGCAGTAAAGATCAAAGAAGAAGTGCAGAAGCAGATCGATGTCGGTTTCCTTATTACTGCTGAGTATCCGCGGTGGGTGGCCAATATTGTGCATGTTTCGGAGAAAGATGGAAAAGTCTGCATGTGTGTTGATTATAGAGATTTGAATAAAGTTAGTCCAAAGATGATTTCCCTCTGCCACACATTGATATGTTAGTAGACAATACAACTAAATTCAAAGTCTTTTCATTTATGGACAAATTTTAGGGATATAATCAACTCAAAATGGCACCCGAAGATATGGAGAAGACCATATTCATTACATCCTGGGGAACATTCTGTTATAGAGTGATGTCTTTCGGTTTAAAGAATGCTGGCGCAACTTACCACAGAGCAATGACTACTCTTTTTCATGATATGATGGATAAAGAGATCGAAGTCTACGTTGATGATATGATTTCCAAATCCATTGATGAAGAGGAACATATTGAGCATTTGTTGAAGTTATTCCAGCGTTTGAGGAAGTACAAACTCCACTTTAATCCCAATATGTGTACTTTTGAAGTTCGTTCTGGCAAGTTGTTGGGCTTTATTGTCAGTGAAAAGGGTATTGAAGTTGATCCTGCCAAGGTTAAAGCAATACAAGAGATGCCTGCGCCCAAGACTGAGAAGAAAGTCAAAGGTTTTCTCGGACGCTTGAATTATATCTCTAGATTCATTTCACACATGACTGCCACATGTGCGCCTATATTCAAGCTTCTTCAGAAAGATCAATCTTGGTACTGGACTGAGGATTTCCAGAAAGCTTTTAACAGTATCAAAGAGTATCTGCTTGAACCTCCGATTTTGTCTCCGCCTGTCGAAGGAAGACCGTTGATCATGTATTTGATTGTGCTTGAAGAGAGTATGAGATGTGTTCTTGGTCGGCAAGATGAGACTGGAAAGAAAGAATATGTGATTTACTACCTCGGTAAGAAATTCACCGATTATGAGACTCGGCATTCTATGCTTGAGAAGACTTGTTGCGCATTGGCTTGGGTTGCCAAGCGTCTGTGTCAATATATGTTGAATCATACCACTTGGTTGATATCCAAAATAGATCCAATCAAGTATATTTTTGAGAAGCCTGCTTTAACTGGGAGGATTGCCCGTTGGAAGATGTTGTTATGAGAGTATGATATTGAATACCGATCTCAGAAAGCAATCAAAGGTAGTGTCTTGGCCGATCATTTGGCTCACCAACCAATTGAAGATTATCAATCAGTGCAGTATGCTATTCCCGATGAAGAGATTTTGTACTTGAAAATGAAAGATTGTGATGAACCATTGCTTGAAGAATGGCCATAACCTGGTTCTCGTTAGGGCATGGTATTTGATGGAGCTATTAATCAGTATGGTAGTGGCATTGGGGTAGTAATCATTACTCCTCAAGGCACGCATTTTCCATTTACAGCTAGATTGACTTTCAAGTGTACAAACAATATGGCTGAGTATGAAGCTTGCATTATGGGGCTTGAAGAGGCCATTAATCTCAGAATCAAGTATTTGGAAGTCTATGGAGATTCATCTTTGGTTGTGAATCAAATCAAAGGTGAATGGGAGACGAATCAACCTGGTTTGATACCGTATAGAGATTATGCGAGGGGGATTTCAACTTTCTTTACAAAGGTTGAGTTTCATCATATCCCTCGAGATGAAAATCGGATGGCAGATTCTCTTGCGACGATGGCTTTGATGATTATGGTGAAGTATTGGAATGAGGTTCCCAATTTGATTGTGATGCGTCTTGATAGGTCAGTTCATGTATTTGTTGTTGAAGAAGTCAAAGACGAGAAGCGGTGGTATTTTGATATCAAATGTTTCCTCCAAAGTCAGATTTACTCGCCTAGGGCATCTTTGAAAGATAAGAAGACTTTGAGAAGATTAGCCGGAAATTTCTACCTGAATGGTGATGTATTGTACAAGAGAAACTTTGATATGGTTCTGCTCAGATGCGTGGATAGACACGAAGCAGACCTGCTGATGGCTGAAGTCCATGAAGGTTCCTTTGGTCCTCATTCCAATGGACATGCTATGGCAAAGAGGATGTTGCGAGCAGGTTACTATTGGCTGACAATGGAATCTGACTGTTACAAGTTTGTGAAGAAATGCCACAAGTGTCAAATTTATGCAGATAAGATTCATGTTCCTCCGACACTGTTGAATGTCATTTCCTCCCTATGGCCCTTCTCCATGTGGGGAATTGATATGATTAGTATGATTAAGCCCAAAGCTTCGAATGAACATCATTTCATTTTAGTGGCAATTGACTACTTCACAAAGTGGGTTGAAGCGGCATCGTATGCGAATGTAACCAAGCAAGTTATTGTGAGGTTTATCAAGAATCAAATTATATTTCGTTATGGTGTGCCAAATAAGATCATTACTGATAATGGATAGAACTTGAACAATAATATGGTGGAAGCTCTTTGCAAAGACTTCAAGATTGCACATCATAATTCTTCTCCTTACAGACCTAAGATAAATAAGGTTGTTGAAGCTGCGAACAAGAACATCAAGAAGATTATCTAGAAGATGGTTGTGACGTATGGATTGGCATGAGATGCTCCCATTTGCTTTGCATGGGTATTGTACATCCGTCAGCACTTCAACAGGGGTAACCCATTTCTCACTTGTTTATGGCATGTAAGTTGTGCTCCCAGTAGAGGTGGAGATCCCATCATTGCGTGTCTTGATGGAAACCAAGTTGACTGAGGCTGAATGGTGTCAAACCAAGTTTGATCAACTGAATTTGATTGAAGAAAAGAGATTGACTGTTATGTGCCATGGTCAGTTGTATCAGTAGAGGAAGAAGAAAGCTTTTGATAAGAAGGTCATACCTCGTGTGTTCAGAGAAGGTGACCTTGTGCTAAAAAAGATTCTATCTTTCAAACCAGATTCTAGGGGAAAATGGACTCCTAATTATGAAGGCCCATATGTTGTTAAAAGAGCCTTTTCAGGTGGTGCTTTGATTCTTACTACTATGGATGGTGAAGAGTTCACTTGTCCTGTAAATGCAGATGCAGTCAAGAAATACTTCGCCTAAAAAGAAAAAAACATCTCGCTAAGTTGAAAACCTGAAAGGGCGGCTTAGGCAAAAAAGAGCTTCCTGGTGGATTGAAACCCGAAAAGGCGATCCAGGAAAAAATTAGAGACATAAAAAATAGAAAGAATCATCCCGATAAATTGAGTACCCCACCTTGGGGAAATTTATGCAAAAATTAGGGATTATGGCAAGTAACTGCGTCCTACTGATCTTCAGTTTTGAAGACATTCTTGAGCAAGTCGGTGAATTCTGATTCACCACCCCCGATGAAGCCGCCAAGAGCATTATGGACATCAAAAGTTGGTAGAAGGATTAGTGATGATTGTATTTAATGTAGCCATTTTCCATGTAAATTACCATTTTTCAACTTTTGTAAAGATCTATGGAGTCTTGTCATTTAGAGACTACCATTCCATTAAATAAAGTTGAGCTTTTTATCCAATTGTTTCTACTCTTGCTTAATTCAGCCAGATAGATTTAAATTTTATTATGATCATTTTTTAAATTAAATTTTAAATTAAAATCATATTTTCTTAAATATATAAAAGCAGTTATTTTAAGCAATCGGTATCATTTAAAGGAATATCAACAATAGTTTGAAAAGCGGTAAGCCCTAAATATGGAACATTATTGGTTCTCCCCAAGCAGTGTACATGATCCCCATTTTCATCCCCGACAGCATTTCACCAGCCGAGTTCTGTTGGTTTCCCAAGCCGAGTTTGTTGGCCTCCCTTGGGTTGTAGGCGTGTTATTTCGGCAGTTCGCATGGCTTCGGCAAAATTTTATCTCTCCGCAAGTCGTCAGGGTTACTTCTGATTTTGAGCAACTATTGTGTTTGTCCCCTGTAGGTTTGTTTCCCATTTGATATGGTGTTGACCTAAAAATCCCTGCAGAAGTTGTAACAGTTTCCTCAGCAGATCCTCTCCTTTCTTCCCCGGCCAGGGTTGAACCTTCGAGATGTTTGTTTCTCACCAGCAGTTGTTTCCCTTCTACGAGGATTGGCTAGGGGTTGTATCGAGGATTCAAATCAGTGACGCTTGTATCCTTTGTAATTGTCTTGTCTGCATAATCATCATATACATATACATATACACTCATATAATTTCATCATTGTATTATTTCACTTTATGACTCATTGTTCATTTTGATCCTCTGCTATGGTGGTATACTTTTTCCCCATGCAGATTCGGTTTATCTGTCCTCTTTCAATTGTAGAGTGTCAGCCCATTAAGTATAAAGACTTTAACCTTTATCCTTTCCCCACTGAGTTGTTTCCTCGTGGATGATCATTATTTCAGTTTCCTCCTTAGTTGATTATCTGGATGGAACCACTCCCTTTGAGTTATATCCTCATTAGGTCGAGTCTTTGATTGCCCGTTTCTTTCTAAATCTTATCTAGATAGATGCTTTTGGTCCCCTGAGAGCCTATTACCCAGTAACTGGTAATATTCTTCTCATGTTTGTCACTTTTGCCCAATACCCGACAAGAGCAACCTTTGTTTCCCCAGCGGATTCGTTTCCACGTCTCCCAGGAAGTATATCCTTAATATGTTCATCCTAACCGATGATGGATATGTTCTTCCCTTGCTTGAGTTTATCCTTGATATGTTCACTTTAACCGGTGACGGATATTCTCTCCTTTTGGTATTCTACCCAGTAACCAGTAGTTGTAATCCCTATTTTGTTCTCCAGAGAGTTAATCCTTGATATGCTCATCTTAACAGGTGACATATTTCCTTCTCTTTGTGGTCTTCTACCCAGTAACCGGTAGTTGTAATCCCTATTTTATTCTCTAGAGAGTTAATTCTTGATATGCTCATCTTAACCGGTGACGAATTTCCTTCTCTTTGCGGTCTTCTGCCCGGTAACTGGTAGATGTAAATCCTACTTTTCCTTCCTTTGCAGAGTTTATCCTTGATATGTTCATCCTAACCGGTGACGGATATTCTCTTTTTGGTATTCTATCCAGTAACTGATGATGTAATTCCTATTTCTCCCCTCAGAGATTATCCTTGATATGTTCATCCTAATCGATGACAGATATTCTATTTTCGGTATTCTATCCAATATTCGATAGTATAATCACTACCTTTTTCCAGGAAGTTTATCCTTGATATGTTCATCTTAACCGGTGATAGATATTCTCCCTAGAAATCCCCAAGCAAGTTTATTCTTGATATGTTCATCCTAGCTGATGACAGATTTTCTTTCCTCTGAGTCTATCCTTGATATGTTCCCTTTAACCAATGACAAATATTCTCTCTCTTTGGTCTTCTACCTAGTAACTGTTAGTTGTAAATCCTATTTTGTCTTTTCCCTAGCAGATTATTCTTACCCAGTAACCGGTAATGAATACACCTCCTGGTTTGCCCTCAGCGAGTCATCCTTGATATGTTTACCCTAACCGATAACGGATGTTCTCCTTGTCAAATTTTTGTTATCCCTTTACCCAGTAACTGGTAATGGATAATAGATTCATGCTCCTCCTGTGTTGAAGATCTTTTCTTCCCCAGTTGAGTTTGAGTGTGCATTTCCTTAGTGAAATCGATGTTTTTGTTTGGGTCGAGTATTTCGGCTTTGTTCTGATTTACCCGTTTCCCTTGCAGATGTTCCTTTTATTCCCCGGCCGAGTCTTTCCATTGATTTATTTTCATGGAAATCCCTTGAGTCCCCCCCGGTTGTTTTTAAGTCGTAGCCTGGCCTACGCATAACCCTTTTTCCCCAGAGTCTCTGTCTCCCCCGATGAGTTTTCCTTATGGAATGCATTATACTCATGTGGACTTTCAGTCTCCCCAGATTCTTTTCCTTTGTGGCAACATTTCCCCACAAAGATTTATTTCAACACTTCATATCATGTGCATCATGAGGTCTCTTATGGACCAAAATTTGTTTCTATATGTTGTTATTTAAGCCCATTTTACTGAGTCGATGCGAAGATTTTAACCTTCATCTCCTTAGTTAGAACGTCCTTAAATAGGGGCAGCTATAAGAGCCCAATTTTGACCCTAAGATCCCTCATGCTTTCTCATCATATGCATTAGCATTGAGATCACATCTTGGCATCCTCTTTACCTCTCATTGATTGGGTTTGCATTGGGAGAGGTCACCAAGCATCATGTGATTGTATCATACTTTGTATTTTATCATTTTTACTAACCAAAATACCAAAAATATGTCTTTGTATAAACTAACTTTTTTGTAGGTAGGGAATGTGCTCACCTTTGATATATTAAGCTCACATATAGAGTTTAAAACCCTCAATGCAAGGAGTTCAATAAAGAATTGGTTTACTATGGCTCTAAGCATCATATATGAATCTCTATGGTCTTCACATGTTATTTAGATCAAGAAACCATCAAGATTTTGGAGTTGGTTTGCCTTGGAAACCCTAATTCATCTGGGTATCTTGTGTAACTTCTTCAACAAGCTTCTTCAACAATTGATCCAATATTTCAAGGGATACTTCAAATTTCATCATATTATGCATATATCATCCTCCATGAGTTCCAAAAGTCAAGATAATGGAAAGCTAGCAAGTTGGTTCATGGTGGTTGACCAGAGGAATTCATCTGATCAAAACTGGGGTCCCTAGACCCTATCTCCTACAATTTTTGTCATATGAAAATTATTCCAAGAGAAAAGTTACTCTAAATGACATTCCAAACAACTTTCATGTTGAGGTCTAGATCTAGTTTTCTTTGGAACGTCATTTTTTATGGTGAAAGATTATAGGTCATTTTGTCTAAACCCTAATTTGGAGGTCAACTTCCCAAGGCCATAACTTGCTCAATTCTTATGATATGAAAGATTTCCAAGTTGAAAAATAAAATTCAATATTTATACTTCAACTTTGATGTTTATATTAAGAGCAAATTCAACTTTTATATGCATGTGATATGAGGATACATTATAGGTCATTTTAGACCAATGCCATTGAACAAGTGATATTTCTCAACTTCTAAAATGCATAACTCCTTAATATTATATCCAAATGAGGTCAAATTTGTGATAATTTTGAATTAAATTGAGAGAGCTACAACTTTTATGAAGTAACTTTTCTCATTTGAAGCTCACATAAAAAGTTAGCCAAGGAGGAATAAGTGGACATATGGCTTGACACTTAGATTTTTTTTTGACATGTTTGATTTTCCCAACTTCCACATCAAAATTTATCATGATACAAGCTTCAAATGAAAATTTTTTCAACATGACAGTTGTTCCTCTTGATCTAACCTTTTCAAAAAGTCCAATTTCATTCCATTTGGACAAAGTATGAGTGACTTGTGCCTGGCTTGAACATGGATGACCATTTGGCATAATTGAACTTGAAACTTTCATACACAATTGCATGGCTTACCAATGTGACTTCAGCAATGTTTGTACTCATTTGTGGACCTGAAGAGATGATTACATGGTCCTATCACACGCCCATGCACCCATGCAATATACATTGCTATTTTTGGAACTTTGATTTCAAGTGTGCATTTAGCAACCATATGGCTATAAATAGAGACCCTTGTGATCAGAATTAAGGACCCTGTGCGTCAACTTTGTATTCCAATCTCCAAAACCCTCCCATTCAAAGGATAACCTTGAGAATTTCCTTTAGAAATTGAGTTTGAATCGCACTGTTTTGAGATTCAAATCCCCAAGAGTCTTGTACCTTTTGCTGATTCATTTCCTTTCCATCAAGTGTCCTGAGCAAGATCAAGAGTCATTGGAAGCAAGATCGAGCGCATACATACCTTCATTGAAGGTATTTTCCAGAAATTTTCATCTCTTCGATTCTCACTCAATTCTTCATAATTATTCTTGATCTTTGGTTGTCTGAAGTCATACCAATGTAGGCAACAAGATTGAGTTGCTTTGAGGTCAAATCGAAGCAACTGAGATCATGGTCCTTAAAATTCAACTCCCTGTATCTTTCAACATACTCAGAGTTAGGAAAAATTGAGGCCAGATTCGAGCTCCTGAGCATTTTTACTTTAAATTCATGTCCTTCTTTTTAATTTTGGTGATGGTTGTGAGTGAACTAGTCAGGTGAAGCTCACCGGAGAAGGAGACTGAAGCTTTGGCTCCGGTGGTATGCTAGCATTCATCTGAACCACATGATCCATTTGAAATGTTTTAATCTCGTGCATTGGTTTTGCATACCATCCCTGCAGCGCTTTGACTTGTGTCCGTCATGGAACGCGCGCTGAGGACCGCTTGATCTGCCACCTCAATTAATGAGAGAGATCAAGTAGTCCACATTTTTTTCTATATTCTGATTTTCATTTTATTTGGTTTATTTTCATTAATTCATATTAATTTTAATATTGATCCAAAAAATAAGAGAGTTTCACCAAAAAAAAATCCACTTTCATTTTCTGAATTAAAATTATTTTTTGGATCATTATTAATATTTTTCATGATTATATTGTTTTTGTGAATATTTTTAATTGTTTGAAAATAGTTTTAAGTTTCCGAAATTAATGAAAAAATTTCTCCAAGGTCCTTTGACCTTGTTTGACCTATGATAAATCTCATGGCCATTTATTTGGTGTTCTGATGAGGTTTTAGGATTTTGACCAACCATAATTTAATTTAATGCATTATTTAATTGATTTTAATTGTTTAAATGCAAAATAAATTGTGTTGAGCTTTTGATATTGACTTGTTGAGTTTGGCTTGTGTTGTTGTGCCTTGTTTAAGGTTGATTTGACTTTGTTGAGTTATAATCATTGGATTTAGGGGATTGTTGAAATGTATATTTCATCTCCCAAAATGAATGAATGATTTTAATTTCATAAAAGTCCTCCTTTGACCAATTTGTGTTGATTCCATTCCCCCTCCCTTTTCATCTCAATCTCATTCTCTTCTCATTCATTTCATGGACCTATGATGTCTCTATATCCTAAGGCTAGTTGATTGCAAAATCAACATAAGTGTGGATGAGATTAGGACCACCCCTTTTGCATATTATTTTAAGTGTGGTATGTTTTAGGAGTATGGTTCATAATATCATATCTCTAACATGCGTTAACACTAAAATTTCTATTCCCCGACCTCAAATAGTTGTGACTTCTACATAAGTCCAATTACGATTGCTTAACATAACGTTAAATTGTTGACACAAAAGGATAGCATTCTAGTAAGTGAGATTGTAAGTCTCCCCTCTTTCATGGTATTGTGTGGAAACTTGACCTTTTTTCCTTCCTTTGGAAGATGTCTTGGTTCAAGGATCCATGCTTGTGAATAGTGGGTTGAGTGTTCTCCAAAGAATGACTTAAACAAAACAAAAGCAAAAGCAATGCTAACTTCTAATCAACTAACAACTAACATTTAATTTCAAGCCATTTACTTTTATGAACTTTAATTCTTAAGTCTTTATTCATTTGCCATTATTCATACCATTTAACTTGTTTACTTTAATGCCATTTTCACTTTGCTCATTTGAGCCTTATCTTGTGATTATATTGTGATTGCATATACTTGTTTGTGTTTGTGGTCTTTTGACCTTAATGTACATAATAACAACAAAAACCTTAAAAAAACATTTGTGCGGACTGTTGAATTTGCCTGAGACATTGGACTTAGAATTAGGCAATACTCCCTATGCAAAAGGATTTGGCAAATGCCAAATTTCATGAACTAAGTGCTTGTGAATTAAAACTTCATCGGATGCAAGTATTGTGATCCCATTTGAGTTCATCTGCTACTTAGTCTTATTGGAGCTGTTATTTTGAACCTGTGCCTAATGTCTATCTTTGAGTTCATCTGATGCATGGAAGATTATGAAGAAGATCATGGAGTTGCTAAGTTTGGATGTGGCTATCTTTATTTGATGCCTTACTCTCCACCTTGCTATTTGTGTATTGATATTGCTTGATTCTAAAGTCCAAGGGAAATATGGGTTTCTATATGACATTCTTGTCTATTGGATTGCAGCTCATTGGTCAGATCTTTTCAACTCTTAACTTTTAATTTATGCTTCAGATTAGTCTCTTCATCTCTTCCCCACTTCTTAAATTTCAAATCTCTCCCTCCTTTTAAAAATATTCTTTGTTTGTGATTTCTAAACTTATATCATATTGCAAATTAGAAACTTTGGTCTTATGCCATTGAATTTTTAAAACCCTTTTCTTAATCAAACTTATAAATGAACTTAACTATACTTGACTTAAAATTTCAAAAGACAAAAAGAACTAACATTCATTCAAACCTTTTTAGGCCTTTTGTGCCTTTGTTAAACTTAAATTTTTGTTAAAAGTAATGCATTCACATTGAAATTCTTACCACGAACTACGATATTTTGATCCCTCATTTTATGTTGGTACGTAGGCACAAGTCCTAAGGTCTTGTCAAACACAAAAATATAATTAATGAATTCTTTTCTCATCCCTCCACTCTATTTATTGCAAATATCATTTTATACAAAAATACATATGCACACAAGAAAGGGCTCCCTAGGAGTACCTAGGACACTTTGGGTGCTAACACCTTCCCTTTGTGTAACCAACCCCCTTACCTGTAATCTTTGGCATTTTATTAGTTTTGATTTAAAAACTTCTTATCTTTGGGTTTTGTTCGTATTTTTCCTTTTTCCCTTGGAAACAATAAAAGCGAGGTGGCGACTCTGGTTTTATTGATGTTAAGTTTATCCATAGCTTAATGGTCATGAATTTACCGCTACAAAAGCCATAAACCTCTTCTTTTGTTTTGGGTGCCGACATACTCTGGATTAGGGATGTTTGCGGTGCGGTTTGAACGGTTTTGGCACAAAAAGTCATTCGAATCGCAAGAGAAAAAAACATGTGATTTGGTTTGGTTGGATTTTAGAAATAAAATCAAACCAAACCAAACCAAACCAAAATTAATGTGGTTTGGTTTGGTTTTGTTGGTTCGTTTTTTACAAAAAAAAATTATTGAGCCATACATACACATGTAGAAGACAACATAACTTTATATTTAGTCATTCATACACTAACAAGTAACAACAAAATTCATCATATTTTGACAACAACTTCTCATTTAATATGTAAAAATCAGATTAGGAAAAAGTGGAATAATAAATATAAAACAATAGCATAAAACAATGTCAAAAACATTATAATGAAAAAAGTAGAGGAGATAAGAGATCGGTGAAGATGAAAAAGAAAGAACGTAACATATGAGAGATTAGACAAGAAGAGGTGTGATAAAAACTATTTTGGAAAAGAGAATTATTGCATAAAAATGAGTGGGTGAAAAAGAAAGAATATAAGAGAGTAAAGATTATATAAGAAGATTCAATATGTACTTAGCCAAGAAGACGCCATACTGCTATAAGAAATTTGAGAAGGCTGAAACTAAAATTCTAAGTGTGAGGAATATAAAATTGTTTGTAATCGTAAGGCTAAGGCATAATGGGTTTAGGTTTGGATGTTGTAGTACTCCAAAATTTTCCCTCCATTTTTTTATCTTTCCATCCAACCACTTGGCTTGGGGATCAGTTGCATACATTAACAACTCATTCATAGGCATCATTCATTCCATTAGTGGATCACCATAGATTTAAAATCCTTGGCTTGTGGAGCTAGGTTTTGCATGTGGAACAACTTCAAAAATGTGACTTGGACTTTCATCAAAGCATAAGGGATGTGAAACCTTAATTGCTTCAATAAGGTGTCATCTAAGAAGTCCTTGTGGGTTTTCAAAACCCTAATTCATGATGATATGATGATGGGACCCTATAGAGCTTCTCTGAGCTTTATCTTGTCTATCAAAACCCTAATGAGTGCTCATATATTGGAGTATTTGGTTGTGGAGTACCTGGTTTGATTCAAAGGGCTTATTTGAGGGGTAGGCCCCATGGAAACCCTGAGCAAGGAGGGTATGGTCTTATTGGACCTTGTGGCTTGACTTTCCATCTGGTGACCTCTAAAACCCTAATTTCTTGATCTTTGATTCATAAGACTTCATTATAGAATGCTTTGGCTATCGAAACCTTAATGTGGTCTCATTCTCCTTGGTGGACTTCCTAACCCTAGCTACAATTATTGTGTGCCTCACTCAGATTCTCATTTTGTTATGGCCTCGATATTGGTCCCACTCATCTGTGTTGGGGTCTCCTGGGAATATCCCAAGAGCTTGACCTTACAAACTTCGCCTACTCCCATCCATTCATCTGATCATGGTCATGATATATTTGCTTGGACCATTGGTTTTGTCTATGCCCTAGTGCTTTACATTCCATTGGTTTCGTTTAGGCTTTGTGGTTTTCTTGTATGTATCATTTGTGGCTCTTTATGAGATTGTAGTCAGGCCATTTCAAACATGTCTAAACCTAGGGGTGGAAAAACGGGCTCGGCCCGCGGGGCATGCCCGTTTTGCCCGCAATTTTGTGCGGGGCGGGCCAAGGATTTAGGCCCTCACCCTCAAATGTGTCCGCCCCGCCCCGCCCCGTTTTTTTCGCGGGCTTTTGCGGGCACATGTATTTACATAAATTTTTGCATTTTTAGGCTTAAAGAGTGCAGTGCCCGCGGGCTTTCCCAGGCCCGCATCCTCACCTATGACCGCCCCGCCCCGCCCCGTTTTTTTGTGGGCTTTTGCGGGGCAGGCCCAAATGGGGCGGGCAGGCCCGTTTTCCACCCCTGACTAAACCCATTCATTAAGTTCATCTTATGATCATTCAATTCAAGCCATTTCACACACCTTGTTCATACATTAAATCAATTATTTTCAATTGACCAATCACATTCATGTATCACCCATAAATTGATCATTACATACAAAAAAATGTAAAAGAAAAGAAAAGAAAGAAGCTTTGACCAAATGTTGACTTTGGTCAATAGTTGACTTTTTGGTCAACTTTGACCAAAGTCAACCCAAATGCTTTTCCACCCTAAACCACTAAGTGTCCAACCCTAGTTTCTATGTGAACTCTTCATGCTTACATGGTTACATATAACTTCATTTGCAAGCCAGTCATGATAATTTCCTTAAACCACCACCTTGACCTCCATGTTGGTTTCATGCCATCTTGTGGTCATATGTCATGCATAAACCATCAACTTTGAAGGTTTCTACATTAAACCACTAACAAACCAATTTTACACATTGTCATAAACCAAGTCATGCATTCATCTTCAATTTCATTACAATATTCATCTTCAATCCCATGTCCATTCAAATTTCAATCCCAAAAATTACAAGAAACTCAAAACTACATCTCAAACAATAACTCACATCCCATTATGCTACAATTATTGACAAAATTTCCAAGGCTAATTCATTCCAAAATATTTAAGACTAACACCAAAGTCAATAAATCAAAACTCCATTTCATGAGTATAAGCCATGATATTTATTCCATACATATCACATACCAATGTTACATACAACTACATTTAGGATAAGACTTGGATTCACATCAAATACATTTGGATTCACTATATAAGGTGTCATAAATATGATTTTAGTGGTGCTCATTTCTATCCATTAGATTTACGATAATCTTGGAGGATTATCTACTCATCGAATCCGCACGAACAGGTTCGTAAGAACAAAGATTCGAATGTGTTAGTATGGAAGCGAAATCGGGTCCTAGATATGGCATACAATACCACGGGTTAGCGTTCATTGCAGATATGGTTTTCTCTCCTCTAAATGATTGTTTCATGTGCACTGGCTTTAATGGCTATTATAGCGGTAAATTCATGACCATCAAGCTATGGATAAGCTGGACATCAATAAAACCAGAGTCGCCACCGTGCTTTTATTGTTTCCAAGGGAAAAGGGAAAAGTATGAACAAAACCCAAAAGATAAGAAGTTTTCAAATCAAAACTAATAAAATGCCAGAGATTACAGGTAAGGGGGTTGGTTACACAAAGGGAAGGTGTTAACATCCAAAGTATCCTAGGTACTCCTAGGGAGCCCTTTTTTGTGTGTATATGTGTTTTTGTACAAATGATGTTTGCAATAAATAGAATGGGGGGATGAGAAAATAATTCATTAATTATATTTTTGTGTTTGACAAGACCTTTGGACTTGTGCCTACGTACCAACATAAAATGAGGGATCAAAACCTCGTAGTTTGTGGTATCAATTTAAAGTGAGTGCATTGCTTTTAACAAAAATTTAAGTTCAACAAAGGCATAAAGGGCCTAAAATAATTTGAATGAGTGTTAGTTCTTTTTAGCTTTTGAAATTTTAAGTCAATTATAGTTAAGTTTATTTACAAGTTTATTTAAGAAAAGAGTTTGAAAATGCAGTGGCATAAGGCCAAAGTTTCTAATTTGCAATATGCTCAAAGTTTAGAAAACAAACACAAGCAAAGAAGATTTTTAAAAGGGGGAGATATTTTGAAATTAAAGAATTGGGAAGGAGATGAAGAGACTAATCCTAAGCAAAAATTTAAAAGTTGAGAGTTGAAAAGATCTGACCAATGGGCCGCAATCCAATAGACAAGAATGTCATATAGAAACCCAAATTTCCCTTGTACTTTAGAATCAAGCAATTTCAATACACAAATATCAAGATGAAGAGCAAGACATCAAATAAAGATAGCCACATCCAAGCTTGGCAACTCCATGATCTTCTTCCAAAATTTCCCATGTATCAGATGACTTCAAAGATGGCATAAGACACAGATTCAAAATAACAACTTCACCATAATCATGTTGCAGATGAACTCAAATGGATTTTCAATATTGTATCAGATGAATGTTTACTTCACAAGCATTTGGTTTCATGAAAGTTGGCATTGGCCAAGTCCTTTGCATAGGGAATGTTGCTTGATTCTAAGTCCAATAGTCTCAGATCAAACCAACAGTCCACACAAAATGTTTTTAGGGTTTTTTGTTCTTATTATGTACATTAAGGTCAGAAGACCAAACAAACAAACAAGTATATACAAACACAATATATCACAAAATATGACCCAAATGGGCAAAGTGAAAATAGCATTAAGGTAAACAAATTGAATGGTATGAATAATGGCAAATGAATAAAGCTTAAAAATTAAAGTGCATTAAAAGTAAATGACTTGAAATTAAATGTTAGTTGTTGGTAGATTAGAAGTTAGTATTGCTTTTGCTTTATTTAAGTCATTCTTTGGAGAACACTCAACCCACTTATCACAAGCATGGATCCTTGAACCAAAACATCTTCCAAAGGAAGGAAAAAATGTCAATTTTCCATAAAATACCATGAAAGAGGGGAGACTTACAATCTCACTAACTAGAATACTATGCCTTTTATGTCACAAATTTAGCGCTATGTTAAGCAATCATAAGTGGACTTATGTAGAAGTCACAACTATTTGAGATCGGGTAATAGAATTTTGGTGTTAATGCATGTTAGAGACATAGTATAATGGACTAAGCTCATGAAACATACCACACACAAAAAGAATATGCAAAATGGGGGACCTAATCTCATCCATACTTATGTTGATTTTGCAATAAACTAGTCTTAGGATATAAAGATATCATAGGTCCATGACATGAATGAATAAAGAAGGGGTATAAGATGAAGATGGATGGGGGATGGATTCAACACAATTTGGTTAAAGGAGGACTTTTACCAAATTAAGATCATTCATTCATTTTGGGAGATGGAATGTACATTCCATCAATCCCCTAAATCCAATTATCTTAACCTAACAAAGTCAAATCAACCTTGACCAAGGCCAAACAACACAAGTCAAACTTACCAAGTCAATTAAAATGGCTCTACACAATTAATTTGGAATTTAAACAATTAAACATAATAAAAATATGCATTAAATTAAATAATGGTTGGTCAATTTCCAAAAACCTCATAAAAACACCAAAGATATTGTCATGACATTTATCATAGGTCAAACAAGGTCAAAGGACCTTGGAGAAAACAATTCATAATTTTTGGAAACTTAAAAGTATTTTTAAACAATTAATAATATCCATAGAATCAATTAAATCATGAAAAATATTAATAATGATCCAAAAAAGAATTTTAATTCAGAAAATGAAAGAGGATTTTATTTTTAAAAAATATGGTGAAACTCTCATATTTTTTGGATCAATATTAAAATTAATATGAATTAATGAAAATAAAGGAAATAAAATGAAATTCAAATATTCAGAAAAATGTGGACAACTTGATCTCCCTCATTAGTTGAGGTGGCAAATTAAGTGGATCAAAACGTGCGTTCCACCATGTACACGAGTCAGCGCATCACACAGATGGTATTTAAAACTAACGCTCGTGATTAAAACATAATGGAATGATCATGTGGCTCTAGACAGTCCAGCTCATCACCAACGCAACACACCGGTCATCTTCTCAGACGACCTTGGTCGGACTGGTCCACTCATCACCATCACAAAAATGAAAAAGAAGGACATGATTTCAAAGTAAAAATGGCACTGATCACGAATTTGACCTCAATTCATCCTAACTCCAAGTATATTGAGAGATACATGAAGTTGAAATTTGAGGTACATGATCTAAAATGCTTCGATTTGACCTCAAATCAACTCAATCTTCTTTCCTACATTGGTAGGACTCCAGACAACCAAGGATCCAAGAGAATTTATGAGAATTGAGAGAGAATCGAAGAGAAGAAAAAATCTAGAAAATACCTTCAATATTATGTAGAACTCGATTGCTCTTGCTTTGATTCTTGCTTAATCTCACTCAGGAAGCTTGCAGAAGTGGTTTAGAATTGAACAGAAGCTTTGGATCCAACAGTTGTTTCCCTCTTTTATGGATTAGCTAGGATTTGTACCGATGATTCAGATCAAAGACGTTTTGTATCCTTTGTGATTGTTTTGTCAGCATAATCATCATATATATACATATACATGTACATATACACTCATATAACTTCATTATTGCATTATTACGCTTTGTGATTCTTTCTCGTGATTTTATTCTTGTGATGGTGGTACTTTATCCCCATCCAGGTTTGGTGTGTCTGTCCTCCCTCAATTGTAGAGTGTCAGCCCCTTAAGCAGAAAGACTAATCTTTCTCATTTCCCTACCGAGTTATTTCCTCGTGGATAATTATTATTTCAGCTTCCTCCCCAGTTGATTATCTTGATGGAACCACTCTCCTTGAGTTATATCCTTATTGGGTTGAGTCTTGATTGACGGTTTCTTTCTAGATCTTGCCTAGATAGATATTTTTGGTCCCCTAAGAGTCTATTACCCAGTAAATGGTAGTATTCTTCTTAGTTTGCAATTTGTTACTTCTCGCCCAATACCCGACAAAAGTAACCCCTTTTTCTCCCCAGCGGATTCGTTTTCACGTTTCCTCAGGAAGTATATCCTTGATATGTTCATCCTAACCGACGACATATATTTTATTCCCCTGCTTTGAGTCTATCCTTGATATGTTCATCCTAACTGGTGACGAATATTCTCTTTGATGGTATTTTACCCATTAAAAAGGTAGTTGTACTCCCTATTGGTTCCCCAGAGAGTTAATCCTTGGTATGTTCATCCTAACCGATGACGAGTTTCCTTCTCTTTGTGGTCTTCTGCCCAGTAATCAGTAGTTGTAAATCTTGCTTTTTGCCCCCCTTGCAGAGTTTATCCTTGATATGTTCACTTTAACCGGTGACGGATATTCTCTTTGTGGTTTTCTATCCAGTAACTGATAAAGGTAATCCCTATTCTTCCCCTGGGAGTCTATCCTTGATATGTTCATCCTAACCGGCGACGGATACTCTCTTTAATGGTATTCTATCCAGCATTCGATAGATGTAATTCCTACTTTTTTGTTCAGGCGGTTTATCGTTGATATGTTCATCCTAACCGATGAAGGATATCCTCCTTAACATCCCCAGGCAAGTTTATCCTTGATATGTTCATCTTAATCGATGATGGATTTTTTTTCCTTTGAGTTTATCCTTGATATGTTCACTTTAAACGGTGACAGATATTCTCTCTTTTTGGTCTTCTGCATAATAACCGGTAGTTGTAAATCTTATTTTTTAGCTTTTCCCCAGCAAGTTTATTCTTACCCAGTAACCGGTAGTGAATACACCTCCTGGTGGCCCTCAGCGAGTCATCCTTGATATGTTTACCCTAATCGGTAACGAATGTCCTCCCTGTCAGATTTTATTATCTCTGTACGTAGTAACTGGTAGTGGATAATATATTTCTACTCCTCCTGTGTTGAAGATTGTTTCTTCCCCAATTGAGTTGAGTGTGCATTTCCTTAGTGAAATCGGTGTTCCTGCTCGGTTCGAATATTTCAGTTTTATTCTTATTTATCCGTTTCCCCTACAGATGTCCACGAGTAAACTTACTTTAAATGACATTCTAAACAACTTTCATGTTGAGGTCTAAATCTAGTTTTTCTTGGAAAGCCATTCTTTATGGTGAAAGATTATAGGTCATTTTG
The DNA here is from genome assembly GCF_024323335.1 of Lathyrus oleraceus. Lineage (NCBI taxonomy): Eukaryota > Viridiplantae > Streptophyta > Magnoliopsida > Fabales > Fabaceae > Lathyrus > Lathyrus oleraceus. The sequence continues at coordinate 127,912,568 of NC_066583.1, forward strand.
TCTAAACCCTAATTTGGAGGTCAACTTCCCAAGGCCATAACTTGCTCATTTTTTATGAGATGAAAGATTTCCAAGTTTCAAAATCAAATTCAATGTGTATAATTCAACTTTTATGTTTTTAGGAAGAGATAATTCAACTTTTATGTTTTTAGGAAGAGATAATTCAACTTTTATGAGCATGTGATATGAGGATACATTATAGGTCATTTTGGACAAATACCATTGAACAAGTGATTTTCCTCAACTTCAAAAATGCATAACGCATTCATCACAAATCCAAATGAGGTCTAATTTGTGACCGTTTTGAAGGATTTTGAAATATCTACAACTTTGATGAAGACACTTTTCTTATTTGAATCTCACATAAAATGTTATCCAAGGTAGAATAAGTGAACATATGGCTTGACACTTAGAAAAAATTTTGATATGTTAAAATTTCCAAACTTCCACCTCAAAATTCATCATGATACAAGATTCAAATGGAAAAGTGTTCAACATAAGAGTTGTTCCTCTTGATCTGACCTTTCCAAAGAGTCCAGTTTCATCCATTTTGGACAAGGTTTGAGTGGTCTGCGCATGGCTTGAACATGGCATCATCATTTGGCAAAGATCAAACTTCGAACAACTCTACACATTTTCCTTGCATTCCAAGTTGGATTCAAACTCAATTACACTTGATTATGGACCTAATTGAGTGACTTCATGGGCTTGCACACGTCCATGCAAGCATGCATCATCCATTGCCAAATTTGGAAGTTGAATTTGAAGGTGCAAATATCACTTGCTACAGCTATAAATAGGGGCCTCTAGCATCAGAATTAAGGACCCTTGTGCGCCAGCTTTGCTCCAATACCTCAAACCCTCACATTTAAAAGGAGAAACCTGAGAATTTTCTTTGAAAATTGAATTTAAATCTCATTATTTGGAGATTCAAAGGATCGACCCTAGCTGGGAAAGAAAAGAGGAGATCTGCTGAGGAAACTGCTACCAATTCTGCGGGGAATTTTAGGTCAACACCATTTCAAATGGGAGACAACCCTTCAGGGAAAAAACCATAAATAACCACTCGGAAACCAAGAGGAAACTCTGGCTGGGAGCGAATCTGATGGCGACTTGCGGGGAAACCAAAGTTCTGCCAAAACTGATGCAAACTGCTACAACGAAATGCATGCACTCAGTTGGGGAAGAACCATAAATCAACTGGGGACAACGGTGAATTAACAGCTAAGGAAATCAACAGACACCGGGTGTTGAATATGCTGTCGGGGATGAAAGAGGAGCCACACCTACTGCTTGGGGAGAACCAATAATGCTCCACACTTAGGGCTTACTACTTTTAGACCACTGTTGATATTCCTTTTAAATGAAATTGATTGCTTAAAATTAATGCTTTTATATGTTTAAGAAAACATGGTTTTAATTAAAATTTTAATTTAAAAAATGATCATAATGAAATTTAAAACTATTTGGCTGAATTAAATAAGAGTAGAAACAATTAGATAAAAGTTCAACTTTATTTAATAGAATGGTAGTCTACAAATGAGAAGACTCCATAAATCCTTTACAAAAGTTGAAAATGGTAATTTACATGGAAAAGGGCTACATCAAATACAATGATCATTAATCCTTCTACCAACTTTTGATGTCCACTGTGCTCTTGGCTGCTACCGGGGCTCAGAATCCGACGATGTGCTCAATAAAGTCTTTAAAACTGAAGATCAACAGGCTGCAGTTATTTGCCATAATCCCTAATTTTTGCATAAATTTCCCCAAGGTGGGGTACTCAATTTATCAGGATAACTCTTTATGTTTTATGTCTCTAACTTTTGCCTGGATCGCCCTTTCGGGTTTTCAATCTACCGAGACACTCATTTTTTCCCAAGCCGCCCTTTCGTGTTTTCAATTTAGTGAGCTGTTCTTTTCCTTTTTTAGGCGAAGTATTTCTTGACTGCATCTGCGTTCATAGGACGAGTGAACTCTTCACCATCCATAGTTGTAAGAATCAAAGCACTGCCTAAAAAGGCTCTCTTAACAACATACGAGCCTTCATAATTAGGAGTCCATTTGCCCCTAGAATTTGGTTTGAAAGATAGAACCTTCTTGAGCACAAAGTCACCTTCTCTAAACACACGAGGTCTGACCTTCTTATCAAAAGCTTTCTTTATTCTTTGCTGGTATAACTGACCATGACACATGGCAGTCAACCTCTTCTCTTCAATCAAATCCAGCTGATCATACCTGGTCTGACACCATTCAACCTTAGTCAACTTGGCTTCCATCAGCACACGCAATGATGGGATCTCAACCTCTACGCGAAGTATAACTTCCATACCATATATAAGAGAGAAAGGGGTTGCCCCTGTTGAAGTGCGGATGGATGTACGATATTCGTTCAAAGCAAATGGGAGCATCTCATGCCAATCCTTATATGTCACAACCATCTTCTGAATAATCTTCTTGATGTCCTTGTTTGCAGCTTCAACAGTCCCATTCATCTTAGGTCTGTACGGAGAAGAATTATGGTATGCAATCTTGAAGTCTTTCCAAAGAGCTTCCACCGTATTGTTATTCAAGTTCGATCCATTATAAGTAATGATCTTACTTGGCACACCATAACGATATATAATCTGATTTTTGATAAAGCTCACAATAACTTGCTTGGTTACATTTTCATACGATGCCGCTTCAACCCATTTTATGAAGTAGTCAATTTCCACCAGAATGAAACGATGTCCATTTGACGCTTTGGGCTCAATCATACAATTCATATCAATTCCCCACATGGAGAAGGGCCATGGGGACGAAATGACGTTCAACAGTGTCGGAGGAACATGAATCTTATCTGCATATATTTGACACTTGTGGCATTTCTTCACAAACTTGCAACAGTCAAATTCCATTGTCAGCCAATAGTAACCTGCTCGCAACATCTTCTTTGCCATTGCATATCCATTGGAATAAGTACCAAAGGAACCTCCATAGACCTCAGCCATCAATAGGTATGCTTCGTGTTTATCAACGCATTTGAGCAGAACCATATCGAAGTTTCTCTTGTAAAGCACATCACCATTCAGGTAGAAGTTGTCGGCTAATCTTCTCAAAGTCTTCTTATCTTTCAAAGATGCCCCAGACGGGTAAATCTGACTTTGGAGGAAACACTTGATGTCGTAGTACGACGACTTCTCATCTTTGACTTCTTCAACAATAAACACATGAGTTTGCCTATCAAGGTGCATCACAGTCAAGTTGGGAACCTCGTCCTAATATTTCACTACAATCATTGAAGCCAATGTTGGAAGCGCATCTGCCATCCGATTTTCGTCTCGAGGGATATGATGAAACTCAACCTTTGTAAAGAAACTTGAAATCCTCCTCGCATAATCTCTATATGGTATCAAACCGGGATGATTCGTCTCCCATTCTCCTTTGATTTGATTTACAACCAAAGTTGAATCTCCATAGACGTCCAAGTATTTGATTCTAAGATTAATGGTCTCTTCAAGCCCCATAATGTAAGCTTCATATTCTGCCATATTGTTTGTACACTTGAAAATCAATCTAGCTGTAAACGAAAAATGTGTGCCTTGAGGAGTAATAATCATTGCCCCAATGCCATTACCATATTGATTAACAACTCCATCAAATACCATTCCCCAACGGGAACCAGGTTCTGGCCCTTCTTCAAGCAATGGTTCATCACAATCTTTCATTTTCAAGTACAAAATCTCTTCATCAGGAAAATCATATTGTACTGACTGATAATCTTCAATATGTTGGTAAGCCAAATGGTCAGCCAAGACACTACCCTTGATTACTTTCTGAGATCGGTATTCGATATCATACTCTGATAACAACATCTGTCAACGGACGATCCTCCTAATTAAAGCAGACTTCTCAAATATATACTTGATTGGATCCATTTTGGATATCAACCAAGTGGTATGATTCAACATATACTGGCGCAGACGCTTAGTAGCCCAAGCCAATGCGCAACAAGTTTTCTCAAGCATAGAGTATCGAGTCTCACAATTGGTGAACTTCTTACCGAGGTAGTAAATTGCATATTCTTTCTTTCCAGTCTCATCTTGCTGACCAAGAACACAACCCAGACTCTCATCAAGCACACTCAAATACATGATCAATGGTCTTCCTTCCAAAGGTGGAGACAGAATCGGAGGCTTAAGCAGATATTCCTTGATACCGTCAAAAGTTTTCTGGAAATCTTCTGTCCAATCATAAGACTGATATTTCCGAAGAAGCTTGAATATAGGTGCACATGTGGCAGTCATGTGTGAAATGAATCTTGAGATATAATTCAAGCGGTCGAGAAAACCTCTGACTTGCTTCTCAGTTTTGGGCGCAGGCATCTCTTGTATTGCTTTGACCTTGGCAGGATCAACTTCAATACCCTTCTCTCTGACAATAAATCCCAACAACTTACTAGAGCGAACACCAAATGTACACTTATTGGGATTCAAATGGAGTTTGTACTTCCTCAAATGCAGGAATAGCTTCAACAAATGCTTAACATGCTCCTCTTCATCAATTGATTTAGCAATCATATCATCGACATAGACTTCGATCTCTTTATGCATCATAACATCAGAAGATCTGGCCGCAGGTGCGTACTTCCTTCGAATGTGTCGGATCTCGGTCTCAAAAGAAGTCTTCATCTGAGTCTTTTCGAGGACAAGCTGATCAACAATCTTCTTCCAAGCAACGGAAGGCTGAGGCATACTAAAGGAAGATGAAAACTCTGGTTCTCTCTGCCTCTTCGCCACTCGGTCTTCAAGTAGCTCAATAAGTGCATCTTTGTCCTTAGACTCAAGCTGCAACTCCTCATGCTTTCAGCTCAAAGCATGGAAACACTCTTCCCACATGTCCTTTTCTTGATTAATCTTAGCAAGCGCGTATTCCAACTCCTCTACATCTTTGTTAGGGAGAGTTAATGGCTCAGCCACAACCATAGACATAGGTCTTTCACAAGCATAAGGTATCTTAAATTCCAAAGCTCTCTTCTTCACCCAAAGAGTGTAAGATTCCAAAGATACACAATTGCACGGACCAAGCTCGGATCTTCCTTTCCTATGCATATTATTCCAAGCATGCACAATCTTATGCTTTAAATGTTGGGGATCTTTACCCTCTTGATAGAAAATACCTTCTAACAAAGTGTTATTAGGTTTATCTCTCAAGGGGAACCCAAGTTGACGACGAGCGAAAGCTGGGTTGTTGTTAATTCCTCCTTGTGTACCAATGAGAGGCATATTAGATGATTCACCATAACAATTGATAATATCCAAACTGCTCAATGAAGGTTCAAGCGAAACTATATCATCATTGGTGAGAGACATAAGTCTCTAAGACCACCGTAGACATTGTTTGTTCTCTATAAAAGCAGGCGTCTGAGGCAAGTGCGAAATAACCACTTCTACAGAAGAGGAACACAGCATACAATCGTTCCACCACCCTTAGAATTCCTTAGATGAAAGGAGAAGTACATATCTCCTAATAAAGTAGGCACAAGATTCTCAATCAAGAAAATTCTAATGGCGTTAACATCAGCAAAACTGTCAATGTTAGGGAACAAAGCCAAACCATAGATGAGCAACACAAATATAGCTTCAAAAGCATCCACACTACCGGCCTGAGCAAAGGCAGTAGCTTCCTTGATGATGGACTCATAAGTCAACCCAAACAATCCTCATTTCTTCACCCAATGAGCTTCTATCTCAGACTTCTTCAAGTTAAAGGCTTCAGCAATAAGATGAGATCTGGGAATCTCTTCCAATCCACTAAAGGTCACTTTGTTAGAAACAGGCACTCCCAATAGATAGACATACTCCTCTACTGTAGGCACAAGTTGATAATCAGGAAAAGTGAAGCAACAGTAAAGAGGGTCATAGAACTGAACTAACACACTTAAGAGTCCTTCAACCATATCAGCAGACAAGATAGATAGAAGCTTCCCATGATGTTCTTTGAAGTCCAAGGGTTATAATACAAAAGATGCTAACTTCCTTGACTCTTTCAAATCGGGACATCTAAAACTGTACTTCTTAGTGTTCATTCATCCACAATCCATGGTCTGAAAGTATTTGCAAATAACACCTCAGTTCCTTGAAATTTTTGTGTAATGAATGTTATGATGCACATGGATGAATGGATGCAAAAATCACAAACAAGGGATCACACACAAGGAAAACAAACAAAGGTCAAGGGATGAATCAAGTCACTGTCAAGATCAATCATCCATTTTGGTGGATTATGGTTTTCACCTTATCAACACCCAAGTTCCATTGATATTGACAAGACTTGATTATATCAACCAAGAATCAAGGGTTTGTTGTGAGTCACGAGCATGGAGTCTGGTTAAGAACCATCCCAAAGGAGTGAACTAAGGATAAAAACCTGTAGATCATGTTCTAAAAAAGTTCCCAGAGTCTTAATTCCATCTATCGGGTATTACAGCCAGGTTAGGATGACTGACTCATCAACCTGTAATATTCTTAAGAGAAACTCTTCCGAGTGTAGTATCGTGTAACAACTGTTATCAAGTTTACACTTGAACAGTCTCCGCACTTTGTCCTAAATAGGCCAAGAGGGGTTAAATGTTCTATGGTCCTCAGCTTCTCGGACCCCAAATTAGAGATAGTAATGCCTAACCACAAATAACTTGTGTGACATTACTAACTCCAAAAGAGTCTCCACTGAGTAGATGGGTCTCAAGCCAACTTTTTAAGGACTACTCCATACAATTCGAACATGACTATATCATCCTCCTATCTTAGTTGCACTAAAGTTTGGGTTAGAACTTATCTCACCACTCAGAGATCACCAAGAACAACAAGCAGATTATATCATACAAACAAATATACATACATCAAATATACAATTATACACACAAAAAAAAGTAGGCTAAACCCACTGGAGACTACTCCCCAGCAGAGTCGCCACTTAATTTCTGTAGCGGTAAATTCATGACCATCAAGCTATGGATAAGCTAGACATCAATAAAACCAGAGTACAAACAAAACCCAAAATATAAGAAGTTTTCAAATCAAAACTAATAAAATGTCAAAGGTTACAGGTAAGGGGGTTAGTTACACAGATGGGAGGTGTTAGCACCCAAAGTGTCCTAGGTACTCTTAGGGAACCCTTTTTTGTGTGTATATGTGTTTTTGTACAAATGATGTTTGCAATAAATATAATGGGGGATGAGAAAAGAATTCATTAATTATATTTTTGTGTTTGACAAGACCTTCGGACTTGTGCCTACGTACCAACATAAAATGAGGGATCAAAACCTCGTAGTTCATGGTATCAATTTCAAAATGAGTGCATTGCTTTTAACAAAAATTTAAGTTCAACAAAGGCATAAAAGGCCTAAAATAATTTAAATGAGTGTTAGTTCTTTTTGGCTTTTTAAATTTTAAGTAAAGTATAGTTAAGTTTATTTACAAGTTTATTTAAGAAAAGAGTTTGAAAATGCAATGACATAAGGTCAAAGTTTCTAATTTGCAATATGGTCAAAGTTTAGAAAACAAACACAAGCAAAGAAGATTTGTAAAAGGGGGAGAGATTTTGAAATTAAAGAAATGGGAAGGAGATGAAGAGACTAATCCTAAGCAAAAATTTAAAAGTTGAGAGTTGAAAAGAGCTGACCAATGAGCTACAATCCAATAAACAAGAATGTCATATAGAAACCTAAATTTCCCTTGGACTTTAGAATCAAGCAATATAAATACAAAAGTAGAAAGATGAAGAGCAAGGCATCAAATAAAGATAGCCACATCCAAGCTTAGCAACTCCATGATCTTCTTCCAAAATTTCCCATGTATCTGATGACTTCAAAGATGGCATAAGACATAGGTTCAAAATAACAGCTTCACCATGATCGTGTTGTAGATGAACTCAAATGGATTTTCAATATTGTATCAGATGAATGTTTACTTCACAAGAATTTGGTTTCATGAAACTTGGCATTGGCCAAGTCCTTTGCCTAGGGAATGTTGCCTAACTCTAAGTCCAATAGTCTCAGATCAAACCAACAGTCCAGACAAAATATTTTTAGGGTTTTTTGTTCTTATTATGTACATTAAGGTCAGAAGACCAAACAAACAAACAAGTATATACAAACACAATATATCACAAAGTATGGCCCAAATGGGCAAAGTGAAAATAGAATTAAAGTAAACAAATTGAATGGTATGAATAATGGCAAATGAATAAAGCTTAAAAATTAAAGTGCATTAAAAGTAAATGACTTGAAATAAAATGTCAGTTGTTAATTAATTAGAAGTTAGTATTGCTTTAGCTTTATTTAAGTCGTTCTTTGGAGAACACTCAACCCACTTATCACAAGCATGGATCCTTGAACCAAGACATCTTCCAAAGGAAGGAAAAAAGGCCAAGTTTCCACATAATACCATGAAAGATGGGAGACTTACAATCTCAGTAACTAGAATGTTATGCCTTTTGTGTCACAAATTTAGCGCTATGTTAAGCAATCGTAATTGGACTTATGTAGAAGTCATAACTACTTGAGGTCGGGCAATAGAATTTTGGTGTTAATGCATGTTAGTATAATGGACATAAAAAGAATATGCAAAATAGGGGACCTAATCTCATCCATACTTATGTTGATTTTGCAATCAACTAGCCTTAGGATATAGAGATATCATAGGTCCATGACATGAATGAATAAAGAAGGGGAATGAGATGAAGAGGGGGGGGGGGGGATGGATTCAACACAAATTGGTCAAAGGAGGACTTTTACCAAATTAAGATCATTCATTCATTTTGGGAGATGGAATACACATTCCATCAATCCCCTAAATCCAATGATCTTAACCTAACAAAGTCAAATCAACCTTGAACAAGGCCCAACAACACAAGTCAAACTTACCAAGTCAATTAAAATGGCTCTACACAATTAATTTGACATTTAAACAATTAAAAATAATAAAAATATGCATTAAATTAAATAATGGTTGGTCAATTTCCTAAAACCTCATCAAAACACCAAAGAAATGGCCATGAGATTTATCATAGGTCAAACAAGGTCAAAAGACCTTGGAGAAAAAATTTCATAATTTTTGGAAACTTAAAAGTGTTTTTAAATAATTAAAAATATCCATAAAATCAATTAAACCATGAAAAATATTAATAATGTTCCAAAAAATGATTTTAATTCAAAAAATTAAAGAGGATCCAAACGCGTGTTCCACCATGTACACGAGTCAGCGCGCCACACAAATGGTATTTAAAACTAACACTCGTGATTAAAACATAATGGAATGATCATGTGGCTCTAGATAGTCCAGCTCATCACTGGCGCAAAACACCGGTCATCTTCTCAGGCGACCTTGGCCGAACTGGTCCACTCATCACCATCACAAAAATGAAAAAGAAGGATATGATTTCAAAGTAAAAATGGCACTGATCACGAATCTGACCTCAATTCATCCTAACTCCAAGTATATTGAGAGATACATGGAGTTGAAATTTGAGGTACATGATCTGAGTTGCTTCGATTTAACCTTAAAGCAACTCAATCTTGTTGCCTATATTGGTAGGACTTCAGATAACCAAGGATCCAAGAGAATTGATGAGAATTAAGAGAGAATCGAATAGAAGAAAAGATCTAGAAAATACCTTCAATATTATGCAGAACTCGATTGCTCTTGCTTGATCTCACTCAGGAAGCTTGCATAAGTGGTTTAGAATTGAACAGAAGCTTTGGATCCCTGGATTTTGAATCTCCAAACAGTGAGATTCAAACTCAATTTTCAAATAAAATTCTCAGGTTTCTCCTTTCAAATGTGAGGGTTTTAGGTATTGGAGCAAAGTTGGCGCGCAAGGGTCCTTAATTCTGATGCTAGAGGCCCTATTTATAGCTGTAACAAGTGATATTTGCACCTTCAAATTCAACTTCCAAATTTGGCAATGGATGATGCATGCTTGCATGGGCGTGTACAGGCCCATGAAGTCACTCAATTAGGTTCATAATCAAGTGTAATGGAGTCTGAATGCAACTTGGAATGCAAGGCAAAAATGTGTAGAGCTGTTTGAAGTTTGATCTTTGCCAAATGATGATGACATGTTCAAGCCATGTGCAGACCATTCAAACCTTGTCCAAAATGGATGAAATTGTACTCTTTGGAAAGTTTAGATCAAGAGGAATAACTCTTATATTGAATAATTTTCCATTTGAGGCTTGTATCATGATGAATTTTGAGGTGGAAGTTTGAAAATTTTAACATATAAAAAAAAATCTAAGTGTCAAGCCATATATATGTTCACTTATTCTACCAATCTGTGGGGAATTTTAGGTCAACACCATAAAAATGGGAGACAACCCTACAAAGAATAATCATAACAAAAACTGCTCAGAAATCAGGAGGAAACTCTGACTGGGAGCAAGTTGAATGGCGATTGGTGGGGAAACCAATGTGATCTACTGGGGAAGATTAACCACCTCTAAAGATCAACCCTGCTGAGGAAATACGAACTTCATTGTGGATGTACAAACTCTGCTGGGGAAGGCAAAAACTCTGTCGGGGAAAACAACACGCCGCAGGGTATCTGAATCAACCAACTCAGTTAGGGACGAGTAAAGGAATTCCACTGAGGATCAAACACTCCGCCGAGGAACTGAATCAACACAAACGTCTAGGGATACCCGAAGGATTAACTGCTTGGGGAACCTCTGATGTTTCACACTTAAGGACTTGCTATCCATTGAAATGTTGTTGATATTCCTTTTACTTGCTTTGGAAAAATTCTTGCTTTTATATATTTAAGAAAAAACTCGATTTTGATTTAAAAATTTAATTTCAAAATGATCATAATAAAATTTAAAACTATTGGCTGAAGTAAATAAGAGTAGAATTAATTTGGATAAAAGCTTAACTTTATTTAATGAAATGGTAGTTTGTAAATGACAAGACTCCATGGATTTTTTACAAAGTTGAAAATGGTAATTTACATGGAAAAAGGATTACATTGAATACAAATGATCCTTAATCCTTCTACCAACTCTTGATATTCACTGTGCTCTGGACCACTGTTGGGGATGAACTGATGTCAACCCTTGTGATCAAACAAGTCTTCAAAATCTGAAGATCAGCAGAATGCAGTTACTTGCCATAATCCCTAATTTTTGCATAAGTTGCCCCAAGGTGGGGTAATCAACTTATCTGGAAATTCTTTTTGTTTTATGTCTCTAATTTTTGCCTAGATCGCCCTTTCGGGTTTTCAATCCACCGAGACGCTCATTTTTGCCTAAGCCGCCCTTTCGGGTTTTCAACTTAACGAGTTGTTCTTTTATTTTTTAGGCGAAGTATTTCTTGATTACATCTGCGTTCACGGGACGAGTGAACTCTTTACCATCCATTGTTGTAAGAATCAATGCGCCACTTGAAAAGGCACTCTTATCAACATATGGGCCTTCATAATTAGGAGTCCATTTTCCTATGGAATCTGGCTTGAACGTCAAAATCTTCTTGAGCACAAGGTCACCTTCTCTGAACACTCGAGGTCTGACCTTTTTATCAAAAGCTTTCTTCATCCTTTGCTAATACAACTGACCATGACACATGGTAGTCAATCTCTTCTCTTCAATCAAACTCAACTGATCAAACCTGGTCTGACACCATTCGGCCTCAGTTAACTTGTCTTCCATGAGCACACGTAATGAAGGAATCTCAACCTCTACGGGAAGCACTTCTTCCATACCATAAAAAAGAGAGAAAGGGGTTGCCCCTGTTGAAGTGCGGATGGATGTACGATACCCATGTAAAGCAAAAGGAAGCATCTCATGACAATCCTTATATGTGACAAGCACGTTTCGGATAATCTTCTTGATGTTCTTGCTCGCAGCTTCAACAACCCCATTCATCTTGGGTCTGTAGGGAGAAGAATTATGATGTGCAATCTTGAAGTCCTTGCAAAGAGCTTCCACCATATTGTTATTCAAGTTTGATCCATTGTCAGTAATGATCTTACTTGGCACACCATAACGACATATAATCTGATTCTTGATAAACCTTACAACAACTTGCTTGGTCACATTTGCATACGATGTCGCTTCAACCCATTTTGTGAAGTAGTCAATTGCCACTAAAATGAAACGATGTCCATTTGAAGCTTTGGGCTCAATCATCCCAATCATATCAATTCCCCACATGGAGAAGGGCCATGGGGAAGAGATAACATTCAATAGTGTCAGAGGAACATGAATCTTATCAGCATAAATTTGACACTTGTGGCACTTCTTCACAAATTTGCAATAGTCAGATTCCATTGTCAGCCAATAGTAACTTGCTCGCGACATCTTCTTCGCCATTGCATGTCCATTGGAATGAGTACCAAAGGAACCTTCATGTACTTCAGTCATCAACAAGTCTGCTTCGTGTCTATCCACGCATCTGAGCAAAATCATGTCAAAGTTTCTCTTGTATAGTATATCACCATTCAAGTAAAAATTTTCGGCTAATCTTCTCAAAGTCTTCTTATCTTTCAAAGATGCCCCAGGCGGGTAAATCTGACTTTGGAGGAAACATTTGATGTCGTAATACCACGGCTTCTCGTCTTTGATTTCTGCAATAACAAACACATGAGCTGGCCTATCAAGATGCATCACAGATAAATTGGGAACTTCATACCAATACTTCACTACAATCATTGACGCCAACATTGCGAGAGCATCTACCATCAGGTTCTCATCTCGAGGGATATGATGAAACTCAACTTTTGTAAAGAAATTTGAAATTCTCCTCGCATAATCTCTATATGGTATTAAACCGGGTTGATTTGTCTCCCATTCTCCTTTGATTTGATTCACAACCAAAGCCGAATCACCGAAGACATCAAAATATCTGATTCTAAGATTCATGGCCTCTTCAAGCCCCATAATGCAAGCTTCATATTTTGCCATGTTGTTTGTACACTTGAAAGTCAACCTAGCTGTAAATGGTAGATGCGTGCCTTGAGGAGTAATAATCACTGCCCCAATGCCATTTCCATATTGATTAACAGCTCCATCAAATACCATGCCCTAACGGGAACAAGGTTCTGGCCCTTCTTCAAGCAATGGTTCATCATAATCTTTCATTTTCAAGTACAAAATCTCTTCATCGGGAAAATCATACTGCACTGACTGATAATCTTCAATTGGTTGGTGACCCAAATAGTCAGCCAAGATACTACCTTTGATCGCTTTCTGAGATTGGTATTCGATATCATACTCTGATAACAACATCTGCCAACGGGCAATCCTCCCAGTTAAAGGAGGCTTCTCAAATATATACTTGATTGGATCCATTTTGGATATCAACCAAGTGGAATGATTCAACATATATTGGCGTAGACCCTTAACAGCCCAAGCCAATGCGTAACAAGTCTTCTCAAGCATCGAATACCGAGTCTCACAGTCGGTGAACTTCTTATTGAGGTAGTAGATCGCAAATTCTTTCTTTCCAATCTCATCTTGCTGACCAAGAACATAACCCATACTATCTTCGAGTACAGCCAAATACATGATCAACGGTCTTCCTTCAACAGGGGGAGACAAAATCGGAGGTTCAAGCAAATATTCCTTGATACTGTCAAAAGCTTTCTGGCAGTCTTTGGTCCAATCACAAGACTCATCTTTCCGAAGAAGCTTAAATATGAGCGCACATGTGGCAGTCATGTGGGAAATAAATCTGGAAATATAATTCAAGCGACCGAGAAAACCTCTGACTTGCTTCTCAGTTTTGGGCGCAGGCCTCTCTTGTTTTGCTTTGACCTTGGCAGGATCAACTTCAATACCCTTCTTGCTGACAATAAAGCCCAACAACTTACCAGAACGAACACCAGAAGTACACTTATTAGGATTCAATCGGAGTTTATACTTCCTCAAACGCTGGAATAGCTTCAACAAATGCTCAACATGTTCCTCTTCATCGATTGATTTAGCAATCATGTCATCGACATAAACTTCAATCTCTTTATGCATCATATCATGAAAAAGAGTAGTCATTGCTCTCTAGTAAGTCGCACCAGCATTCTTTAGACCGAAAGGCATCACTCTATAACAGAATGTTCCCCAGGGTGTAATGAATGTGGTCTTCTCCATATCTTCAGGTGCCATCTTGATCTGAAATTATCCGGAAAATCCATCCATGAACGAAAAGAGGTTGAGTTTAGCAGTATTGTCTACCATCATATCAATGTGTGGCAAAGGGAAATCATCTTTCGGACTGGCTTTATTCAAATCTCGATAGTCAACACACATGCATACTTTTCCATCTTTCTTCGGCACAGACACAATATTGGCCACCCATTGTGGATACTCAACCGTTACAAGGAAACCGACATCAATCTGCTTTTTCACTTCTTCCTTGATCTTCACAGCCATATCAGGATGCGTTCTTCTTAATTTTTGCTTGACTGGCGGGCATTCTGGCTTCAACGGCAATCTATGCTCCACAATCTCATAATCCAAACCAGGCATGTCTTGATAGGACCAAGCAAACACATCTAAATACTCTCAAAGAAGATCAATCAACCCCTTCTTGACATCTGGACATAGTCGAGACCCAATCTTGACTTCCTTCACATCATCTTCGGAACCCAAGTTGACTAGCTCAATCTGCTCTTTAAATGGTTGAATAATTTTTTCGTCTTGCTCAAGAAGACTAGTCAATTCATCACTCACTTCTACATCACTTTCCTCTTCGGCCTCAAACACAAGAAATTCAAAATTTGGAGAAGGAGAAGGATCATTATATTCAATGGAGTTAGAAACCAACCTGCATAATGATTTGATATTTTGATTTTAGAGAAGTGAATTGTGACCAAATATTATGCAGATGGACAATTATATTGTTTATTTATGTTTTTTGTGATTACCATTTTCAGAATAAAGCAAAAATTTAAAACAAACATCAAAGATGTGGATGAATAGAATTACTTTTATTAATGATCAAATTGAAATTCCCAAACAATGTTCACTTCTCCCTTAGGCATAGGAGGAGGATTTTAAAATATAAAATCAATTACTTGGATCGATTCAAAATAACAGGAATATCAACAGTAGTCCAATTCTTGCACGTCTTTCCATGCGTTACAAAGTTGGTGTAGTCTTCCTCTTCGTCATCCTCTAGCACAGCAGTTAAGTGTTGTTCATTGCCATGAATGAACCCTCTGTTACGGAAGTTGAGTTGCATATCTTCAGATCTTGCAATTGATGAGCCTTTCTAGAACCCCAAACCGGTTTTGCCCTTGTTGTCGGAGACTTCTACCATGCGCCCTCACTGATCAACAGTACCTTCTTCAACAATCTTCTGAGCATCTTTTAATGAAGACATGGATGCCCTAACTCTCTTTTTAGCAGCAATAGACAAGACTTGGAACGGAGTTCCAACCTTATCCTCAGCTTCAACGTAAGAGAAAGATGACAGGTGGCTAACCAACATCGCTTTCTCTCCTCCAACAATCACAAGCTTGCCATTCTTGACAAATTTCAATTTCTGATGCATAGTGGAGGTAACAACCCCTGCCTCATGAATCCATGGCCTTCCTAATAAATAGTTGTAGGCCGGGTGGATATCCATTACTTGAAAAGTAATCTAAAAATCACTCAGACCTACCTTGACTAAAAGGTCCACTTCACCAATTACTGTTTTGCATGAACTGTCAAAAGATTTGACGATTACACCGTTATACCTCATGGGCGCTCCTTGGTAAGATAGCTTTGACAAAGTTGACTTCGGAAGAACATTCACTGACGAACCGGTGTCAACAAGCACGTTTGACAAAGCATCTTCCTTGCAATTCATTGAAATATGCAAAGCCAGGTTATGATTTCTTCCCTCCTCAGGGAGTTCTTCGTCGCAGAAGCTCAGATTGTTGCATGAAGTGATGTTAGCCACGATGTGATCAAACTGATCCACAGTAACATCATGCTCTACGTATGCTTGTTCAAGAACTCTCTGTAGTGCTTCTTTGTGCGCTTCGGAATTCATCAACAGAGACAACACTGAGGTTTTTGAGGGGGTCTGGAGTAGCTGCTCAACCACATTAAACTCGCTCCTTTTTATCAGTCGGAGTACCTCATCATCATCATTGGCTTTCAAGTTGCTGGATTCACCATACTTATCTTTTGAACAACCAACCGGATCTACATTAGGCACCTCCATCTTCTTACTCACAATCGTTTCTCCTTTGTTTTCTGGGAACACTGGCCCAAATACTCGACCACTGCGGGTCACCTTCGTTACAGCAGCAATGCTCACTACTGAACTAGTCGTAGGTAACGGGACCTCTTGACCATTCTTTATCATTGTAGCATTGTACTGGTACGGTACAGCCTTATCAGATGAATATGGGACTGGGCCTGCTAACCGTATTACCAACGGCGATACTGATCTTTGACTGACATTATTATTATTGTTGCTATCATATTGAATTACCAACCGCTCTTATTGTTTGAAAACGGGCACTATGACATTGACGTCGTCATCTACATGACGGGATTGAACAATTTGGATCATACCCTCATCCATCAGACGTTGGATGTCCCTTTTCACTACAGCACACCCTATTGGGTTCACATTACAAACAACACAACCATCATGGTCATGTTCACAGTCACTCACCATACAGATATCCTTATGCATCTACACCAAGGATCTTCGGATAAACCGGACGACATAAACCTTGAAATCCCCAGGACAATCGTCCACCATATTCACTGAAGAGTTCCCATGAGTGGGCAAAGGGTTTGCTTTCACATTTGGCGCGCGATCCTCAAAGGACACCATACCACTCTTCATAAGCTTTATAAGACATACTAGTGGGGTAAAGGGTTCACCATCATGGTCATGTTCACAGTCACTCACCAAACAGATATCCTTGTGCATCTGCACCAAGGATCTTCAGATAAACCGACGTCATAAATCTTATACTCCCCAGGACAATCGTCCACCATATTCACTGAAGAATTCCTATGAGCGGGTAAAGGGTTCGCTTTCACATTTGGCACGCGGTCCTCAAAGACACCATACCACTCTTCATAAGCTTTTGAACCTCATACTTCAATGGATAGCATTTTTCAATGTCGTGTCCGGGTGCTCCTTGATGAAAAGCACAACGGAGCTCAGGTCTATACCACCAGGGAAGTGGTTCTGGGATCTGCGGTGGGTTCCTCGGTTGAATTAAGTTCTTGATAACTAACGAAGGATACAACTCTACTTATGACATAGAAATCGGGTCAAAAGAGACCTTCTTCCTCTCAAAGTTCTGTTGATGATGATTGTTGTTGGTATTGTTGTTGTTGTAGGTGTTCGTTCTTTGATGAGGTTGTTGTTGTTGACGTTGATGTTGTTGTTGTTGTTGAATTGTGTTGCTTGTTGATTAGAAAATATCGGAATTACTGATGACACTTGGTGATGATGATGATGTTGACGGGGTGGTGGATTCCTTCTGATCTGAGGCCTCCTCTGCCTCCCACTGATTACTGTGTTCGTCTCACTGTCTTTCTTCTTACCAAAGTTGCTACCATATTTCTTGCTTGTTAACGCCTCATCTCTTGACAACCGTCCCTCACAGACTCCTTCCTCAAGTCTCATCCCCATGTTTACCATTTCGGTAAAGTCACTGAGGGCACTAGCGATCATGCGTTCAAAATAAAATGAACTCAGAGTTTTCAAAAAGATTTTTGTCATCTCTTTCTCCTTCAAATGAGGAGTGATCTGGGCAGCCAACTCCCTCCATCTTTGCGCGTATTCTTTAAATGTCTCTTTGTGCTTCTGAGACATAGACCTCAGGTGGTCTCTATCAGGCGCCATGTCCATATTATACTTGTATTGCTTCACAAAAGCCTCTCCCGAGTCGTTGAAAGTGCGAATGCTCGCACTATCTAACCCCATGTACCAACGGAGTGCAGCACCAGTCAGACTATCTTGGAAGTAGTGAATAAGCAATTGATCATTGTCGGTCTGAGTAGACATCTTGCGGGAATACATCACAAGATGACTGAGCGAACAAGAGTTCCCCTTATACTTTTCAAAGTCAGGCACTTTGAACTTCACCGAGATCTTGACGTTGGGCGCTAAGCACGACTCAGCAGCACTTTTTCCAAACAAGTCTTTACCTCTCAGCATCTTCAATTCCTTGCACAACTCAAGAAACTGATCCTTCATTTCACCCATTTTCTCGTAGACATACGGACCCTCAGACGGATCAGAGTGATAGGTGATGTCCTCTACACGAGGCAAGGTGTGCACAATGGGAGGTGGCACGGACATGACCGGGATAGATGCCGGCATGGAAGCAAATCTGGGCGCAAAGCCTTCGGGCACAAAGTTAGAAGGCATTCCCCACGGGAATCCGGCAGGCATATTCGGCGTGAAGTGAGCGGTAGCAGCAGGCATGGTAGAGGTAGTCATCTCTGAAGTAACAGTCCTCGCGGGAGGAGTTGCAGGCATTGGAGAAGCTTGATTCTGAGCAGCAAGAACTGACTCCATCATGACAGTCAGGAGGGTGATCTCATCCTTCAGCTCTCTGTTCTCTTGCTTCAAATGTTCCATAATTCTTAGATGATTGGCTCGGGTATTTTACCAGTGAGTCAGCTTGGCTAAAGCACAGAAGAAACACCAATCAGACATCTGGCAAAAACCTGCTTGTGCAAATGATGCATGAAATGTAATGCTTGATTATTTTTATTTTCAAGGAACTTAGTATATCATTTGCGAATATATAATATTTAAATGGAAATTGCAATAATTTGATATGACCAAAAATCTCTTTTTATTTATATAAACTGGGAGGATTACACTGAGTACAATTTCAGAAACCAAAATAAAAAATACTTGAGAAAAGGAGACTAGTCATCCTAAGGATCCCTAACATCGTCAGAAGATCTGGCTATAGGCGCGTACTTCCTTCGAATGCGACGGATCTCGGTCTCAAAAGAAGCCTTCATCTGAGTCTTCTCGAGGACAAACTGATCAACAATCTTCTTCCAAGCAACGGAAGGTTGAGGCATGCTAGAAGATGAAACCTCTGGCTCTCTCTGTCTCTTCGTCACTCGATCTTCAAGTAGCTCAATAAGTGCATCTTTATCCTTGGACTCCAACTGCAACTCTTCATGCTTCTTGCTTAAAGCATGGAAACACTCTTCCCATATGTCCTTCTCTTGCTTCATCTTGGCGAGCGCGTATTCCAACTCCTCTACATCTTGGTTAGGGATAGTTAATGGCTCAACCATAACCATAGACATAGGTCTTTCACAAGGATAAGGCATCTTCAACTCCATAGCTCTCTTCTTCACCCAAAGAGTGTAAGCTTCCAAAGCTACACAATTGCACGGACCAAGCTCGGATCTTCCTTTCCTATGCACATTATGCCAAGCATGCACAATCTTCTACCTCAAATGTTGGGGATCTTTACCCTCTTGATAGAAAAGACCTTCTAACAACATGTTATTAGGTTTGTCTCTCAAGGAGAACCCAAGTTGACGACGAGGCAAAGCAGGGTTGTAGTTAATTACTCCCTGTGTACCAATTAGAGGCACATTAGAGAATTCACCACAACTATCAATAATCTCCAAACTGCTTAAAGACGGATCATACCAAACTATATCATCATTAGTGAGAGACATAAGTCTCTGGGACCAACTTAGACATTGTTTATTCTCCACAAAAGCAGGTGCCTGAGGCAAGTGCGAAATAAACCACTTGTACAAAAGAGGGATACAACAGACAATAGTCCCACCACCTTTAGAATTCCTTATATGCAAAGAGAAATACATATCACCCAACAAAGTAGGCACAGGATTCCCAATCAAGAACAGTCTAATGGAGTTAACATCAACAAAATCGTCAATGTTAGGGAACAAAGATAATCCATAAATGAACAATACCAAGATAGCTTCAAAAGCATCCACACTATCGGCTTGAGCAAAGGCAGTAGCTTCCTTGATGAGGAAAACAGATGGCAACCCAAATAACCCTCCTTTCTTCACCCAATGAGCCTCTATCTCAGACTTCTTCAAGTGAAGAGCTTCAGCAATAATACTAGATCGAAGAATCTCCTCCAATCCACTAAAAGGCACTCTACTAGAAATAGGTATCCCCAAAAGATGAGAATACTCCTCCAAGGTAGGCACAAGCTGAAAATCAGGGAAAGTGAGACAATGGTAGAGAGGATCATAGAACTGCACTAGCACACTCAAAAGTCTTTCAACCACATCAGCAGATAAGATGGACAAAAGCTTCCCATGACGTTGTTTGAAGTCCAAGGGATCTAATACAAAAGATACTAGCTTCCTTAACTCTTTCAAGTCGGGACATCTGAAACTGTACTTCTTAGTGTTCCTTCGTCCATAATCCATGGTCTGAAAATATTTGTAAATGATACCTTAGTTCCTTGAAATTTTTGTGTGATGAATGTTATGATGCACATGAATGCATTAATGCTACATTCACAAATAATGGATCATACACAAGGCAAGCAAAGGTCAAGGGATGAATCACGTCATTGTCAAGATCAATCATCCATTTTGGTGGATTATGGTTTACACCTTATCAACACCCAAGTTCCATTGATATTGACAAGACTTGATTGGATCAACCAAGAATCAAGGGTTTGTTGTAAGTCACGAGCATGGAGTCTGGGTAAGAACCATCCCAAAGGAGTGAACTAAGGATAAAAACTTGTAGATCATGTTCTAAAAAGTTCCCAGAGTCTTAATTCCATCTATTGGATATTACAGGTTAAGATGACTGACTCATCGACACATAATATTCTCAAGAGAAACTCGTCTGAGTGTAGTATCGCGTAACAACTATTATCAAGTCTACACTTGAACAGTTTCCGCACTACGTCCTAAATAGACCAAGAGGGGGAAAATGTTCTACGGTCCTCAGCTTCTCATACCCAAATTAGAGATAGTAATGCCTAACCATAAATACTTGTGTGACATTTCCAGATCCAAAAGAGTTTCCACTGAGCAGATGGATCTCAAGCCAACTTATTAAGGACTACTCCACACAAGTCGAACATGACTATACCATCCTCCTATCTTAATTGCACTCAAGTTCGGGTTAGAACTTATCTCACCACTCAGAGATCACCAAGCACAACAAGCAGATTATATCACACATACATATATATAAACATCACATATATACAAATATATACACACAAAAAGTAGGCTAAACCCACTGGAGACTACTCCCCAGCAGAGTCGCCACTTAATTTCTGTTGCGGTAAATTCATGATTATCAAGCTATTGACAAGCTAGAGATCAAATAACAAGAGTCGCCACCGCGCTTTTATTGTTTCCAAAGGAAAAGGGAAAAAGTACGAACAAAACCTAAAAAGTAAGAAGTTTTCAAATCAAAACTAATAAAATGTCAGAGATTACAGGTAAGGGTGTTGGTTACACAGAGGGAAGGTGTTAGCACCCAAAGTATCCTAGGTACTCCTAGAGAGCCCTTTTTGTGTGCATATGTACTTGGTATAAAGTGATGTTTACAAACAAATAGAATGGGGGGATGAGAAAAGAATTCATTGATTATATTTTTGTGTTTTACAAGACCTTCGAACTTGTGCCTACGTACCAACATAAAAATGAGGGATCAAACCTCGTAGTTCGTAATACAAATTTCAATGACTTGGTCCGCGCAATTGTGTAGCTTTGGAAGGTTACACTCTTTGGGTGAAGAAGAGAGTTATGAAGTTGAAGATGTCTTATCCTTGTGATAGACCTATGTCTATGGTTGTAGTTAAGCCATTAACTCTCTCTAACCAAGATGTAGAGGAGTTGGAAGACGCGCTCGCCAAGATGAAGCAAGAGAAGGACATGTGGGAAGAGTGTTTCCATACTTTGAGCAAGAAGCATGAAGAGTTGCAGTTGGAGTCTAAGGACAAAGATGCGCTTATTGAGCTACTTGAAGACCGAGTGATGAAGAGACAGAGATAGCTAGAGGTTTCATCTTCTAGCATGCCTCAGCCTTCCATTGCTTGGAAGAAGATTGTTGATCAGCTTGTCCTCGAGAAGACTCAGATGAAGGCTTCTTTTGAGACCGAGATCCGTCACATTCGAAGGAAGTACGCGCCTACATCCAGATCTTCTGACGATGTTAGGGATCCTTAGGATGACTAGTCTCCTTTTCTCTTGTATTTTTTATTTTGGTTTCTGAAATTGTACTCAGTGTAATCCTCCCAATTTATATAAATAAAAAGAGATTTTTGGTCATATCAAATTATTGCAATTGCCTTTTAAATATTATATATTTGCAAATGATATAGTAAGATCCTTGACAATAAAAATAATCAAGCATTACATTTCATGCATCATTTGCACAAGCAGGTTTTCGCCAGATGTCTGATTGGTGTTTCTTTTGTGCTTTAGCCAAGCTGACTCACCGATACAATACCTGAGCCAATCATCTGAGAATCATGGAACATTTGGAGCAAGAGAACAGAGAGCTGAAGGACGAGATCGCCCTCTTGACTGCCATGATGGAATCAGTTATTTCTTCTCAAAATCAAGCTTCTCCAACGCATGCAACTCCTCCCGCAAGGACTGTCACTTCAGAGGTGACTACCTCTACCACGCCTACTGCTACCGCTTACTTCGCACCGAATATGCCTGCCGGATTCCCGTGGGGAATGCCGCCCAACTTTGTGCCCGAAGGCTTTGCGCCTAGATTTGCTTCCATTTGTGTGAGGAATTGAAGATGCTGAGAGGTAAAGACTTGTTTGGAAAAAGTGTTGTTGAGTTGTGCTTAGCGCCCAATGTCAAGATTCCTGTGAAGTTCAATTTGCCTAACTATGAAAAGTATAAGGGGAACTCTTGTCCGCTCAGTCATCTTGTGATGTATGCCCGCAAGATGTCTACTCAGACCGACAATGATCAATTGCTTATTCACTACTTCCAAGATAGTCTGACTGGTGTTGCACTCCGTTGGTACATGGGGTTGGATAGTGTAAGCAATTGCACTTTCAACGACTTAGGAGAGGCTTTTGTGAAGCAATACAAGTATAATATGGACATGACGCCTGATAGAGACCAGCTGAGGTCTATGTCTTAGAAGCACAAAGAGACATTTAAAGAATACGCGCAAAGATGGAGGGAGTTGTATGGTGTCCTTTGAGGATCGCGCGCCAAATGTGAAAGCAAACCCTTTACCCGCTCCTGGGAACTCTTCAGTGAATATCGTGGACGATTGTCCTGGAGATTTCAAGGTTTGTGATGTCCGGTTTATCCAAAGATCCTTGGTGCAGATGCATAAGGATATCTGTATGGTGAGTGACTGTGAACATGACCATGATGGTTGTGTTGTTTGTAATGTGAACCCAAGAGGGTGTGTTGTAGTGAAAAGGGACATCCAACATCTGATGGATGAGGGAATGATCCAAATTGTTCAATCCCGTCATGTAGATGACGACGTCAATGTCATAGTGCCCGTTTTCAAACAACAAGAGCGGTTGGTAATTCAATATGATAGCAACAATAATAATAATGTCAGTCAAAGATCAGTATCGTCGTTGGTAATATGGTTAGAGAGGCCTAGTCCCATATTCATCTGATAAGGCTGTACCGTACCAGTACAATGCTACAATGATAAAGAATGGTCAAGAGGTCCCGTTACCTACGACTAGTTCAGTAGTGAGCATTGCTGATGTAACGAAGGTGACCCGCAGTGGTCGAGTGTTTGGGCCAGTGTTCCCAGAAAACAAAGGAGAAACGATTGTTGGTAAGAAGATGGAGGTGCCTAATGTAGATCCGGTTGGTTGTTCAAAAGATAAGTCTGGTGAATCCAGCAACTTGAAAGCCAATGATGATGATGAGGTACTCCGACTGATAAAAAGGAGCGAGTTTAATGTGGTTGAGCAGCTACTCCAGACCCCCTCAAAAACCTCAGTGTTGTCTCTGCTAATGAATTCCGAAGCGCACAGAGAAGCACTAAAGAGAGTTCTTGAACAAGCATACGTAGAGCATGATGTTACTGTGGATCAGTTTGATCACATCGTGGCTAACATCACTTCATGTAACAATCTGAGCTTCTGCGACGAAGAACTCCCTGAGGAGGGAAGACATCATAACCTGGCTTTGCATATTTCAATGAATTGCAAGGAAGATACTTTGTCAAACACGCTTGTTGACACCGATTCGTCACTGAATGTTCTTCCGAAGTCAACTTTCTCAAAGTTATCTTACTAAGAAGCGCTATGAGGTACAGTGGTGTAATCGTCAAAGCCTTTGATGGTTCGCACAAGACAGTAATTGGTGAAGTGGACCTTCCAGTCAAGATAGGTCCGAGTGATTTTTAGATTACTTTTCAAGTAATGGATATCCACCCGGCCTACAGCTGTTTATTAGGAAGGCCATGGATTCATGAGGCAGGGGCTGTTACCTCTACTCTGCATCAGAAATTGAAATTTGTCAAGAATGGCAAGCTTGTGATTGTTGGAGGAGAGAAGGCGTTGTTGGTTAGCCATTTGTAATCTATATCATATGTTGAAGCCGAGGATGAGTTTGGAACTCCGTTCCAAGCCTTATCTATTGCTGCTGAGAAGAGAGTTGGGGCACCTATGTCCTCGTTGAAAAATGCTCAGAAAATTGTTGAAGAAGGTACTGTTGATCAGTGGGGGCGCATGGTAGAGGTCTCTGAAGATATGCAACTTAGCTTCCGTAGCAGAGGGTTCATTCATGGCAATGAACAACACTTAGTGTAGCACCTCAAATTTGCACCTATCATTGTACATACATTCTCATATTAGGTCATAGCATAACATGGTCCACTGCATAGCATTGCATTGTCCCACTTGCCTCAAGTGCAAGCCAATCAAGAAATTAGGTCAAACTGGTCAGGAGATCAGTCAGTCAAGCAAGCAAGTGCATTTCTCAAGGAGCCAAGGCCCTAGGGTTGGTCCAACATGTTCACATGACCTAGGGGTCCTCTTGAAGTGTTTTGGTCAAGGATTGGATGATCAGAAGTCATCAGTCAATGCACAATCAGTCAGAAACCCTAAAAGTCAACTGTTGGTCAACTGTACATTTAATCAGTGATTTGATGATGGAAATTGGTTTGAGAGGTCTCATTCATGTCCAAATAGTCCTCATGTATCATGTCAAACACCATCATGGAAGAATTTGAAGCCAGATCAGAAATTTCCAAAAATGGAAACTGGACTTGTAACTGAAACTTACCAAAAATGGAAAGTCTTGATCCTCAAACTTACATCATGATACAAGCTTCAAATGAATTTTTACCCAACATGAAAGTTGAAGATCTTGTTCTCCCATTTCCAAAAAGTCCAAGAACACTCAATTCCCATGTATGGTTGGCAAGTTATGATCGAATCGTTTTCAAAAATTCTTGAACTTCAAAAGGCCATATCTCTCAAACCATTTGGCCAAATTGGGTGGGGTTTTTTCCTACAAGTCACATTTGATCCCCTCTTTCCAAAAATGTAACTTTCATGTACCAAAACTTCACCAATCAAAATGGCATTTTTGAACTTGCCTTAATTAATTTCAAGTGAAGTGAAATTTTGACTTTTTAAAATAAACCTTTTCCATCATTTTGGCCATTGGGAATTGATCTGAAATTGTATTTTGGACATGTTCAAAGTCAAATTCGTGCAAGTACATACACCCATCACCTAGTTGCTTGAAAATTGGAAAAAAAGTACATTTCTCAACAACTCTATCCCACATATCCATGGACTTTGATTTGTACCTTCAAACAGAGAATTAAAAGATGATTTTCTGTCATTTGAAACCCCTAGTAGCAGCCATCTAACCACAGAAACTCACTCTCTCTCAAAATTCATCTTGCTTGCATTTTTTAAAATCAGTCAAAAAACTCCCAAAGAACCACGAGCAACTTTGTTTGTTCCATCATCTGGACAACATTTGGAAGCTTTTTCAAGCATCATTCATCACCTGTACTGCAGCATCGAGTTCTGTTTTTTCCATGGACCAACAATGGTGAAAATCGATTTGGACATTTCTAGGCTTTGCTAAGCTCGATTTCCTCAAGAATCCTTCATTCCAAACCATAAGGAACATCTGTTTGAGCTTGAAACATCCCAAGAACCACTGTTTCTCCATTTGCTTCAAATCCAAGTAAGTTTTCGATCTCTTCTATTTCCAAAATCATGAGATGTTTCTGGTAGGTCTTTTGATGCTGAGTCCATTGCAACTTGTCTCATTCGAATTGGTTAACTATGCTGTGAGAAATCTGGATTTTCATTTGTGTGCTCAAATATGTTTTTGGTCGATTTACTTTGATGATGATGATTCACTGAAAACCATGTTTGGATTATGCATGTACTTGCTTCACTTGTTCGAATGGTGTGCTTGATTTTTGTTTCTGGGCATGTTGAAAATTTTGATTTGAATGTGGATGATGAAGTTCACTGTAGTTGATAAACCCTAATTGCATTGCCAAGTTTTTCTGGGTTTCACGTGTATTGCTGCTTGCTGCACTGTTCCATCCCATAACAACCAATCAGAACATTTTGTTCTGCCCTCCCTGTGCGCACCGTTTCAATTAGTGAGTGTGGTATTTACCACCGTGCCACTGGTCAACCGTTGACTTATCCAAACCATGTTTATTTTGTTTACTTATTCCAAATTCATTCTTCAACTTACAAAATTCATAACATTTTCATTTCAACTCCAAAATTCATGAAAATTTTTGCATCATATTCACATGAATGTCTAGTATTTTATCATGATTTTTAATGATTTTTTTGGTTGGCTGGATTCTTAATGGCATTAGGGTTCTTAACATGTATGCCTAATTTGTACATCTTGCCAAAACATTTGTGAAATGATGATACTTTATCCAATGGCTCCCAAATTTTTTGTGCTTAAACTAGACATACTCATGGTGATTTTGGTGTAGAGTTTGTGAATTTATCATTGCTGGTTTGTGAGTTATGATTTTTTGAATTAGGGTGTGACAATTTGTGTCACACCATTGATGTCCAACTTCATGATTTTCATTACCATGCCTATTGACCTCAAAATGGACTGAATTTTTGCATGATTGAGCTCTTGTGTGTCTAGTTTACATGTGAATTTTCTAGGAATTATTTGTGGCATTTCCTAATTGTTTGAGATTTTCTCCCCTGTTTAGTCATATGTTGACTTTTTGTGACACGTGTTCCCATTTCATTTGTGAAATTCTCATACTTTGTTAGATGGACATGAAATTTTACATGAGATAACTAGACATCCTCATCTTTGCCATGGTTTTAGTCCCATTCATTTATCATATGCCATCTCTGATTTATGAATTTTTCAAGTTGATGCATGTTTGGTTGACTTCATTGAGCATGTTCAAAATTGCTTTGACTTTCTGATTTTCATTGACTGCCTTCCACTTGTCCAAATGAGATGAAATTTGACATGCTTACCATGCTGTGGGTTGTGATTGGTCATGATTTATTTGGTGATTTTTGGAAATGTTTAAGATTGGTTTTGATGCAAGTCTTGCTGTTGACTTCTATGAGCTCCCATTTGCCATGCTTTGACTTCTTTTGCTTATGAAATGATGATGGTACATGATATGAACTTGAGACCAATTGAGCTTGCTTCTTAAATGTTTGAACTTGATTTTGGTTGACTTTCATTTGCTGTTTTGACTTTCTCATTTATTTTTGACCCTAGGCTTGTCCTAGTGGTCCTTTGGGCTTATGATTGAGTTCATGTTTCAGGTTAAGCTACAAATGCTTCAAAGAAACTTTTGCAAGTATGATTGGGTTTATCTGTTTATCATGAGCTAACCTTTGTTTTGTAGGTGGCTTGACTCATATGATTTGAGTCTTGTGCTTTGCACATTGGACCCTCTGGGTTGACTGTTGTTTCCCAATTCCTTTTGCTTTAACTGTTGAACTGTGTACTGATTTGTTTGACCATTTCAGGTACCATTAGTTGCTTAAGTTCTTTGAACTTGCTTTGCTTTGCTATTTAGCAACTTGCTTGAGGTATAATTCCTTTTTCTTCATGTAGTCTGGAAGACCTGGCCTGTTACTTGGCCAGGCAACTGTCTGAAGTCCTCCTTAAGAGGCAATGTTTGTGACTGTTTACATTTGTCCTTGTATAGAGTCAAAGTCCTCCTAAGTGAAGAGGCAATTGGCAGAACCCAAGGGATATGCAACCTATCCCCTGCTATTCAGTGTGTCATCTGTTTTGCTCACACCACTGTGTTGATGCATTGCAGATACAAACCCAAGATCTTGTGCAATTGCACAGTTGAGTCAGTTTCAAATGTGTAGAAGGGTTCCCACTTTCTGAACCCACACATTCTTGTCAAATGCTCTCCCTGGCCAGGGATAAGAGCAATGAGGCACACCCCTCATCTCCTTTCATCTGCTTCACCTTAGCCCCTCAATGGCAAGGTTAAGAGCAACATTCTACCCATTTCCAGAGGTTTGTTTGTTGAGGTTGATATGACCCCTCGACTAAAACCTAACCCTTGTTTGAGCCACTTGCTTGTGTATAGTGTGTGCTATCTGTGCTTGTATGTTTGTTTGACTTGCTTCCTGTGCAAGTTAGGGTTTGTTTAGACTTGCTCCCTGTGCAAGTTAGGTTTTGCTTGGCTTGCTTCCTGTGCAAGTTAAGTGTGTGTGGCTTGCTTCCTGTGCAAGTCATGACTAGGATAGGCTGGCTCCCTGTGCCAGTTAGCTAGAAACCTTAACTTAGGGATGATTTTGCATGATAACATCTAGGCTCGAGTCGTAGTCTCCCTAGTTGTGTCTCCCTCTGTTATCTGGTTAGGCTAGTCCTTTATCCCTCTGTAGGGGAACTACGTCGCCCTGATCCTCATACCAGATGAGGTACGTAGGCAGGAGATGAGCTGATCTCTCCGGGCGCCTGTGTCTTTGTTTTGTCTTGTTGTGTGCTTGGAAGCTGATGTAAGTCCATCGAGTGGCAGTTAGGTTCCAGTGTGCGTGTGTTTGGTTCGGATGCTGATGTAAGTCCAGTGATTGGCATTTGGGCTCCATGTTTGCCTTCTTGTGTGTGTTTCGGTTCGGATGCTGATGTAAGCCCAGTGATTGGCATTCAGGCTCCACGTTTGCCTTTGCCTGTTGTTTGTTTGTGTGCGTGTCAGCCGAGCTACGAATGCTCTGATTCTTCTCTCGTCCGAGAAGATACGTATGCATAGGATGCGATATCCTAGCGAGCATGTGTCGTTTCCCCAGTCCGAACTACTTCGACTCTGATGTCTATGCCTGATAGACTAAGTAGGCCCAGGATGCGGTATCCTGCCGAGTCAGTTTCAGTCTGTTTTCTTGTGTCTCTTTCAGCCAGTATTCGTTTGTTTGTGAGCAGTGTTTTAGCAACCATTTTCCTTCCTTTTGTGCGTGGATCCCGTCGAGTACGACGGATGCGTAGGGGTGCTAATACCTTCCCTTCGCATAACCGACTCCCGAACCCATTCTCTTTGGTCGCGAGACCATGCTTTTTCCAGGTTTACTCTGAGCGTTTCCTTTCCCTCTTTTGGGATAAATAACGCACGGTGGCGGCTCTGTTGTTCTTGTTTTCCCGCCGGTTTTTCGCGTGATGCGACACTTAGCTGCTGTGCTAGAGGATGACAAAGAGGAAGACTACACCAATTTTGTGACGCATGGAAAGGCTTGCAACAATTGGATCACTGTTGATATTCCTGTTATTTTGCATCGATCTAAGTAATTGATTTTATATTTTTAAAATCCTTCTCCTATGCCTAAGGGAGAATTGAACATTGTTTGGGCATTTTAAATTGATCATTAATAAAATTAATTCTATTCATCCACATCTTTGATGTTTATTTTTACTTTTTGCTTTATTCTGAAAATGGTAATCACAAAAAACATAAATAAACAATATAATTATCCATCTGCATAATATTTGGTCACAAATTCACTTCTCTAAAATCAAAATATCAAATCATTATGCAGGTTGGTTCCTAACCCCATTGAATACAATGATCATTCTCCTTCTCCAAATTTTGAACTCCATGTGTTTGAGGCCGAGGAGGAAAGTGATGAAGAAGTGAGTGATGAATTGTCTCATCTTCTTGAGCAAGAGGAAAAGATTATTCAGCTGTTCGAAGAGCAGATTGAGCTAGTCAACTTGGGTTTCGAGGATGATGTGAAGGAAGTCAAGATTGGGTCTCGATTGTGTCTAGATGCTAAGAAGGGGTTGATTGATCTTCTTCGAGAGTATTCAGATGTGTTTGCTTGGTCCTATCAAGACATGCCTGGTTTGGATTCTGAGATTGTGGAGCATAGATTATCATTGAAGCCAGAATGCCCGTCAGTCAAGCAGAAGTTGAGAAGAACGCATCCTGATATGGCTGTGAAGATCAAAGAGGAAGTGCAGAAGCAGATTGATGTTGGTTTCCTTGTAACCGCTAAGTATCCGTAATGGGTAGCCAATATTGTGCCTGTGCCGAAGAAAGATGGAAAAGTCCGCATGTGTGTTGACTATAGAGATTTGAATAAAGCCAGTCCGAAAGATGATTTCCCTCTGCCACACATTGATATGTTGGTAGACAATACTTCTAAATTCAAAGTCTTTTCGTTTATTGATGGATTTTCCGGATATAATCAGATCAAGATGGCACCCGAAGATATGAAGAAGACCACATTCATTACACCCTGGGGAACATTCTGTTATAAAGTGATGCCTTTCGGTCTAAAGAATGCTGGTGCAACTTACCAGAGAGCAATGACTACTCTTTTTCATGATATGATGCATAAAGAGATTGAAGTTTATGTCGATGACATGATTGCGTAATCCATTAATAAAGAGGAACATGTTGAGCATTTGTTGAAGTTATTCTAGCGTTTGAGGAAATATAAACTCCTCTTGAATCCCAATAAGTGTACTTTTGGTGTTCGTTCCAGTAAGTTGTTGGGCTTTATTGTCAGCGAGAAGGGTATTGAAGTTTATCCTGCTAAGGTTAAAGCAATACAAGAGATGCCTGCACCCAAAATTGAGAAGCAAGTCAGAGGTTTTCTCAGTCGCTTGAATTATATTTCCAGATTCATTTCCCACACGACTACCACATGTGCGCCTATATTCAAGCTTCTTCAGAAAGATCAGTCTTGTGATTGGACTGAAGACTACCAGAAAGCTTTTAATAGTATCAAGGAATATTTGCTTCTCCGATTTTGTCTCCCCCTGTTGAAGGAAGACCGTTGATCATGTATTTGACTGTACTCAAAGATAGTATGGGTTGTGTTCTTGGTCAGCAAGATGAGACTGGAAAGAAAGAATTTGCAATTTACTACCTAAATAAGAAGTTCACCGACTGTGAGACTCGATATTAGATGCTTGAGAAGACTTGTTGCGCATTAGCTTGGGCTGCTAAGCGTCTGCGTCAGTATATGTTGAATCATACCACTTGGTTGATATCCAAAATGGATCCAATCAAGTATATATTTGAGAAGCCTGCTTTAGCTGGGAGGATTGCCCGTTGGCAGATGTTGTTATCAGAGTATGATATCGAATACCGATCTCAGAAAGCAAACAAAGGTAGTATCTTGGATGACCATTTGGCTCACCAACCAATTGAAGATTACCAATCAGTACAGTATGATTTTCCTGATGAAGAGATTTTGTACTTGAAAATAAAATATTATGATGAACCATTGCTCGAAGAAGGGCCAGAACCTGGTTCCCGTTGGGGCTTGGTATTTGATGGAGTTGTTAATCAATATGAAAATGACATTGGGGTGGTGATTATTACTCCTCAAGGCACACATTTACCATTTACAACTAGATTTACTTTCAAATGTACAAACAACATGGCAGAATATGAAGCTTGCATTATGGGGCTTGAAGAGGCCATGAATCTCAAAATCAAGTATTTGGATGTCTTCGGTGATTCTGCTTTGGTTGTGAATCAAATCAAAGGTGAATGGGAGACAAATCAACCCGGTTTGATACTATATAGAGATTATGCGAAGAGGATTTCAACTTTCTTTACAAAGGTTAAGTTTCATCATATCCCTCGAGATGAAAATCGGATGGCAGATGCTCTTGCAACGTTGGCATCAATGATTGTAGTGAAGTTTTAGAATGAAGTTCCCAATTTATCTGTGATGCGTCTTGATAGGCCAGCTCATGTGTTTGTTATTAAAGAAATCAAAGACAAGAAGCCGTGGTATTACGACATCAAATGTTTCCTCCAAAGTCAAGTTTACCCGCCTGGGGCATCTTTGAAAGATAAGAAGACTTTGAGAAGATTAGCCGGTAATTTCTACTTGAATGGTTATATACTGTACAAGAGAAGCTTCGACATGGTTTTGCATAGATGCGTGGATAGATACGAAGCAGACTTGTTGATGACCGAAGTGCACGAAGGTTCCTTTGGTACCCATTCCAATGGACATGCAATGGCGAAGAAAATGTGGCGAGCAGGTTACTATTGGCTGACAATGGAATCTGACGGTTGCAAATTTGTGAAGAAGTGCCACAAGTGTCAAATTTATGCTGATAAGATTCATGTTCATCCGACACTATTGAATGTTATCTCTTCCCCATGGCCCTTCTCTATGTGGGGAATTGATATGATTGGAATGTTTGAACCCAAAGCTCCAAATGGGCATCGTTTCATTTTAGTGACAATTGACTACTTCACAAAATGGTTGAAGCAGCATCGTATGCAAATGTAACCAAGCAAGTTATTGTAAGGTTTATCAAGAATCCGATTATATGTCGGTATGGTGTGCCAAGTAAGATCATTACTGATAATGGATCAAACTTGAATAACAATATGGTGGAAACTCTTTGTAAAGATTTCAAGATTGCACATCATAATTCTTCTCCCTAAAGACCTAAGATAAATGAGGTTGTTGAAGCCACAAATAAGAACATCAAGAAGATTATTCAGAAGATGGTAGTCACATACAAGGATTGGCATAAGATGCTCCCATTTGCTTTGCATGAGTATCATACATCCGTCCGCACTTCAACAGGGGCAACCCATTTCTCTCTTGTATATGGTATGGAAGTAGTGCTCCCCGTAGAGGTTGAGATTCCTTCATTATGTGTGCTCATGGAAGCCAAGTTTACTGAGGCTGAATGGTGCCAGACCAGGTTTGATCAGCTGAATTTGATTGAAGAGAAAAGATTAACTGCCATGTGTAATGGTCAGTTATATCAACAGAGAATGAACAAGGCCTTTGATAAGAAGGTCTAACCTCGAGTGTTCATAGAAGGTGACCTTGTACTCAAGAAGATTTTAACGTTCAAACCAGATTTTAGGGGAAAATGGACTCCTAATTAGGAAGGTCCATATGTTGTTAAGAGAGCCTTTCCAGGCGGTGCATTAATTCTTACAACAATGGATGGTGAAGAGTTCACTCGTCCTGTGAATGCAGATGCAGTCAAGAAATACTTCGCCTAAAAAAGAAAAGAATAGCTCGCTAAGTTGAAAACCCGAAAGGGCGGCTTAGGCAAAAATGAGCGTCTCGGTGGATTAAAAACATGAAAGGGAGGTCCAGGCAAAAATTAGAGACATAAAACAGAAAGAATTTCTCGATAAGTTGAGTACCCCACCTTGGGGAAATTTATGCAAAAATTAGGGATTATGGCAAGTAAATGCGTTCTGCTGATCTTCAGTGATTTTAAAGACTTGTTTGAGCACAAGGGTTGACTTTAGTTCATCTCCAACAGCGGTCAAGAGCACAGTGGATATCAAGAGTTGGTAGAAGGAGTAAGGATCATTTGTATTCAATGTAACCCTTTTCCATGTAAATTACCATTTTCAACTTTGTAAAATCTATGGAGTCTTGTCATTTACAGACTATCATTCCATTAAATAAAGTTGAGCCTTTATCCAATTGTTTCTACTCTTATTTACTTCAGCCAATAGTTTTAAATTTTATTATGATCATTTTGAAATTAAATTTTTAAATCAAAATCAAGTTTTCTTAAATATATAAAAGCAAGAATTTTTCAAAGCAATTAAGATGAATATCAACAGCATTTCGACGAATACCAAGTCCTTAAGTGTGAAACATCAGAGGTTCCTCAAGCAGTTAACCCTTCGGGTATCCCTAGACATTTGTGTTGATTCAGTTCCTCGACGGAGTGTTTTGACCCTCAGTGGAATCCATTTCCTTGTCCCCAACTGAGTTGGTTGATTCAGATACCCTGTGGCGTGTTGTTTTCCCCGACAGAGTTTCTGCCTTCCCCAGTAAAGTTCATATTTCCACAGCAGGGTCGATCTTCAGAGATGGTTGATCTTCCCTAGTGGATCTCTTTGGTGTCTCCACCAATCGCTATTCAACTCGCTTCCAGTCAGAGTTTCCTCCTAGTTTCTGAGCAGCTTTTGTTATGATTATTCTTTGTAGGGTTGTCTCCCATTTTGATGGTGATTGAACTAAAATTTCCCACAGGTTGGATGTTCTTTCCTCAGCAGATATCCTCCTTCCCCAATTAGGTTTGAACCTTTGGGATGTTGATCTCTCTGTTCTCCAGCAGTTGTCTCCATATTTTGTGGATTGATCGAGGATTGTACCGGTGGTTCAATTTCTTTGCGACACCTTTGTATCCTTTGTGATAGTTTTGTCAGCATAATCATAATATATACATATACATATACATATACATTTGTACAATTTCATAATTTGCATATCTCGCATCTCCATATTTGATTTGTTTGAGATTCTTATGGCGATATTTTGTTCCCCGTGCCAAACCTGGTGTTTGTCCTCCTTCAATTGTAGAGTGTCAGCCCCTTAAGCAGAAAGACTTTAACCTTTCCCCGTTTCCCCACTGAGTTTATTTCCTCGTGGATGGTTGTTATTTCAGTTTCCTCTCCAGTAGATTTTCTGGATGGAATTACTCCCCTTGAGTTATGTCCTCATTGGGTTGAGTTTTGATTGATTGTTTCTTTCTAACTCTTACCTAGATAGATGCTTTGGTCCCCTAAGAGTCTATTACCCAGTAACTGGTAATATTCTTCTTAGTTTGCATTTTGTTACTTCTTTCCCAATACCTGGCAAAAGTACCCTTATTTTTCTCCTCAGTAGAGTCCCCAATGGATCTATTCCCCAGGAAATATATCCTTGATATGTTCATCCTAACCGGTGACGAATATTTTTCTTTCCCTGCCTGAGTTTATCCTTGATATGTTCACTTTAACTAGTGATGGATATTCTCATTTTTGGTATTCTACCCAGTAAAAAGGTAGTTGTAATCCCTATTTTGTTCCTTAGAGAGTTAATCCTTAATATGTTCATCTTAATTGATGACGGGTTTTCTTCTCTTTGTGGTTTTCTACCCAGTAACCGGTAGTTGTAAATCCCACTTTATCCCCTTTTCAGAGTCTATCCTTGATATGTTCATCTTAGTCGGTGACAGATTTACTCTTTGATTGGTTTTCTACCCAGTAACCGGTAGTTGTAAACCACACCTTATCCCCTTTTCAGAGTCTATCCTTGATATGTTCATCTTAACTGGTGATGGATTTTCTCTTTGATTGGTTTTCTACCCAGTAACCGGTAGTTGTAAATCCTACTTTATCCCCTCGCAGAGTTAATCCTTGATATGTTCATCCTAACCGGTGACGGATTTTCCCTCCGACGGTTTTCTATCCAGCTTTCAATAGATGTAATTCCTACCCTTTTTGTTCAGTTGGTATATCCTTAATATGTTCATCCTAACCGATGATGGGTATCCTCCTTGACATTTCCAGGCAAGTTTATCGTTGATATGTTCATCTTAACCGGTGACGGATTTTCTTTCCTATCGAGTTTATCCTTGATATGTTCATCCTAACCGATGACGAATACTCTCACTCTTAGTCTTCTGCCCAGTAACTGGTAGTTGTAAATCCTATTTTCTGCAGTTTTTCCCCAGCAAGGCTATTCTTACCCAGTAACCGGTAATGAATTTCCTTTCCTGGCGGTTCCCAGCGAGTCATCCTTGATATGTTCATCCTAACCGATGAAACATGTTCTCTCTGTCGGATCTTTATTATCTCCTTACCCAGTAATACGTAGTAGATAATAGATTTCTGCTCCTCCTATGTTGAAGTTTATCTTCCTTAGTTGAGTTGAGTGTGCATTTCCTTAGAGAAATTATTTTCCCTGTATGATTCAAGTACCTCAATTTTATCCTGACTTACTTGTATCCTCTACAGATGTTTGTAGTTCCCCGGCTGAGTCTTTTCCATGTTTGTAGGGAATCCCTCGAGTCCCCTAGTTAGTTTTAAGTCGTAGCCTGGCCTACGCATAATTCCTTTTTATCCCCTCAGAGTCTCTGTCTCCCCGGTGAGTTTTCCTTACGGAATGCATTATACTCCTGCGGATTTTCGGTCCCTCTGATTTCTTTTCCTTTGTGGCAACATTTCCCCACAGAGCCTTAACTTTTACATTCATATCATATGCATCATGAGGTGTCTTAGGGACAAAAATTTGTTTCTATATATGTTATTTAAGCCCATTTTACTGAGTCAACATGAAGATTTTAACCTTCACCTCCTCAGTTAGAATGTCCTTAAATAGGGGCAACTGTAAGACCCCAATTTTGACCCTAAGATCCCTCATGCAATTTCATCATAAGCATTAGCATTGAGATCATACCTTGGTATCCTCCTTACCCCTCTTTCATTGGGTTTGTTGTGGGAGAGATCACCAAGCACTTTGTGATTATATCATACTTGTATTTTATCATTTCACTAACCAAAATACCAAAAATATGTCTTTGCATTTGTCTAACTCTTTTGAAGGAAGGGCATTATTCCATTGATTCATCAAGTTCACATCTAGGGTTTGATACCCCCATGAACAAAGAGCACAACCAAGAACTGATCCAAGAATGGTTATGAGCATCATATATGAGTCCCATTGTTCTTTACATGTTATATTCATCAAGTTTTCTTCAAGAGTTTGAGGGTGATTTGCCTTGGAAACCCTAGTTTGATTGGGTATCTTGAGTAACTTCTCCAACAAGCTATCTCACCAATTGATCAAATTTCTCAAGGTACACTTCAAATTTCATCATCTTATGCATATATGATCTACCATGATCCAAGAAAGTCAAGAGAATTGGAAGTTAGCAAGTTGGTTGATGGTGGTTGGCCAGATGGATTCATCTGATCAAAATTGGGTCTCCCTAAACCCTATCTCCTACAATTTTCACCATATGAAAATGATTCTAATATCAAACTTACTCTAGATTACATTCCAAACAACTTTCGTGTTGAGACTTAGAGCTAGTTTTTCTTGGAAAATCATTTTCTATGTTGAAACATTTTAGGTCATTTTGTCTAAACTCTAATTTGAAAGTCAACTTCCCAAGGCCATATCTTGCTCAATTTTTATGAGATGACATATTTACAAGTTGAACAATCAAATTTAATGTGCCTACTTCAACTTTTATGTTTGGACTGGGATCTAATTCAACTTTTTTGAGCATGTGATATGAGGTTACATTATAGGTCACTTTTGACCTATACCATTAATCAAGTGATTTTTCCAAACTTCTAAAATACATAACTCTATCATTTCAAATCCAAATGACATGAAATAGGTGACCATTTTGAAGGTTTTTGAGATATATACAACTTTTATGAAGACACGTTTCTCATTTGAAGCTCATATAAAAAGTTAAGCAAGGTGGAATATTGAGACATATGGCTTGACACTTAGAAAAATTTTGATATGTCAAAAATTTCAAAACTTCCACCTCAAATTTCTCCAAGTTACAAACTCCAAATGAAAAAGTGTTGAACATGAAAGTTTTTCCTCTTGATCTCACCTTTCCAAAGAGCTCAAATTCATTCATTTTGGACAAGGAATGCATAGGTTGCACATGGCAGGAACATGGTGTCATCACTTAGCAAGGACCAAACTTCAAATCCAAATGTACACTTGCCTTGCATTCCAAGCTGAATTCAGACTATCTAACATTCATTTGTGGACTTATGGCAATGATTTTATGAGCCTATGCGCGCCCATGCACCCATGCATCATCAATGACCAAATTTGGAAAGTGATTTCAAGTGTGCAAATATCAACGGTTTCAGCTATAAATAGAGCCATATATGCTCAATAATCAACAAACATTCGCGCCAACTTTGATCCCCCATCTCTAACCCTCATTTTACAAAGGATAAACCTGAGAAATTCATTTGAATTTGAGGTTGAATTTCCACTGTTTTGAAATTCAAATCTCCAAGAATCCACAACCTTGTAAGCATCCAATCATTCTTCTGCAAGCAAGTGGAGTGAGATCAAGCACAAGAAAGATCAAGATCAATTGAATCCAGACCTCCATTGAAGGTATTTTCCAGAAATTTTGATCTCTTAGATTCTCTCAAATTCTTGCTCAATTCTATTGATTCTTTAGTTATCTGAAGTCATACCAATGTAGGCAAGAAGATTGAGTTGCTTTGAGGTCAAATCGAAGCAACTCAGTTCATGTACCTCAATTTTCAA
Organism: Lathyrus oleraceus; assembly: GCF_024323335.1. NCBI lineage: Eukaryota > Viridiplantae > Streptophyta > Magnoliopsida > Fabales > Fabaceae > Lathyrus > Lathyrus oleraceus. The sequence goes on from NC_066583.1 coordinate 127,951,025, forward strand.
CTCCATGTATCTCTCAATATACTTGGAGTTAGAGTGAATTGAGGCCAGATTCGAACTCAGTGCCATTTTTACTTTGAAATCAGGTCCTTGTTTTTAATTTTGGTGATGGTTGATGGTGGACCAGTCCGGTGAGGTCCACCGGTGAAGAAGACCGGAGCTACAGCTTCGGCCATGCGCTGGCATGTCTCACAGCCACATGATCCTCTTGATTTGTTTTAATCTAGAGCGTGCGTTTGAATTACCAATGTTATGGTGCGCTAACTCATGTGCACGGTGGAACGCGTGTTTTGATCCACTTGATCTGCCACCTCAATTAATGAGGGAGATAGCGTTGTCCATATTTTTTCTGATATTTTAATTTTCATTTTTATTGTATTATTTTCAATAATTCATATTAAATTCAATATTAATCCAAAAAATATGGGACTTTCACCAAAACTTTTCAAATATTTTTCTCTTGCATATTCTGAATTAAAATGATTTTTTGGATCATTATTAATATTTTTCATGACTTAATTGATTTTGCATTTGTTTTTAATTGTTTAAAAATATTTTTAAATGTCCAAAGATTATGAATTTTTTCCCTAAGATCCTTTGACCTTGTTTGACCTATGATAAATCTCATGGCCATTTCTTTGGTGTTTTAATGAGATTTTAGGAATTTGACAAACCATATTTAATTTAAATGCACTATTTTAGTATTTTTAATTTGAATAAATGCCAAATAAATTTGTTGACCAATTGTGATGGCTTGTTTATGTTTGACTCTTGTTGTTGGGCCTTGGTCAAGGTTGATTTGACTTTGTCAAATTAATATCATTGGATTTAGGGGATTGATGGAATGTACATTCCATCTCCCAAAATGAATGGATGCTATTAATTTGGTAAAAGTCCTCCTTTGACCAATTTGTGTTTTGATTCATTCTCTTCCCTCTTCATCTCACTCCCCTTCTTTATGCATTCATCTCATTTGGCCTATGATATCTCAAAATCCTAATGCTAGTTGATTAAAAAATTGACATGAGTATGGATGAGATTATGCCACACCTTTTGCATATTCTTTTTTGTGTGTGGTATGTTTCGTGAGCATAGTCCATTATACTATGTCTTTAACATGCATTAACCCCAAAATTCTATTGCCCGACCTCAAATAGTTGTGACTTCTACATAAGTCCAATTACGATTGCTTAACATAGCGATAAATTTATGACATAAAAGGCATAAGCATTCTAGTTAGTGAGATTATAAGTCTCCCATCTTTCATGGTATTGTGTGGAAACATGGCCTTCTTTCCTTCCTTTGGAAGATGTTTTGGCTCAAGGACTCATGCTTGTGATAAGTGGGTTGAGTGTTCTCCAAAGAATGTCTTGAAATAAAAAGCAAAAGCAAAACAATACTAACTTCTAACCAATTAACTACTAACTTTTAATTTCAAGCCTTTACTTTAATGCAATTTACTTATAGCACATTATTCATTTGCCATTGTTCATATCATTCTAATTGTTTATGTTAATGCAATTTTCACTTTGTCCATTTGGACCATATTGTGTGATATATCTTGTTTGTGTATATTTTACTTGTTTGTATGGTCTTTGACCATTAATGCACATAATAATAACAAAAACCCTAAAAAACTTTTGAGTGGACTGTTGGCTTGATATTGGACAAATGGACTTAGAATCTAGGCAACCTTCCTATGCTAAAGGACTTGGCCAATGCCAACTTGTTAAGAAACCAAGTGCTTGCAAATTTGAATTTCATCTGATACATCTTTGAAGACATCTCTAAGTTCATCTGCAACATGATCATTATGAAGCTGTTATTTTGAACCTGTGACTTGTGGAATTCATCTGTTACATGGGCTATTTTGAAGAAGATCATGGAATGGATAAGCTTGGATGATGCCATCTTTATTTGATGTCTTGCTCTTCAAGATAATATAATTGTGCATTTATGTGTTGCTTGATTCTAAAAGTCCAAGGGAATTCTGGGTTTCTATTGACATTCTTGTCTATTGGATTGCTACCCATTTGGTCAGATCTTTTCAACTCTAAACTTTTAATTTTGTACATAGGATAGTCTCTTCATCTTCTCCCCATTTCTTTAATTTCAAAATCTCTTCCTCCATTTTTTTAAAAATCTTCTTTGTGTGAACTACTTTTGTTCTAAACTTTGACCACTTTTGCAAAAAGATAGAAACTTTGGCCTTATGCCATTGCATTTTCAAACTTATTTTCTTAAATCAAACTTGTAAATAAACTTAACTATACATGACCTAAACTTTCAAAAAATAAAGCCAAAAAGAACTAACTCATTCAAACCATTTTTAGGCGTTTGTGCCTTTCAAACTTAATTTTTGTTAAAAACAATGTATCCATTTTGAAATTTGTATCACGAACTACAAGGTTTTGATCCCTCATTTTTATGTTAGTACGTAGGCACAAGACCGAAGGTCTTGTTAAACACAAAAGTATAATTAATGAATTCTTTTCTCATCCCCCCATTCTATTTGTTTGTAAACATCACTTTATACCAAGTACATGTGCACACAAAAAGGGCCCCCTAGGAGTTCCTAGGACACTTTGGGTGCTAACACCTTCCCTCTATGTAACCAAACCCCTTACCTGTAATCTCTGACAATTTATTAGTTTTGATTTGAAAACTTCTTACTTTTGGGTTTTGTTCGTACTTTTTACCTTTTCCCTTGGAAACAATAAAAGCGCGGTGGCGACTCTTGTTATTTGATCTCTAGCTTGTCAATAGCTTGATGATCATGAATTCACCGCTACAGAAGTTACCTCGTCCACCATGGCTACTTAGCCTTAAAAGATGTTACCAATGCTTGTGAAAGTTTTTGCACAAGAAAGATTTGTTCCTTGCCAGCTTTCAAATTCTGAAAATCCTCTTTGCCTAAAGATGGTTGGTATCCCAGCCTAAACCTATCTTTCTTCTTAGGAAGTTCTAGGATTTTTCCCCAGTGCTCGATATTCCGAACCTCAACAATGGCCTTGGCTCCTTTTTAGGAGGCCATTGAGGGTCAAGTTTGTTAAGCTAATCCATTGCTACCCCACTAGTAGTGTTGCCACATCACTAAAAACCTCTAAATCTTTGAAAGGAGTTTTAATTGTTTCTCCACCGACATCAATATAGCGAAAATAAGACATATGACTTACCAAGATACCCTCTTCTCCACCCACTACTATCATTTTGTTGCTAGTGATAAATTTCAGCTTCTGGTGGAGTGTTAAAGTAACTGTCACTACATCACAAATCTATGGCCTTCCAAGTAAACAATTCTACGCTAGATGAATGTCCATAAGTTGGAAGGTGATGGAGAAGGTGTGTGGGCCAATCCCTATGGGGAGGTATTGTTGGTGTAATCCCTAAAGGCCAATACTTTTGGAACTTGTATTGAATTATTTATTAATAATAAAAGGCTTTTTCTTTATTATGTTTGTTTAATAAAGTTCCTAGAATAGATAGTCTGTTTAATGTATCAAGTGTGACTTAATCATGAGATCCCATTAAACATAAGGACATTATTCTTAAAGTATCCGTAGTCGAGCTTTATTGTGAAGTGGGATAACATTAAAGCATGAAGACTATTATGTTTGTAGACTGATGATCACGTCTCATGGATCATGGATAAAGAGTTATCAACTCTTACACACAGGTATGAATATTAAGAGTAATATTCATACTGGATTGACCCGCTATGAGAATACTATATAGAATGTTATGCAAAGTGTCATAAGTTATTCTCATGGTGATAATGGTGTATACCACTTTTCGACCTGAAACCACTATGGACCCTAGATGTAGAGTCGAGTGCTTTATTATCGATCAAACATTGTCTGTAACTGGATGGCCATAAAGACAGTTGATGGTTACTCCACAAAGCATGCTGAGGGACATGAGTGACCTAGATGGAATTTGTCCATCCTGCGTAACAGAATAAATGTCTACGGGCCCAATATTGAACTGGACAAGGAAAACACGAAATATGCTTTGTGTTTAATATATACATAGGGGCAAAAGGGTAATTATACACATAAGTATTATCACAAAAGGATTTGTTAAATCACATGACATTTTCTTGTCTTAGGTAGCAGTGATGTGTTGCTAGATACCGCTCACTATTTATTATGTTAAATACGTGATTTAATATAACTGCTAATGTCACGAAAACCTACAGGGTCACACATAAAAGGACGGATTGATGAGAGATAGAGTAAATAAGGAACATCGTAAGGTATGGTGCACTTAAGTGAATTATAGAACATCGTAAGGTACAGTGTACTTAAGTAGAATATGAAATATGGTAAGGTACCACGCGCTTAAGTGATTTTGGCATATCATAAAATATGGGCAACATACACTTAAGTGGGCCTTTTAGCTTGCAACCCACACAAGTGGTTCTATAAATAGAACCCTTGTACATAAGCATTTGTGCAGTTGAAATTTTATTTCTCTCTCTCTCTCTCACTCAAAGCCTTCATTTGTAGCAACTAACACTGAGATTGAAGGAATCTGTTCGTGTGGACTGAGTAGAGGCGTTGTCACCATTCAACATTCGTGATCACTCTTTAGATCTTCATCAAAGGTTTCAATCGCCATAAGAGGTAACGATTCTATCACTGATCATACCCATTCGTAAGGATCACTAAAGGAGAATTTTTTAATTTCCGCTACGTTTTGGATCGCTCTTCTCCTTCAGTGGTATCAGAGCCACTTACGAAATCATGCATCTGATAGCTGTTTATTTTCTATATTTTCTGTATTAATACGATTAAAAGACAGAATGAATCAAAGAATAAACAAGTAATTAAATTTGGCATCATGTGTGTACCATTTGGATGATTGATGTTGACTATGCTTCGGAATCCTACGTCAGTATGGTGAAGCAACGATACATCGATTGTCCGTAGGTTACACAATTAAGATCGATCAAGTTATATATATGATATAAGTAATTCTGATGCAAAATACGGTATATATGATATATTGTTTCTCTTTCGTTCATTCAAACACTTAATGGTTGTTTTACTTTGAGCGATCAATGGTCATTTGCTTCGGAATCCGACGAAAGTATGGTGAAGCAATGACGTGTTGATCAATCATACTGAATTAACAATCGAGGTGTGTTTGACGGTATGAAATTGGTGCATTAGGGTTCATGACGGTACAAGGGTTGTGTTGTCAAAGAGTTATGCGATTAGGATTGTGACTGCACAAGAGTTATGCTTTAAAGTATCAAGCGTTGATGCGAAAATTGACGTCAATTTCAAATGAGTTATTCATTAAAAATTTGCATCGGGGCGGGCAACAGAACCCCCCGCTAACTTTGCGTATGTGATCGGTCGCAGAAATTTAATTTGGTTTGTTTAATTAACAGAATTTAAATTAATAATAATAATGTGTTTATTATTATTGTCTTGTGGTGATAAGTTATGACCTTAGTTTTCCTTTATTTTGTTTTGGGATTTTAAAATACGACTTGCGTGTCGTGCATCTCTTTTAATCTCTTAATGTCTCATCTCACTCCCTCGTATGTAAAACGAGTTTCTTTTATGTAATATAATGTTATGAAGAAAGAGAAAAATACAATATCAAATGAGGACAACCTTGAAGATCTTGCTTGGAAAAGCTTAGATCGTTATTAGGTTAGCTTAGGTTCTCTTATTGACTTGGGAGAACAATTGTGCTAGGGGGCATAACTGTTTCATTTTATATGTATGTTGATGCATGTGAATGTATATTGATGCATGTGAGAGATGATTTATATGATAAATAAGCCGGTGAGATCAGAATAATTGCAAATTCTCTCAAATTAAATATTAAGTTTATGCTTTCCAAGTTTTAGCACTCATCAAGACTAGTATCGAATAATGTAGGTTTCGCCTACGTGAGGTGCATATTCTATATTAGTAAGGTGCGATGGGATAATTGTAATATCCAATTGCTAAAACAATGGGTCAAAAGTTAACTAAACAAATTATAATAAGATTATATATGTTTAGAAGCAAGAGTTGGAAATGATCCATGTGATGGATTGGAATAAGGAGTTATTCACCCAACTAAAATATTCGAGAGTTGTATTAGATACAATTGGAAGGAGTTCCTACCTAAATAACCTAGTTTTGTATAATCCGCCTAAGCAGACTTAAAAAAAGTGAAATGTGGATCTCGACCCACTAGAAAATCTTCCAACGGAATTTTCCGAATCAAATGGTGAGGGTCATTTATTTTAAGTAAAATAGTGGGAGCATATTTAATTAAATGCCTAATTAAATATGTTATTGATACTTATATTTTCATTATTTTCATGTAGATTACCATGACAACAAACACCTTTAACAACATTTTAAGATCAATCCTTGATAAGAAAAAATTGTCTCGGACAAATTTTCTGGATTGGCACCGAAATCTGAGGATTATCCTCAAACATGATAGAAAGTTGTATGTCGATGATGCCAATGAAACTGCTTGCCTCATGCTAGCTACCATGAACTCAGAGTTGCAAAAGCAACATGAGACCATGGTAGTGTTTGATATGATTGAATACCTGAAGATGCTCTATCAAGAGCAGGCAAAGCATGAAAGGTTTGAAGTTTCAAAAGCCATTTTCAAGGCAAGTTTAGTTGAGGGAGACCCTTTAGGTCCCCATGTGCTCAAGATGATTGGGTATGTGGAGAACCTTGAGAGGTTGGGTTTTCCCCTCGGAAAGGAACTTGTGAATGATTTGATCTTGCAATTGTTGCCATATAGATTTAGTCAATTTGTCCTTAATTTCAATATAAATGATATGGACAAATCTCTTCCTGAACTGCTAGCCATGTTAAGAACTGCTGAGCAGAATCTGAAGTCAAAAGGGAAGTCCATTCTGATGATCGGAAATGGAAAGACATAGAACAAAAGACTCACCAAGCAGGGTGATAAAGGGAAAGGCAAGGAAGTTGCCAAACTCAAACCCATTGCTCCTGTTTTGAAGCCTAGTGGAGGCATAACAAAGGAAGGCGCCTGCTTCCATTACGGTAAGACCGGACACTGGAAGAGAAACTGCCCAAAGTACCTGGAAGATAAGAAGAATGGAGTAGAGACTTCAACTTCAGGTATTTTTGTTATTGAAATTAATTTATCTACTTCTGCATCATGGGTATTAGATACTCGATGCGGTTCTCACATTTGTATCAATGTGCAGGGACTAAAAAGGAGTAGAGATTTGGTAAAAGGTGAAGTCGACCTACGAGTTGGCAACGGAGCAAAGGTTGTTGCTTTAGCCGTAGGAACTTATGTATTGACTTTACCTAGTGGTTTAATAATTCAGTTAGAGAACTGTTATTATGTACCTGCAATTAGCAGGAATATTATTTCCATTTCTTGTTTGGACAAGTTTGGTTTTTCATTTATAATAAAGAACAATTGTTGCTCAATTTATTTGAATTATATATTCTATGCTACTGCACAAATGAACAATGGACTATATGTCCTTGATTGAAATGCCTATTTATAACATTAATACTAAAAAGATGAAACCTAATGAGTTAAATCCAACTTACCTTTGGCATTGTCGATTAGGCCACATAAATGAGAAACGCATTTCCAAACTCCATAAAGATGGATTGTTGGACTCTTTTGATTATGAATCATATGAGACATGCAGATCTTGTTTAATTGGAAAGATGACAAAGTCTCCATTTACAGGAAAAGGTGAAAGAGCTAATGATCTTTTGGCCCTCATACATACTGATGTATGTGGACCACTGAACATACCAGCCAGAGGAGGTTTTCAGTACTTCATCACATTTACTGATGATTTCAGTAGATATGGCTATGTGTATTTAATGAAACACAAATCAGAGTCCTTTGAAAAGTTCAAGGAATTCAAGAATGAAGTACAAAACCAACTAGGTAAGAATATTAAAACTCTTCGATCAGATCGAGGTGGTGAGTATTTAAGCCTAGAGTTTGATGACCATCTGAAAGAGTGTGGGATCCTATCCCAACTTACTCCTCCTGGAACACCCCAATGGAATGGTGTATCTGAGAGAAGAAATCGAACCCTGTTAGACATGGTCCGATCCATGATGAGTCACGCCGATCTTCCAAACTCCTTTTGGGGACATGCACTATTGACAACAGCTTACACACTTAACCGTGTTCCATCCAAAAAGGTTGAGAAGACACCATATGAGATATGGAGTGGTAAGAAACCACATATGTCTTACATGAAGATTTAGGGTTGCGAACTTTATGTGAATTGAAAAATTTCAACTAAGCTTGAGCCTATCTCACACAATGACAGTAATTAGAGAATCTCGTTCACAACATATGAACAAGCAACACTAGTGTTGCACCACGAAAAATATATGAGTCCATCGCACGTTCGAAGATACAACATAGTCGCCATCGAACTTTATTTATTCCCAAAGGAAAGGGAAAACATTGATAAAACCCAGGGGAAGAGAAAACAGGTAAGGAAGTTGGGTATGCAAGGGGAAGGTATTAGCATCCCTCATATCCGTTGTACTCAACTGAAATCGTTTTGATTGTTCTTTGCTCAAATGGGTGTTACTATCTAAAGATTACTTGCGAAACGGGAAAAAAAGGTTAAATAATTAGTGTGTCTGCCAAGGATTTGATTCCTCGTGCCTACATATCCCCATAGCGCAACAAGGAAATTAGAGCTCTGTAGTTCGTGAAACTAAGGATAAAAACAAAGAAAGAAAGAGTTGATTAGGTTTCCAAAAAGCAAAGAAAAATGCTTGAATAGAAATAGTGTGGCATTAACCAATATATGGTAATTATCCATAGAGAGTAACATAATATGGCATTAACCAATAAATGGTGATTATCTAAAAAGAGAAAAGGAGTGTGTTTGCCTAAGCACGAGAGGTTTGCCAAGGCAAACAAGCGGGATAGAAAAGATCCGCCTAAGCACGAGAGGAGTGATAAGGTGAACATGAATAAGAAATGGTTTGCTTAAGCACAAGGTGATTGACAAGGCTAACATGAAAGAGATAAAGGGTTTTTGAATCAATGAGTGTGGAATTAACCAATAGATGGTATGAATAATACAAAGGTTATAGTACTTTCCAAAGTCAGTAACTCTACATGGCAACATAAAAGAAAACGAGTTTGCCAAAGTTTGTAACTCCACAAGTCATTGTATGAAGATTTGCCAGAGTTTGTAACTCTACACGGTAGAAAGAGAGATTGCTAGAGTCTGTAACTCTATAAGGCAAGAAGAACAAGTTTCCAGAGTCCTTAACTCTATAAGGCAGATGGAAAAGTTTTTAGAGTCTATAACTCTATAAGGCAAAAAGAGAGGTTGTCAGAGTCTGTAACTCTATGAGGCTAAAATGCATGAATATTTTCTAGAGTTTGTAACTCTATAGGGAAAAAAGAGAGGGTGCCATAGTTTGTAACTCTATAGGGAAATAATGAAAGATTGCCACAACATGAGGCTCTAAAGGAAAAATAAAATAAATAAAAAGGGGTTTGCCATAGTCTGCATTTCCATAAGGGATTATATGAAGATTTACCTGAGTCTGTAACTCTACAAGGCAAAATAAATGACCACCATAGTTTGTAACTATATAAGGCAGAAAGAGAGATTGCTAGAGTCTATAATTATACATTGCGAAATGAATGATTGCTAGAGTCTGTAACTCTACAGGGCAAAATAGAGCTTGTCAGAGTCTGTAACTATAAAAGACAGAATGAAAGATTGCCAGAGTCTGTAACTCTATAATGTAAAATGAAATATTGCCAAAATCTATAAATCTACATGATATAAAGAAAGTTGCTAGAGTCTATAACTCTATAAGGCAGAATGAAAGATTGCAAGAGTCTGTAACTATACAAGGCAAAAAGAGAGCTTGCCAGAGTCTGTAACTCTATAAGGTAGAATGAAAGATTACCAGAGTCTATAACTCTATAAGGCAAAATGAAAGATTGCCAAAGTCTGTAACTCCATGGGGAAGAAAGAAAGTTGCCAGAGTCTGTAACTCTATAAGGCAAAATAAAAGATTGCCAGAGTTTATAACTCCATAGGGTAGAGAGAAAGTTTATAGAGTTTGTAACTCTATAAGGCAGTACATAAAGAGATTAATTCAGAGATGGATGTTTAACCATGAGGTGATTAACCCAATGAATGTATGGATATAAAATATGATTGTTGTGTTTGATCCAAAGAGGAGGTGTATTATTGATGCATATTTCTGAAGAAGACTTGTCAATTATTTGATTCAAACTGCACCAAAGTCTATGAACGAAGGCGAATACTTTGAGTAACCAAGGCTTACGCCCCATACTCAAATGTACTATAGACAAAGTTAGGAATGATCCCTCTCATCATTCATCGTTGCTTAAGGCTCGTGGCATGTAACTCTCATCATAATTGACAAGTGTTAAGGGAGATTCTGTTTGTTGCTCCTGATGATGAAGTATTGCTTGTGAAGAAGGAGACTTGATAATTATTCGATTTGAAATATACTAAAATCTATGAGTAAAGGTGAATACTCTGAGCAACTGGGTCATTCGTCCAATACCCAAAGATATTCATAATGAAGATATGAATTCTCCCTCTCACCCCTTCTCTATTGCTTAAGGCTCGTGGCGTATAATCCTTATCATAACTGATAAGTGTTAACTGACGAGCCTTTGTTGTGCTTGAATAGTAGTCTAGTATCCAGTTTGTCTGCAATGTTGTGTCTGACTTGTATTGATTTGAATGTGAAGTCTTGAGTTATTTGTCTTGATAGATCCAATGCAACTTTAGTATATGGGACCAGTCTTATCAAGAGATAAAAAAGCTTCTGATCACTCGACTAGACTGAGGTAATAGGCATATGTCAAAGGATTAGTTGATCAAATAAGATTATGATCAACTTAATCAAACAGGGGAAAGTCCAATTGCAAGTCAGACTCAAGAATTCAAGACCTAAACTCAGGAAAATCAAAGTGTTATCAGGCTTCAATTTCTAAAATTAAAACTAACCTAGAATTGAGATGAATAAGCATTCTATTAGTTAGGAGTTAATTGGAAAGTTAATCCTAAAAATATTGATTATTTTTCTAAGCTAATGTATCAAATAAATAAAAAAAATAGCATCAAAATCACATATTTTTCTAAGTATTTCATACCAAAATAAAAATGTGAAAATGTACGTATAGTAAAGGGCGCTGGGCCTAAGAGGTCAGGCCTATGTTATTGTTTTTTGTTGTTTGAAGTCAAAATCAGTGGTGTATGTGGGTAAGAAGGTACGCATAGTAAAAGGGCTTAGGCCTGGATATGAAACCCACCAGAATGAGGGCAAAAGGGATGGAAGAGTTCGATTTCCACCTCATTCTTCCTTTTCTCCTAGACGATGTTCTCTCCCATCTCTATGACCTAAGGGTGGTCAGATATCGCCCCGCCGCGCTAGAACTCGCTTCGGGCGGCAGGGTATCACCAATTCCCACAAAAATGCCATCATCTTACTCGTATCCATTTCCTCTTCCTACATCTACCATTCGTCTATCCTAAATCATAACTAAAACCCTCGTTCTAACCAGAATCCACAAGAACCCTAAAACTTCAAACTAAAATTGAATAGTAACCAACCATGATCTCAACCCCTAACCTTAGGGTTTTTGAACAACACTACAAACTCTACATTATGGTAACAAACATGGTGCAAAGAAGTGAAAAAGCAAAAAGGTGTGACCTACCTATAGAGCTGAGAAGTGCTATGGTTATTGTTGCAGCATTTGAAGGCGGTGATAAAGACAAGAAAACCAGATAATACATAATCAGGTAAGAACTTCGATCCTTCACTACTTATAGTTACCTCTTATTCTCCTCTTATTATTTTCCTTCAGAAACCTTGAATTTGAGATTAGTCTGTAGGATATGAATGTATGTTGTTGTTGTGATGTTCTTGGTATGCTATGGTTGATACGAGTTGCAGAGAGTGTTGGTGTGAGAGACTGTGAGAGAAATATTAGAGCGTTTGAGGCTTAAGCTCAACCAATTAAACTTTCACGTGAAGCTTCAATGACCATGTGATATGAGCTTTGGTGAGGGTGAGATTATATATATATATATATATATATATATATATATATATATATATATATATATATATATATATATAGAGAGAGAGAGAGAGAGAGAGAGAGAGATTTTGATTGTATAATGATCCCATCTCCCTAAAATGAATGGCTTGATGAATTTATAGGAATCTAAGAGATAATAGAGTGAGGTTCTATTAGATTTTTCAAGTGCCAATTAGTTAAGGGTTAAAAACTTTTAACTAATCGGTTAGTTAGTTAGTTTAGGATGGAAGTTAGGGTATGTTAAGTTAGTTAACGGTTACACATCTGCTAGGATTTGAGGTGTTAATAAGTTAGTTTTGTGAAATGAGTTAGTGTTAGAGAGTTGAATTTGAAGTTAGTCAGAAATTCACATTGTTAGTTGTAGTTAGAAACAATTTGGATTAGTTTGAGTGGATATTATAATTAGAAAATAGACTTGTTAGTTGGATACTCTGATGCTGATTGGGCAGGGTCACCCATTGATAGACGATCCATCTCTGGGTATTGTGTACTTGTTGGAGGAAACCTTATATCTTGGAAAAGTACGAAACAAAGTAGTTGCAAGATCAAGCGCCGAGGCATAGTATAGGGCCATGGCAATGGCAACATATGAACTTATTTGGTTAAAACAGTTGCTCAAGGAACTTCAAATTGAAGAAACAATACCAATAACACTTATTTGTGATAATCAAGCTACATTGCACATTGATTCAAATTCAGTCTTCCATGAGAGGACCAAACATATTAAGATAGACTGTCACTTTGTTAGTGAGAAGAACGAGCCAGGTGACATCGTCACAAGCTTTGTCAACTCTAATCATAAATTGACAAACATGTTTATAAAATCTCTACGAAGTCCCAAAACTAATTATATATGTAACAAGCTTGATGCATTTGACTTATATGCTCAAGCTTGAGGGGGAGTGTTGATATTTGTAAATATATAATATTGATAATAATTGTATATAGAATAGTCCCACATCGACTATATCATGTAATTAGTTATAATCTCTCTCTATATATAATAAAGTCTCTGTAATGCTTTTCAAAACACAAGGTTTAACCTAAATGTCTCTTAGTCTCTCCTAATTTAATAAGTTAAAAGTCGTGGTTAATGTAACTGTTAATTAAAGGAATATTAATTCACTTGAACTGAAATGGTGGAATCAAAGTAAATAAAGCGAGTCCAATGTTGAATGTATGCAAGGAATAACAAACTGTATGCTTAACTCATGCTAATTTGAATTGTAACCTAGTTAGAGAATTGTTCTGTTAGTGTTGAAATAAGTTTGTTCAATCTGAATTGAATTGTTAGAAGTTGTGTTAATACTTTGAACTGTCAGTGAAAACTTGGTTGGCTAAATTAGAAATAAGTTATCTATTAGTGGGTTGTTAAACAATGAATCAGAATTGGATTATCTTGAACTAGATGTGTATGTTCAAAATTTTCCAAAATTGTAAGTTAAACCTAATTTAATTGGTTGTTGACAACCATTTGTTGAATTGAATGCTAAGATATCGAATTAAAAAATATGAATAAGGATGGATGTAGGCTATTGTATTTGATGTATATGCATGGTTGCATTATGGACTGACATGTTTGAGTTGTTATGTAAATCTGTTATGAAATCTTATTGTTAGTTGATGCATTATGGGAGTTAAGTTAGTGTTAACTTACTTGAAAACTGGTAGCTTCAGTTAGTTAAATTAGGAAATTAGGGTTGTGAGTTTGATTAACTACTATTAGATGCTTGTTACGAGTTATAGTTAGTTTGTTTTTGAATTAGACCAAATAAATGTGAAATGCCGATGAACAATGGATCCTATGCTTGTTATTAGGTTGTATTGAACTCATTGTTAATGAACTTCTAGTTAGTGTTTGTTTGTTATGGCTTGGAATTAGTTGTATCTGCTTTGATGTTATGACCTTCAGTTCCAATTAGTGTTGGCTAACTATTAATGTTGAATCAAAAAAAGGAAACATTGCTTGCAAATGGTTAAATTCAGTTGGATGCCATCAGGAAAATTAGTTATGAATTGAATTTGGTGTTAATTTCAATTGTGTTAACATGCTAATTTGGTTTATGGTTTTCTCACGCGTGCATGGTATGAACATGGCTTGAATTGATGCATAACATGGTGTGAATGAGAGTTGACGTTGTCTAGGTTTTTACAGGGATGCCTTAGGCATTATGAAGGAATAAGGTATTGGTCATGAAGTTGTTTTGGCACGGCATAAATGAAGGTGTTTTCATGAAGATACTTTGAAGGCTTGAATATCTATGAAGAATTTTGGACCAAAAAGAGATGGCTTATAAATGGAAAATAAGGAAGGTTAGGGTTCAAGATAGGTAGTTGACTTTTGTCAACAGTTTGACCAAAAAGTCAACAATTTACCAAAAGTCAACCTAGGCCAAAATTTGGATTTTCTCAGTGTAATTTTGTATAGACTTGAAATGGATGTTTGAAATGTAAATTTGATGATTTGTAATGAGAAAAGACTTTTTGAAATAAATTGTAACTTATGTTCCAAGTAATGTGTTTTCTTTCCATAACATGAGTCAAAATGCACACTTGAATGCATCTTAATCTTTGAAATGAACTTGAATAATTTTGAAATGAAAAAGGCCTTCTTTAAATGATAACTTGTATCTTAAGAAAGATGAACTTTCCCTTTAAATTGAATTTGAATATGAATTTGAATCTTGCAATTTGATATTGTATGAACATGAATCTTGACTCTTGAATGGACCACAATGCCTAGCCTTGAATCCACCAAACAAATAATGGACTAGTTGAATGAAAAAACCTATAAGAGATTTAACCAATCAAAGAAAATCTTTCATGGTTGTCCAATGTGATATTTGCAATCCACAGTCAACTCCACTACCATGGTGGAATTAAGAACTAGGGTTCCATGATCAAATCCAATACCGTGATGCAGTCCACATAAATCTAGATCTCAAACATCAAGATTTAGGGTTCCACATGCATTAATCCATAAAGAGTGAACCAATCACCATTGTTGTGCAAAAATAGTCAAGACATAACATACACTTGATCCACTAGCTTTGCACCACATATAAGCAAGACCCTTTGGATCAATGATGCCTATTTGAGAATGCAATTATAAATGAATGATATAGATGAATGTATGTAGAAGTATCTAAAGCCATAAGTCAGACAAGATTGAAAAAAAGGGAGGGCAAATTTTGGGATATGACAACTAGCTTAAGAGATAATAAAACAAATGAAATAAAATCAATAAACAATACCAACATTTTAATCGCAAGTTAATCAAATTAGGCTTGACTCTCTAGCTGAAGCATGTTCCCCAGTAGAACCGTTAGCTGTCGTAGTGTGAAAAATACTTGGAGCGCTCACGCGCTCGAGATGATAATAGAGTCGCTACCGAACTTTATTTATTCCAAAAGAAAAGAGAGAATATCGATAAAACTCTTAAAAGAAAAAATGTTCGTCACAACCAAATTCGAGTTCGGGAGTCGATTATGTAAGGGAAATGTATTAACACCTCTCACATCCGTTCTACTCAACGGAAACCATTTAGTTAGATTTGCGATTACAATGTTAACTTATGTTATTTGTTTTCTTCTAATTATTAAAATGTTAAAAGGAAAATAAAATGTCTCAAAAAAGGTTTTATTAGGGCGCTTGACAAGATTGTGAGTCTTACTTCTACGTATCCTCAAGTGCGATGAAGAATTCAAAACTACGTAGCTCTAGTAGAAAACAACATATTTGTTGGTTGATTTTATTGAACGAATGTTAAGGTCACGTTATAGTGGTTAAGTGTTATTTGTATGCTCGCAATTGGAGTCTTAAACATTTGTTTGTAACGCGGTAGAATGAATTTTGATCGCACGATGGCGGTAAAAGATAAGTTTGATTGGTCGAAATTTGTATTTGAGTGAATGACGAATGTTCAGATGATCGATGCATATAACTCATATCCAAACAATCGGGGAAAAGAATGGTATATACCAAACTGTTCCTTTTTCACCTAATTAATTATGAAAAGGATTGTATATAAATAGGGTTTTTTGAATTAAAGAGAAATACTCGAATGATCTAACTATACGACTCGTATCCAAATATCAAATAAATTAACGCGTGCAGACGCATATCTATAGAAAACTTATAAACTTCAATAAAATTCAACATTCATTTTTTTTTTTACATAAGATATTCAAAAAATGATAAATCCTATATCATTTTTGTAATTAGATCAAATTTGGAAGTAGCTCATCTTACAACGACCAAACGACACTCTCCTCTTATCGGTGTATATTTTCGCAACCTGTGAGAGTGGAAAAGGAAAATAACACGGTGAAAAAAAAATATCGTCAGGGAAAAACCCAACCCAGGGTAAAACCGAAATTACACTCTTTCCGAGTTTTCTTTTCAACACTTTCCTCTCTCTCTATTACGCATTTCTCAAATTCTTGCAGTAATAAAGATTTCTCCCGATTTCATCATCGATTCGCTATTACAAACAGATTACAGTTGAATCGCTGTCTCCGATCTCAATCCACAAACCCTAACATTCAATCTTCTTTTCATTTATCGGTCATTCCATCTTCTAATCAGGTATACTCATTATCGATTGTTGAATTTTCTTATTGTGTTCAATCAGTACAATTGAATTCGTTAATTTTTTGGAAATTTGCGGAAACATTAAATCATGTCTATGTTTGAGCTTGATTAAGCTGAGAAAATGGAATGGTTGAAGTTAGAGTGGGAACTGAGAAATTGATGGTGATTTTCTGATATTTGTTTCCAACTTGTTTCGCTTTAATTTTTGTCTTTAGGTTTGAATGGGGGTTTGCCATAGCTATCAGTGTTTGTTTAAAGCATCTGTGAATTTCGGACACAGTGCAACACTCAACTAGATTGTGTTGTTTCACATTTATAATTTAGTCTCGGGAGAAGTGATGGCTGGAACTACCGTTTTTCTAATGAAGTCTCACGAATAGATTGTGGTGAGGAAGGATGAATATCGTTAAGGGTGTCGCCGACCTTATACGAAGAACTTCCACCGGGCAAAGTGGCGAATCCTCAGGTTTCCAAGCTCATAAGTTCACTCCTCCTGGACCCAAGTTTCGCTTCAGGTAAGATCAGTGTGCGGTAATACTGCAATATTGAATTATAAATTTGTTGTTTTATTAGCGTGTGATGGAAGCACTTGACTTAATTTATTAGAGTTTTATGTCTTGTGATGTACCAAGTGTTTAGCTGATTATCAAGGTTGCCTTCTTTCACAATTGAGTCTCTTAGGAAAGGGAGTTTTATCATTCGTACAGTTTCCTCGAGTGTTCCGGTGCTATAGGAATAAATTGCGCTGGGCAATCACCTGGGTATTCTTCAAAATTAATACCGTATCACTATCAGGGATTGTAATTAGAAGAGTTGGATTGTTGGACAATCACTAGGGTATTCGGCATATTTAATACCATATCATTAACAAGGATTGTAACAAGAGTTGGGCTTGCAAGTGTCATCCCTCTTTAGTCCGGGAGTGAATGGTTGTTTAACATTAAGTGCAGTTGCTTTTACGGAACTGTCTTCTTTTAGCCAATGGAGAAAACTTGCACATTGGATAATTAAGGTTATTCTTTATTACTGCATTTTGAGAATAAATGAAAAATCTTATGTTTTTACCAAAGAAAATTGATGAGTCCCACGTTGGACATGTTACGGCGTGAAAGAGTGTTCATAAGTGGGAGGCTACGCCCACGTTACAAGTCGGTATTGATGTATTGTGGAGCAGTGTATTCAATGGCGGATGACGGAGAGTCAAAGTCCCTATACCGGATGCTTGTGGCGCCATTATGGCGGAGAGCCAAAGTCCCTATACCGGATGCTTGTGGCGCCGTTATGGCGGAGAGCCAAAGTCCCTATACCGGATGCTTGTGGCGCCGTTATGGCGGAAAAACCTGCAATATCGGCTGATAGTTACCATTGCAGAAAGCCCCAAAACCACCATGTATATCCGCCATAGCGCCATGGTGGCGGATATTTGATAACACTGTTGTGGATTTGAGTTAGATCTAACCCGCATCTAAGGATGATTTTTGTCTTTGATTTAATACTACTCTCATTTATCAAAAGGGCGTTTGGGTACTTAATTAAGCGCTTATCGTATAAGAGCTTTTCACTTTAATCCATTGAGCTATTTGTTTTTGATATGCATATTAATTAATAACTACTTGCATTATCATTTGTTTTTGATATGCATATTAATTAATAACTACTTGCATTATCATTTGTTTTTGATATGCATATTAATTAATAACTACTTGCATTATCATTTGTTTTCACTATAAGTTGAATTTGAAGTGGGCGGAAATCAACGATGGTGCAAGGGTAGGCTTCACATGACTGTTTCCATAAGTTATCTTACAAAATTTATCATAATTAATATTTTAAAAACCAGACTAGAGATTGAACCGGTGAAATCTCTAGGATGTGGTTTAATTGGTCTAACCACAATTGAATTGAATGACAAATAAATAAATAAGAAGTAATAAATAAATAAATGCTAAAAATAAAACCGGTTGTACCATGGTTCAAACTGATTCAATCTTGGTTCAACTAGGTTATTGCATGTCTGGGATCAAACCAGCCGGCTGAACTAACAAGTTCAATTTAGTTTTTAAAAGATTTGATTAGAATAAGTTGAAAATAGCTTTGGGCACATCATAAGCTATTTTTGTGAACTCTCCCAAACACTTACCTACATGCTCATGTCATCAAATAAAACCAATTAAGCTCTTCCAATTCCAAACACGATCCAAGAGTTATGACATTTGATTTACTTGGGGTTGGAGAAAGCAAATGTGTATTTTTGACACACAAATAATAGCCAAATAGCATATTGATTCACAATTTTGGCATTTTGCTCTTGCCAAACCATTTAAACTGAACCATAAAAAACAGATTTTGTGTAAAAGGACACAAATTATTTCAGAGGTGGTTGCCCTGCATACAGAAATAGGCGTGTTTTACAGTACACCAAAGGGTTGTGGGAGGTTTGCAAATCGGCAGTAAATTATTTTTGTTAATGCTGTTGATAGCTGATATCCATATAAAATGCTCAACTTTGACAGAGCTTTGGATATCAAATATATTTTGTACGAGATTTTTTTTTCTTTTCCGTATTTGGGTTATAGACTGAGAGATTCACAAAAGAAGAAACTTCAAGACTCATTTGTGTTCATACCGGTAAAATACATTTAATCTGTAATGATTTCATTTGAATTGACTTCTTCCAGTGATGCTGGGGATGAGGCAATAGTAAATACTCTTTGGGAGCGATATCAGCAAATTGATGATAAGGTACGATTGGATTTATGCTTACTAGGTTTTTACTTACCAAATATATAAAGTTTCGAAGCTTGGCAAATTTCATTTAATTCAAGTCATATAAGCTATTCAGTCTGTTGGCTTTGTTTTCTATTTATCTATCTATCTATTATCTATGTGTAAATTAGTTTTTGGATTGCTGCAGTTGAGATTGTTACTAAATTCGCCTCATGACAGTAGTCATTTATTTAGTAATTTTCCTAACAAAAAGACCTTATTGTTTTAGGTGGAGAAAAAGAGGATGCTTCATGTTTTCATCAAGCAATTTGTAGTTGTCTACAAGGACTGGGTACCTGTAAATTCAGGAATATTATTAGAGTCTGTTTCTCTTGAGAATTGTTCATCTACTGATGATGCAGTCATTGGCTGCTCAGCTGGACATCCTGTCGAAGTCATTCGGGTATTAGTTGATGAGGTCACACAGTTAAGCTCACTAGTCACTGAGTGTAAGATGCATATTGCCATCCTTGTATTATATTCATCTTCCTCTTTCTTAATTAACATTCACTATTAGCAAGTCCAACTAGTTTTGTACATGCAATAAAAATTAGAGTTTGGGACTAATACCATCTATAAAGGGCTGTACCATCTATATGTAAGATATTTGAAACAGATGTAGGAAAGGAGGATACATGCTTGATTTTCTTTTATCCGGATTGGTTGTTTAGTTCACTTTTAATTTTTCATTTACCAAGTTAAAAAATAAATAAGTACTTCATTTCTTTGATGACTAAATGTTTTAGACTTAAATTCAGTTTTAAGATGGTATCAGAGCCGGGTTAAGGACTGCAATGTGGACATTTGGCCTAGGCCCATGCTAGGGGTGAGGGTGGATGTTGAATATGTATTTGTGTTGTTGGAGTTTGTTTGAAGTCCCACATTGCTTAGGTTCCCGGGCTGTTAAACATATAAATATGTGAGGGCAACCTCACCCTTGGAGCTTGCTTTTGGGGTTGAAATCCAAGAATATTTAACAGTGCAGAAATGATAATTTTTGTTGCTAGTAGTGGTACTGTTACTGCTGACGTAATTTGATGCAATTCTTGTCTACTCTTGCTATTTTCAGTGAGCACCAGCACTTTGCAATTGCCAACAGAATTGTCTGGGGCTGCAACCAAGTCGTATATTACTTCTGAAGGGTTTTTAATTTTGGATGCCTTGAAAATCATTGCCCGTTCGTTATACAATTGTAGAGTATTTGGATACTATGGTGGAATTCAAAAACTTACAGCACTAATGAAAGGTATAATAAATTTTTTGGTTCCTGATTTTGATTACTTTTGTGCATCTTTTAGGTACAATTATAGATTTTTTTCCTTCTGAAAATTGGTGTAAGTTTCATATTTTCCTATTGTTTTTCTTTTTAATCCTTTAGCAATTTTTAGGTTGTTAATGTTGAGGCTTAGACATATCTGTTCCATCGTTAAATTTTAACAGATGCTTCTTGTTTTTTATTTGTTTTCTCACCTTAATGGACGTTGTACTCTTGTGCATTTTGTTCAAATTGGCATACTTACCGAATAACTATTTTAAAGATATTTGATATTAGGTTTTAATATTGGGCCTAACTCATTATCACAAAACCGACTTGTAAGGTGAGAAATACCATTCTTTAAAAACTCACTTCAAGCTTTATCTTTATCCTATGCGTGACTTGGGTTTTTCCGGACACCCCCTCATGCTCATCATTACTGGACTTGGGGTGTGGATATAAGTAGTGGGTGACCCAGATGAATATGCTTTGATACAATATTATGTTTTTGTAATTGGTCTAACCCATTACTCACAAGATCGGGTTGTATGGTAAGGGCTGCCACTATTTATAAACTAATCTCAGACCTTATCTTTATCCTATGTGAGACTCGGGGTTTTCCCAATATTTGACAAGTATCACTTCCCAAATACTATTTTCCACTCTTCCATTCATTATACGAAGCCTATATTTTGATAATTGACTTTGGTGCTTTGATTATTTGATTCTAATATGTTGCCATTATAAGCCAGAAATTGCGAAGTCTATTCTAATTCTGGGTTCAATTGTGTTGCAGGGGCTGTGGTCCAACTTAAAACTATAAGTGGTGCCCTTTCTGCTGATGAAAGTTTTCCTGACTTTGCTATGGAGAAAATTAATCTACTCCAACAAATTCTGATATACGTTGTGTCAATATTTTATGTTTTCATTGACTTAGGTTCAAATATAGACAAAATGGACGAGCTGTTCTGCGGTCTTGTAGGCCGTTTTTCACGTGTTAATATTGCAATTAGCTCCTCAAATAGTTCAAAGCTTTTGTCTACTGAAGCAAGGTTACATTGGCGTCAGAAAGCAGTTGTTTCTGTGATGGAAGCCGGTGGTCTAAATTGGTTAGTAGGTAAGGTAGGCATCTGTTATATTTAGATATTTGAGGTTATTAGGTCTTTGTTGTTTCGCCGGTTGATTTTCCAACTTGCCAAATTATATGCAGTTGTGTATTAGGTAATCATATACACATGAAAGGTACAATGAATTCGACAAATGCATTATTAAATGTTGGTTAAACTAATATATAGGTGTCTGTAGTTCTAGTTAAACTTTTTTTTTGTTTTGAAAATAGGTACATTGACTGACAGCCATTTAGACATCATATATGTTTATGTTCATCCGTAGGTTATTCTGGGTTACTGTTACAGGTCCCGGGGACTTGATTATAAATATTCATAGTTTGGTAGGACATAATTGAAAATTTCAAAACAGTTAAACCATTGATGTCTATTTGATTTTTTTTATAAGGTTCTTGTTAAAAACTTTTAAACCCTAGGGGAGCTTTTGAAATTTATTTAAATTGTAGGGACTTAAAAAGTAGTTTAACCTTAAATTTTAGTGCATTCACTGTTTGTGTGATAAATCCAGTTATGATTAAACACTGACATGGAGATTGGGGCCAGGGTATGTATTGCTCACAGTTCCCCTTATCTCATTGAAGTGTGTCTATACAAGATAACTACTAGTTTTTAACTTAAAAATAAAGATTTTTTTTTTACCAAATCGAATTAAAAGATAAAGCACACTATTAGGCTTTTCAAAATAACTTATGCTTTTAGGCTAAAGTATTTCTCGAGATTAACGATTTGGATAGAAGCGTGGTCCTGGATAGAACATTTTGACAATAGTTGATCCATGTAGTTGAACCCACTTAGTGGGATAAGACTCGTCTGTTGTTGTTGTTATTGTTGTTGGATGTAGGTTTTTGTAGACCCTTATCACCAAAATATATTTGTGTGGTGACATGCTAGAGATAAAGACATGTTGGACTCGTTTTGTATTCACTAAACTTAAATTTGCCACAGAACTGTTGCGCCTCTGTAGAAGATTCAGCTTGAAAGAACTGTTGATGGATGATTCACTTCAGTACTTGAGCTTGAAAATCCTTTCTTTGGCCTTATCTGCAAATCCCCGGGGTCAGAATCACTTTAAAAGTATTGGAGGGCTGGAAGTGCTGCTGGATGGTCTTGGATTTCCCTCAAATTATGCAACAACTTACAGTAAATTAGTTTTGACTAATGGATTCAGGTATTTTTATATGTATTTCAAGCCGGTTATTCTCTAGTTAGGTTAGTAGAAGGAGATGGTGTGGTTCTCTTAAAAAAATTGTATATGCATTATTCTCGAGGGATTGTTGCAACTTTTAAAGTTTGAGTTCGATAACTGGATGACTAGCTTGATGCTGATGAAGTGTCTGAGCTTATGCATCATATTCCGAGTCTGTTGTCTGTTTTATAAATACCAATACACTCATATGTTATCTCTTCTACTGGTTTTGGCTTGTATTAAGTATTTTGGTAAAATTATCTGGTATTTTGCTACTTCTGTTACTACTTGAGCACACTATTTTGGGATTATATACATTATCATATCAAACCTGTCTTTGAGAAATTGGTGATTTGAGAATAGAGCTATGGTACTGACTGACTTAAGAGATTAGTTTTCAGCTTGATATTATTTATAATGAAAGCTGTACAAAAATAATTCCTTAATTAAGGGAATAAATATGGACAAAGTCGATCCTATTAAAACAATTGTATACAAAGAAAAAAAGCAGTGAGATGATCTTAGAGCTTTTTTTCGAAGAAACCACATGTTAACAGCAGCTGTCCAATTTAAATAATTCTCACCGTTGAGTTTCTCGGATGTTATAATGGGATGGCCCAAGAAAACGAAGGAAACAAGGCTCTTACCGGAAGATCCAGACTTGCTATTGTCTTTTTATTTTGAAAGATCTAAATCTGAACTCTTCTTTGATGATAATAGAAGAACCAGTACCAAAGAGAACAAACATGAACAATCACGAACAGTGCCAAAAAATGCTCAGGCAGTACCAAAACGCTAAGAAAACACTGAAGAGAGTGAGATCCACTGACCAAACTAGGTCGAAACAGGAAGAGTAATGTCTCACAAGCAGATGGGACCAGCGGCGACCTCATTTGAGGTCTGGAGGGTGGCCTTCACGCTCCGGTAAGACTGACGGCAAAAGAAATGCATGTGACGGCACATGCAGCTGCGGTTGACGGCAGGACTATGTGGACTGGCTGATCCGATGACAGCGAGTCTGGTTCATTGTTTCACCTAAGGTCCCGTGTTTCGGCTAGGTTTTGACACTTTTGACAGGCCCAATGATTGTGAGCTCTGGTATCAACTTGAGAAAAGAGTTTTGGACTTTGGTACAGAATGACTTGAGACTTGAGATTAGACCTCAGCTTGATATTACTTATTATTTATAACAAAAGCTGTACAAAGAAAATCAAGTGAATAAATGGTTAGACTTCTTCTAATGGTAGTTATAGGCAGTTATGAGAAGTTATTATGACAGATATATTATTTAGGAATAAATAGGGAAAGGATAGGAGAAACTGGGGATGGATAATTATTGAGTGGTTTTGGGTGGGAGTGACCAAGCTCTCGAATTCTTGATATGGTAGCGTGTTTTCATTAAAAATAACATCCCTTGATATGTATAGTCTTCCACTTGGGGAAAGGCATTTGTAGCCTTTGTGAGAGGTTGGATATTTCTGTTTTCTTTTCTTTAGTTCATTCACCATAGATACCAGTTTCTATCATAAATATATACATAAATAATCTTAATAAAAACATAATTATATACAAGAATAAAATCAGTACATATCTCAACAGTTTTGCTTGTCTTTTTTTCAGGGATGATAAACCATTGCAAAAAATATTTCAGCTTCATATTCTTGCTCTGGAAGTTTTAAGGGAGGCTGTGTATCCTTCAATCTTTACTAATTTTGTGAATTTTGGATGACTTTCACTTTTCATTTGCCATCATTTTTTGATGAGTTCTGAAACATTGCATCAACACCATTGCATACTAAAGTTTGGAAACATTTAAGCGTGTATTCACACAAGCTATATTTGTTTGTCATTCTTAATGATTCCTCTCTGAGTTTCATTCCCATGGGGTATATGTTAACATCATCCATTTTGCATTAGTTTTGCCTTTTCCTTTTTTGGAAACTGGTTTTGTATTGAATCTCATTAAAATTTAACAATACATTTATTGATGTTTGAGACCTTGACAATAATATAGCTTTGGGAACATGAACAACTTGCAATTTCTTTGTGAAAATGGTAGGGTACATAAATTTGCAAATAGTTTTTGTTCACCGGCTTTTGTTCTTCAAGATTTGAGACAAGGGGGAGATTTCGCTGAACTTCAGGCTGTCAGTGTACCTGCTGACATTCACGAAAATGAAAATGATATGAAGTATGATCCAGCTGCGGCTTCTGCTGGCCTTCCATCTAATGCTTCCTTTTCTCATTTTTGGAATGATTATGTCCTTACACTGAGCGGAAGTCTCTGTTCATTTCTTATAATTCCTGGAGTTTCTAAATCTCTTAATATCCAACTATCTTCTGGTCGACTTGCATTGCCTGTTTCCTCATCATATTCCGAATTGTCAATCAAATGGGTCATGAGGGTTCTTTTTACAATATTTCCCTGCATCAAAGCTTGCTCAAATCAGAATGATTTACCAAGCTATTTAAGGTGAGTTTTATCACTGGTTTGCAGTGTCTTTCCTTGTGCTGTTTGCTCAAAAATCTTAATTAACCATCAATAGCAGTTGTGGCAAATTACTCCGTCACTATGGTTATGAAATAGAAACAGCATATACTGAACTTATTTTTGTTGCTGTTTTTCTTCCCATTTTCCAGGGTTTTTGTCACTGTTTTACAGAACAAAGTTCTCGATGCATTTAGAAGTCTTCTTTCTACTTCTCCCACGTCACTTGAAATTTTTCGTGAAGAAGGAATATGGGATCTCATCTTTTCAGAAAATTTCTTTTACTTTGAATCAGCTTCCGAAGAAACTGCTGGACAAATATTTGAACACAATAAGAAGGCCGAAGTATTGTCTGCTTCAAGTAGCACTATTGATACACCAGAAGTCAATGGGGTTAATAGTCTGCAATTGGAAATAATCTCATTTGTGGAATTTGCTGCAACTTCTAATGGAACTACACACAACATGGTGGGTCCTTCCCCCCTCTCCTAGGATGTATATTTTCCTAAAATTTATTTTATTTTATGAAATTAAGGCTTAAACACAGATTTCATATCTGTTGAAAGAGAGATAAAAGATAGGTATATGGTGAAATCTTTGTGTGAAGCTATGGAGCGGGAGGCAGTAATTTATAGAGAAATGTTTATAAGTATGTAGAATGTTGTTCATAATAGATAATAAATTACGAAATCATTTTACAAAACAGAAGTGCCGTAACTTGTCAAAAGATTTTCCTATGCCGCACATGTTGGATATTTGTTTTAAATTATGTGCTACCCGTCTTGTTAATTTGCTCTATGCATTATTATTTTGCTAAAGTAACATTACTATGTGCATGTCTTTTGCATGTGTGTGTCAATCATTTATAATTATATCTAATATCTATTCATTATCTTAACTTTCTTTCTATATTTTAATATTTGTGGTGCATGCGTTTTTCAATTGAGTTCAAATTGTCGAGAATGCCCTTATTTTACCTTATTTTGATTACAGACTGAATTGTCCGCTCTGCTGGATGCGCTTGACCATTCTGCTTGTAATTCTGAAATTGCTGGTCTTCTTGTGAGGAGTTTGGTTCATATTTTGCAGCTCTCACCCGAGAAAACTATTGCTTCCTGTAAAACCTTGAATGCAGTTTCTCGGGTTTTACAAGTTGCTTGTGTTCAAGCACTAGAGTGTAAAAGATCTGGAAGTATGAACCCCTCCAGTGTAAATAGTGGTTTGGAAATTTCAGAATCGGTGCCCGATCAACAAAAATGCAATTCACCCGAGACAGTGCAAAATTGGTTTGGTTGCATGAAAATGTGCCTGGAGTTCTTTACCAAGTTTTCTGCATCATCTGAAGATACAAAGAGTTTTATATTGCAGAGTCTTACAAGCATTGATTGCTTGTTTGATTTATTTTGGATAGAAGGTTTGAGAGATGATGTGCTTGGGCACATACTTGATCTCATGAAGGTGAAAATTTAGTTTTACTTGATTTTGGCTGTTGAGCTATAGTGTAACTTTAGAATTCATATTCTAGGTTATATTTATCTTGTGAGTATTATATATTATGTTGCTATGTTTAATATTGTTGTTTTTCAGATTATGCCATCCTCGGATGAAGATAAAAAAGCAAAGTTACAGTTATGCTCTAAGTATTTGGAAATGTTTACGCAAATAAAAGAACGGGAGAAATTTTTTGTTGATCTGTCTATTGATATGTTGGCTGGAATGAGATCTATGCTTCTGGCTAATCAAGCAGTATGCATCTTATGCTGATTTATTTCTCAATTTTGTTAGTTTAAATGAATATGCATTTTGCAATTTTACTGAACAATTCTCTTTGATGTTTTAATGTTTCAGTACTATCAGGCACTGTTTCGTGATGGGGAATGCTTTTTGCATGTGGTATCATTACTTAACAGCGATCTAGACAAGGAAAATGGGGAGAGATTAGTTTTAAATGTACTCCAAACACTTATTCGTCTGCTTGCAAATAATGATACCTCAAAGGTGCTTTCTTCATTGCTGTCTTATATTTTCCCTTTTTCTTCCCTCGTGTGGTAATAGTTCTACGCGCCACATTACTATTTCTTGTTTCTTTCTTTTTTATCTATTTTGTTTTGATTAAGTGCATATGTTAATAGATTGTACTGTTTTTATGTCTGGTCAGAAAGTTCTTTCTTAAGTTGTTCTTTGGCTGTGTTTTACTGTTGTGTTGGTAAAGACAGATGTGTCATTACATTACATCTCTATAATTCCCCCCATGCAGCAACTCCGTTATCTTTATGAACCGAAATTTAATTTTATTTAGAAGAATGGGTGAAAGAATAGAACTTCTGATTACTTGGTCAAGGACCTGTCATACCACCATAAGAACTAATTCCCTTGAAAGGCTTATGCAAACAAATGGCTTTGTTACATCTCGAATTGAATAAGGATGCTTCATTGTTCTCTTTTGTGCTTCAAACCTCTCTGCTCTTTTGATAAATTGATCTTTAGTGAAATTTTAAAAAAAAATCAAAGAGGAATGTATGATGAACTTGATGTCGAAAAACTTTTCTTTGGGGGAAATGGCTATGGAGCTCTCTTTATTTACTATGCACAAGTTCATTGAGATCAAATTTGGTCAACCCCGTCATGGGTAGAATAGGATGCCAACTTCTTGATGTCTGCTATCAGTCCATACCATTTATTTCTCCTTTAGGCCTCACTTTGATTTCTTGTATCAATTTACTTGGAGAATTTTAAATGGTCAATTTTGATTTTCTAGATGCCTTTTATCTCGTTATCTGTTTTTTACAGATAAAAAATTGGCAGGCTATGGGGTTGTTGAGTAAAAAACAAAGGAAAATAAGTTTTTTCTCCATTTTTTGTGGTAGTATTATAGTATAGGTAATAGTATCTATAAAAAAATTCTTATGTGAATGGAAAAGGGAAGCAAGGCTCTAGCTTAATGCTGTATTTAAAAATCAACACTCAACAGTAATATTGTCACACTTTGAAGAGCATTGAACCATAAAAAGAAATTAAACCTTCTTCTTTGATGCTCTTTCATGGATATGACTGTCTGTGTTGTTAACCTAAAAGTGATGGTTCTAATGCATGTTGGGTAATGATTAATGCTGGGGAAATAATCGTTTCTTTTAAAATCTCTCTGGAGTTCATTAAATGCTTTTTTACACACTAAATAAACTAATCCAGCACACCCGTACCGTTGAACCTATGATTCTTCATTTTCAAATTATTTTGGTTGTCTTCTATCTGTGATTTTGGAGAGTTTAGGGTTCTTCTCTCATGGAAATTGCATGAAAATTTAGGTTAGAGCCCTAAGTGCTACAGAGGCATGTGATCTCTAGAAACAACAAAAATATATAGGCTCAAATGAAACATGTCTAAATGACCCTCCAGTTGTCCTTTAATCCAAGAGCTAATGCCTAAGTTTATGCTTTTTAGGAATGCATCGTCCTAGTTATTGTTACCAAACCTTCCCTTACACAGGGGTCTCATATTTGTTTTGCAGCGGTGGGATGTTTTTTTATGCAGTAAACCTTATCCTATACAGTAAAAGGTACTAGTTGAGCATTATAAACAGTTGCATATTAGCATGCAAATAACAAATCTGAGGTTTGACTGTTTGCCTATTGATAGCATTTTTGTCTTCAATTTTTTTTCAGACTGTAGTCTGTTTTGCATTATAACAGAGGGTTTGATATTTATATAAATATCGAGATCTTGTACTTGCTTGTTTGTATCAATGTCCTTCTATTCAGAAGTTCACTTACTGTTCATTATCTCTGGCAGGCCGCATTTAGAGCTCTAGCTGGAAAGGGGTACCAGACTCTGCAAAGCCTACTGTTGGATTTTTGCCAGTGGCATTCAAGTGAAAGCCTTTTAGATGCTTTGCTTGATATGCTTGTTGATGGTAAATTTGATATCAAGATCAGTCCTATAATTAAGGTGATTTACTAACCAGTGCATTTTTTTGATCCCCTTGCACTGTTTTATATTCCATTGCAAGAAACTGAAGAAAGTTGCATTTGTTGCATCCAAATGCTATATCATATTTCAGTAATGATATTTTGACACAACTCCGGGGACACCATACAGTGACACTATATGTTACTGGTCACAGAATGCCATGTGATTAATGTGTGCCAATACTTGGTTAATTCAGTTTATTAAAGTGGTTGATGAGTTATCCTTTTCTTTTCGTGACAATTTTTAATAATTTTGACAACCTCTAAAGTTACATGTTTAATAACATGCAAATACTTGATTAATTCAGTTCATTATGTGGTTAACGAGTTACCACTTTTGTCATAATTAATTTCTATTTTTTAGTACATGGTTAATGACTTATAAATAATTGGATGATTTAGTTTATTATGTGGTTATTTTGATGCAACATTTTTCACAACTCACTAATAAGTGTCTGGTTAATGACTTGTGAATACTTGGTTACTTCAATTCATTAAATAATTAATGAGTTGCTTTGATACTATATTAACCACTTATGAAATAGTTATTGAAGATCATGAATGACACATTGTTAATTTGGTTGATATTAGTGGTTAATACAGTGTTGAAAGTGGTTAACTTGAATCTAATTAGTGGTTAATGATAACCCCATAAGGAATTGAATTAACCAAATATTTGTATGTCATTAACTATACATTTTAATTTTAGTGGTTGTGAAAAAAGGAATTAATCATGTAAAAAAATTGATAACCCATCAACCACATAATGGACTGAGTTAACCGAATATTTGTATTTCTTTTCTTTAACGATGTACGTTTTGGTGAGTTGTGAAAAGAGAAATTATGTAACAAAATTGTTAATTCATCAACCACATGATAAACTGAATAAGCCAAATATTATATGTCATTCACAACCCAGAATAGAGTGAACAGTGTTGGGATTACAGTGTAACTGATTGTGTGTACAAAGATTGTTTTTGTATCATATTTAGTTCTGTTAAGTTTTCATTTAATAAATCTTAGTCTAGCATTTTCTTATTTTTCTGCTTTTCTGTTTTTGATTTCAGAACGAAGATGTGATAATATTATATCTGATTGTGCTGCAAAAGGTTGGCAATTAATTTCCTTTTTCATTAATTTTTCTTCTTTTCATAATGGTAGTTAGTAGTTGCCAAACTTTGTTTTGATAAAGTAATAACATCTGTTTTATTGCTTGTTATTTTGTGATTGGGCAGAGCAGTGAATCATTGCAGCATCACGGGCTGGATGTGTTTCAGCATTTACTAAGAGATTCAATTTCTAATAGAGCTTCCTGTGTCAGGGCAGGGATGCTTGATTTTCTTCTGAATTGGTTTTGCCAAGAAGATAATGACAGTGTGATATTTCAGATTGCCCAGTTAATTCAAGCCATTGGTGGGCATAGTATATCAGGGAAGGACATCCGTAAAATATTTGCTTTACTCCGAAGTGAGAAAGTTGGAATGAGGAGGCAGTACTGCTCTGTTCTGTTAACAAGTCTCTTGTCAATGCTACATGAGAAGGGGCCAACTGCCTTTTTTGATCTCGATGGGCTTGATTCTGTAAGTCCTGAAGCCATTGTAAACTCATCTATAACTCCCGGTTCTTCTATGTACTGTTTCGAAGTATTTTGTATCTACAGTACTTTTTCTTCTATCCATTCCTGGGCATATAAAATTGTGTATCTTATGGGTGCGTTTCATTTGCAAAAAAACAAGGTACTGTACAAGACAACAAAATTTGTTGTGTTTGATTTGTGAAGTAACTATGGGACTGGACAAAAAAGTGAATGAGGGGCTGAACAAAAACCTCTAGTTTTGTCCCTCACCAGACCATGGTACAAAAAGCTGTCCATAGATAGACTATAAAAAGAAAAAAAATTCCTTACACATAAATTATATATTCTTTTTCTCTTTTTCCTCTCCACTCTTATTTCTCAAATTATGTGCATGTCTCGACAGAATCTACTCATCTTTGCATTTTGACTTAATTGCGGACTATGAATCTGCATTTAGTCATGCATTTAAAAAAATACTGGAAGGTTCTTAATTTTCTTTAAGTTTACTCTTGGATGTAGGAAACATTGTTTCTATTGATTGTTAGTGGTTGTTGTATGTTATTTGTAAAGTTACATTTTTTTCCTTTTCCTGCTTGTAGAACTAATGTTCCATTGCCAAATAATATACAGCCACATTGTTCTTACTTGTAAGTGATTTATTATCTTATTCCTTTCTAATCCCTGTAGGGTATTATTCTTAAAACGCCTCTGCAGTGGCCGCTCAATAAGGGCTTTTCTTTTTCCTGTTGGCTCAGGATTGAGAACTTCCCTAGAAATGGAACAATGGGTCTTTTCTGTTTTCTTACAGAAAATGGAAGGGGGTCATTGGCTGTGATCTCAAAGGAGAAGCTCATTTATGAGGTTGGAGTTAAATCTTCTGAAAATTTTGTTCATGTTGATTGTAATTTTAATTATCTTTTATTCTTAACTATTTGATATATTTTCCTTAGACAATTTATCTTTTTTTTCTCATAATCTTGAGGGGCTCCAATTATGTCTCCCCTGTAGTACAGATTCTTTGTGAAATAATTTACAGCATTCGGATTATTCAAGTGTAATTCGTTCAGTTATGTCACCCTTTGTTGACAATTTCTTTTGTTGCTTTAGGCCTTACCTTATATTTTCTGTGCCTGTTGTTGTTGACTTAATTTGCCTTTGATGTTTGTTTTTGCTTGTCTCTTGTAGTCAATCAACCTGAAGAGACAGCGTTCAGACCTGCACGTTAATTTAGTCAGGAGGAGATGGCATTTTCTTTGCATAACTCATAGCATTGGAAGAGCATTTTCTGCAGGTAGCTTGTTGAGATGTTACTTGGATGGTGATCTTGTCTCATCTGAAAGATGCAGGTTCAAGCCACAATAACATTTATTTATTTATTTAAGGGAGTTTATTTGTGATCAGTTGCTAAATTGCTTCTTGTGGCATTCTGACTAGATTTACATGCTTTATTTTTCAGGTATGCAAAAATCAGTGAACCATTAACTAATTGCATGATTGGTGCAAAACTTAAGATGCCTCACTATGAAGACAGCACACTCACTTTTGAATCCATCCGTGATTCATGCCCATTTTTTGGCCAAATTGGTCCTGTTTATTTATTCAATGATGCCATTTCATCTGAACAAGTACAGAGTATCTACTCTCTAGGGCCAAGTTACATGTACTCTTTTCACGATAATGAAGCTTTACCACTTTCTGGTGATAAAATACCTAGTGGGATTCTTGATGCCAAAGATGGTCTTGCATCAAGAATTATCTTTGGACTCAATGCACAGGTCCCTTACCTTTGTCTTTTCCCTTTATATATGCCCACTCATGCATATCCTTACCTTTTTCTTTTCCCTTTATATTTGCCCACTCATGCATATCCAATTATTATTTGTTCCTTTTTCATAGAGGAGATTCTTTTGAGTCATATTTCATCTATATTTGGACTCAAGCATGTTTGTTATTTTTTTTCCTTCAGGCAAGTGTTGGTAGAATGTTGTTTAATGTTTCACCCATAATGAGTCACGCATTAGATAAGAATTCTTTTGAAGCTTCTGTAATTGGTGGGACTCAATTATGCTCAAGACGCATGCTGCAGCAAATAATATATTGTGTTGGTGGCGTATCTGTGCTTTTCCCTCTAATCACACAGTGTTGCAATTTTGAAAATGAAGTTGGGGAATTTGAAAAGACACCTTTAACACGGTCAACGAGGGAGTGTGTGATGGGTCAAGTTATTGAACTTATTGCATCTCTTTTAGATGAGAATGTAGCAAATCAACAGCAGATGCACATTGTGTCTGGATTTTCAGTCCTGGGATTCTTGTTACAATCGGTTCCTCCACAACAACTTAATCTAGAAACTCTTTCTGCTTTGAAGCATCTTTTTAATGTTGTCTCTAATTCTGGTATACAATTTGTTCCCATTCCTTGTACATACAATTTTCATCTGTTGATATTTCCTTTTGCCACTATTTAGTCTTTATATTTCCATTGCAATGCTCCTCAGGCCTGGCAGAGTTGCTTGTGGAAGAGGCTATATCTAGCATTTTTCTTAATCCTCTTATCTGGGTCTATACTCTTTACAAGGTACAACGTGAACTGTACATGTTTCTGATCCAGCAATTTGACAATGATCCTAGATTACTTAAAAGTTTATGCCGACTTCCACGTGTTCTTGATATAATTCACCAATTCTATTGTGATAATGTAAATTCTCGATTATTTGTTGGAAATAACCTTCTCCAACATCCTGCAAGCAAAAAAGTTATTGGGGAAAGGCCTAGTAAAGAAGAAATGCACAAGATCCGTCTTCTTTTGTTGAGTCTTGGTGAAATGAGTCTCAGGTAAGGTTTATTCTGCTCGATTTGAACTGTATACAGCCAAATTCTCTGTTCAACCAAATTTTTTGGGATATACAGGCAGAATATTGCTGCTGGAGACATAAAAGCTCTCATAGCATTTTTTGAGACAAGTCAGGATATGTCCTGTATTGAAGATGTCTTACACATGATTATTCGCGCTGTTTCTCAGAAATCTTTACTTGCTTCTTTCCTTGAACAAGTTAATATCATCAATGGTTGTCAGGTTTTTGTTAACCTTCTCCAGAGGTATGTTACGCCTTGTGCATTTTATTAACGAAGGAATAATGAAATAGTTGATAAATCACTTTGAACTTTTTGACCTTCACACACTTATGGACAACTCTATTGACTTGAGTTCTCTTTTTCCTCTTCAACAACAGTATATGTTGCTTTAGTCCACCACTTTCATTGTTCTTCCAATAAAGCATGTATATTCATAAAATTTTGGCGGGGATAGTGATGCAGGGCAATCCACAAGTACTCCTCTTGCTATTCCGCTAATAAATCTAAGGCACTCCTATAGGACATAGTGCTTTTCCAACTTAAATATTAAAACCCATATGAATTAAAACTTAATTGATGGTGAAGGTTCTTTTATAGAGCTAATAAAGCCAAACAGCGTAATAAGCTCTTCCTATTCCAAGATAGCCAAATAATAAAATCCTTGAATAACCAACAACTATCAATAAATAATCCCTAACAAAATTTTTATTAAAGGCTAAAAATTGCAAATAAAGAATCCATTGTATATAATTTCCGTCATGCAAGAAAGATCCAGTGGAGCCTGACCTGATGGTGTGGTTAGGTTTGTAGGATGAGGTCCAGCAATGGGCCTTTTAATGTTGGTAATATATTGAGGGAAAGAGAATTTCAGAGAAAGTTGTATGTCTTGAAAATGGAGATTAGAATTAACTAAACGAAATTGTTTCAGCTAACAACTTTATGTAGCTCTGACTTTGACCAACAAATGACTTTAACTTACACCAACTGTAACCGACATCAGTAGTTGGTTACAGCTGTATATTTTTTGAAGCTAGGCTACACTTACTTTGTCCAGAACTATTCTCACCCCCTACAAGTTCAAGGAGAGAGACAATAGGCCACTTAGACAAATTAAGCTCGTCCCCAAGTTACATGAGTTTAGGAGGAGACATAAGCATTGCCAGGTATCCACCCACTGATCCATGCGCCACCCTACAAACTTCTGTTTGACATACTGCCATTCCCAGTCTACTTCTTCTGTTTGACATACTGCCATTCCCAGTCTACTTACCGGCAATCGCCTGACCCACTTGCAGTCTCAGTGTGTCCAGTCATTTCTTTTCGTTCAATCCTTTTCAAATATATTTTTCTGTCTACCTCTTCTGTGTATGTATCTTGTCTGTGTGGACCTTTTTAGATAGGGATGTGTATGTATCTTGTCTGTGTGGACCTTTTTAGATAGGAATGTGTATGTATCTTGTCTGTGTGGACCTTTTTAGATAGGGATGTAAACGGGGCAGGGAGTGTGTGGAGGATGCTTCCCCACTCCCTGCCCCGCCCCCCAATTTTCTCTCCGTCAGGGGGGAATATTTTTCCCATCCCTTTTCCCACAGATTCCCACTGTATCCATCCACAGACATTTAAGAAAATTTCTGTACTTTTCTATCAAAACTATGACACTTTATTTTTGTTATTTCTTTTTTCTTTAAAAAAACAAACATATTTTGGATCTATTTAAAAAAAAATAAAAACACACCTTGCATGCAAAAGCACTTGCAGTTGCTAATATTTCTTTTTCTGTCAAAACAATATACCATGCATAATCATACAAAAAACTCATAACCAAAATATCTCACAATGCATAGAAAAAGTAGCAATCTAGAATTGTCAAATATCCAAAAAAAACTGTTAGATAAATATCCCACAATGCATAGCAAAATAGAATGGGATGATAATCTAAAACATGTAAAATTATATATATATATATATATATATATATATATATATATATATATATATATATATATATATATATATATATATATATATATCAGGGCGGAGGGTACTTCCCCTGAATAGATAGTTCCCATGGGGATTCCCGTTAATAACTGCAAATTGACATCCCTATTTCTAGACCTACCTTTTTCTCTTGTTGTTGTTGTCGTCGTCTTCTCTTGCTTGGAAGAATCTGCGGTCATTGTTCTGGTACTGCTATCTGTATAAACCAAGGCCGGACCTCCTTTATGTTATCTTGTAACCTCTCTATTACGTTGGAGAAACTTACATGGAAGAACTATGAATTGATGGCGGCTGTGGAGATATTGTTCTTTGGTCATAGTTATATCACAGGAGGTGAAAAAGTACAAAAACAGTACAAAGACCTTTTGCAATAGAGTTTGAACCCAGAGAAACTTGCATGGAAAATTGGATCAGGAGTAAGGAGAACAGCTGATTGGTTATCACGGGAGGTGAAAAAGGTACAAAAAGCTCTTGCAGTAGAGTTTGAACCCGGAGAATATCAGCTTCTATAGGAAGCTAAAGGATACAAGCTACTAGAATAGCTACAGGTGTATATTTCACACAGTGCTTAAGTCAACTTTGGAGAGCATGCCGGTAGACATCATTGGACTGTTCATAGTATTACACTCTAGCATGTTTGTTCTGGAGAGAGAATGTCCTTGAAGTAATCAAGGGACCAAGCTATTTGAGGCTAAAGAAAATATTAAGTTTTTGAACTAGGGTGTGAACTTGAGATGATTACTTCATCAACATAGACCAAAATGAATACCACCTGCCCCTGCTTGGTGTATGTAAAGAAAGAAGGATCACATTTACTTGCTTTGGAAACCAAATTGAACCATAGTGTGGTTCAAACGATCAAACCATTGTCCTGGAGCTTGCTTGAGACCATGCAGTGCTTTGTGGATCCTGCAAACCAGAGTAGAACGCCTGCTTTCAAAATCCTGAGGTTGCTGCATGTACACCTCTTCTTTAAGGAGCCCATTAAGGAAGGCATTTTTTATGTTTAGCAGTTGAAGAGGCCACTTGTAGGAGAGAGCTAGAGTCAATATCAGCCTTATAATAATAGATTTGACAACAGATGAGAAGTTCCATTAAAGTCAAATCCTTGAACTTGATGACACCCTCTGGCAACTAAATGAGACT
The DNA here is from genome assembly GCF_024323335.1 of Lathyrus oleraceus. NCBI lineage: Eukaryota > Viridiplantae > Streptophyta > Magnoliopsida > Fabales > Fabaceae > Lathyrus > Lathyrus oleraceus. The sequence continues at coordinate 127,988,082 of NC_066583.1, forward strand.
TAAAATTGTAAATGATGCCATTTGGAGGCAAGGTAACACGGTACCAAATTTGATTCTTTTGAAGAGCATCAAACTCGTACTGCATCACAACACGCCACTTAGGGTCTAGCAAGGATTGATTGTTATTCTTTAGTTCAGTTTCGGCAAGAAGAAGTGTAGAGTTGACACGAGGAAGAACAGTGCCAGATTTGACACGAGTTTGCGTAGGGCGAATATTAACAGGTCTGGGGGGATTAGAAGTAGTAGGTTCAGGTGAAATGGATTCAAGTAGGCTAACGTCAGAAGGGATAGAAGATGGAGAGGTAGTGGTTGGGATGTAGTAGGGACAATGTTTGTAGAATTATTGTGGGAACTGAATGGAGAAGAGTGCCCATTATTGTGTAGATTAGAAACAATGAAACAGGATAAATTGGGAGGGAAGACAGGGAGATATCTTTAACAGTAGAGGTGGACTTATTACGGGAAGGTGAGAAAAAAGAATCACAAGGAAATCTAGACTTCATCCGATCAGAACATGACATCTTTAGAGATAAAGAGACAACTAAGAGATCTAAAATAAAATTTATGAGAATTGTATGGTCTTAGTAATGTAAATCTGACAACCAAGAACTTTTAGAATGTTATAATAAGAATCCTGCTTGAATAAGGTGGTGCACTAAACTTAAAATTGTAGATAAGTAGTGGGGAGTCTATTTATAAGGTAGAGTGCAGCAATAAAGGCATGATCCCGATGGGTTAAAGGTATGGGTTGCAATTAAATCCATTAAAGAAAAATCCATCCAATCCGTCCATTATAAAAAATATTAGTCAATGGTTTGGATCCCATCCATTTAAAGTTATGGATGGACCCCATCCATCTAACAAATTTAAAAAATCCATTGGATTGTTTTATTATTATTTTAATAGAAATAATATTTCATTCGCCGTACACATAAAAAGAAAGAAATAATGTCTCTTACATGAGCATTTTCCTAAATTCCTAAAAGCACTTCTATTTTTCAGAAATAAATACTTATACATAGGATTTTAAATATTGTAGATTGGAGGTTTTACATAAACAATTATTTGAAGTTAGTTCTTATGCCTTTTGTTTTGTAATAGGGAGTATGAGTCTATCCGATTGCTGAGCTTACAGTTCCTTGGGAGGCTTTTGGTTGGCCTACCGTCTGAAAAGAAGGGGTCAAGATTCTTCAATATCCCAATGGGAAGATCCAAATCTCTTTCAGAAGAACATAGGAAAATCAGAATGCAACCAATTTTCTTAGCTATATCTAATAGACTTTTCAGCTTTCCGCAGACAGAAAATCTTTGTGCTACTTTATTTGATGTTCTTCTTGGTGGTGCTAGCCCCAAACAGGTAATGTGTCATATGGATAATGGACCCCTCTCCCTAAGATCTTGTTTATTTTCCGATAGCTCAATATTCCTTCTTATAAAAGTTTTCGAACAGCATTGATGTGCTTGACAAGACTGAGTGAATTAGTTATTATGCTGCTTATTTGATGGTCATATGCTGACAATCACTAAAGTAAATTGTGTGGTTTACAGGTTTTACAAAGACACAGCCACCTTGAGAGGGCAAGAAGCAAGAGCAGTAGCTCTCATTTTTTACTTCCTCAGATGTTGCCTCTGATTTTTAGATATTTGTCTGGCTGTGAGGATACATCTGTAAGAATAAAAATAATCAGAGATATACTTGACCTTCTTGATTCAAATGCTTCAAATATTGAAGCTTTTATGGTATGGTAATTACAAGTTCTTTTTTTGCTAACAGTTGATAACTTGGTGAATTATTTTTTGATTAATTATATTGTTAATAGGAATATGGGTGGAATGCCTGGCTAACATCTTCTCTAAAGCTTGGTGTGTTAAAGGGCAAAAATGTCGAGTTGCATAATCATGGTAACAATAAAATGGATGAGCTGCTTGTGGTGAGAAATTTGTTTTCTCTAGTTCTGTGTCACTATCTGAATTCTGTAAAAGGTGGTTGGCAGCAGCTGGAAGAAACAGTCAATTTCCTTGTTATGCACTCTGAGGAGGTATGATTGGAATCAAGTTACGGGTTGACATTTTATTCTTTAATGACGCAATTATGTTTTTGTAATATTCTAGTTTCATTATTATAGTCTGCTCCGGTTTCTTTACACAAGTGATGATTTTGTTTGAAACTCTCCTTGTAGGGTGGAAATTCATATCGGTTCTTTCTCCGTGATATATATGAAGACGTGATTCAAAATTTGGTGGATTTGTCAGCTGCGGACAATATTTTCATTTCTCAACCCTGTCGAGACAATACACTGTACCTTTTGAAATTGATTGATGAGATGCTGATCTCCGAAATTGATAAAGAACTCCCGGTACTGGGCTAACCTACAATTTTAATTCATGAATTGTTCAATTTTTTTCTCAATAAGAGTAAATTAAATGTGTGGAGTGTAACACCCGAGGTCGAAGAGGATAGGGAGTGGTTGTAACACCCGATGCTGAAGAGGATGTGGAGTGGTCTCCCGAATTCACATCGGAATGAGAGGATTCTGAGACTTTACAGGTATGAGGCTGTATGGTTGAAGGAAAACTTATAAGGATTGATTGATACTACCTATACCAACAAAGTGCATATTCTTTTCGATAGTCTAACAAATAAGAACTCCATAGTTAAGCGTGTTTGACTTGGAGTAGCATTTGGATGGGTGACCTTCTGGGAAGTTTCTTGAAAAACATGTGAGTGAGGACAAAGAATGCTGAAAAGATCCGTGTTGGTTTGTGGGATCAGTCGATAATCCTGAAAGCAATCTGAGGCGTTACAAATGGTATCAGAGCAGACCTCTCCCAATACGATGTGGTTCGGGGACGAACCAAGTGGAAGCTGATGGGCATGTAACACCTGAAGCCGAAGAGGACGGGGAGTGGTTGTAACCCCGAGACCGAAGAGGGCGAGGAGTGGTCGTCCGAATTCACATTGGAATGAGAGGATCCTGTGACTGTGCAAGTATGTGACTGCATGGTTTAAGGAAGGCTTATCAGGATTGATTGGTACTATCTATACCAACAAGATGCATCTTCCTTTCGGTAGTCTAACAAATAAGAATTCCATAGTTAAGCGTGTTTGGCTTGTCTTGAGTTGGAGTAGTATTTAGATGAGTGACCTTCTGAAAAATTTGTTGGAAAGCGTGTGAGGGAGAGGACAAAGCATGATGAAAAGATCCGTGTTGGTTTGTGGAGTAATCCTGAAAGCAGTCTGAGATTTTACATGGATGATGAGATATACTTACTAAAAAACATCAATAAAACATTTTGAATAAAACATTTTGAACGGTGGGTATCATTGCAACAGCATACTCAAATTTTATTGAAACGTCCTTAGTCTCAGCATTTTATAGGTGCCATCATGACCACTGTCTCTCATAGTTAGGTGGCACAAGACAACTTCAGCTTGATTTATCAGCACTGTACTAAACAACATAACACATGTGCGCCACTGCAGCATCAAAACTGCCCTACTAATCCTTTTGGTCCAAAACCAAAACACAAGGCTTATAAGTTGAGCTTAGGTCCTATAAGTCAAACCTACGAAGTTGGTTTGTTTGGTGAGAAATTAACAGACTCAAATTATGGAATAAGAACAATAGGACAGAAGACTGATTATATTACTGTGAATACTGAGGATTAACCCTCATACAATGACCGGTATTTAACAAACAATGGATAAAGGTAGTATCTCCTTGCAATAATAGAAAATAAGAACGATAAATGATATTCTCACAATGACAATATCCCTACTGAGATGAGAATAATTCTCACTCCTCATTCCCCATCTCGGGATCTGTTGTAATTCGTTGTGCTGAAATAATATCACCCAAGTACTCCAATTGAACCATGCCAAAACAACAATTTTTTACATTCACCTTGAGAGTATTGGTCCTCAAAACTTCCATCACATTCCTAAGATGATCATTGTGAGCTTTGGTTTCGACTATAGATTAATATATCATCAAAAAATACCGATACATATATCCTCAAATATGATTTTAAAATGTGAGCAGTTAGGGGCTGGATAGTAGAAGGTGCATTTGTTAACCCAAAAGGCATCACTAGGTATTTGTGATTTCCCTCGAGGGTTCTGAATGCTGTTTTTGGAATGTCACTCTCCTTCATCCTTATTTGTTGATACCCTGTCTTTAGGTTTAGTTTAGAAAATATAACAGCTCCCCACAACTCATCTAACAATTCTTCAATAACAATTCTTCAATAACTGGAATGGGAAATTAGTTTCAAGTAGTGATATTATTTAGAACCTATGATGCATAGGTACGGGTATGGTACCCAGTGCGGGTACTGTTACCTGTACGAGATACGTCATTTTAAAAAAAATCAAGGTACGGGTACGTTAATAAAAAAAATAAAAAATTTCTATAAAATGTATGAGTAGAGAACTATATTGTTAGATTCATAACAAAACATTATTATAAAAAGTTGAAAAAACCAAAAATAATGTTAAGATACAAATAACAAAAAAGTTAAAACACATGAATATATTATATTGATATTTGAGAAAACCACAAATTTCATTAAAAAATATATAATGAGAAAAAATGAAGTACCACGAGTACGGTACGAGTACCCGGTACCGGTACTTCACCATTTTAGAAGTACCCATGCTTCAGAGTTTAGAACTCTATAATCCGTTCGGAACCTCCAACTACCATCTTTTCTTTAGTAGAATTTAAGGGTAAGGATTTATACTTTGGCCTAATGAGACCTGCAACTAATATATCTTTGACATATGCTTCAATAGCCTCCTTTTGATGGTGTGGATGCTTATAGGGTCTGATGTTAGTTATCTGGAGCCTTTTTTGATGTCAATAGCATGGCACAACGCACCTGAGGAGGTATGATTTCCACTTCTTGGAATAAAGCAGCATACTCATCCAACACTTCTCCCAAACTTGCAACCTCTCCCTTCACCTCATGTGCATAAAGGTTTCAAAACCAATTCCACATAAAAAGCCAACCTCTCCCTTCACCTCACGTGAATAAAGGTTTCAAAACCAATTCCACATAAAAAGCCAACCTCTCCCTTCACCTCATGTGAATAAAGGTTTCAAAACCAATTCCACATAAAAAGCCTCGTCACATTTCTGAAACTCCTTGAACATAGCCTTTCAAGAAGCTTCTGTTCTTGACAATTAGAGATCCCCTTTAATCTCCACCGTTTTGCCCTCAATAGTAACCCACATCACATGTTCCTTGAAGTCAGCTTCTGACTTCCCTAACCCTTCCAACCATTATGCATCACTGCTACATTAGGCAATTCCAATTGCAAGTCTTGACAAGCTCCCCTCTTTCGGACCTTGTGACCATCCCCAAACTAGGATCAGGTTTGATCTCAATTTCAGCCATAACTCATGAGACATGAAATTATGAGATGCCACGGAGTTCACAAGTACCATCACCATTTTGCCCTGAGTTTTACCCCATAGCTTCAGTGATTTTTTTGATGTCACTCCGCCACACTCCCCATATGCAACTACATAGCACACACTTCCTCCGCCACCCTATCATCATTATCGTCCTTCCAACCTCCTTCTCCTAAAAGCGAAACGTGTAAGTGTCGGTTTTTGCACACATGGTCGGGTACAAACTGTTCATCGCAATGAAAACACAAACCACATTGCCTATGATTCTTCCGGTCAGCATCTGAGTACGTCGGAAAGCAGAGTTCCACGAGAAGCGCTGCCGCTGCTTCCACCGAAGCATTGAGCCACCAACCCTGAACTTCCAGGTGTACTGGGTTGACCCAGATTAACTTGAGTTGGATCCCTGGGTTTATGTTCCTGAGTTAATTTACTGAGTGGAACCAGAACAACGACTCTTTAAATTCAAAGCAGGCCTATTATCCATTGGTTCAATCATTTTACTGGACCCACCCCCTTCCAGACCCAACACACAATTTTCTCTTCAACCTTTCTTGCCATTTTAATCGTGTTTCCAAATCAACAGTGTCGTGTATACGCACCTCTGCTCTCACTAATTCCTTCAACCCATTCATGAATGCTCCGCACAGGATCTCCTCATCAAAACCGGTTGTTAGAGTGAGGACTGCCCCCACTTATAAACACATGTTCAGGCCATATATTGTCCGATTAGGGACTCTTAACACACCCCCTCACGCCCAGGAATGGACATCTGGAGCGTGGAAATAAATGGTGGGTGGCCCGATAGCGGAAATCATAGTAGGTGGCCCACCGGATCTTAAACGAGGATCTGATACCATGTTAAGAATGTGTGGTTTGACCTAACTCAACCCTACAAAACCGGTTGGTAGAGTGAGGACTGCCCCCACTTATAAACACATGTTTAGGCCATATATTGTCCGATGTGAGACTCTTAACAGTTTCAAACTCATCAACAATTCTTACAGATTCTCCATTGTTGCATCCCGGATTCGACTCACAACGCGCGTCGCAACCGAATCCAGGAAATACGCTACGTTCTGGCCTCCCATACTTGAAACCAATTCAGTGCTTTTTATTCAAAACAAATCGAAGCCACATGCACTGTCTCCTCCTCTGGAATATGGCTCATCATGAAATACAGCTCAGCACGGTAAATCCAACCATAAGGATCTTCACTTGAAAAATACAGACCCTTCAAACGCCTCATCCGCTCCTCCCAGCGATCTAATTGCCGTTCACGAACAGCGACATCAGCGCCCTCACGCCTATTGGTGTTTTGTTTTGTAATCAGCGCACACAACATCATCGCCTCATCCTACAATTGCGATTCTCATGACGAATCTTTGTCTCCTCCATGTGTTTCTCCAAATTCTCAATTCGTCCCATTCTTGTCACTACCATATGCTCCCGGGTCGAACTATGAATACCAATTAAACAGTAGTATGGTATAAGAACAATAGGATAAAATACTGATTATATTACTGTGAATACTGAGGATTAACCATCTTACAACGACTGGTATTTAAGAAACACTGGATGAAGGCAGTATCTCCTTGCAACAATGGAAAATATAAGACCGTTAAATGATATTCTCAGTGAGAACATCCCTACTGAGATGAGAATAATTCTCACCCAGTCTCCAATTCCTATTTCAAAACCAACCTCCTTTGCACAACCTGTGAAGCTGTCCTTTAACCCCTTCTCTTCTTCGTGCACCCTGGTTCCCTCCTCCACTTCCTGACTGCCACGTAGGAAGATAGTTATTTCCTCTCTATTTTCCAGTATTAGCTCGTCGTTCGTTCCTTCCATCATCACCAACAGTTTCACATGTGCTCCAAAGTTGCCACAATTAAGGTGGCTTTCCATTGGGTCTTACTGTGAGTGTTCCAAACTGAGAAACAAAGTAGAAATAAACTTTCTCCAAACTTCATTCATATATACGTCCCTCTAAGCCTGCAATAGGATAATGTCATGTCTATAATAGCATTTAAGAAATATTTAAGTCTTTTATCATGTTTTGATTTCATTGTATTGTTATGTTTAGAACCTATTAAAATATTTAAAATTGATAGTATTTTATTAGAGGCATGCTAATATTTTTCCCTTGCAGCTCCTTGGAAGTGAATCTAATTTTCACCTTGATTTGGAAATGGAATGTCACAAGGAGTACACTTCTGCCTTAAAAGATGTGTTGATAGGAGAAGCCGATGAGCAAACATCTAGGTATTAAATCACAGAACTCTGCTCTCCCCCTTATGGCACTACATACACTAGAAAAACATAATTATTTGATGATTGTGATACCATTATTTACTATTTGGCCGTGTACTCTTTCAGAAAATCACAAAATAATAAGCAGCTAATACCATGTGACAATACAATTGAAGATAAATGGTGGAATCTCTATGACAATTTGTGGTCTGTTATTAGCAAAATGAATGGGAAGGGACCCAGTAGCGCATTACCTAAAACAACATCATTTGCAGGACCATCTCTTGGTCAAAGGGCTCGTGGTTTAGTTGAGTCGTTAAACATTCCTGCTGCTGAAGTGGCTGCAGTTGTTGTATCAGGAGGGATAGGCAATGCTTTGACTGCAAAACCTAACAAAAATGTTGATAAAGCAATGGTTTTACGAGGAGAGAGGTGCCCTAGAGTTATTTATCACCTTGTTATTCTTTATCTGTGTAAATCTTCTCTAGAAAAGGCATCACGGTGTGTGCAGCAGTTCACCTCACTTTTACCCTGCCTTTTAACTGCTGATGATGAGCAAAGCAAGAGTAGGCTGCAACTTATCATCTGGTAATATTGCTAGCTCATACATAAAAGCAAGTATATGACTTTACAAGTTTACTTATCATGTATTATAATATTATTTTTTTCTTTTTGAGTCAGTTCTCAATTTGTAAGATTGACCTATGACCAACTAATTTTTTGTTTGGTTCTTGGTAGGGTACTGCTTTTTGTTAGGTCACAGTATGGAATGTTGGACGATGGTGCTCGTTTTCATCTTTTATCACATTTGATCCGTGAGACTGTTAATATTGGAAAATCAATGCTTGCTACTAGCATTGTGAACCGCGATGACACTTTGGAGCCAAACTACAATTCAAAAGAAGCGGGATCCATTCAAAATTTAATTCAAAAGGATCGAGTTCTGGCAGCAGTATGTCTTAAAATGCTATACTGAACAAGATATAACGCTGACAATGTCACGCTTTTGTGTGTGTTGGGGTGGGGGTGGGTGGGGTGGGGGTGTTACGGGGGGGATGGTTGGTATTTCCTATTTGAAAAATATCATATATGATAAATTTTAAGAAATCTAATAAATTGATTAAAAATTAATTTGGAGCAGTATGAAATTTACGTCAATGATTTTGGAAGAAATTTATCTGATGAGTTGTGTGAATAGCAGTCCATGATATGCATGCCTATAATTCAAGTTATAATGCGATCAAATATCAACAGTAAATATGAATTGACTATGGTTAATCCATTTTTGTGTATGACATTTGTTGGAAATTCCGCCTTTATTGTGGTCCGTCCCTAGCCGTATAATTACAGCATTAGGATTGCCTTCATTGTAGCCTCCAACACTTTCATTTTGTTGGGTGAGAAGGGGTGAATTTAGTTCTACATTGCCTAGAGATATAACATGTATAGTTTTTATGAAGCTTGGGCAGCCCTCACCTTACAAGCCGGTTTTGTAAGGTTGGGTTGGGCCCAACCCAAATTCTAAGAACATTGTATTTGCCATACCTCCTTTCAATCCTAATTTTCCACTGTCTACCAGTGCTACTTCATGTTTTTAACTGACTTCTATCACATTTTAGATCAGCGATGAAGCTAATTATACGAAGATATCAAAAATTGACCGCTCCCAGCAGATACAGGAACTTCGTTGTAGAATAGATGAAAACACCTTGGCAGAATCTACTAGTAAGCAAGCTCTAGAAGATGAAATCCAGAATAGCTTGAACTCAATCCTTTCTTCAGATGATAGCAGAAGAGCCGAATTCCAGCTTACCTATGAGGAGGAGCAGCAAAATGTTGCTGTATGCATAACATCCTTGTTTCGATATTACTATTTTTCCTTTGGCCCTGCTTTTCTTTTCATAAATGGTGTTAGATTTAATTTTAATATGTGTATAACCAATTAGGTTTGCTTTTACAGGAAAAATGGATACACATGTTTCGATCATTAATTGATGAGAGAGGTCCATGGTCTACTAATCCTTTTCCAAATTGTGTTGTGACACACTGGAAACTTGACAAGACAGAAGACACACAGCGAAGGAGGCCAAAACTAAGGCAAAATTATCATTTTGATGAAAATCTCTGTAATCCTGTTTCTGCTACTGCTAGCGGATTTGCTAGTCCTGTTAACGAAAGTAATCCTGGTTTTGTGGGTAATATACCTGAACAAATGAAGCAGCTCTTGCTGAAAGGGATAAGAAAAATAACTGACGAGGGATCCTTTGACACCAATGAAACAAATGCTGAAATCAGTGGACCTAATACATCAATTCCCTCTGATCATTCAGACTGCCAATCTTCTGACTTACTAAAGGATAACAGTGACAGAAAGGATATTGTGCTTGAACGAAGAGACACTCCCTCTCCACCTGAGACAGAAGCCAGTGAGGTATGTGGTTTCTAGGAATGTACTCCTTTGATATTTAGAGAGAATCTGAAACTGTATTACAATTGTGAATGTCGTGCCTAATTTCCATTTTCAGGTGCTTGTGTCAATTCCATGTGTTCTTGTGACTCCTAAGAGAAAATTAGCTGGTCATTTGGCAGTCATGAAAAATGTTCTGCATTTCTTTGCCCAATTCTTAGTAGAAGGTACTGGTGGATCATCTGTTTTTAGAAACTTTGATGCCAGTAATTCTGATATGACCAAGTCTGTTCAAAAGCAAAGATCAATGAAGTGGCCTTCTTCTGATATGGATCTTCAGAAGGGAATTACAATCGGTAATGTAGAGGTAATAAATGGAAATGGGCCTGTTAAATTTATGAGATGTGTTAAACGCCATCGAAGATGGAGCATGGCTAAGGTCAGTTTATTGGTTTCATTGTCTTCTCAAATTTTGTCATTTTAAAGGTTGATAGCGCATTTTCTTTTCTGTTTTTGGGGTTGATTCTTTGACTGATTACTGTTTTAGATAAAATCTGTTCATTGGACCCGATATTTGCTCAGATATACTGCAATAGAGATTTTCTTCAGTGGTTCAGTTTCCCCAGTATTTCTGAACTTTGCCTCACAGAAGGATGCAAAAGATATAGGAAACTTGATAGTTGCTACCAGAAATGAATATTTATTTCCCAAAGGAAGTGGAAGGGACAAGAGCGGAGCTATAAATTTTGTTGATCGACGAGTGGCACTGGAAATGGCGGAAACTGCCAGAGAAAGTTGGAGGAGAAGGGATATAACAAACTTTGAATATTTGATGATTCTCAACACACTTGCGGGAAGATCTTATAATGATTTGACCCAATATCCTATTTTTCCTTGGGTCTTGGCCGATTACACGTCAGAAGTTCTTGATTACAATAGATCATCTACATTTCGAGATCTGTCAAAGCCTGTTGGAGCACTTGATACCAAACGATTTGAGGTTTGTCCAATTTCGTTTCTTGAAATATTGATTGGAATATTTCTTACTAGTATTGCACTATTCTTAATGTATGCTTCTTACATTTAGGTGTTTGAAGATAGATACCGTAACTTCTGTGATCCTGATATTCCTAGGTAATTTATGTATGCTTCTCTCTTACTTGTTATCCCCTATACACACATGCTCGCATATTGGATGAGAGTATGTCTCCATGAGAAGAATAAATTTGGCCCTGCAATGCAACATTTGAATGGTCAAAATCCTTTTCTTCTCACTCTCACTAGATACACTTCACACATAACTCTCTCTCATGCGCTGGTGTTTGTCTATTGATGCAGCTTCTACTATGGATCTCATTACTCAAGTATGGGCATTGTGCTTTATTACCTTCTTAGATTGGAGCCTTTTACCTCTCTTCACCGAAATCTGCAGGTATCTCGTCTTATGATATATTATAAGCATTAACTTATTTTTCTCACGTTTTCAACTTCAATTTGCATGACAAAATTGCAAAGTTGATGCAAATATGGATATCTACTTTTAGTCTAGCATAAAATGTTGGAATTCATTATTTAGAAGCAAAAATAGCAACTATCACCCCTTCCCCCATTTTTCAGTAAATATTTTTCATAAAAGTAATCATAGTTGAAATTATGAATATTTTTTTTTGGATTACGAAATTGTGAAGGACTAAAAAAGAGAGAAAGAGAGAAGATAAAATAAAGATTCAACATATATTATTAAATTAATGAATTATATTACAATGTGTTTAGATGAAGAACTTTTACGAGGTAATATAATTTTAGAGGTAATTCAAATATTTCAATGTAAATTTGTTTGGATAATAAATTTGGAGGATTTTATGATGTATTTTTGCTTAAGTTTTTAAGAGACATTTGAATAAACTATGTGTTTTGAAAAGCACTACAGAGACTTTATTATATATAGAGAGATTACAACTAATTACATGATATAGTCGATGTGAGACTATTCGATATACAAATATGCTTAACATTATATTTATAAATATTAACACTCCCCCTCAAGCTTGAGCATATAAGTCAAATGCACCAAGTTTGTTACATATAGAATTAGTTTTGGGGTTTCGTAGAGATTTTGTGAACACGTCTGCCAATTGATCGTTAGTGTTGACAAAGTTTGTGACGATGTTACCTGATTCGATTGTCTCTCTGACAAAGTGACAGTCTATCTCAATATGTTTGGTCCTCTCATGGAAGATTGAATTTGAAGTAATGTGCAATGCAACTTGATTATCACAAATAAGTGTCATTGGTCTTGCTTCTTTAGTTTGAAGTTCCTTGAGCAACTGTTTTAATCAAATAAGTTCACATGTTGCCATTGCCATGGTCCTATACTCTGCCTCGTTGCTTGATCTTGCAACTACGTTTTGTTTCTTACTTTTCCACGATATAAGGTTTCCTCTAACAAGTACACAATATCCAGAGGTGGATCGTCTATCAATGAGTGGCCCTGTCCAATCAGCATCGGAGTATCCAACTATCTGAGCATGTCCTTTATTTTCATACACTAGATCTTTTCTTGGAGCACATTTGATGTATCTCAGAATCCGGATAACAATATCCATGTGTTCCTGAGAAGGGGAACTTAAGAACTGACTTACCACACTAACTACAAAAGAAATGTTTGGACGAGTGACTGTGAGATAATCCAACTTTTCAACCAATCTCATATACCTTCCTGAAGTCAGATAAAGGCTCCCCCTGATTGGGTAGTAGTTTGACACTTGGATCCATAGGAGTATCAGCTGGTTTAGCATTCGACAAACCCGTTTCTTCCAAAATATCCATAGCATATTTCCGCTGAGAAATCACCAAACCATCTTTAGATTGGGCTACCTCGATACCTAAGAAATAGCGAAGTTTATCAAGATCTTTTGTCTGAAATTGATTCAAGAGATGTTTTAACTGGAGTGTACCCTGCTGATCACTATCAGTTATGACAATATCATCTACATACACAATAAGATAAATACACCCTTGGGCTGAATGACGATAAAAAACAGAATGGTCAGCTTCACTACGGACCATACCAAACTGTTGTACTACAATGCTGAATCTGCCGAACCAAGCTTTCGGAGATTGCTTAAGACCATAAAGAGACCCGTGTAACCTACACACCATATTCGATGACTTTCCCTGAGCAACAAATCCAGGTGGTTGCTCCATATATACTTCCTCTTCAAGATCACCATGTAAAAAAACATTTTTGATGTTAAGTTGATGAAGAGGCCAATGTCGAATGACTGTAATGGCTAGAAGAAGTCTATAGATGCCATCTTGGCTACAGGCAAGAAGGTATCACTATAATCCAATCCAAAAATCTGAGTGTATCCTTTGGCTACCAAGCGAGCTTTAAATCGATCAATCTTACCATTTGGACCAACCTTCACTGTATACAGCCAACGACAACCTACTAAAGATTTCCCATGGGGTAGAGGAACCAGTTTCCAGGTACCACTGCTTTGAAGAGCACACATTTCATCAATCATTGCTTGCCTCCACTCAGGGAGTTTTAGGAATAGAAACAGAAGACAAAGAAGAAAAACAAGTATACTGCAAAGGGGAAAGACGATGATAACATAAATCAATATAATGTGGAGAAGGATTTCGTGTTTGACATTATCTTTTCGAAGGACAATTGGAACTTCGGACTCAGGTTGCAGGATAAAACCCGATGAGGGAGGAGGTGTCGGAGGAGAGTCTGCAAAGACCTCAGGACATGTATGACTTCAGGGACAGGGCCGACAGGCGTTGGGTGACGACGCTGATATGTTTGAAGTGATCAAGAAGTGGGGGTGTCAGGAGCCCTAGACCGAGGGGGATAATGGTAGGCGGGAAAAGGTGTGAGAGTACTTTCTTGAATGGGTTTTGGAGTTACGTGACTTGACTCGAAATATGGAACCGACTTGAAGAAGGTAACATCGGTCAATACGAGGTATCGTTGTAGAGTGTGTGAATAACAACGATAATCTTTTTGGGATCGATGATAACCAAGAAAGACATACTTTAGTGATCGAACTGATAGTTTATCAAGACCAAGAGAGAGATTATGTACAAAACATGTGGACCCGAAGACTCGGGGAGGAATTGGGTGAAGTGGGGAATTGGGAAAAAGGATCGAATGAGGGATTTTATTGTTAAGGCCAGAAGAGGGCATGCGATTTATAAGGTTACATGTCGTTAGTACAACATCCCCCCAAAACCGAAGTGGAACATTACGATGGAGAGGTAGGGTCCGAGTGGTTTTTACAAGATGTCGGTTTTTGCGTTCGAATATCCCGTTTTGTTGAGGTGTGTGAGGGCAAGATGTTTGATGGAGAATACCATTGCGTGACATAAAATTTTGAAATTGTTAGGGATAAATATTCATGGACATTGTCACTTCTTAAGGTACGGATAGACACACCGAATTGAGTTCTTATTTCTTGGTAGAATTGTTCAAAAATAGAAAATAATTCAGATCTATTCTTCATTAAAAATAACCACGAGGTGGCAAAATACTTAGACTCAAGAGTAAAGACAGTACGCGAGGGACCCCAACATCGGTGTGAACTAAAGCAAAAGGGGACGAAGCTCGTTTATTGACTCGATTGGGAAACTGACCACGAGTGTGTTTCCCTAGCTGACACGACTCACAATGTAAATTAGATACCTTCGATAAATTTGGCACAAACTTATGTAATTTGGAAAAACTGGGATGACCTAATTGAGCATGGATAGTGAATGGAGAATCTTTGGCTGAGCATGTCTGAGATGACACTGCGAGGTAATAAAGACCTTGAGACTCACATCCGACATCGATCGTCCGGGTAACATTATTGTTAGTGAATGTGACACTACAATCAAGAGAACGAGTTAAACGATTGACTTAAAGTAAATTAAATGGACAATTAGGTACATAGAGGACAAAAGTAACAGAGAGAGAAGGTAGAATTTGAACAGTACCAATCCCTTCGGATCGGGTTTGAGAACCATTGGCAGAAGTTATAGTAGGTAAGAAACCGGATGTAGAGAGGAAAGTGGATTTTTTTTTTATTACCGGTAACATGATCAGACGCACCAGAATCAAGGACCCAAGGTCCAAGAGAAGATGATTGAGCGAGACAAGCAGATGAATTACTAGTGTGTGCTACCGAAGCAGTAGAATCTAAGTTCTGATAATTCTTATACCACCTGAGAAAATCATCGTAGTTTGGCGTAAAGTTATGAGGAGTAGTCATGAGTATCGGATCTGAAACAGTTGGCCTATGGAGAGTGGAGCGGTGGGAAAATTATCGGAATCGGCCTCATCGGAAGACAGTGGGTCAACCGGGTAAAGCACGACGAATAGCAGGCTTTAGATACCATGTTGAAATAAGGATATTA
Source organism: Lathyrus oleraceus (assembly GCF_024323335.1). Lineage (NCBI taxonomy): Eukaryota > Viridiplantae > Streptophyta > Magnoliopsida > Fabales > Fabaceae > Lathyrus > Lathyrus oleraceus. The sequence goes on from NC_066583.1 coordinate 128,003,562, forward strand.
AGAGACATTTGAATAAATCGTGTGTTTTGAAACGCATTACGGAGACTTTAATTATATATATAGAGAGATTACAACTAATTACATGATATAGTCGATGTGAGACTATTCGATATACAAGTATTTTTAACACTATATTTACAAATATCAACCGATTATATTACAATATGTTTAGATGAAGAATTTTTACGAGGAAATATAATTTTAGAGGTAATTGAAATATTTCAATGTAAATTTGTTTGGATAATAAATTGAGAGGATTTTATGATGTGTTTTTGCTAAAGCTAATATTTAGGGATTCCAATTATCACCTAAAAACTAAGAAGTTGAAATTCTTTCCTTACCCTGTAAATTGTGAATCCAAATTGGTCCTAATAATTTATGAAATTATGCACATTGGTCCCTTTATGTTTTATAAGTGTTCATATTAGGGTCTATATATTATTTCAAAATTTTCAAAATTTTTAGATTGGTGCTGTTAGCAGGCCCAAGTTAATGTATTCATGTGTTTTGGCGTGTTTTAAATAGAATAAGGATGAGAAGACAAACTCTCATCTGTTGTTTTTGTGTGGGTTGGTTTGGAAGAGAAGGTTCTCTAATTCTTAGAGGATTGTTAAATTCCAGGTGGTTATTTGTATAATTCTGGCAGTTACCAATTGCTGTCTTGTTTGTAACTACTCTTGTGGAGGTTATTGGCAGAGTTGATATTGTGTTTCTTCAATAATCAGAATTATTTCTATATATTTTCATATTCATATCGGTTTCTATCTATCACCTACCTACAAATTTTAGAAGTTTACTGATTGGCCCTTAACTTTTATAAAAAATAAAATTTACCCAAATTTTATTTTTAACCCACTTATCTTTTGATATTTATATTTTACCCGAAACTTTTGAAATTTATGACAATGACCGAAGTCCAACTAAGAATACATTTACATTTTTATATTATGTTATTTAATTACTTTGCTGATTGGTCCCTCAACTTTTACAAAAAAAAACCAAATTTTATTTTTAACTCACTTATCTTTTGATATTTATATTTTACTCAACTTTTGAAATTTATAACAATGACCGAAGTCCAACAAAAAATAAGTTTGTATTTTTATATTATGTTATTTAAGTACTCTTTGACTGGCGATATTCAATTACTTTATCCAAACAAATTTTAAAAAATAAATGACTTCAATTTCTATCCAGAGAAAAAAAATTAAGAATTCAATTGAAACATTTGAGTTGCCTAGAATTATAAAGTATATATGATTTTCAATTACTTCACCAAACAAACCCTATGGATCATGTTGAGTACTAGATTCCAACACTTGATCAAACATGAGAATAAATGACTTTCTAAAGATAAAATAAAATCACTTATATTAAGATAAGGTTCTTGAAAAATTAATATAAAAAAATAAGAAACATATTTATTCCTATTCCCTAGATAACATAACTTTTTATAGTACTGAATTGTTGGCTTTGGCATTTTTTGTGCCTTGCCTCATCATTTGTTTAATAATATATATCTATTTTGCCTTTTAGGAAAACCTTAACATGTTACTATGAATCATCCATTTCCCTAAGTAGTTTTGTAGATATTGTAACAATCTCTTTCAAAGTAAAGTTTACCGTTGAAAGCCCCAAGTTGAAGAGTGATATGACCTGAATAGTCATATATAAAACGAGCGGACAATCCTCGCTTGTCAAGCATATTTTGTGGATTGAGTTAAGCTCGAACCAAATTCTACGATGCTATCCAAGACTATTTTAGATCTGATAGGCCACTTGTTATTAGGCCATTACTGGGCTGCTAACAGAATAGACAGTTGGTGTTCATAGTGCTTTTATAGTGATGGTGCTTATTTGTATGTACTCCATCAACCAGTGATTTTATAAAAAAAGACTTTTAATTTTGGATATGATAAACTATCCTTGGGTGATTCATCAGCTTAAGCTTTTAGGAGAATTGGTCTTTGAAATGATATTAAGGCCTTTATGAATAATAGTATTTTTGGATTTTAGTATACAAATGTTGGTTTGATCCAAATTAAAACAAACAGTTTTTTTCACTTTAAATCAAATCTTTTTTTTTTGTCTATAAAAGCACCTTTTTTATAGTGGTAACAGTGGGTTTCTTCCTTCCGCCCATATTGCATCATGATTCATTTTTGTAATTTCTTTTGTCAGGGAGGTAAATTTGATCACGCTGACCGACTTTTTCAAAGCATAGAGGGCACATTCAGAAATTGCCTTACAAATACCAGTGATGTGAAGGAGTTAATACCCGAGTTCTTTTACATGCCTGAGTTTCTCTTAAATTCAAACTCTTATCATCTAGGAGTTAGACAGGATGGTGAACCTATTGGTGATGTTTTCCTCCCTCCATGGTCGAAGGTAAGTGAATACCCTAAAATCAACTATGTAAACATGCAACAAAAAAAAGTGACATTCATTAAATATGCTGGGAGTTTTGTTTGAGCTTGGCACGTCATAATTATGAGAATCATACTAATCTGTATGTCTTGAGCCATACTCTCTCAATCATCTACCTTAGCAGCAAACATTTATCAGATTTGACCTTTGAAGTTCAAATTTTGGTTATCTGAAAATTTGTTGCGGTTACATTTACAAATGTGGAAACCGCTCATTCTCTTTGAAGATCTACATGAGTAACCCATTTGAACTTCTACAACATAAATTGTGAGCTTTGCACAAAAGAGATGCAAGATGAATAATGCTTTGAAGATCTACATGAGTAACCCATTTGAACTTCTATAACATAAATTGTGAGCTTTGCACAAAAGAGATGCAAGATAAATAACTACATTATTTCCAGTAATAAATTAACATTTCAGTCTACCCAATGGTAATAATAATTTCGACGTTTAATATTACTGAAATCCTTAACCCAAAAAATTCAGGATTACAAATCACATCTTTTTATGCAACCCAAGACAATAGACATCTAATGAAACTTCACTATTCTTTAAGATGTTTATATTGAACCTACAGCTATATGAACTCCTTCAAACAAGGAAACCTCCAAATTCACTATGTAAAGCAATGTGCATTGCATTATCAAAGTTGTGGGAGAGTGTAGGAATTACTCCCTCCGTTCCTTTTTAAGTGTCACTTTCTTGATAAATTTGTGTTTCTTTTTAATTGTCACTTGTAGAATTCAAGGTAGTATTAAATGCATTTTTGTCAAAATTACCCCTATGTAATTATTACAGAGAGAGAAAAAGTAAAATGAATGTAGAATATAGTTAAGGGTATTATAGGTAAAATGAGAATTATTGTTTAAAAAGTAACAATAATAATTAGTTTTCTTGGTATGTGTAAAAAGTCAAAATGTGACACTTAAAAAGGAACGGAGGGAGTAATGTTTATGGATCTTGGAACCTTTGAGGATTGCTCAACTACTAAACAGTGTTATCAAATAGCGGTGCCATAACCGCTATGGCGGATATACGTGCCGTTTTTTGGGCTCGCCACAATGATAAATATCGGCCGATATTGTGAATTTTTCCACCATAATCCGCTTTAGCGGCGCCGTATAGAGGCCGGTGTGGCGGGATTTTTGCTCTCCGCCATGAACCGCCATTGCCATCGACAACACCGCTACTAAAAGAGATTGTCAAGGTAGTCCTTAAAAAATCATTAGCATTCTTGTGCCTATTTTTTGGGGTTGAGTCAGACTAAAATTATAAGAGAGAAAAACCTATCCTAGAAATGATATTGGACTGCCTGCAGATGTCTAGTCAATGTAAGCTTAACTTTCAATTTCAAATATTATCTCACTTCTAGTAGGGTACTACTCTGATGCTATCTTAAAATTTAGGTTGGCCTAATTCAGCCTTAAAAAAACGCCTTGTAAGATGAAAGATGCCTCCTATTTATATTGTAGATATTGTTTTAGGTTGTGTCACATTCAATGTGGAACTCTGAACACTAACTATACTAACATTCGTCATTATAAAAAACTCTTGGTGCAGCATATGTTTTTTTTTATCATATGTTCAGTAACTTGCTAACTAGTTCATGTTTCCGGGGACCAATATGTATAGAAAGAAACTTTGAGTATCAAAGCAACACAAATAATATCTTTTGGGGACTAAACTGTATATCACTTTGTGAAAGTTGATTGATTCTTGAGGTTTTTATGTTTTTATTTTATTCTCTTCTCTCAAACACTACAAGATACGGCAAATGTTAATCTCAGCTAGTGTGTATATCTTATTATATATTTAAAATTTTGAAATATTTACATGAGGTAGAAAAAGTCAAACAGAAATTTCTTGCAATAATATTCTAATTTAGCAAACCGGAAGTACTTAATTTCAAATCAAAATTTGCACAGGGTTCTCCTGAAGAATTTATTAGGAGAAACCGGGAGGCCCTTGAAAGTGAATATGTCAGTTCAAATCTTCATCACTGGATAGATTTGGTATTTGGATACAAGCAACGTGGCAAACCTGCTGTAGAGGTATAATCAAGATCCACAATTTTTGTTTTCCAATAATTCATGCAAACCAGATTGGCTATACTGTCAAGTGTTCTGGTTAGTTAAGTTGTTAAATTTTTTTGTAGGCAGCAAACATATTCTACTACTTAACTTACGAAGGAGCTGTTGATCTGGAAACGACGGAAGATGATTTGCAAAGAGCTGCTATAGAAGACCAAATAGCCAACTTTGGCCAGACCCCAATTCAGATGTTTCGCAAGAAACACCCAAGAAGAGGGCCACCTATTCCAATTGCACGTCCTCTGTACTTCGCTCCTGATTCCATTAGTTTGACTTCCATTGTTTCTAATACTAGTCATTCTTCATCAGCTATCCTGTATGTTGGTCTAATGGACTCAAATGTTATCCTTGTGAATGAGGGTCTCAACTTATCTGTTAAGACGTGGTTATCAACTCAACTGCAATCTGGGGGAAATTTTACATTTTCTGGTTCACAGGTCAGGATTTGGTTTAATTAGACTATAAAATGCATTTGGATTTATTATGTAGTGTGTTTTACTTTTTGGTTGCCGACCGCACTTAGTGGGATAAGGCTTAGTAGTCGTAGTTGTTGTGTTTTACTTTTGGGTTAGAGTTGTTTTTTGTCTAATGAATGTTGAAATGACCTCTGACTTTTTCAGGATCTTTTCTTTGGTGTTGGTTCTGAATTGCTTTCACCGCGTAAAATTGGTATTCCTGTTCCTGAACATGTTGAACATGGAGAACAATGTTTTGCAACAATGCAGACGCCCTCCGAAAATTTCTTAATATCATGTGGCAATTGGGAAAATAGTTTCCAGGTCATATCGCTAAGTGATGGCAGAATGGTGCAAAGTATTCGACAGCATAAGGATGTGGTGAGCTGTATTGCAGGTAGTTTTCATGGTTAAGATTGATTCCTGTTCAGATAGCCACGAATATACCTATTGATGTACTGGAGTGCACTGCATTGATAATAGTTCACTAGGGGCATGTGCCCCTTAAATCTGGTCTTTTGTGTGACCTTGCCTGATCTATAAAGATTGATGAATCATCTAGCCTCTTAAGCCACAAACTTGCAGTCATTATGATAATTTTTTTCTAATGTTTTGTTCCTGTTTGTTGAATGAATTGAATGATAATGTTTTTATGTGAAGATTGCTACTGATACTATTATTTTTAATATTGACATAAGTGCTTTATTTAACATTTTGTAGTGAGCTTTTTGTAAATCTTATTTGAATTGGTGATTTTCAACCTTCTAGTTTCTTTTTCGTTTCTGGCTAAAGAGTGCTGATTGTGCTGCAGTTACATCTGATGGGAGTATCCTTGCAACTGGAAGTTATGATACCACGGTGATGGTTTGGGAAGTTTTTCGTGGTAAAACAGAAAAGAGAATTCGGAACAGTCAGTCTGAGTTACCTCGTAAGAACACCGTCATAATTGAAACTCCATGTCATATCCTTTGTGGGCATGATGATATAATAACTTGCTTATATGTTAGTCATGAGCTGGATATCATAATTAGTGGATCAAAAGATGGAACATGTGTATTCCATACCTTGCGAGAAGGTAGATATGTCAGATCCTTACGGCATCCATCAGGCAGTCCTATATCAAAACTAGTTGTCTCTCAGCATGGTCAGATTGTGATTTATGCTGATGATGATCTTAGTTTGCACCTGTACTCTATAAATGGAAAACACCTTGCTGCCTCCGAATCTAATGGACGTCTCAACACTATTCAGTTGAGTAAATGTGGTGAGTTTTTAGTAGGTGCAGGTGACCAGGGGCAGATTGTTGTTCGCTCTATAAACACACTAGAAGTTATTAAAAGATATCATGGGGTTGGAAAGGTTTTATCATCATTGACTGTAACTCCAGAAGAATGCTTCTTAGCAGGCACAAAAGATGGAAGCCTCCTTGTGTATTCAATAGAAAATCCCCAGCTTCGGAGAACGACCCAAAGCAAAAATATGAAATCAAAAACTTAACAGAAAATTTAACAATGCATGCGGAAGAAGCATGTGGATTATTAACAGTGAGAGCTGCCCCGTTATAACTGTTCCAGGTAATAATTCATTATGACTACTTGATTTCTTCTCCAATACTAGAATATGTGCTTGACTGTGTATCTCTTTCTAAACTAACTAGTAAAGATCTCATGCAAAATTGCTCGGATGTGGGGAGAAAATGGTGGGAATCTGAGGTGCGAGATTCCACCATGTGTCACTAGAGTAAGACTTTCCTTAAAATAGATTTTTAAGATTTTCCTAAAACTATTTCCTATTCAGTTGTTGTGGTTAACAAAGTCATCATCCCATTGTTCCTTACTGCGGTTCCAAAGTTTATTTCTGTTCATTTTGTCTGTGATCAAGATATCTTAAGGGACAGTTAGCAATTAATAAGATTTTTCTAATGATTCATGGGGATCACTTTTTTTAAAAACCTTAAAGCATAATTGTTTAGGAAAACTTTAAAGGTAACAACAAGCTGCCCTTGGTTTTATTTTTTCTTTGTTATAGACATTATTTTAGCAAAGCCTGTCAATATTGTCATATTGATTTTTCACTTTCTTTGTTATATATAGACATTGTTTGGGTGAAGACATTTTTTAGCAAAGCCTGTCAATATTGTCATATTTATTTTGGAATGGTACTCATACTGGTCTCGATTAAACTAAAATACTTAAAGTCACATTAAGAATTTTAGTTAACTGTAATTATTTTTTTAGTATAATAAAAAAGAAATTTTGTTTAGTATTTCTCAATTTGTCCTTCATAAAAATCTGTTCAATGGGAATAAAAGGGTTGTTTGAAAAATAAAAGCATATTAGTTGAAGTGTATTTTATGAATGACATTAAAGAGGTAAAATTAGTTGAGACTATTTTTTTGGTACCTCTCCATTTGTAAATGTAGTAACAAATTTCTCTTCCTCATAAAGTATTGTGATTTGTATTTGTTAATCTTTGTATAATGTCTAATCTATAATCTAGATAATTGTAATTAACAAGTGCTGTAATGTTTCTTTGCAAATTAATTTCTAAATATTGATTAGTATTATACTGTTATCTAATTTATTTCAGGTACATCCACTGGCTATATGTTTTTGGGTTTGTTAGTCTTGCCATTTTATTGAGTTCTGTATGATCACAGAAGTGCTTGTCCTGTGTGATACAGAAATGGGGTGTCGGCACCAGCTTTATCTGAATATATGAAACATGGTTTGACAAATAGGAACTCCATGGATTATCTTCCAATTCCTGGGCACCGTGAGACAGTAATTCCCCAAATCGGTTGTGTATTAGATTACCGGGAGCTACAGACTGGGGTTTCGGGGATTCATATATGTACGATACATGTACAATATAAATGGTAACACTTCTATGGGATTTCAGGGATTCATGTGCACTAAAGTTGTAGCTTTAAGGTCGTTCTTTTCATTGTATTTTGTTAACATAACAGAAGTATATTTTTGTACAGAAAGGCTCGAATGCCTTTTTATCTTGCAACGAAAAGATATCATTGCCAATGAGATGTATTTTACTGTATGTTTGGTATCAGGGGTTTACCGAAATTAAGGTCAGTCAATGTGATTTCGGCTAAAGTATACTATTTGGCAGGCAATTCATCTACCCTTTTGCTTATGCTTTTTGCTTCAATCTTTTGCAATCGAGCTACTGTTTCTATAACTAAAATCATTCCAGGGTATAGAGCGTTTATCATTGGAGAGAAAAATTTCAGTGACGTTTCTGTGTAGAAAAAAAAATCAGTTACCGAGTTCACTCATTGTATTGATCACAAAAGGCTTGTTACTTTACTCTTAAATTTTTTGTATGAATTGTAGAGTCCATTTTGTTAATTTTACAATTTCCTCTTGCCAGATTTAAAAGGAGAAAGTCACATGTAGGGTGTATATGGTTGGGTTTGGCCAAACAAAAATTCTTTTGTGCTTTGAGTTGGGTAGCTAGTAGTATGGAAAAATATAGGTTAATCGAAACATTCAAAATGAATAATATGCAAGTTGTAATTCTGTAAATTGTGTCTATACTTTAGATTATAATATTGAATACCTAATGATTAAACAATAAATAATACGAACTGGTCATGTTTTCTCTTCAAGAGTTGAGAGACTTAGAGGTTTGAGTAAATTTGTAATATAATATGGTGGATAGGGCTTGTTTATGGTGGCGAGAAGTCCTCTATGATAGTGTTTTGATGTGAATTAGGAGATTTGTTCATGTGAGGTGAGAGGTTCTTTAGATGATTTTGGTAGCAAGTACATGGTTATCGGCGGTTGTGTATTAAGGACATAATGAGCGTTGCGCTCTTTAGGTTGTAGAAAATGTGTAGTACTCGGGGTATATTCGTTCTCCTTGAGAGGATATGTATTTATAGAGGTCTTTATGACTTAGGATTTCTTCGTAAATGATCAATGTTCACTTAGTCAATAGTGGATAGTTGAATTCATGTTTTTGGAGTTGCGGGTCAGTTAATGACCTTGACTTTCTCTCTGTCCGAAAAATATCTTATTTCACGTATCCCAAGTAGGGGCGAGGGAAGACTATGGAGCCATGTGATACCTCTCTTTGTCGCTATTTTATAGTAGCCTTTTCAAAGGCAGTCCAAGGACATCACCTTAGGCGAGGCCTTTTACACATATAATAATACATAGTCTTTCAGACACGATAAGTATCTTTTTACTCATGGTTTATGAGAGTATTATGAAAATTAGTGTTTTTCTTGACGAGGTTTTTAACTATCCAGTGAGATTCGGCTAAAGAGACACTAAGTCTCTCAAGAAAGGGTTTAGTTAGTTTGGAGAATTTAAATCTTTTATACATAATTGTACATAACCCAATTGACGAGACCACTTGTCTCTCAAGCAAGGCGTTTGACCTACTTGGGCAGGACTTCCATTGAGCCCTCAAACAAAACTTGTTATCAAGTCTCTCAAGTTAGTAATTTGTCACGTCTCTTTAGGTGTGACTCTTGAGTTTTGTCCCTTCCGACGAGACACTAAGTCCCTTAGGATAGTATAATTATCTAGAGAATCTAAGTCCTTCGGGCAGACCTATACATAGCCCAATTATTGAGACTACTAGTCCCTCAGACGAGGTGTTTAACCTACTTGAGTGAGACTTTCATCGAGCCTTCATGCAAGACTTGTTATTAAGTCTCTCATAATGGATATTCGTCGCGCCTCTTTAGGAATAACCCTTAATTTTTGTCCCGCCTGAGGAGTGTTGATCTCAAAAATACGATATTTCGCGAAGCCATTTGCACGCTCGCGAAAAAGTATTTCGAACAGAGTCGCCATCGAATTTTATTTAATGCTAAAGGAAAGGGAAAATATTGATAAAACCCTTAAAAGAAAAAAAAAACGGTCGTCGCAACCAAATTCGAGTTTGGGAGGTGATTATGCAAAGGAAAATATTAGCAACACTCGCGTCCGTTGTACTCAACGGAAACCTTTTAGTTAGATTTGCAATGGAAAGTTGCGTGATGTTAGTTTACGATCTTCTACTTATTTAGCGAGAAAGAAAGAGAGAAATTTTAGGTTTTTTTATTCATGTGCTTGACAAGATTTTAAAATCCCGTTCCTACGTATCTCTAAGTGAGACGGAGAACTCAAGGCTGCGTAGTTCTTCGTAACAAAGAATTATTTATTGATTGCTTTTAAGGAGTAACACTTTAGACATATTGAGTGGTTAAACTTTTTCTTGTTGCTCGCTCTTGGAGACCGAAGTCTTTGTTTGTTTCACATTGATATGGATAAAACATCCTTGTTTCTAAAAATGTTTTTGAAGTCGCGCAAGGGCGGAAAACAAATTTGATTGGTTTGAGTATGTTTTTGGGTTTGGAAGATGAATACTCATGACTTGTTAGCAATTACTACTTGGGTCTAATATTTGGGATTATGAATGAACCTTTAACCCAAGTATACTTTTTCTTTCTAATTTGTTGCAAAAATATCTGGATATTTATAAGTGTTTTGAGACGAAAGACAAACACTTGAGCTTGCAAGCAATTACTACTTGGGTTAGTGTTCGGGTCTATGACTTGACATTTCACCGAGGTAGTCGTTTCCTTTCCATTTATTGCAGAAAGAAGACATGTTTGTACTTTTGGCGAAAGAGGAAGTATTTATGACTTACAAGTAATTACTACTTGGGTCTAAAACTCGGGGTTATGATTGAACTTTCACCCAGATAGCCTTTTTTCTTTCACCCAGGTAGCCTTTTTCTTTCGTTATTGTTTGAAATGGTCAACATATGAATTAGTCATTTTGAGTTTGATTGTGAAAAGGATTTGATGTTGGGTCAAGCGTTTATTTGCGTTGCGGATGAATTGAGTTATGAAAATGGCTGATAAATGGTTTGAAGTTTGATAATGAAATGGTTTGATTTGGAAAAAAGACTTGACGTTTGATCAAGCACTATTTTTTGTTCTTTTTTTTTTTTGAAAATGACAGATATTACGCTAATCTTGAACTGACAAAGGAAAGAGATAAAATTATTATATTTCAATAGGAATGGTGGATATATTTTGTTGAATGGGGACATGATAAAGCGATTAAACTACATGCCTATTAAACAAGTGTAAGCATACAACAATCTCATTGTAAGAAAGTCCAATAGAAAGTCAAAGAAACGAAAATAAAACGAAGTCTAAGAATAATGAATAAAGAGTTATGTTAAGCCATCTTATAGTTGATTCATGTAGAAATCATTTTATAAGAGGTCAGACAAAATTATTTGCATCCAAACATGTTTAAAAGCTAAATTAAATTTATGCTTCGAATTCGCCACGTAATAAAAAATTCGACAACATAGTATGCACATATATTATTTACGTTACTGCAACCAAAATCCAGCAAACAATTAGTGTGTGACAAATGTCAATGTTAATTTAAAATTAAAAATGAAATTAACTAATTAAAAATGAAAAACTAAATACATAGTTCAAGCCACGTTAATATCCAACAACAACAACATCCCTCTCATGTGTTATCTTCAATTTCTCACCGTCTTAAGCTTCAAATAAAAAATAGCAACAATTATCGGTCATTCTTCCTAACTGTTTAAGCAAACAAAAGATAAAAACAAGATAACACGCCTCTCTTTGTTTGGCTTATTTAAAAAATCACTTTTCAAGAAGCACTTATTTATTTACTACTTAAACACAAATCCAAACAAGAATTAAAGCATGAATCAATTCTAAAATAAACTTGTCTCTCTCACATTAATACAACAACAGATACATGCATATATTGAATTTAAACGTAAATTAAAATGAAATTCATGATGAACACAATCGATGCATAACTGAATGAAAAATTAAGCTAAGCATGTGACAAAATATATACAAAGCACTAACTATAGGCTATCTGATCAAGTCCAATGATACCGACAACCGTTCGGCTCAAATTTCATACTCATGGAATTATAAAAAAACGAAGTGAAATCTAAACTCAACATCAATGAATCAACAACATACAATAACACAACATTACATAACTATGAAGTTCCGACACGCCATTTACACGGTCTGTCAGCGTGTCGGACACCGACACACGTATGACACGTATCAGACACGTTTTTGAAGTGTCCAACAAAATAAATTAATTATTGTGGACACGGATACGATGTCTTATTACAAATAAAGGACACAACCCAATTCAAAAATTTATTTTATAAAAAAAACCCAATTCAAAAAATTTCCAAATTTAAAAAATAAATAGATTTTTAGATTTCATATTCCACTTCATTACTATGAAAACAACACAATTAGGATTCTTATTTCTTTATTTTCACTGCTTTTGTCTCCACAAAATTCTTTTATCTTCTCTGATTATTTTCATTTTTGCACATCATTGTTTCGGTTTTCACAAGGTATATATGAATATCAATTATCATGTTTGAAATTTGTTTAAAAGTGTTGAAAGAATTTTTTATTATTTTATCTTAAATAAACATAAATTTTGCTTCTCATTTTAAACTATTTACAAATTTTGCTTCTCATTTTAAACTCTTTATAAATTTTGCCCATAAATTACATTATTATAATATATAAAATATATATAATGGTGTCCTTGTCCTATGATTTTTACATTAGCGAGGTCTTTCTTTCTGTGTCTGTGTTGCATACCGTGTCCGTGTCCTGACTTCATAGTTAAAGAATCGATAAAAATCAAAAATGAAAATGATGGATCTGTACCGTTGCCAGAGCGACGAACTTTCATCATAACACATCAGCAGTATCAATTCACAAAGGCAACAACATACAATAATGAAACAACTCCGCTCAAACCGAAATAGCTTTGAAGCAGTGGTTCGTTATTGACATACACAGATCTGCTGCTCCGAATTATTCATAGTTTTTGTAGGTGTTGAATGCGCAGTTCGGTTAGGACAAGAAGAGAGGTTTGTGAGAAGGATATGTGGTGGAGAATCAGAACTTGTATGTGGGGGTACTGTGAGCATCGAAATGGTGTTATGGTGATGAAATGGTAGTTACAATGGTGTTTTACATGGTAGAGATCAGTGGAAGAAAGTGAGAGACAGAGTGGTGGACGGATCGGTTGAGATCAGAGGTTTGGTATGTTATTCACGATGGTTTTACGTGTTGTGGTGAGTTTGAAGTGGTGATGGAAGAGTATGAGGAGTTTGGAATGATATTTGTTGTTGTGTATGGTAATGATGGTTTTCACAATTCAAGTAAGGTTGGTGGATTGGATGATGTTGCATGGTGGAAGCCACGAAAGCTACAGATCGGAGATTGTGGTTGTTTCAGGGTTGAAAAAAGAAGAAGATGTTGATGTAAGTTGATGCATGTTTTTGTGTGTGTGATGGATAAGAGAGTTCCTTATATTTTAATGGAAAGAAGATGGATGTTCAAAAAGAAGATAGTTATCTTTTCATAGTAAGAAAAAAAATCGAATCCCCCTTAAGACACGTTTGGTTAAAGTGGATTGGAGGTACCTTTTGTTTTTTTCAATTCTTTTCCATATGTTGCCTATGAGAGAGACGTTGAGAGTGGATTTGAGAGGGAGGACACGCGTCTCATGCCTAGTGGTAGGGATATTTGTTGTGTACTGGAAAAAGAAAATAGGTTATTACCAACTGTGGATAGTTACATGAATTCAAGAAAACGTTGTATAATGCACTTTTGATTGGTCAGTCTTTGGATTTTTTTTCAATTTTCCTCCATATACTAGTTGTTACCACGTGGAGTTGATTGTGTGGATCCCTCACTCTATTTGTCAGCATGAAATGCATATATGAGCATTATTCTAGAGACAAAAATCAATATAACTAATCAAAACTAAATAAAAAATAAAAATAAACACCTAACAATAATCAAAATAAAATTGAAACAGAACCACGTTTAATCCTATTTAATTATTTTGAATATATTGACCAAAAACAAAAATAAAAAGACTCAAAATGAATAAAAGCCAGACACGAAAATGTCCTAAAAAATAAATTAAATGCACTAAAATGATCAGCGTAAAGTAAACCTTTTGAAACATACAAGTTTTGATCACTTTTTTAAGTAGAAAATGTTTGTTGAAAAGGTTCAGGCTGATCAAAATGCGACAAAAAAATGATTTGAAAAAATAAGACGAGCACGTCAGTTTAAACTACACGAACCGTAGATAAATAATACTGACGTCTGCAAGTTCGATTTTGAAATTTTCCGCCCACTACTTTCACGTACATTTGAAATTTGATTCAACCGTTTTGTCTATAGATCCGTAAGTTTATTATGTTTGACATTTTAAACATTATGCGAGATAAAATGCATGTTATGATATACAGATGATGTGAAAGTCACGAGGAATATATTGATTTATTGATTGAGGGGTAAAATTTGGGTATGACAGTTGTCCATATTTAAACATTTTTAATTAGAGGATATGAAGAAATCTTATTTTCAAATCATCATAATGTTGAAAGATAGTTTAAATACCAAACAGACCCTAAATTGTGTCCTCTTATGTAATGGTATGATATGTTATAGTTATGAATGAAATACAATGAGATTAAAAAGTACTCCTATCTTCTTAATCATCACATGATATGAATGAATGCACTTGGATTAAGAAATAATCTTGACTTCTTAATCATCACATGGATGTGTAGCGGTAAATTCATGACCATCAAGCTATGGATAAACTTGACGTCAATAAAACCAGAGTCGCCACCGCGCTTTTATTGTTTCCAAAGGAAAGAGGAAAAGTATGAACAAAACCCAAAGATAAGAAGTTTTCAAATCAAAACTAATAAAATGCCAGAGATTACAGGTAAGGGGATTGGTTACACAAAGGGAAGGTGTTAGCATCCAAAGTGTCCTAGGTACTTCTAGGGAGCCCTTTTTTATGTGTGTATGTGTTTTTGGTATAAAAGATGTTTGAGAAAAATAGAGTGTGGGGATGGGAAAATAATTCACTAATTATATTTTTGTATTTGACAAGACCTTCAGACTTGTGCCTACGTACCAACATAAAAATGAGGGATCAAAACCTCGTCGTTCGTGGTAACAATTTCAAAATGGGTGAGTTGCTTTTAACAAAATTTAAGTGGAAAGAGGCAGAAAGGGCCCAAAATGTTGAATGAGTGTTAGTTCTTTTTGTCTTTTGAAGTTTTAAGTCAATATGATTAGATTTACTTCCAGGTTTGATTTAAGAAAAGAGTTTAAAAATTCAATGGCATAAGGTCAAAGTTTCTATTTGAAATAAGGTCTAAATTTGAAATCACAAGCAAAGAAAGATTTTGAAAAAAGGGGAGAGGTTTTGAAATTTAAGAAGTGGGAGGAGATGAAGAGACTAATCCTAAGCATAAAATTAAAAGTTAAGAGTTAAAAAGATCTAACCAATGGGATGCAATCCAACAGACAAGAATGTCATATAGAAAACCCATTTTTCCTTTGGACTTTGAATCATGCAATTAGCAATATCAAACATCATGAAGATCAAGACGTCAAATAAAGATAGCCATATCCAAGCAAGCAAATCCCATAGCTAGCATTCTTCTTTGTCTTCTCATGTATCAGATGAAATACTCTTTGATCCACTTAGAATGAAGCATCAGACACAAGTTCAAAGTAACAATTTGCATCAAGACAATGTAGCAGACGAGTTCAAATAAATCCCAAGACTTGCAATAGATGAAGGCTCAATTCATAATAACTTGGTCTCTGAAATTTTGTCATTGGCCAAGTCCTTTTTGCATAGGGAATGTTGCCTAGTTCTAAGTCCAAAAGTTCAGATCAATATCAACAGTCGACCAAACATTTTGTAGGGTTTTTGTTGTTTATTAAGTGTTTTAAGGTCCTAAGACCACATCCAAAATCAAAATACACAAAAAAATATATACAAACACAAGATATGACTCAAATGAGCAAAGTGAAAATGGCATAAACATAAACAAGTTAAATAAAATGTAAATGGCAATGAATGATAAATGGCTAGAAACTAAATTGCATAAAGTAAATGACTTAAAAGTAAAACAATATTAATAAGAGTTAGTCAAATGTTAGTCAAAGTTAATTGAATGTTAGTGATGTTTTGTTTTTTTATTGATTAAGTCATTCTTTGGAGAATATTCAACCATCTATTCACAAGCATGAATCCTTGAACCAAGACATCTTCCATAGGAAGGAAAAAAGGCCAAGTTTCCACATAATACCATGAAATATGGGAGACTTACAATCTCACTTACTAGAATGCTATGCCTTTAGGTTCAAATTTAGCTCTATGTTAATCAATCATAATTGGACTTATGTAGAAGTCACAACTATCTGAGGTCGGACAATAAAAATTTAGGGGTTAATGCATGTTAGAGATTTGGTATAATGAACCAAACTCCTAAAACATACCACACACTAAAGGAAAAGATCAAAAGGGATGGGCTTATCTCATCCATACTTGTATTGATTCATCTCACACAAAGTCATTGATGAACCAATTAACCTTAGGATATTGAGATTTCATTGGTCAATGAAAGAAATGGGAAAGAATAGGGATGAATATGAAGAGAGAGGAGAGATGATTAAAACACAATTTGGTCATGGGTGGAATTTTGTCAAATTAAAATCATTCATTCATTTTGGGAGATGAAATGTACATTTCATCAATCCCCTAAATTCAATGATTTTAATTCAACAAAAATCAAATCAACCTTGACCAATGCCCAAACAAATAGTCAAACATCACAAGACCATAAAAATGGCTCAACATAATTTTTACACAATTAATCAATTAAAAATACATTAAAATTCAATTTAATTTGGTCAAAACCTAAAATCATTTCAAAGCAACAAATAAATGGCCAAGAGATTTATCCTAGGTCAAATGACCTTAGACAAAAAAGTTCATGATTTTTGAAAAGTCATAAGTATTTTTAAACAATTAAAAATATGCACAAATACATTTAATTCATGAAAAATATCAAAATTCACCCAAAAAATAATTTTAATTCATAAAAGAAATGAAAAATATTTAAAGATTTTTGGTGAAAGTCCCATATTTTTTGGATTAAAAATGAAATTAATATGAATTAAACAAAATAAAGCAATTAAATGAAAAATAAAAAAATACAAAAAAACAAGGGCCATTAGATCTACCTCATTAATTGAGATGGCAGATCTAATGGCCACACGCGCGCTATCCATGGTGGACTTGATTTAAAGCGCCACACGCGTGGTAATCAAAACCAATGACCAAGATTAGAATGCTGGACCAAGATCAGATGGTTGGAACCTTGCCAACACACCACCGGAGCCCTAGCTCCGGTCATCTTCTCCGGCGAGGACCACCAGACTGGTCCAACCTAAACTTCATGAAAAATGGAAAACAAGGACACTAATTTGAAGAGAAAATGCTCAGGATCACGAATCTGGCCTCAATTTTCTCCAATTCCAAGTATATAAAAAGATACAGGGATTTGAATTTTGAGGATCATGAACTGAGTTGCTTCGATTTGACCTCAAAGCAACTCAATCTTGTTGCCTACATTGATATGACTTCAGCCAACCAAAAATCACAAACAATAATGACGAATTGAGAGAGAATCGAGGAGATGAAGTTTTCTGAAATTTAACCTTTGAGTAGCTTCAATTAAGCTTGATCTTGATTTTCTTGGTTCTTCCTCCTATTGCTTGCAGTGATCAATTGATATGGAAAAGGCAATGAATTCTTGGAGTTTGAACTTCAAAACAGAAGGTGAAATTCAAACTCGATTTCAATGAAATACTCAAGAGATTTTCTGGAGTGAGGGGTATGAGTTGTCTTGGCAAGGCTTGGGCAATGTATTGATGCATTTATGAGCTCATGGCACTTGTATTTATAGGCTTTTCAAATGCTTTTTGCACACTTCCATTCAAACTCCAAAAATAGTAATGAACTCATGCATGCTTGCATGGGCAAGTTCAAATTCCAAAGAATGATGTCAAAGGGTCCAAAATCATGCACATGTGAGGCTGAAAGCAATTCATGAAGCCATGCAATGTGGAATGGAAATTGGTCATGAAAATCTTCCAAATGGGGCCATGCATTGCACCCATGCGCAAGTCCTTTAATTTTGATCCAAATGAGATGATCTTGGAATTTTTGGAAAGGCGAGATAAAGGGGAACAACTTTTAGGTTGAACACTTTTCCATTTGAATCTTGGACCATGATGAATTTTGAGGTGGAAGTTTGAAAAATTAAACATATTTGAAAATTTTCTAAGTACCAAGTCAAATGTTCACTTCTTCCACCTTGGATAACATGTGCTATGGACTTCAAATGGAAAAATTTCCTTCATCAAAGTTGTATATATTTAAAACCTTTTTATTATGGTCACAAATTTGACCTCATTTGTATTTGGCATGAAGGAGTTATGCATTTTAGAAGTTGAGGAAAATCACTTGTTCAATGGTAATGGCCAAAAATGAGCTATAATGTTTCCTTTTGGCACATGCATTTTAAAGTTGAATTTTAACTTCCTACAAAAACAAAAGCTTAAAATTACACCTTGAATTTGATCATGGAATTTTAATGGCTTTCATGTCATAAAAATTGAGCAAGTTATGGTCCTTGGGAGTTGACCTCCTAACTAGGGTTCAGACAAAATGACCTATAATCGTTCACCATAAAAAATGACTTTCCATGCAAACGTAGATCTTGACTTCAACATGAAAGTTGTTTGTAGTGTCATAAGGAGTAACATTTATCTTGGAATCATTTTCATATGACAAAATGTGTAGGAGATAGGGTCTAGGGAACCCCAGTTTTGACCCGTTGACTTTCTTTGGTCAACCACCATGAACCATCTTGCTAGCTTGATATTATATTGATTTTTGGGACTCATGGAGGATAATATATGCATAATATTATGTAATATTAAGTATACCTTGAAATATTTGATCAATTGATGAGGAAACTTGTTTAAGAAGTCACACAAGATACCCATATAAATTAGGGTTTCCAAGGCAAACAAGCTTCAAACTCTTGATGAATTCTTGATCAAAATGATATGTGAAGATCATGGGGATCCATATATGATGTCTAGAGTCAATGTGAACCATCTCTTGATTAGTCTTCTTGCACTGAGGGTCTTAAACCCTAAATATGAGCTTGATGGAGTATGGTTGAACACATACACTACCTACAAAAGCAACGAACTATACATTGACATATTTTTGGGTATTTTGGTTAGTAAATAATGAAAAACAAAGTATGATACAATCAAATATGCTTGGTGACCTCTCCCAATGCAAACCCAATGAATAAGGGGTAAGGAGGATGCCAAGGTGTGATCCTAAAATCAATGCATATGATGAGATAGCATGCAAGATCTTAGGGTCAAAATTGGGGTCTTACAACTCCCCCTATTTAAGGACATTCTTACTGAGGATGTGAAGGTTAAAATATTCATATCAACTCCGTATAATGGACTTAAGTAAAAACATATAGAAACAAAATTTGGTCCCTAAGAGACCTCATGATGCATATGATATGAATGTTAAAATATATCTTTGTGGGGAAATATTGCCACAAAGGAAAAGAATTCGGAGAGACTTAAAGTCCACAGGAGTATATTGCATTCCATAAGGAATATTCACTGGGGAGACAGAGATTCTGGGGGTAAACAGGTTATGCGTAGGCCAGGCTACGACTTAAAAACTGTTGGAGACACGAGGGGAATTCCATGAAAATAAATCAATGGAAGGACTCGGTTGGGGGATAAGGGGAAAATCTACAAGGGAACGGGTAGATCAGAATAAATCTGAGATACTCGAACCAAACTCAAATGGGGAAGAAAGATCTTCAACACAGGAGTACCAAAAATATATTATCTAATACCAGTTATTGGGTAGGAAGATAATGTATTCTGACAGAGGGACATCCGTTACCGGTTAGGGTAAACATATCAAGGATGAATTGCTGAGGAAAAAGGAGGTGTATTCGTTACTAGTTACTGGGTAAGAACAACCTGCTAGGGAAAATATCAAATAGGATTTACAACTACCGGCTATGGGGCAGAAGACCAAAGAGAGAATATTCATCACTGGTTAAAGTGAACATATCAAGGATAGACTCAGAGGAAGAATATCCGTCATTGGTTAGGATGAACATATCAAGGATAAACCGTCGGGGAAAAATATGAATTATATCTATCAGTTACTGGATAGAATACCAAAGAGAGAATATTCGTCACTGGTTAAAGTGAACATATCAAGGATAGACTTAGCAGGGAAAAGCAGGATTTATAACTATCTTTTATTGGGTAGAAAACCAAAAGGGAGAAAATCCGTCATCGGTTAGGATGACCATATCAAGGATTAACTCTCAGGGGATAAGTAGGATTTATATCTACCAGTTACTGGATAGAATACCAAAAAGAGAATATCCGTCACTGGTTAAAGTGAACATATCAAGGATCAACTCTTTGGGGAATGAAAATATGGATTACAACTACCTTTATACTGGGTAGAAAACCACAAAGGGAGAATATCTGTCATCGTTTAAGATGAACATATCAAGGATAAATTGCCTAGGGAAATGTGAAGATGAATTCACTGGGAAAAATTGAAGGAAGTAAATTACATTTACCGGGTATTGGAAAAAGTAAAGTACTCATAAATCGAGAAAAGAATTACCAGTTACTGGGTAACAAACTCTCAAGGGACCAAAAGTATCTCTCTAGGTAAGAACTAGAAAAAAAACCGTCAAACAGGGACTCAACCCAATGAGGACATGACTTAAGGGGAGCGGTTCCATCCAGATGATTAAATAGGGAGGAAATTGAAACAATAATCATCCACAAGAAAATAACTCAGTGGGGAAATGAGAAAGGTTAAATTCTTTCTGCTTAAAGGGGCTGACACTCTACAATTGAAAGAGGACAAACACACCAAACCTGCACGGGGAAATAATGGCACCATAGCGGGGGATCAAACATAAGGAATCAAATGCAATAAAAATGCACAATGAAATATCTGATGTTGTGTTATGTAAGTATATGAATGATGATTATGCTGACAAAACAATCACAAAGGATACAAATATCTCATATTTGAATCATCGCTACAACACTCGGCTAATCTCAACAAGATGGAAACACCAACTGGAGAAAAATGCTGGGGATGAACACCAATAATCTGGCTCTGAATATCTCAATCCTGGCTAGGGGAAAGAGAAAAGGTTTGTCGAGGATCCGAGTTGTCAACTTTGCGGGGAATTTTAGGTCAACACCATATCAAATGGGAGACAACCTTGCAGGGGACCGAGTCAAACACTTCTCAAAATTAACACTGCCATTTTTGGGGATGAACTCCGTCGGGGAGAACAAGAGGTAAAACTCTGCACGGAGGATCTAGACAAACTACTGAGGATGTGAGCCTTCAACTCAGTTGGAAATTTTTTCAAAAGGGATCGATCACCAACTCCATTCTACTAGGGAATAAATGACAAATTATTTGGGAGGTATCACCAAACCAATTGCTTGGGGAAGACCAACAAGGCTTTGCATGTCAAGACTTACCTGTTTTCAGACTACTGTTGATATTCCTTGCTGAAATTTAGAGTACTTTCTTTTATTATTTAAGAAAAATGATTTTTATTAATTTATTTCAAAATTATCATCATAAAAAATTCAATTTTATTTTAGATGAAAAATAAATAAGAGTGGAAACAATTGGATAAAAAGCTCAACTTTATTTAATAGAATGGCAGTCTGTAAATGACAAGACTCCATAGATCTTTACAAAAGTTGAAAAATGGTAATTTACACGGAAAAGGGCTACATTGAATACAATGATCACTATTCTCCCTACCCACTTCAATATCCGCTGTGCTCTTCGGCTTTAGTTGAGAAGGACGAACCAAAACCAAATGACTTACTCAAAACTGTCCCAACGATCAAGACCAACTGAATGTAGTTACTTGCCATAATCCCCAATTTTTGCCTAGATTGCCCCAAGGCAGGGTACTCAATCTATCGGGACAATTTTCTATTTTATATCTCTAACTTTTGCTTGGATCTCCCTTTCGGGTTTTCAATCCACCGAGACGCTCATTTTTGCCTAAGCCAGCCTTTCAGGTTTTTAACTTAGCGAGTTGTTCTTTTCTTTTTAGATGAAGTATTTCTTAATTGCATCGAGATTCATAGGACAAGTGAACTCTTCACCATCCATAGTTGTAAGAATCAAAGCACCGCCTGAAAAGGCTCTCTTAACAACATACGAGCCTTCATAATTAGGAGTCCACTTGCCCCTCGCATTAGGTTTGAAGGATAGAATTTTCTTGAGCACAAGGTCACCTTCTCTAAACACACGAGGTCTGACCTTATTATCAAATGCCTTCTTCATTCTCTGCTGATATAACTGACCATGACAAATGACAGTCAACCTGTTCTATTCAATTAGGTTCAAGTGGTCATATCTGGTCTGACACCATTTAGCCTCAGTCAACTTGGCTTCCATCAAGACACACAATGATGGGATCTCAACCTCTACGGGGAGCACAAATTCCATACCTTAAACAAGTGAGAAAGGGGTATCCCCTGTTGAAGTGCGGACGGATGTACGATACCCATACAAAGCAAATGGGAGCATCTCATGCCAATCCTTGTATGTGACAACCATCTTCTGGATAATCTTCTTAATGTTCTTATTCGCAACTTCAACAATCCCATTCATCTTGGGTATGTAGGGAGAAGAATTATGATGTGCAATCTTGAAGTCTTTGCAAAGAGCTTCCACCATATTATTATTCAAGTTCGATCCATTATCGGTAATGATCTTACTTGGCACACCATAACGGCATATAATATGATTCTTGATAAACCTTACATTTGCATACGATGCCGCTTCAACCCATTTTGGGAAGTAGTCAATTGCCACCAAAATGAAACGATGTCCATTCGAAGCTTTGGGCTCAATCATCCCAATCATATCAATTCCCCACATGGATAAGGGCCATGGAGAGGAAATGATATTTAACAGTGTTGGAGGAACATGAATCTTATCTGCATAAACTTGACACTTGTGGCATTTCTTCACAAACTTGCAACAATCAAATTCTATTATCAGCCAATAGTAACCCGCCCTTAACATCTTTTTAGCCATAGCATGTCCATTGGAATGAGTACCAAAGGAACCTTCATGGACTTCAGTCATCAACATGTATGCTTTGTGTCTATCCATGCATCTGAACAAAATCATATCGAAGTTTCTCTTGTAAAGCACATCACCATTCAGGTAGAAGTTACTAGCTAGTCTTCTCAAAGTCTTCTTATCTTTCAAAGATGCCCCAGGCGGGTATATCTGACTTTGGAGGAAACATTTAATATCAAAATACCACAGCTTCTCATCTTTGACCTCTTCGACAGCTAGTACATGAGCTGGCCTACCAAGATGCATCACAGTCAGATTAGGAACTTCATTCCAGAATTTCACCATGATAATTGAAGCCAACGTTGCAAGAGCATCTGCCATCCGGTTTTCATCTCGAGGGATATGATGAAACTCAACCTTTGTAAAGAAAGTTGAAATCCTCCTTGCATAATCTCTATATGGTATCAACCCAGGTTGATTCATCTCGCATTCACCTTTGATTTGATTCACAAGCAAAGTTGAATCTCCATAGAGGTCGAGATATTTGATTATGAGATTAATGGCCTCTTCAAGCCCCATAATGCAAGCTTCATGCTCAGCCATGTTGTTTGTACACTTGAAAGTTAATCTAGCTGTGAATGGAAAATGAGTGCCTTGAGGAGTAATAATCATTGCCCCAATGCCATTACCATACTGATTAACAACTCCATCAAATACCATGCCCCAATGGGAACCAGGTTCTATCCCTTCTTCAATCAATGGTTCATCACAATCTTTCATCTTCAGGTACAAGATCTCTTCGTCAGGAAAATCATATTGTACTGACTGGTAATCTTCAATCAGTTGGTGAGCCAAGTGGTCAGCCAAGACACTACACTTGATAGCTTTTTGAGATCGGTATTCAATATCATACTCGGATAACAACATCTGTCAACGGGCAATTCTCCCAGTTAAAGAAGGTTTCTAAAAAATGTACTTGATTGGATCCATTTTGGATATCAACTAAGTAGTATGATTCAACATATATTGGCGCAGACGCTTAGCAGCCCAAGCCAATGCGCAACATGTTTTTTCAAGCATAGAATACCGAGTCTCACAGTCGGTGAATTTCTTACTGAGGTAGTAAATTGCATATTCTTTCTTCCCATGTTCATCTTGCTGACCCAGAACACAACCCATACTCTCATCAAGCAAAGTCAAATACATAATCAAGGGTCTTCCTTCAACAGGTGGAGACAGAATTGGAGGCTCAAGAAAATACTCTTTGATACTGTCAAAAGCTTTATGGCAGTCTTCGGTCCAATCACAAGACTGATCTTTCCAAAGAAGCTTGAAGATAGGTGCACATGTGGCAGACATATGCGATATAAATCTTGAGATATAATTCAAGCGGCCGAGAAAACCTCTGACTTGCTTCTCAGTTTTGGGCGCATGCATTTCTTGTATTGCTTTGACCTTGACAAGATCAACTTCAATACCCTTCTCACTGACAATAAAGCCCAACAACTTACCAGAACGAACATCAAAAGTACACTTATTGGGATTCAAGTGGAGTTTGTACTTCCTCAAATGCTGGAATAATTTCAACAAATTCTCAACATGTTCTTCTTCATCACTTGATTTGGAAATCATATTATCAATATAAACTTCGATCTCTTTATGCATCATATCATGAAAAGAGTGGTCATAGCTCTTTGGTACGTTGCACCAGCATTCTTTAAATCGAAAGGCATCACTCTATAACAGAATGTTCCCCAGGGTGTAATGAATGTGGTCTTCTCCATATCTTCGGGTTCCATCTTGATTTGATTATAACCGAAAAATCCGTCCATAAATGAAAAGACTTTGAATTTAGCGGACTTATCTACCAACATGTCAATGTGCGGCAGAGGAAAATCATCTTTCGGACTAGCTTTGTTCAGATCTCTATAATCAACACATATGCGGACTTTTCCATCTTTCTTTGGAACAAGCATAATATTGGACACCCATTACGGATACTCATAGGTAACAAGAGAACCAACATCGATCTACTTCTGCACTTCCTCTTTGATCTTAACTGCCATATAAGGATGAGTTCTCCTTAACATCTGCTTGACTGATGGGCATTCTGGCTTCAACGGTAATTTATGCTCCACAATCTCAGAATCCAAACCAGGCATGTCTTGATAAGACCAAGGAAACACATCGAAATACTCTCGAAGAAGATCAATCAACCCCTTCTTAGCCTATGGACATAGTTGAGACCCAATATTGACTTCCTTCACATCGTCTTCGGAACCCAAGTTGACTAGTTCAACCTACTCTTTAAATGGCTGAATGGATTTTTCCTCATGCTCAAGTAAACGAGATAATTCATCAGATACTTCTCCGTCATCAGTTTCTTCCTCAGCCTAAAACATAGGGAAATCAAAGTTTGGAGAGGGAGTATGATCATTGTATTCAATGGGTTTGAGAACCAACCTGCATAATGATTTGATATTTTGATTTTAGATAAGTGAATTGTGACCAAATATTATGCATATGGAAGATTATTATTTATTTATGTTTTTTTTTGTGATTACCATTTTCAGAAAAAGCAAAAAGTAAAAATAAAACATCATAAATATGGATGAATAAGATTGCATTTTATTGATGATAATTGAAATGCCCAACACTGTTCAATCCTCCCTTAGGCATAGGAGAAGAATTTTTCTTTAAATGAAAAAAAAACAAATTACTTAGATCGGTGAATAATAGTAGGAACATCAACAGCAACCTAATTGTTGCAAATCTGGCCATGTGTCACAAAGTTGGCGTAAGCTTCGCCTTCATCATCACTATCCTTGATCACAATAGTTGAGTGTTGATAATTCCCATGAATGAACCCTCCACTGGGAAAACCCGTTTGTACGTTGAACGACCTTGGTTGAAATCCCAATCCGGCCATATTCTTTCTCTCAACAATCTCTATCATTCAGCCCCACTAATCAGTGCAACCAACCTCAATAGCTTTCTGAGCATCCTTGAGAGAGGACATAGGTGCCCCAGTCTTCTTCACTTCAATAATAGACAAGGCTTGGAACAGCGTTCCGACCTCCTCCTCAGCTTCAACATACAGAAAGGATGACAGATGGCTCACTAATAGTGCCTTCTCTCCACCAATAACGACAAGCTTTCCGTTCTTCACAAATTTTAGCTCCTGGTGCACAGTAGACGTCACTGCTCCTGCCTCATGAATCCATGGCCTTCCCAATAAACAAATGTTGGTTGGGTGGTTATCCATCACTTGAAAAGTAATTTGGAAATCACTCAGACCTATCTTAACTAGAAGGTCCACTTCACCAATGACGGTTTTACGGGAACCATCAAATGCCTTGATAACTAAGCCACTGTATCTTATTAGGGCGCCTTGATAGGAAAGTCTGGACAGAGTTGACTTCGGAAGCACGTTCAAAGACGAACCAGTATCGACCAACACATTGGACAAAGCATCCTCCTTATAATTTATAGAAATATGGAGCGCTAGATTATGATTTTTGCCTTCCTCGGAAAGCTCTTCATCATAAAAACTCAAATTATTGCAAGAAGTGATGTTAGCAACAATATGGTCAAACTAATCCACGGTAACATCGTGTTCAACATAGGCTTGTTCAAGCACTTTCTGTAACGCCTCCCTATGTGCTTCAGAATTCATCAATAGTGACAGCACGAAGATCTTTGACGGGGTTTAGAGCAGCTGCTCCACCACATTGAACTCGCTCCTCTTAATCAGACGTAATACATCATAATTATCATTAACCTTCAATTTGGTGATTTCACCAGACTAACACACTAGAGCACTAACTAGATTCACCACTAGCATCTCCACCCTCTTATTGGATGCAACATCCACTACCTTCTTTGAAAAGACCGGACCAAAAACACGACAACTACGGGTCACCTTTGCAATATCAACTACATGTATCACAAAATCTGCTACTGATAAAGGAACCTCTTGACCATTCTCCACCATTGTGGCGTTCTACTAATAAGGCACAACTATCGAATGCGTACGGAACAGGGCCCGCTAACCGTATTACCAACGGCGATACCAATCTATTAACATTGTTGTTGTTGTTGATGTAAAATTGGATTACTACCCGCTCAGGGGTCTTAAACACTGACACGATTACATTCACATCATCTCCCATATCCCTTGACTGTTGAATCTGGATTACATTCTCATCCATCAACTTCTGGATATCTCTCTTGACAATCATACACCCACGGGGGTTCACACTACAAATGACACAACCATCATGGTCATGCTCACAGTCACTAATTAAACACATAGTTCTATGCATTTCCACCAACAACCTACGAATACGTCGTACATCGAATACTCGGAAATTCCCTAGACAACCGTCCACCATGTTGGCAGTAGCATTACCATGAGCGGGCAACGAATTAGGTTTTACATTAGGCGCTCTATCCTCAAAGGACACCATCCCACTATTCACAAGCTTTTATACTTCGTATTTCAACGGATATCAGTTCTCTATGTCATGGCCAAGGGCTCCCTAGTGAAAGGCACAACGAAGTTCAGGTTTGAACCACCATGGAAGTGGCTCAGGAATTTGCGGAGGATTTATGGGTTGAATAAGGTTCTTGAGAACCAAAGATGGGTACAATTCTTCTTAGGACATAAGAATATGATCAAAGGAGACCTTCTTCCTCTCAAAATTTTGTTGCGGTTATTGGGAAGGCCATGTTGATTTCCTCGTTATACTTCTGGGACAGTGCATATTTTACCTTCCATCTTCCTTACGGAATGGTCGCACCAACTCTCTTCGACATGGCCGCCATCACAGGGCTGAAACCCACTGGACATACCTATGATCCTAATATCGATTCTATGGATACTATTTCCTTTTCGACCATTAGAGCAACGTATTCAACACACATTGCACATTACCATGATAAAGATATTGAAGTTGTCTATGACGTGGAGCACATAGCTTTTTTGGCTTTGTGGTTGTCACATTCCGTGTTTTGTTCAAAATCCCTACAAGTCGCCAAAAACTATCTTACTCTGGCCAACCAACTGCATGCGGGGCACGATATCTGCCTAAGTAAGATGATCCTGGCAAGCCTTTATGAATCTTTGAGCGATGGAGTGGCTCAACTGAAGAATCTGTGGGATAAAGGGAACCTTCTTCTGTCTGGCCCTTTTTGGTTACTATACCTTTGACTTAATGCCACTTTCGAGGCCAGCCTGTCGAACAAGGGCCTCGTCTACGAGGATGCTGAGGGAACCCGGAATAGAAGGGTCGAAGGCCCAAGATTAACTCAACTAACCCCTAGGGACAAAGGACAAACTCTTCAACAAACCTTCATGAGCTATATCATGATGTTTTCTAAGTGTCATGCCTTCACTTCGAGCATGGCCCCATTCACCTTCAGGAAAATTGGCCCCAAGTGCTTTACCAGGACCTTCCCCTCTCCATCTAAGAAACAGGAGACAGGATCCTTGTTGATTTGGGAAGCCTTTTTGACGCCCAGGATTCTAACTCTTCGATTCAATCCTTCGAAGGTCCAGGTTACTCTTATAACCTACCAGCCCAACCTTGTTGCTCGACAATTTGGATTGGTTCAGGTCCTCCTAAAGTTCTTGTATGACAAGAAAAGTAATCTCATTCTCTATAATGCAGTCCATACCGAAACCACTGCTCTCAAATAAATAGTCAGGTATACTGGCAGAACCTAGCTGACTCCATTCAACTTCGAGCCTAGCTTCCTCTGCAGTCGGGAATTTGGGAAGTGGTGGGCTAACTACTACGTCGAAGAGTTTTGTGACGTCACCTTCTTTATTCAACTATTTGACAAAGCTTTTCTTCTCGTGCAGGAAAAGACCAGGAAAGGTACTTATACTCTTATAAGAGAAATTCAAGCTTTTCAAAGCTATTTTGAAACTGCCTATCGACTTGATGATCTTAGTCGAACCATCCGCGAAGCGGCTGTTACACTTAAAGAGAAAATTTCAAAGAAAATGGAAAACTTAAAGATTCCCTCATACGTTCCTCACGAGAAATGCTATGAAATGGCACTTGAACTATTTCCCCCAAAGCTTCCTCCACTGCCTAATGCTGACTTCGGAGTGGCCCTTGCCCCCCCATTTCCAGATTGGTTTATTTGTGGAGACTCTATTAAAATACTTCGACAACAATCTCAGAAAAAAGCTCAGTAGGTGGTTGCGACTAAGCATACTTTAGGCAGTTCAAAGGAGCATATTCATATAGGGATCAAAGATGTCCGAATTGAATCGGACATACATGGAGGTGTGACATAGGAGGTTTCCCTCGATCTACCTTCCCTTTGAAAGCCATTTGCTCTCAGCTAACACTGATTGTTTTATATTGTTCTTGTTTAGCTATTAAGATTCCACCCAAGAAACCCACCAGCAAAAGACCAATCGAGTCGAAGACCGAAGGAAGCAGCAAGCCTGTAAAGGTACCCCTTTTCCCTTGTTCTTTTGTCTGTGTTATACATTGATGATACTAATATTTCATTCTTGGCTCAGGCTGCTCAAAAACCTCTAATGAGTCCCTTTCAAAATCCAAAAGCCTACTGCCGCTCCCATCATCATAGAATCTGACGAAGATGATTTATCTCCTGTTCTCGACCTCACTTCTAGGAAGAGGAAGTCACAACCGAAGGCCACCGATGCTTCGGACCAACCTCCGGTCAAACTTCCAAGGAAAATGCCTGTTGCACTTATTATCCAAGAGCCTACTCCTGAGGAGATGGCAAAGGTAGCGACGGCCCAAAGTGAGAGCGATAACTCTAGCCCTGGGGTCGAAGGTGATAAGGTATAACACACTTCTCCTTACCTTGCTTAACTTGTTTACCTCTTTTAGCCATTTATACCTTTTGATCGTATTGATTTTAGGGTGGTGCGAGCACTGTCGTTCTAACCAAGAAAATGGCTTCCTCCATGCCTGTCTCTGCACCCGATGTTTTGAATAGCGCTGGTGAACCTACTTATCGACCATCATCTAAAAAGGGGTCTATAAGTGAGATTAATCAACCTCCATCTGGTGACCTCGATGCTTCACCACCCAAAACTGCTACTCAACATTCTCAAACCAGCGACTCTGGTCACGAAACCGATTCGAGCGAAGAAGATGGGGCCAAAGGTAACTTAGACCCTATGGTTAAGGATGAGTTAGTTGAAGTCGAGGAAACCTCTATGGCTGATTTACATACAACTGAAGGAGCGAATGATCCCCAGGGAGAAGGATGGGGCATCAAAGACATGGTTGTGGAGGATGCGGATGAAGGAAACCCCGCCATTAACCCTGATGATGTTGAAGGCCTAAAAGAGGGAAAAGATAATGCATGCGAAGAGCACGCTCGAACTCAAACTTCTGTTACTCCTATTATGGTTGATGTTCCGACGGTCGGAGTTTCGTCGAGTAGTATCGGGGCCTTTTCTGCAGGGAGAGTTCTTCTGACCAAAGCCACAATACTTCAGTGTCTGAAGATCAACCTTCGAGCACCCCTACAGGCAAAGTCCTTTCCAAGATCAAAGACAAAGTCTTCAAGGGTGACTTGTTTCTGTTGTTGTTGGCTGATCCTTCTGCCCCTTTGACTCTAAAGGCTCTTCTCAGCCAAGTTGACCTATTAGAAGCTTCTCCCGAAGTGGCAAACATTATTTTGGAGATAGGAACTTTGATCGACCAGGTTGTTGTAGATCATAAGTTACTACCTCAGCTCATAGGGGAAATAGAGAAAAAGTCTGGTTCTGAGGCTGTTGCCTGGGATGCTGCCACCGAATCCACCAATAGGGAAATGGGCTTGGAACAGACCAAGCAGGAGAACAAGGAAAAGGTCGACGCTCACAACCGTAACATTGTTTCCTGGAGGAAGCAAATAGAAGAACTTCAGGCGAAGATCTCTGATGTCGAAAAAGACAAAAATAAACTATTGGAGTTTGACGAAGCTTTGATGGCTCAAGAGCTATCATTTGGAATGGAATTTGTCGAAAAGGCTTGACAACTTGAGTCTAACATTAAACTCCTGCGATCGAAGAGATCTTTGTGCGAAAAATGGCTGGAGCTCCTTAAGGCCAAGTATCTTCAAATCAAGGCTAACCTTCCCTTTTAGTGCTGCTTTATTTATCTGGCAATGTAATGAAATTTTTATTTGTAACAAATATTGGTCTTTTGGGCCTATGACTTCAATATCACCATTTTGGCATTCTTACCATCTTGGCTTTGCTGTATTTATATTATTATTCATCTCTTATTTTTACTTCTTGGATTATCGGTTTATATTTTTTCAAATATTTCCCGTTTACTCTTAGAACCCTTTTATCTTCATTAAGCTCTTCGATTTCATAGGCACCATTAGAGAATATCTGTAAAACTTGGAAAGGGCCTTCCCATTTTGGGGACCACTTCCCCAAGGCTTTATCTTTTCGATCCATTGGAAGGATCACTTTCCAGACCAAGTGCAAAACTTTTAACTTTCACTTTCTTATTATAAGAGACTTCTACTCTTTTCTTTTGTCGCTTTAGCAATTCTAAGGCATTTAACCTTTCCTCGTCTAAATCAACCAATTCATCTAACATCGTGCTCCAGTATGATTCTGTTGGGAGTTCATGTTGCCTTTGAATCCTTATGGATTGTAGGTGAATTACTACTGGTAGAATAACATCATGGCCAAAGGTTAGGCGAAAGGGGGTCAACTTAGTTGCCTCTTTGGGGGATGTACGACATGCCCATAAAATCTGGTCCAGAACCGCTCCGAAGTAACAAAATCAGGTTCTCTCCTTTATTTGAATTTTGAATCTTTGATCGCTAATCATTTTTAACCGCTTCTCTGAAGGACCGCTCCGAAGTCTCAGTTGTAAGCTTGATCTTTATCCACCTAGCCAAGCCGACTCACTTCCAGTTGGTCGAATACTACTTGGTCGAAACCAGCTGTGCATATTTCCGAATTTTGGTAATTCTGGATGGGCGTCGAAAATATGAGCTAACAGCGGGATAACTCAGTGGGGAAATAGAAAGGATATACACTTTCTGCTTAAGATTGACAACTCTATTAGAGAAAAGAAAAGTATCACTTGGGGAGAAATACAACCAATGTGAAGTAATCACATCAATAAAATGCGAAATGAATATGACTATGAATTTAGCTACGCATGATATATGTATGCATGTATGTGTGTTATGTTTATGCTGACAAAATAGATGCAACACTTAAATTCGTGATGAAATAAACATCAGAATATAACTGGATATTCGGCTAGCCATCATTGGAGATAAACAACACCGAGGATAAATCCAAACAATCTTTGTCTAATCAAAAAGGACAACCACACAAACTCCATTTCAGTTGGGGGTTCCAGGCTCCAGATTCAACTAGGGATGAAGTAAATTCAGTATTCTACTAGGGAAGAAACCCACACTCAGCTGGAGGAACCTGAATCAAATCTTGGTTGAGGAAATAAATTTATTACTTCATTGGGGAACGTTAAGTCCCAAAGACATCAACTGGGGGATACTGAGCTATACACCTTAACATGTCATAGTAAACTTGAAGTAGAGATCCATCATTCGGGGATACTTGCAAGGATGGTCATAAAAATATGTAGTCATACATTTTGAGGTTTAACCGTTCTTGGAGAAAATGTTGATATTCCTTCTTATATTCATAAATAAAAGGAAAACGCACACATTTCTATCAAAAACAAAAGTTTTTGTTTCAAGACTTGCTATCAAAAGTAAAAATGACATCTGGCAAGATAGAATAAAATAAGAATTTTAAATAAATGGCTAAAGTCTCAAATTTTATTGAAGGAATGATAATGAGAAAATGGCGTGATTCCATGGATCATTTACAAAATTAAAATGGTAATTAAAGGGAAAAGGCTACATTAAAATACGATGACCATTATTCTCCCTAACAACTTTTGAATTCCAAACATTCTTAAGCTTCCGACTGAGATCCATTTGATTGAGAGATCTTGATGGATGAGGTCGTGATCGGCCACCATTTACACTCAGTTTTCATCATCTATCCAACATGGAATCTTCATGAATAGGTAACTTTTGCGTTTTATTTTAGTGATTTCTTCCGCTTATTGCATTTTATGAATTTTTGTTTGTTTTATGTTTCATTAGTAGTTTTCCGCATTTTGTCGCATTTTATGCGTTTCAGTGTAGAATGTTGGTTTCCAGGTTTGATTAAAAGTCCACAAGTGTGTAGCGGAAGAAGGGATGTTAGAGGCTGAAGAAAAAGCGAAAAACGGACAAAACAGGGGGCTGACACGGGTGCCCGTGTCAGCATGTGCAGAACAACCAGCAAAAATCCAGTAAAACAGTGGGCTGACACGGATGCCCGTGTCACCTGACACGGACCGTGTCAGCAGGGCGTGTCTTGTGCATGTACAGAGGAGCCAACACAGGCGGTAGTGTCACCTGACACGGCTCGTGTTGGCCATTTCGCTCAAAATTCTGATTTTTCTAAGTTTTACTCCTGCGGACATCCGGAGGGCATTTTGGGCATTTGGCAGTATTTTTAGTTGTTTGGAAACTATTTAGTCAGAGGGAAAGTACTGAAAAAAGGACTTTTTGGATCGTGAAAAGAAAAGATACGAAAAGAGGAAGCAAGGTGTGGAGAAGAGAATAAATCTTCAAGATCGGAAGAAATTGAAGATCAACGTTCATCAACAACAACTTGTAATGTCTTTAATTTGTAATCTTTTATCTTTGAATATTATGAGAGGCTAAACCCCCCAATGCTAGGGGGGTGTCCTTGAATTGCTACTGTATGAATATTTGGTCCATTTTCTGATAATCATTGATGTTTTCGTAATTCAAATTATTATACAACGTGCTTAATGCTTAATTTTATCGGACAAATGAAATTCTATTTTCTGGATAAGGTTTAGGTCGGACAAACCGCCTTATCACGTGTTGTATAATAAAACCCGCGTTTAATCACTTATGAATGAGGATTAAACCGTGGTTACCGTAAATTCTTGATAACATAAATATTTCTTAACAGCAATTTGATTGACTAAGGAATTAGGAGTGAAATTGCCTGTTAAATGGTTTTGGCTAAGGAATTAGAGAAGACTACTCTGGAGAAACTGTTTTGAATTATAATAACATCGATGTTATATGATATGGAAAAAAAAGTGGAATACACAACAATTCATACACCTGGCTTTAGCATTATTTCTCATATTGGTCAAACTGTTTTTATACGCTTTATATTTTTATTTCTTGTCAGTTGTGAAAACAATCATCAAACCCCATATGAACTTTTGTTCAATTGAATTATTCTAAAAATTGATACTTTCTACGCAGTCCTCGAGATCGATACTCGGGATAACTCCCTTTTTATTACTACATTGGTGCAAATAGTACACTTGCTATTTTACCGGCCAAGTTTTTGGCGCCGTTGTCGGGGACTGCCAAAAGTATAAGTTGAAATAATTCAATTGGGATTTTGTTGCTCTGCAACTAATTTTTTTTATTTTTATTGTTTAATCTAATAATTGTCTAATCTGTGTATGCGAGGTAAGGCCTCAGCTTAATTTCTTTTTGACGCAGAACCCGAAAGATTATTGCGTGCAAGACGACAAAAAGCCAGGCTGGAACTTTCAGAATCAACACCTATTGTTTCTGAGTCCGAAAAAGAAGAAGCTATTTTTGTTCATTCCGAAGACTCAGAAGCTGTTTCTGAACCTATGGCTGAACCACAGGGTGAAGCCCCACCACCTTCGGTAGAGAGACTTTTGGGTGACTATGGGGGTGCAGATGCTCCTACTGGAAGGTTAACAATTGTGAACCAACCGGTAAATGTTGATCACTTTCAGCTGCACCCGTCAACGATTCGTCAACTCGAGAGAAGACCGTTCTCCGGAAAAATCAATGAAGATGCCAACAAGCATTTACAAAGGTTTCTGACCATGACAACATCGTTGAAAATTGAGGGACACTCAGAAGAAGCAAAAAAGTTGGTTATGTTCCCGTTTACATTGTCAGAAGATGCTGAAGAGTGGTTTTACTCTTTGCCCGCAGGAAGCATAACAGCCTGGCAACAAATGGAGACAACATTCCTGAATGAGTACTTCCCTGCTTCTGTGTATATCCGCAAGAGATATGATATTGTTAACTTTCAACAGAAAGAAGGAGAGTCACTCGGAGACGCTTACAAGCGGTTCAAGCGGCTGTTGGTTACATGTCCTATACATAACATGGATGCAACTGAACAGATGCAAAACTTTGTGAATGGACTTAAAATGAAGACTAAACAACTCATAGACACAGCTGCCGATGGTTCAACAAACTTTACAACATCCACTGGAATAAAGAAAATCATTGAAGCTATTGCAGCAAATGAACATCTGGAACTCTATGACCGCAGTTTAAGTCAACCCGAAGGTATCATTGATCTTAAATTGGCAAATCAAGTTGTGCAGATGGAGGACCAAATAACAACTGAAGTAGAGAGAAGGCTCAAGAAAGTGACTCTTGACACACAAACTGAGGCACAAGTGCAACCGGTCCAACCTATTCAGGCTGTTAGTTGTGAAATTTGTGGAGGTCCGCACTTCGCCATGCATTGTGTGGCAACTGCTCAACGGGTTGAAGAGATTAATTTTCTAAAGCAAAATAATCCGTACTCCAATACATACAATCCGGGATGGAAAATCATCCAAATTTTTCCTAGAAGGACCAACAAGGAAATGCTCAGAAGTAAGTGCCCACCCAGTATCAAAGTCAACCACAACAACAATACCGTCCACAACAACAACAACCTTACCAGCAGCAGTAGTTTCATCCATCTCAACAACAATTCCAACAGCAGGTTCCCAGAAAAGCAGATTGGGAAATTGCCATTGAAAAAATGGCAGCTCAAAGTTCTCAATTTCAAGAGGAGACTAGAAGTAATCTGAGAAACACCGGTGCTTCTATAAATAATCTGTAAGTGCAAATGAGTCAGATTGCTCAACAACTTGCGGGTTCGCAAACACTAGGTGCTTTACCGAGTGCTACAGTTACGAATCCAAGAGAGCATAATAATGTGAGTGCTATTACAACAAGGAGCGGTAAGGCAAAAGAAGTCCCTGAAAAAGATGATGAACAAGAGGACCAATTGCTTGAGGTTGATTTGGAGATAAAAGAGAATGAAGTTGTTAGTGAGAAGGTGACAGTATCTGAACCGGTAGCTAAAGAAAAAGTTAGTGAATCCAAGCCGGTTGTCAAACTCCCGTTTCCAACAAGAACTAAGAAGAAGGAGAAACATGAGAAGAACTTTGAAAAGTTCTTGGAGATGTTCAAAAAGCTTGAAATCAACATTTCGTTCTTGGAGGCACTTGAGCAAATGCCCTCTTATGCTAAATTTATGAAAGACATTATTTCAAAAAAGAGGAGCACTGACACTGACTCTATTGTACTAACCGAAACTTGCAGTTCTATTTTGCAGTGTATGAAGATTCCGATAAAGAAAAAAGATCGAGGCTCGATGACTATCCCTTGCACTATCGGGGATAGATCGTTCAAGAAGGCCCTTATAGACTTAGGGGCAAGTGTGAGCCTCATGCCTTTATCCATTTACAATAGGTTGGGGATTGGAAAGGTACAGGATACCCGAAAGACACTTCAATTTGCTGACCACTCTATGAAGAGACCTTATGGAGTGGTGGAAGACGTTCTTGTGAAGATTGATAAGTTTGTCTTCCCGGTAGACTTTGTGATCTTAGAAATGCCGGAAGATGAAGAGATACCGCTCATTCTTGGTAGACCATTTTTGGAAACCGGGAGGTGTTTGATAGATATAGAAGAAGGGACCATGACTCTAAAGGTTTATGACAAAGAGTTAAAAATTGATGTGCGCAACACCATGAAATACAAAGATGATGTGGCCACCAGCCAACACATAGAGGTTATTGATCAAATGGTTCTGCAAGAAAATCACCTAGGGGAACAAAAATTACCCTTGGAGAGAGTCCTAAGTCTCTCAATGTTTGAAGACACGCAAGAAGTGGGTGAAGAGGAGATGGAAGTGGTAACTCTGATGGCAACACAACAGCCCGTTAAGGGATCCCGATCACTAAAATGGGAAAACCAAGGGAACCTCAAGTTGAAGAAAAGAAAGATGCGACCAAGAAAGTGGCTGAGCTGAAATAGTTACCTGATAATCTCAAGTATGTTTTTCTAGATCCCGAAAAGAAATGCCCAGCGATTATAAGCTCTAATTTAGAGGTTTCTCAAGAAGATAAGCTTGTCAAGGTGTTGAAAAAACACAAAAGTGCCATGGGATGGGCAATAGAAGACCTGAAGGGAATTAGCCCTACGGTGTGCATGCATAAAATTCTCATGGAGGATGGTCACAAACCGGTGGTTCAACCATAAAGAAGACTAAATCCCGTGATGAAGGAAGTGGTCAGGAAAGAGGTTGTTAAACTGTTAGACACCGGGTTGATTTATCCCATTTCCGATAGCTCTTGGGTGAGTCTGGTGCATGTGGTCCCAAAAAAAAGGGGAACCACAGTTATAAAGAACGAAAAAAACGAGTTACTTCCTACCAGGACGATCACGGGTTGGCGTGTGTGCATCGACTACCGGAGGTTGAATTTGGCTACCAGAAAGGATCATTTTCCGCTACCATTCATTGATTAGATGTTAGAAAGGTTGGCAGGTCATGAGTACTACTGTTTCCTTGAGGGATACTCTGGATACAACCAAATAGCGGTTGCGCCGGAAGATCAAGAGAAGACATCTTTTACGTGCCCCTATGGTATCTTCGCATATAGAAGAATGCCATTCGGGTTATGTAATGCTCCAGCCACCTTCCAAAGATGCATGACCTCCATTTTTGCAGACATGCTTGAAAAGCATATAGAGGTCTTCATGGATGACTTTTCGGTATTTGGTTTTTCTTTTTATAATTGTTTAACTAACCTTTCCCTTGTTTTAGAAAGATGCCAACACACCAATCTGATCCTAAATTGGGAGAAATGTCACTTCATGGTTCGAGAAGGAATAGTCTTAGGTCACAAGATCTCTCACAAAGGGATAGAAGTGGACCAAGCCAAGATTGAGGTAATCGAAAAGCTGCCACCTCATGTGAATGAAAAAGGTATAAGAAGCTTCTTGGGACGTGCGGGTTTCTACCGCAGGTTCATCAGAGATTTCTCAAAGATAGCTAAACCCTTAACGTGGTTAAGGACAAGGCTTTCATTTTTGATAAGGACTGTGCCATGGCTTTTGAAACAATAAAAAATAAATTGGTGACAACACCTATCGTCATTGCTCATGACTGGTCTCTACCCTTTGAGATTATGTGTGATGCGAGTGACATCGTAGTGGGAGCAGTACTTGGGCAGCGTAGGGATAAGCTCCTGCATGTTATCTATTATGCGAGTCATGTGTTGAACCCTGCAGATGAATTATGCAACTACCTAGTTTATGCCTTTGACAAGTTCAGGCAATATCTGTTGGGTTCTAAAGTCATTGTTTATACTGACCATGCTGCTTTGAAGTATTTGTTTGCTAAACAGGACTCAAAACCAAGACTGTTGCGGTGGATCCTGCTCCTCCAAGAGTTTGATATGGAGATCCGGGACAAAAGAGGGTGCGAAAACACTGTAGCAGATCACCTTTCCCGGATGTCCCCAATAGAAGAGAATGAGGAAAAGCGCCCAATTGTAGGTGTTTAATTGGCTGCATTATATGGTAAAACACTAGCTGGTTACAAATGTCTTGACTGATGTCATGACATAATATGTATGTGTGACTACATTGTAGGTTAGAATATCTAACTGTACTCTGATGTCTTGACTGATGTCATGACACACTTAAGTAGTTACTGCAGGACTAGCTAGCACAGGATTTATTGAATGTCAAACTGGATGCTGTGACATTCATACCTGTCAACAGATACTAAGAAATAGAACAGCTGGTGTTCTGTTAGAACTTAGTATTTATTTCCAGTCTGGTTATCAAGGAAAGACCAGACCTGGCATAAGGCCTACTGACTGAATGTCAAATTGGATGTTATGACATTCATCACTGACAGCAGCTACTGAACATTAGACAGAGTGGTGCTCTGATATACTTCAGCATGTAACTTAGTTTGTTCTTCAAGAGAATAACAGAACTAACGTAAGGCCAAATGTGTAAATGTTAAGTTGGACACTTTAACATTTATTAATGTAAGCTGTTACTGTAGTATGGTCATTTTGATCATGTACAGGTCAGCAAAATTGTACAGTCTGTTTTCTGGAAAAACAGACTCAGCATATGGACCTTGATGTCGAGCTGAATGTCGTGACATTCATTCCTGACAGCATATGCTATATTGTAGGTTGTTCAGTTTTCTGTTTCAGCTTTTCTTGGGCTATTCTTCAGGAAGTCAACAGCTTAGAGAAAAACCAGGAAACCAACAACCAAGCTACATTTAATGAACCTAACAAATAGCATATTTGTTAGTAACCTAAATGTTGAATTTATGGGAACTAGTGTGACCTTAAATTCAGGAGAATACAGGTGCAAAAGCCCAGGTACTGCAATATAAAAAGGAAGGCGTTCCTTCATTCAATTTCGGGGATTTTGAGGCGTGAAGAGTTTATGTGTCCATCATACTTCACTGCTGTATTTTTGTGAGTCTTGTATTAGACATAACTTGTAAGCCAAGCCATTATCAAGTAGATGATTGCTATGGCATAGGGTGTTCATTGAGTTGTAAGTGTTGTGTCGCTCAAAGCTTTTAAGCGTGAGTGCTGTGTATCTTGATTAAAGCTGTGAAGCACAATCAAGAGTTGTTTGAAGTGTGACTTCAACTTGTCTTTAATATTGTTTAAAGATAGTAATCACTGAGGTGATTGAGGGGGAGTGAGTAGGAACTCTGATCTTAGTTTAAATTTGCATTGGGTAGGTGTAGCACCTCAAATTTGCACCTATCATTATGCATACATTTTCATATTAGGTCATAGCATATCATGATCCATTGCATAGCATTTGCATTGGCCCTCAGTTGCCTCAAGAGCAAGCAATCAAGAATTAGGTCAAACTAATCTCCTGATCAGTCAACCAAGCAAGCAAAAGAATTTCTCATTGAATCAAGGCCTTGGGGTTTGTCCAACAAGTTCACCTGGTTTAGAGGTCTATTTGAAGTATTTTGGTCAAGGGCTAAGGGCTCAGAGGTCAGCAGTTCATG
Organism: Lathyrus oleraceus; assembly: GCF_024323335.1. Classification (NCBI taxonomy): domain Eukaryota; kingdom Viridiplantae; phylum Streptophyta; class Magnoliopsida; order Fabales; family Fabaceae; genus Lathyrus; species Lathyrus oleraceus. Next base: position 128,043,846 of record NC_066583.1, read on the forward strand.
CCCAGACAGTCAAAAATCCAAAAAAAGTCAACTGTCAGTCAAAGCAGTGGATAGTGGTCATTCTTGTGGAATTTGGGCACCATGGTCAATGATCAATAATTCATACAACTTGGGACATCATTTGAAGTCAAGTTCTCAAGGAATTAGGGTTTGGAAGTCATCAGTCAATGCACAATCAGTCAGAAACCCTAAAAGTCAACTGTTGGTCAACTGTCCATTTAATCAGTGATTTGATGATTGGAATTGGTTTGTGAGAGTTCATTCATGTCCAAATAGCCATCATATATCATGCCAAACACCATCATGGAAGAATTTGAAGCCAGATCAAAAATTTCCCAAAACGGAAACTGGGCCTGTAACTGAAACTTACCAAAAATGGAAAGTTTTGATCCTCAAACTTACATCATGATATAAGCCTCAAATGAATTTTTGCCCAACATGAAAGTTGAATATCTTGTTCTCCCATTTCCAAAAAGTCCTAGAACTCTCAATTCCCATGTGTGGTTGGCAAGTTATGATCAAATCGATTTCAGAAAATCTTGAACTTCAAAGGGCCATATCTCCCAAACCGTTTGGCCAATTTTGGTGGGGTTTTTTCCTACAAGTCACATTTGATCCCCTCTTTCCAAAAATATAAATTTCATGTGCCAAAACTTCACCAATCAAAATGGCATATTTTGACCTTTTTCATTTAAATGAAAGTTTGACCAAGAGTTGACTTTTTGACTCAAACATTTTTTCAACATTTGGCCAATTGGAACAGCTCATAAATGTCATTTAGAAGGTGTTTGCAAAGTCAAATTATGCAGCACATGTGAATCTATACTTGGTTACTTGAATTGTAAGAAAGGTACAAATGCACCATGCTTGTCCTTGCATCCACCATGCCTTGCCTTGTACCTCAAAAGAACAGCAGTTATGCAGCACTTTCTCTGTCATTTTGCACACATTTTGCAGCCAAATAAACCAGCAAGTACATATGGCCTTACTAGCTTACTTGAACATTGGCAAAAAGGACATTGTTTCAACAACCAAAACCATGAACCATGCTTGTACCATATGACATAGCAGATTTTATGGAAAACTTTCTGTCATTCTTGATTTCTTTGACTGCATAACACAAAAGAAAAACTTCACTTTGTGGAGGAGGATCCTTGGTCATTCCTCAAAAAAACTGCTAACTGCCTTTGCCTTGCATTCCCATTTCTTCTGTCCAAGAGAACAAAGCCTGGGAACCCTGTCATAAAACCAACAACAGCACTTCATTTTGATTTTGATTCAGAAAACCTGCACACACCTTGCCCTCTTGCTGTCATGAGCAACAACCAAACCAAAAAAACCAAAACCAATCTCATTCATTTCCAACCACACCACCTTGCATTTTTTTCCTGTCCAAGGCCAGTAGCAAACCAAACACTTTCACTCATTTTCTCCAACCTCATCCTTGTTTGCTTGGTATTTCAAATTGGCTGTCATAACACAAAAAACCAACTGTATGACCAAAGCCTAGCTCACCCTTGCTGTTGACATTCCAGATTTTCTGCCCAAACCTGCCAACCACCATCCAACTGCAAAAAAAAAATCAATCACCTACAGCAGCACAAAAACCCTGCATCCATTCCACCATTTTCCTGCTACTTAGAAAAACCTATAGCAGCAGGATAGCAGAAAATGACTGGATTGACTTGGCTTTGGCATTTTTATCAAGCAAGCTGTTAAACTCCAAAGAAAAGAGGATTTTGCACAATACCAAACAGCATAATTTGCTGTCTCAATAGCAGGAGGAAAAGAACCATTTTGGAGGCATCATCTTGCTTTGCGTCTTTCTCAAAGAATCATGCCCAACCAAAAGCCTCTCACCTTGCCTTGCATTTTCTAAAAGTTGTCCAAACACAAGAGAACAATACCTTGCCTTCCCTTATTTTCCTGACATTAAAACAACCAGGACAGTAACAGCAAGGGGGCATCACAAGATTCTTGGCCAAGGCAAAATTGGATAAGAAAAAAACCTGTCAAAAAAACCCCCATTTAACAAAAACCAGTAGCAGTAGCAGCATCACAGGATTTTGGCCTTGGCATTTTCTCAAACTGGCTGTCAAAAACTTCCAACAAAATCTTGGCTCTTGCTTAACATCAAACCTCCCCTCGTTTTCTGTCATGAGCCACCCTAACCAACAATTACACAACCACCTTACACTTGTTCTAACCACTTCACTTGGCCATTCCTCTAAAATCCTGTTACAACACTGCAGCAGCCTCTAATCACAAGAAAAATACACATCACTCAAGCTTCCCTTTTGAGGCATTGGCCAAAATCATTCCCAAACCTCCAATAATTAAACCTTGCCTTGCCAACTTCCAACCTGCAGCAGCCTAGCAACCTCCATTTCATTTTTCTGTCAAAACCTCACCTGGCCATTTTGCCACTTCACAATGTTCTCACCATTTTGAAACTGGTAGCCATCAACCAAAAAACCAGTGGAACTTCACTGAGGCACACTCACTCCAAAGCCTCATTTTGGACCATCTATTCATCATCACAAACCCTGCCATGCCAAGAGAAGTATCCAACAGCAAACCAAACTTCATTCTTTGTCACTAACCAGCTCTGCAGTCAACCAAACCAATCTCATTCTGTCACCTCCATTCTCAACCTTGGCATTTAGCAAAGGAACAAAACCTGCTACCACCATACACAGTAACATAACACCCTGCACATCAAAGAGGTTGAACATTGAATTTCACTCCAAGCATTCACAAGGCACAAGAACTTCACCAGTCATCATCAAGAAGGCCATTGGACAACTGTTTCACTTCAATTCCATCAAAAAAGCATCAAGAACACAAGCTGCCCTTCAAAAAAGGTATGGATTCGACCCTCCTATTTTCTCAAATTGACATATGCTTTAGAAAGTTCTTTCAATGCTGAGCATCATGATGCTTTCCTTTTTAAAAATAGTTGTGTATTCATGATGATACGATGAGATGAAGTTTGGTGCTTGAAAATGTTTCCCTTGATTTCTTGCTTTGTAGTTCAAATTAATAAAAATAGGGTTTGGATTGTTGTTGTATGATGTTTGATGAACACCATGGTATAACCAATTTCGATTTCTGGGCAAAATTGAGAAATCACGATTTGGGATGGTAGTGAACAGTGAAACCCTAAGCCAATTTTTCAGATTTTCTTCTGTTTCGTGCGTGCATAGCCAACCACCAATAGGAACATTTCGTTCCTTGGCCCAAAACGGCGTCGTTCCGTTTAATGAGTTTCATATTTACAGCTTTGCCATTTTCTCCATATAAATTCAATTAATTTCTTCAATTATTTCATCAATCTTCCAAAAATCATAAAAGCTTCAATTTTAATCCAAATTCAATGGAATTTTTGTGTTGTGTTCATCATAATCTCTACTTTTTTATCATTATTTTTCCAGAATTTTTGGATGAATGGTTTTTAAATGGCCTTAGGGTTTGTGACATGTGACCAAATTTTGTACACTTTGCCAAATCAATTGTGAAATGATGATACTTTATCCAATGGCTCCCAAATATTTTGTGCTTAAACTAGACACATTCATGGTGATTTTGGTATAAAGTTTGTGGATTTATCATTTGTGGTTTGTGAGATATGATTTTTTTGAATTAGGGTGTGACAACTTGTGTCACACCATTGATGTCCAACTTCATGATTTTCATTGCCATGCTTCCTTACCTCCAAATGACTTGATTTTTTGCATGAGCCTACTATTGTATGTCTAGTTTACTTGTGAATTTTCTTGGATTTATTTGAACAATTTTCTATTTGTTTGAGATTTTCCTTCCCTGCCTAGTCAAATGTTGACCTTGTGTGACACATGTTCCCATTTCATTTGTGAAATTCTCATACTTTATTGGATGGACATGAAATTTGGCATGAGATAACTAGACATCCTCATCTTTGCCATGGCTTTAGTCCCATTCATTTATCATACACCATTCTTGACTTATGATTTTTCTAAGTTGATGCATGTTTGGTTGACTTCTTTGAGCATGTTCAAATGTACTTTGACTTTCTGATTTTCATTGACTGCCTTCCACTTGTCCAAATGGGATGAAATTTGACATGCTTACCATGCTATGTGTTAGGTTTGATCATGATTTATTTGGTGATTTTTGGAAAATGTTTAGATTGCTTTTGAGTTAAGTCTTTATGTTGACTTCTATGAGCTTCTGTGTGCCATGTTTTGACCTAAATGGTTCATGAAATGATGATGATGATTGATATGAGTATGAATCCAATTGGTTGTGTTTCCTGATTGTTTGAATATGATTCTGGATACTTGACCCTTGCTGTCTTGACTTTCTCATTCACTTTTGACCCTAGGCTTGCCCTAGTGGTCCTGTTACTCACCTTTGAGTTTGTGATTTCAGGTTGACCATCAAATGACCAATGAAACCAATTCTTTTGATTGAGCTTACCCAAGTATCATTGCCTAACCTCTTTGTTTTGTAGGTGGCTTGGCTCACATGCCATAAGCCTTGTGCCTTGCACATCCATGTGCCTCCAATTGACTGTTGGTTTCTGTTTCTGTTTGTTTTGTTTGAAGTTGCATACTAACATCTGCTTGACTGTTTCAGGTGCTTTAGTTGCTTAGTTCCTTGTGAACTTTTTTTGCTTTGCTTTGCTTGTATAAGCAATTTGCATTGAGGTATGTCTCTTTTACTTCATGTAGTCTGGAAGACCTGGCCTGTTACTTGGCCAGGCAACTGTCTGAAGTCCTCCTTAAGAGGCAATGTTTGTGGATGTTTACTTTTGTCCCTGCATAGAGTCAAAGTCCTCCTAAGTGAAGGGGCAATTGGTGGAAGGTAGGGATATGCAATCTATTCCCCACTATTCAGTGTGTCATCTGCCTTGCTCACACCACTGTGTTGATGCATTGCAGATACAAACCCAAGATCTTGTACAACTGTACAGTTCAGTCAGTTTTAATGTGTAGAAGGGTTCCCACTTTCTGAACCCACACATTCTTGTCTTGAGCTATCCCAGGACAGGGATAAGAGCTGTGAGGTCTCATCCTCACTTCATCCTTTCATCTGCTTCACCTTAGCCCCTCAATGGCAAGGTTAAGAGCAACATTCACCCAGTTCCAGAGGTTTGTTTGTTGAGGTTGATATGACCCCTTGACTAAAACCTAACCCTTGTTTGAGCCACTTGTTTGTGTATAGCGTGTGCTATCTGTGCTTGTAGGATAGTTTGACTTGCTTCCTGTGCAAGTTAGGATAGTTTGACTTGCTTCCTGTGCAAGTTAGGATAGTTTGACTTGCTTCCTGTGCAAGTTAGGATAGTTTGACTTGCTTCCTGTGCAAGTTAGGATAGTTTGACTTGCTTCCTGTGCAAGTTAGGATAGTTTGACTTGCTTCCTGTGCAAGTTAGGATTAGTTTAGACTTGCTTCCTGTGCAAGTTAGGTTTTGCTTGGCTTGCTTCCTGTGCAAGTTAAGTGTGTGTGGCTTGCTTCCTGTGTGAGCCATGCTTAGGATAGGTTGGCCCTTGTGCCAGTTAGCTAGAAACCTTAACTTAGGGATGAATCTGCATGACAACATCTAGGCTCGAGTCGTAATCTCCCTAGAGTTGTGTCTCCCTCTGTTATCTGGTTAGGCTAGATCCTTTGTCCCTCCGTAGGGGAACTACATCGCCCTGATCTTCATACCAGATGAAGTATGTAGGCAGGAGATTGAGCTGATCTCTCCGGGCGCCCTTTTTTCTTTTTGTGTGAGTTGTTTGACAGTTGCTAGACTCGAGTGCCTGACTCCTTAGCAATTTGTTGTCTGTTTGTTTGAATGCGTGCTTGACAGTTATAGGCTGAGTCCCCGACTCCCTATCAACCTGTTGTGTTGTTGTGTGCTTGGAAGCTGATATAAGTCCATCGAGTGGCATTTGGGTTCCAGTGTGCGTGTGTTTTGGTTCGGATGCTGACATAAGTCCAGTGATTGGCAGTCAGGCTCCATGTTTGCCTTTGCCTTTGCTTGTTTGTGTGCGTGTCAGCCGAGCTACGAATGCTCTGATTCTTCTCTCGTCCGAGAAGATACGTATGCATAGGATGCGATATCCTAGCGAGCATGTGTTGTTTCCCCAGTCCGAACTACTTGGACTCTGATGTCTATACCTGATAGACTAAGTAGGCCCAGGATGCGACATCCTGCCGAGTCCAGTTTCAGTCAGTCTCTTTCGTTTCTTTCAGCCAGTGTGTGTGAATATTCGAGCAGTGTTTAGCAACCAATTTATCCTTCCTTTTGTGCGTGGATCCCGTAGAGTACTACGGATGCGTAGGGGTGCTAATACCTTCCCTTCGCATAACCGACTCCCGAACCCATTCTCTTTGGTCGCGAGACCATGTTCTTTCCTAGGTTTACTCTGAGCGTTTCCTTTCCCTCTTTTGGGATAAATAACGCACGGTGGCGGCTCTGTTGTTCTTGTTTTCCCGCCGGTTTTTCGCGCGATGCGACAGTAGGGATTAAGTGATAAGTTGTAAACGGGTGAGTTTAGCTTTGAATTGATACTACTAAAAGTGGATTTCCTCCCTGGCTTGGTAGCCCCCAGATGTAGGTCATGTTGGACTGAACTGGGTAAACAATTACTTGTGTTATTTACTGCACTTACTTTTAAGTTCTGCATAATTCCTGTCTGTGCAGAATTGGATGTCATAACAACCCGTGTGACATCCAAAGTCTGATAACTAGAATTTCAATTGGCATCAGAGCAGGCACCCTGCCTGTGAATTTCTGGGTGAGATCTAGGGAAATTACTTTCTAGTACCATGGACAACGATTTAGGACACTCAAACAGACCACCCATGTTGGATGGCTCTAATTATGATGACTGGAAGCCTCGTATGATAGCCTTCTTAAGGTCTCTAGACAGCAAAGTCTGGAGAGCTGTCAACAAAGGATGGGAACATCCAATGAGGACAGGTGAAGATGGAGTCAATGTGCAGATTCCTGAAGAAGAGTGGGACAAGGAGCAAGAGGCATTAGCTCTTGGAAATTCCAAGGCCTTGAATGCATTGTTCAATGGAATCAGTAAGAACATCTTCAGGCTGGTACACCACTGTGAACTAGCTAAGGAAGTTTGGGATACCCTCAAGGTAACTCATGAAGGTACTTCCAAGGTGAAGATGTCCAAACTTCAGATGCTGACCACCAAGTTTGAAAATCTGAGGATGAAAGAGGATGAGACTATTCATGACTTTCACATGAATATTCTTGAAATTGCAAACACCTCTGGTGGACTAGGTGAGAAAATGGCTGAAGAGAAACTTGTAAGAAAGATTCTCAGGTCCTTGCCTAAGAGATTTGCTATGAAGGTCACAGCCATAGAGGAGGCACAGGACATCTGCAATATGAAGGTGGATGAGCTCATTGGTTCTCTTCAAACCTTTGAAATGGGCTTGTGTGAGAATGCTGAAAAGAAGAACAAAAGCATAGCTTTTGTATCTAATGCTGAAGAGGAGTCAGAAGCAGGATATACTGAAGGTGATGAAAGTATATCAGAAGCCCTAGCCATGCTTGGGAGACAGTTCAACAAGTTCGTGAAGAAGATTGATCAAAGAGGGAGACCTAATGTCAAGAACATCCCGTCTGACATCAGGAAAAGATCAACTTCTGAAGAAAAGTTCAACCAAGGCAAGGGAATCCAGTGTCATGGTTGTGAAGGGTATGGACACGTCAGAGCTGAATGTCTTACTTATCTCAAGATGAAACAGAAGGGGCTAACTATCACATGGTCTGAAGGAGATTCTGAAAGTGAATCTGAAGGAGAATCTGCCAAACATGTCACTGCACTAACCAGTGTTTGTGCCTCTGATGATGACTCAAGTGCAGATGAACTGACCTTTGATGAACTTGCTGCAGCCTATAAGAAGCTGTGTACCACCAGTGCAGAAGTGCGTGCACAAGGAGAAAAACAGAAGAACCTCATCAAGGAACTGGAAGATGAGAGACAGAAGCAACTGTCTGTCATAGAGGGTCTAAATGGTGAGATAGCCCTGCTGACCTCCAAGCTGAATCAGATGACCAAATCCATCAGAATGATGAATAAAGGAACTGACATCTTGGAAGATATACTAAAGGTGGGACAGCAGTCTGGAACCAAATCTGGCCTAGGATTTGGGAAAAGATCCTCAGCTGAACACAAACGCCCAAAGGCAAAAGTTCAGAAGTTCAAGCGGAAGTCAAAGCCAATGTCTCAACATCGAGGAACTAGGATGAATGATCATCAGAAGAGGAAATACCAGGAGTGGAGGTGTCACCACTGTGGTAGGCTTGGTCATATAAAAGCCTTCTGCTACTGGATTCATGGTTTCCCTAACCAAGCCACGCATGTCAGGCCTAAGCATAAACCATATAAGCGCTATGTTCCCATCAAGAAGCAACAATGGTATGCTAGGATAACACACACTGCTCTAAGGGCCTCTACCAGAGAAGACTGGTACTTTGATAGTGGATGCTCAAGACATATGACTGGTATGGAAAATATACTGGTGGATATTCAACCTCACACTACCAGCTATGTGACCTTTGGTGATGGTGCCAAAGGTAAAATAAAAGGTGTGGGTAAGCTGGACTGCTCTGGAGTTCCAAAACTGAATAATGTGCTGTTAGTAAGAGGACTAACTGCAAACCTCATCAGCATAAGTCAACTATGTGATCAAGGGTGTCGCATCCTGCGAAAAAACAACCGGCGAGGCTCAAATAAAAACACACACAGAGCCGCCACTGCGCGTTATTTATCCCAAAATAGGGAAAGGAAACGCTCAGAGAAACCTGGAAAGGAAATGGTCTCGCGACCAAAGAGAAAGGGTAAGGGAGTCGGTTACGCAAGGGGAAGGTATTAGCACCCCTCACGTCCGTCGTACTCGACGGGATCCACGTTCTAAAATAAAGAAAAGGTTGCTAAACATCACACACACACACACGGGGAACGCAGATGGGGTTAAGAGGAACGAGCTCGATAAGGTATCGCACCTTATGCCTACATATCTTGTCTGGAACAAGAATCAGAGCCACTGTAGTTCGGCTTACGCACGCCAAACAACACAAAACATACAAACAAGCAAGGGTGGCAAACATGGAGCCCGACAACCGCTGGATGGAATTACGTCGGCATCCGAACCAAAACACACTCAAAACGGCAAACGTGGAGCCCGACTGCCAATCACTGGGCTTACGTCGGCATCCGAACCAAAACACACAATCAGATAACAAGTAAACGCACGCAAAAGAAAAAGGTTGCCCGGAGTGGTCTCGCACGACCACCTGCCTACATACCTCGTCTGGAACAAGGATCAGGGCGATGTAGTTCCCCTGAAAGGGACTGAATTACTAGCCAGAAACCAGGGGAAGACACACTACCAGGGAGCTGGACTCGAGCCTAGTGTTGTCATGCATCGTTACCCTAAGTTCAGTTTTCTATCCTACTTGCATAAGCAAACTACTCCTATCCAGGAAAGAAGCAAGCATACAAGCATACAAAATAATTCAAGCATACATCAAATGAGAACAAGCATCTCAAACAGATATCCACATAGCACGCACTATGAAAGGTGAAGCAGATGAAAGGATGAAGTGAGGATCAGACCTCACAACTCTTATCCCTAACCAGGGAGAGCTTCTGACAAATGAGCATGGGTCCAGAATGGGGGAACCCTTCTATACTCAGAGACTCTGACACAACGTGCACTGCACGGATCTTGGGCTTGTAATCTCAATGCTACAACCATGTAATGGGAGCAAGGAGAAGACTCACAGAATAGTGGGGGGTAGACTGCATACCCCTACCTTCCACCAATTGCCTTATTTAAAGGACTTTCACCTGCTTGGCACGAAAAATAAACAACCACAATCATTGCCTCTTAAGGAGGACTTCAGACATTTGCCCGGCCCGGTAACAGCCGGGTCTCCCAGACTACATGAAGTCAAGAGGACCTACCTCAAGCGGTTTACACAACCGAGCAGCGGCTACCAAGCAAGTTCTTAAAAGAACTAGAGCGACTAAAGGTACCTGTACAAAAGCTAACCAGTTAATAACTCAGACAACCAATCAGAAAACAACAAGTTAATCAGTCAAACTATGCAAGCCAAAGCACACAAAGGCAAGCTATGAGCTCAAGCCCAAGCTTCACAACCTACAAAACAATGTTATGTTAGTGTACAAACATCAAACAACATCATTTCAATCAACTTGGATCATTCTCCATGAGCCTTATGCTATTCATCCTGAAAAATCAAGCAAATATTAGCAACTAGACCACTAGGCCAAGCCTAGGGTCCAAAAGCAAGAAAAATTCCTAAACAGCAAGGTATCTCTAACCAAAGTCAAATTAATGTCAAACAAAAGCCCACACAATTAGTCCCATGTCCATATCATTCATCATGTTCATTTCATGCATAAAACAATTCAAACTAGTTCAAATGAAGCACCAAACATCCAAACAGAACTATTGCATTCAATTCCATATCAAAACAGTTCCAAAAATCCCCAAATAAATTATACCTAAACAGAACATGTTCAAGGTCTAGCATGTCAAATTTTAGCTTAATTGGACAAATGGAACCATGTCAATGAAAATCAACAAAAACAGACACAATTATATGCTCCAAATCACAACATCAACACATGCAGCTACTTCAAAAATTCATAAATCCATGAAGACAATAAAGAAATGAGTGAGACCAAAACAGGGATGTCATACAATGTGTCTATAACATTCCTACCAAATTTCATGATCATTCAATACCATATGAGCATTTCACAAAAGATCTACCAACATATGTCACATGAGCTTGCACATTTGACCAACATAGATGAAAAATAGCAATCAAATTGAAAATGCCACATAAAATTCCACAAAAATTCACATAGCATCTTAACATGTTAATGAACATCCATGCAAAATTTCACATCATTCTAACAAGCCTAGGTCATTCAAATAAATCCAGCAAATTGACATAATGAGGTGTGACACAAGTTGTCACACCTAAGTTCCAAAATTCATAACTCAATGATCAGGTACCAAAAATTCATGGAATTTACATGTAAATCTCCATTGATGTGTCTAGAATTACCACAAAAATTTCCAGACATTTATTTGTAAGCATGAAAATTTCACATTGGATTTGGCACAAGGTATCAAAATGTAGCACATGTGAAACAAACCTAAGTCAAACATAATTCCTACCATGCACAACTTCCACCAATAGGTCAAAAAAATCCTACAGTCAACAAGGAAGTCAACACAAAAATTCTCACATTTTTCTGATTTTTCTATGATTTTTGGTGAATTTTTAAAGGTCATTGTGATTTTTAACAATTTTTAATGAATTAAATTAATTAAATTAAAATGAATTACGAATGGCATAATGGTAATTAGTTAAAGGCGGGGGCGGTAAACACTGTATTCGAAAATTCAAACAAGATTGAAGATCAAACACAACTTCATCGTCACTTTCATTCCAGAATTCATAAGAACATGCATGAACATGAATTTTTCAAATCAACACCAAAATGCGCAAATGAATAGCCGTTCGAACCGTCTTAACATGTACAATCCAAATATCAACTTAATCTAACCTAAATGTTGCTATATCACACGAATCAATCAACTTAGGGTTTTGGTTCGAAACTTCAAATCCAGATTACTCAGCCTACGGTTATCCATTCACAAAACTAAAACCATCACGATGCTCTACAATCAACGAACTATAGAACGCACATAAGCATTAAACAAATCATGATGTTCGAATTTTACACACCTGGAAATGGCAGCGATGAAATTGGATGAATTCGCGCGTGTTAGCTCCAAACAGATGCAGTATGAACTTGTGGAAGATGATTGATGCGTCCAGGTTCAATTGTAGTAGCTCCTAGGGCTTGCAATCTCGATTTACCATAGATGAAGCTTGTTTGCACAGCTGCGATTCCACACTCCTTTCCTTCCAAACTTCCAAAACAGATGGATATGATGATGAGAGAAGATTGATGCAAGAGGAATTCCGAAGATTGAGCCAAAATTGATGAAGTTTGATGAATTTTTAGGTTTTGTGTTCTTGAAGGAATTTGAGAGAATGAAGAGTTTTTTGATCTGATTTTGGGATGTGTGATTTTCTGTTATGATTAGAAGGTGATTAGGATTATATATGCCACCTTAATCCAAGCTTAATCACAATCATTAACCAAATGGAGTGTGTTAGTGAAATGTTAATTTTCAAGTTAGGGACAAAATGGTACTTTCACATATAAGCCAATGCCAGCTCATTGACAGCTCACACACTCTCAAAATGACATGTGTGAGCTGTTGCAACTTGTCTCACTCTCATTGGATGTGTATTTTGGAAAATCACATGTGAATGGTTATGTGTCCATTTTTGCAATTTCATTTTACAAGTCAAATTCCAAACCACAAGGCCTAGGCATGTAATGATGATTCCAACAAGTTTCAAATACCATTTGTGAGGTGTAGCAAAAATTCCCACCCAAAAATTCCAATTATTTCACAAGTTGGACAATTTTGCCCTTGGTCCATTTTAATTGTCCAGTTGAAAATTGACTTTTTGCATTGACCATTTTTGAGAAAATCCAATTATGCACCATGAAAGTACACGTCAATTGGAGTTTGTGCATATAAAGAACTTGCAATTTGGACAAACCATGTGGAAGTTATGGCCTCCTGATTATGGGTCATTCTTGAAATTCACTGAGCCATAATTTTCCAACCATACATGGGATTTTCAATTTCTTGGACATTTTGGAAAGGTGAGAACAAGATCTACAACTTTCATGTTGAACAATTTTTCATTTGAAGCTTCCTTGGACACGTGGCTCCGAGGTCAAAAACTTTCCATTTTTGGAAACTTCTATTACAAGTCACTTTCTATTTTTGGCAATTTTTGTCCTGACTTGATTTTCTTCATTCTTAAGCTTTGAGATGTCAAATAACACTTGTTCCAACATGAATGAAGTGCATCTAACTCATTTCCACCTCCAAATCCATCAGATCATGTACAGTTGACCACAGTTGACTTTTTCAACTGATAGATGAATCTGGCAATGCATAGATCAATCTGAGCTCCAATCTTCAACTGAAATGGCTCAAGGGTGAAACCCTAGCCTCAATAAGCACAAAATAATCATAGAATGAACCCCATAACCATCATAAACCCCATCTCCTGACCATGCCCTGATTGGCCCAATGCAACTGATTAGGGTTGACCAGTGGTCAAAACCCTAATCTCAAGAAATCCTGCTTCAACACTTGATGATAACCAACCATGATGATGATGATGTATCATTGCAATCAAGATGAAGACCACTATCCATTGAGAATCACAAAACCCTAATTCACAGCCCAATCCTCAGATGGCCAATGATCAGTCAGTAAACCCTAGGCTTGCACTTTTGACTTCTTCATCTTCTGATCAAGACTTGGGAGGATAGCTTGCACAATGTAACCACATGATATACAATATGCAATGCCTAATGACCTAAAATGATATGTACAATGATAATGCTAGTCCCAAGAAAGGAGGGCAAATTTTGAGGTGTTACAGCTGCCCCTATTCAATCCACTGTGAACCTGTCGATACGAAATAGCCTCGGCTTTCGGATGATCAGGATGAAGAGTGATTGAATACCAAGAACAGACGAACAATTTGCACTCTGATGGGAAAAATAATTAACAACGCCTGTCAGCATCGGCGAAGAAACAAACTCGAAAGAAACGTCGATCTGGATACCAAAATAAATGGTAACGCAGGGATAACCATGGCTTGAACACCACTCATCCGCTCGGGATTATTATTCTCTTTTTCTTATGCTTTTCTTGAACCCCGAAATTTTCTCTATTTTTTATTTTCTTGAACCCCAAGATTTTCTTTTGCGCAAATGATCCTCGGATCACCGCATTCTTGAACCTCAAAAATTCTTCTCTGCGCAAACGATCCTCGGATCTCTGCATTTGAACCCCGCTCTCCTTTTTGCCAAAATAATGAACCCCATTCTCCGATTTGAACCCCAGTCGCCTGACGATAACTCGATCGCCAATATGAACCCCGTTCTCCAGAAAATGCCGCAACATCTCCTTTTCTCCATTTGAACCCCGTCTCCAGAAAATGCCTCAACATCTTCTTTTCTCCATTTGAACCCCGGAAAATGCCTCAGCATATCCTTTTCTCCGTTCTCTCGTGATAATTCCGCTGGCAACGTCGGAAATAACACCAAACCACTCTGAGGGCGACATGTCAGAGGGTATATCTTCACAAAAGGAAGGTAGCATGTGTATCTCTTCCTCAGAAGACACCTATAACGACCTCCATTGGCCTCAGCCTGAGTCTAAGGTGACACATGAACAGAAGATAATCCTAAGGACCTCATCCCGGATATAATCTTCAACTCCATCTCCATTTGAACCCCAGAAAATACCTCAGCATTTCCTTTTCTCCATTTGAACCCCGAAATCGCGCTGATCGCGTAACGTCCTCTGATTTTATTTCCATCTCTGCTCGACGGAAAAATTTCCTCCAATATCGCACTACTGGGGAACACTGTTGATCTGACGTCATGATGCTAAACTCCTCAGAGTAACACCTTCACCCTCAGGCGAAATAAAGACTCCAAGCGGTAACCACGGCTTGAATTACGCTGAACGCCAAACATTTCCCATCTCGGCTTGACGGAAAACAAATACTCCTCCAGTATCGCACTACTGGGGAATATCTTCGATTCAATCACGATGCTGAACTCCTCGGAGTAACACCTCTTCACCTTTGGGCAAAACCACTTCTCGAACAGTAACCACGGTTTGAGACTAGCTTATGCTTGCAATGATGAATGATCGATTTTTTTTCTGCGTAATGCTCCATACTTATGGAAATGCTACGCGATTATTTATTTTTCTATGCAATATGCCATGTTATTTTTTTCATGATGAATGCATAAAAAAGTATCCCCCTCAAGGGACTCCTCTGGGGAATACGAGACACTCCACTGAGGAACTCGTCACCGCTCCGATTTCCACCATGCTGGGGAATAACTGCTGCTGGGGATAAGGCAACCCTTGCTGGGGAAGAACCTCCTTTGCACCCAATCCACTCGAGAAACCGCTGGGGATAATTACCACCAACGCTCTGCGGGGATACAACAGTCTTGACTTGCTAGGGATATCAATCCTGACTCCGCTTCGGGAAAACCCTCACAGATACCTGCTGACTTCACTGGGGAAATGCTCACAGATACTCCGCTGGGGAAATAGCAATCTCCAGGCTTGTCAACTGGGGAAGCATCAATCTATCACCTGCTGGGAATAACCATCCTGACCCTGCTAGGGAAACGAATGATACTCCGCTGGGGACTACCCATGCAATCCATAGATAGAATCACCTCAGCTGGGGATGCAACAATCCGTCCACTACGGGAACTTGTCCAATCCACTGGTAGGATGAACACTGCTGGAGATATATTTCATTGAAACCCGCTCCACTCGGGGATAACAACCTTCAGACCTGGCTGCTGAGGAACACCATCGTAAACCCGCCGGGGACAACCACCCTGACTTGGCTAGGGAAGTCCACAGACCTTGAATCTGCTGGGGAGCTAGTCCTTACGATTCTGCTTGGGGACTTAGCTGGAAAATGAGAAAAATCGGTACAGAACACCCGTCGACGCATCGAACCACAGTATCCACCTCCCAATCTCGTATCAGCTTTCCACTTTTGAGAATTTCCAGACTCGTCTGGACCTTTTCTGCTCCATCATCTTATATTCCAAGTCGCTCCGCGCTCGACGAGAACGTACTCCTGGGAGTTATATAGAAATTCAATTTTCCGACTTTGAAGAGTCTTCTTGGTTAATTTCAAAGGTCGTCGGACGTCTCTCGTCGTCTCTCCGTCCTCTCTTTTACCCATTCATCTGTCCCTGATCGAACTCTGCGGGGAATTACATACTTTCAAGCCTTTCGACTTTGAAGAGTCTTCTTGATTACCATCAAGGATCGTCGTACGCCGCAACGTCTTCGTCATTCTTTCATTCATTAGTTCCTGAGCGAACTCTCTGGGGATCTGTTACAAAGCTCCCACATCACAACCTGCAAGTGAGTGAAAAATATCTAACAGTTCCTGCAAAACAGATCGTCAGATAAAACCGTGCCCCCAGGCGTGTCAAGATTTCAACACTTGAGTCACTCAACCTTCCAAATAAGATTTCAAGCTTTCAATCTTATAAACATGCATTGGAAGGGACCTGTATGTCTTAAAATGCAAGATTCTTTATCAAAATAATCAGATGTTTTTGCAATCAAAGCGGTAATGAAAGACAAAAACAAAATTATTTGACTGAATATGCATTTTATTGATTGGAAAAGTGTGGCTCAAATTGAGCAATACAAAGGAAGCAATTCCTGAAAAGAGGTAATTGCGCACAAAAGGAAAAATCTATCCTAATGGCAATGTGAAACCCGCGATCTCATCGAGTTCCAACTCGGTTACACCCCATATGTCCTCAGACTCTCCATGCTTTCTGCCTTCTGAACAAGACGTTTCTGACTGATCCCTACCGGGTATTATCCATGATGCTTTAACCAAAGCGCAAACGATCATGCTAGACGCAGTTGTTCGTTTCAATCCCTCTTTTGCCTGGACCGCCCTTTCGGGTTTTCAGTCCACCGGGATACCCTTTTTTGCCCAAGTCGCCTTTTCAGGTTTTCGACTTGTCGGGTGTACAGTTTTTTTCCATTTTATCCCTAATTTTTGCCCGAACCTTTCTTTCTGTTTTTGGTTCGCCGGGATGCCCATTTTTGCCTGGACTATTTTATTCTTTTCGTCCAGCGGGTCTATTTATACGAAGTATTTTTTAACTGCGTCTGCATTCACAGGGGATGGAAAATCTTCGCCATCCATGGTCGTTAACAACAAGGCTCCACCAGAGAAAACCTTCTTGACCACGAATGGACCTTCATAATTCGGTGTCCATTTGCCCCTTCGATCGTTTTGAGGAGGAAGGATCCTTTTCAGCACCATATCACCTACGTGATACACCCGAGGTCGCACCTTTTTGTCAAAAGCACGCTTCATCCTCTGCTGATACAACTGCCCATGACAGATGGCTGCCAGCCTCTTTTCCTCAATCAAGCTCAACTCTTCATACCGGGTCCTTACCCATTTAGCCTCTTGCAACTTCACGTCCATCAGGACTCTCAACGAGGGAATCTGAACCTCAACGGGTAACACAGCCTCCATCCCATATACCAATGAGAAAGGAGTTGCCCCAGTAGACGTGCGTACCGACGTTCGATAACCATGCAATGCGAACGACAACATCTCATGCCAATCTTTGTAGGTTACCACCATTTTCTGCACAATCTTCTTTATATTCTTATTGGCTGCCTCAACCGCCCCATTCATCTTCGGACGATAGGGAGAAGAATTGTGATGCTCAATCTTGAATTCCCGGCACAGTTCTGCCATCATCTTATTATTCAAATTAGAACCATTATCAGTAATGATTCTCTCGGGAACCCCATATCTGCAAATGATGTCTCTCTTGAGAAATCTGGCAACGACCTGCTTTGTCACATTTGTATAAGAAGCTGCTTCAACCCACTTGGTGAAGTAATCAATAGCCACTAATATGAATCTGTGCCCATTCGAAGCTGTAGGCTCTATCTTTCCAATCATATCAATGCCCCACATAGCAAACGGCCATGGAGACGACATTAAGCTCAACGGATTTGGAGGCACGTGCACCTTGTCAGCATAAATCTGGCATTTATGACACTTCCGCACGAAGTTAAAACATTGGGCCTCCATTGTCATCCAATAATAACCTGCTCTCAGCAGCTTCTTCACCATTGCATTCCCACTGGCATGGGTACCGAACGATCCCTCATGAACCTCTTTCATCAACTGGCTTGCTTCTGCATCATCAACACATCTGAGCAAGACCCAATCAAAATTCCTCTTATACAAGACCCCATCCTTATTAAGATAGAACACCATGGCTAACCTCCGCAGAGTCTTTCTATCTTTCTTGGATGCTCCCTCAGGATACTCTTGCGTCTCAAGATAGCGTTTGATATCATAATACCACGACTTTTCATCATCAGGCGCCGTATCAACAGCAAACACATAAGCCGGTCTGTCCAGACGACCTACTTCCACACTGGGAAACTGATTCCACCTCTGCACCTTAATCAAGGCGGCCAGAGTAGCCAAAGCATCTGCCAACGGATTCTCCTCTCTGGGCACATGATGCAACTTCACTTTGGTGAAAAACGTCAGCAATCTCCTCGTATAATCTCGATACGGAACTAAATGAGATTGATGCGTGTACCATTTTCCGTTAACCTGATTTATCACCAGAGCTGAATCTCCATATATGACAAGGTTCTTGATTCTCAAATCAATCGCCTCCTCAATACCCAATATGCAAGCTTCATATTCAGCTACGTTGTTAGTACATTCAAATGTTAGCCGGGCAGCAAAAGGAATATGAGATCCTTTCGGCGTAACCAAAACAGCACCAACACCGCTTCCATTCACGTTAACGGCCCCATCAAACATCAGAATCCATTCGGATTCAGGGTGAGGCCCCTCCTCCGGGATCGGTTCCTCACAATCTTTCGATTTGAGAAACATGATGTCCTCATCAGGGAATTCAAACTTCATCGGTTGATAATCATCAATAGGTTGCTGGGCGAGGTAATCAGACAATACACTCCCCTTGATCGCTTTCTGAGAGGTATACTGTATATCGTATTCAGTCAAAATCATTTGCCACCTCGCAACCCGTCCGGTCAATGCTGGCTTCTCAAAAATGTACTTGATCGGATCCATCTTGGAAATCAATAAAGTGGTATGAACCAACATGTACTGCCTTAGTCGGCGAGCAGCCCAGACCAAAGCACAGCAAGTTTTCTCGAGCAGTGAATATCTTGTTTCACAGTCGGTAAACTTTTTGCTAAGGTAGTATATGGCATGCTCTTTTCGACCAGACTCGTCATGCTGCCCCAATACACACCCCATAGACCCCTCGAGGACTGTCAGGTACAGAATTAACGGTCTTCCCTCCACAGGAGGCATCAGAATCGGAGGCTCCTGCAAATACTCTTTTATTTTTTCAAATGCCACTTGGCAATCATTATTTCACCTGACCGTTTGATCTTTTTTCTTGAATGGGTTCCCACGTAGCTGATAGATGAGATGTGAACCATGACAGGTAGTTCAATCTACCTAAGAGACCACGAACCTCTCTTTTTCTTTCTCGGTTCAGGCGTTTCTTTTTTTTTCTTTTTTTTTTAGCAGGATGAACCTCAATTCCTCCCTTATAATGAACCCCACAGCTTACCGGATCGCACTCTGGTAGTGCACTTACTTGAATTCAACCTCAGTTTGAATTGTCTCAACCAGTCAAACGACTTGCCCCGGTCTGCCAGATGCCCTTCTCCTGTTTGGGACTTTGCTATCACGTCATAGCATAGCATTCAACTTCATGATGAATCATATCATGAAACAAAGTCACCATGGCTCTCTGATATAGGTACTGACGTTCTGCTTCTTTAGAGGACAATCTTCTCTCCATGGTAGCTTGTGTACAACGACATCGGTGTTCAACCCTGGCATATTCTGACATGACCAGGCGAAAGTATCTACATACTCTTTCAACCAGGCTACCATTCTGCTCTCAATTCGCCTCTGAAGCGTCTCCAACTTTCATTTCCTTTCTGACCTTGGCGATGCTTGGAATAACAACCTCAACCCGCTCCTCATGCGGCTGGATCACCTTCTCCTCTTGTCTCGACAACCTGGTTAATCCCAGCAGATCACAATCTTCTTCGCCTTCTTCTTCAGCAAGATAGATCGGTTTGTCGAAGTCATAGGAGGTGTAACCAAATTGTTATCAACGAGATCCGGAGATTTATTTTTCGACTTTGGGACGAGACAAATCAAAAAGGAGAAAAATGAAAACAAACATTGCCATTTTTATTTGTTTTTAAACTGCAAAAATAAATGAAAAACAGGGAACACCGCTTTTTGACTGAAAAACATCCATTTATTCATGATGCAGAAAATGCAAATTTAAACATGAGGTGGCCCTTACAGTGGACCATTACGTGTCGGGCAACACATATGGCTTTCATGCAAATAAAATTGAGAAACAAGAAATATTACTCTTCCGGACGAGTGTCAGTGCTGATCTTTTTAGGTTTTCCAGTTGCCTGGTACGCACGATCTTATCCATTGATCAATCTCCCAGTCACTGTCAGTTTCTTTACCCACTGTATAGGCGTGATCTGAATCTAGCATTCCGGCACTGACAAAGGTGAACGACGGACGACGTCCTCTGTTCTGCTCAGACGAGTCTTGACCCGGATGATAACCAATCCCAAACATATCCGCCTTTACCACAATACCTATGATCTGTCCCCAGCCTGGGATCCCCCCATTTCTCACTACTTCTACTGCCTGCTTGTAAGAAGAAATGGACGGCCTTTCCTCTTTCTCAATACCAACGGTATTTCCCACCTTGATGGTTTCAACTGCCCGATTGGGTGCTTTACACCTTACATCGTCCATTTCTGCTTTCATCATTCCCTGGACCGATTCCCCAATTACTACACACCCCTTTGTAGCGATGGATGCACAACAATCATCAACACGAGGGAAAGCTCCATTTTTCGTCGGGCGTTTTGGGACCACAGACATTGGCATTTTTAACTGATCCCTCTCAGTCACCTCTATCCCTTTCTTGTCCTTCGACACCATTTTCACTTTTACAGGACCAGGCCTTGTCGCGGGGTTAGCACTATCATCTGTCGTCGGTGCAAAGCTGATTGCCTTAGAATCCACCAAGTCCTGGACCACATGCTTAAAAGCTTTGCAATCCTCAACATGATGTCCGGGTGCCCCAGCATGGAACTCGCACCTGACATTCTCATCGTAACCGGCAGGCCTCTGATCCGGTTTCCCTGGAACCAATATCCTTGGCTGCACCAACCCAAGATCCTTCAACTTTTTAAACAGAGAGGCGTAAGTCATGGGCGGCTTATTGAAATGACGATCTGTCGTCCTCCTTCTCACTTGGCCCACTGCTCTTTGTGTCCTCTGTTGAAGTGGTGGTTGCCGCTGTTGTGCAGATTGATTACTAGTAGGGATCGTTACCGTATCAGCATATGGGTGGTAACGATCCTTACCGCATTCTCTTTTGGCCTGCATACCACCTGATTCAACCTTCTTCTTGGGCTGACCACTGTCAAGGGATTTCTTCACTACAGAGCCAGAGGGATTTGTTACTTCGGATGACGGAGCCTTTTCCTGAACTTTCTCCTCGATCATCCAGCCCTCAATCCTTTCCAATCTCTCGGCCATGGCTTTCTGCCCCAAGGCAAGCCCTTGCACAACACTGAACAAATCCCTCACCATCTCTTTCAGTTCGAGGATGTCGGCGTTGGGAAGATCCATCAGTTCGGATTTGTTGCCCCCAGTAGGATATCTGAGCAAACAAGCTATGCGCACCGGTTGACACCTACAAAACAGCAAATGGGTTAATATGCATGAATGCAACGTCTATCCATATGAGGAAGATTCTGTCTTTTGATCCTGGCTTCATCGAGACAGATAACATTTTGACATCCACATTCTGAAATTCAAGATGTCTCTCAACCAGATTCTCAATCAATAATACTCCCCATATGGCTAGACGTAGGTCTAATGCAGATGAATGCAAAATGAGAATGATGCAGATGTATGAATGCACTGGGCCATCCTCCAAGTCCTCTGATCATCAACTGCTCTGAATCACAGCCCTAATTTCTGAACCGATCACAACCATCTGAGGAAATATGTAACCACAAATCCGACTCAAGGGTTCCGAAATAAACGGAAGACAGATACATCATCATCATCATCATCATCAGTCTCTGAGCAGACCCATCACACAATCTCTGAATCGGCCCGGGGAATCCTGAAATAAACGGATCCCCACTGATAAATCTCGGACAGCACTCCGGCGTCTCGGCAATAAATGACCATAAATCCGACTTATAAATATGACTCTGATCCACGGAACAACAAGTCACCATCTGAGTCACCATCTGAACATGCATCTGAAATAATCAACCCTCCCCTCACAGGTAAATTCTAAACAGGTTATCCTAAGGCGGATAATAGTCTCGACAATCGGGCAGAGATACTCAATGGGTTTGCCCTTTCGGGTGTGCCATTGCAGCTCTCCTGAGATCGTCTAAACCAAAGATCCGGGAAATGATCGGTCACCAGAGTCAACAGCTCACAAGAGATAACCCAACCAAAGTGGAAAACCCCACTGGAAGAGCACTTCTCAGATGAACCTCGTCCGGCTTGTGGTATGTCACCTCGCAACATCATGCCCAACCGACATGTGAGCGACGCGAGACCACGCTAATCCTAGGTGTATACTCGGGCCTGGGTTTTAGCCCCACTCAGAACACCCACCCCAAATCAAATGAACCACCTGCACAGAGGACGGCAACATGATAGTATGATGCATGCAAGTATTTATGCAAATATATACACAGGTTAGAATAATAAGTGCAATAAATAAAGCAAAACAAGCAACCTAAACTATCCTAGAACGCTAGGAAGGACTCGCTTAGGGACGATGGACCAGCACAGGTCAACATCTTTCACAGTCCCCAGCAGAGTCGCCAGCTGTCGCATCCTGCGAAAAAACAACCGGCGAGGCTCAAATAAAAACACACACAGAGCCGCCACTGCGCGTTATTTATCCCAAAATAGGGAAAGGAAACGCTCAGAGAAACCTGGAAAGGAAATGGTCTCGCGACCAAAGAGAAAGGGTAAGGGAGTCGGTTACGCAAGGGGAAGGTATTAGCACCCCTCACGTCCGTCGTACTCGACGGGATCCACGTTCTAAAATAAAGAAAAGGTTGCTAAACATCACACACACACACACGGGGAACGCAGATGGGGTTAAGAGGAACGAGCTCGATAAGGTATCGCACCTTATGCCTACATATCTTGTCTGGAACAAGAATCAGAGCCACTGTAGTTCGGCTTACGCACGCCAAACAACACAAAACATACAAACAAGCAAGGGTGGCAAACATGGAGCCCGACAACCGCTGGATGGAATTACGTCGGCATCCGAACCAAAACACACTCAAAACGGCAAACGTGGAGCCCGACTGCCAATCACTGGGCTTACGTCGGCATCCGAACCAAAACACACAATCAGATAACAAGTAAACGCACGCAAAAGAAAAAGGTTGCCCGGAGTGGTCTCGCACGACCACCTGCCTACATACCTCGTCTGGAACAAGGATCAGGGCGATGTAGTTCCCCTGAAAGGGACTGAATTACTAGCCAGAAACCAGGGGAAGACACACTACCAGGGAGCTGGACTCGAGCCTAGTGTTGTCATGCATCGTTACCCTAAGTTCAGTTTTCTATCCTACTTGCATAAGCAAACTACTCCTATCCAGGAAAGAAGCAAGCATACAAGCATACAAAATAATTCAAGCATACATCAAATGAGAACAAGCATCTCAAACAGATATCCACATAGCACGCACTATGAAAGGTGAAGCAGATGAAAGGATGAAGTGAGGATCAGACCTCACAGCTCTTATCCCTAACCAGGGAGAGCTTCTGACAAATGAGCATGGGTCCAGAATGGGGGAACCCTTCTATACTCAGAGACTCTGACACAACGTGCACTGCACGGATCTTGGGCTTGTAATCTCAATGCTACAACCATGTAATGGGAGCAAGGAGAAGACTCACAGAATAGTGGGGGGTAGACTGCATACCCCTACCTTCCACCAATTGCCTTATTTAAAGGACTTTCACCTGCTTGGCACGAAAAATAAACAACCACAATCATTGCCTCTTAAGGAGGACTTCAGACATTTGCCCGGCCCGGTAACAGCCGGGTCTCCCAGACTACATGAAGTCAAGAGGACCTACCTCAAGCGGTTTACACAACCGAGCAGCGGCTACCAAGCAAGTTCTTAAAAGAACTAGAGCGACTAAAGGTACTTGTACAAAAGCTAACCAGTTAATAACTCAGACAACCAATCAGAAAACAACAAGTTAATCAGTCAAACTATGCAAGCCAAAGCACACAAAGGCAAGCTATGAGCTCAAGCCCAAGCTTCACAACCTACAAAACAATGTTATGTTAGTGTACAAACATCAAACAACATCATTTCAATCAACTTGGATCATTCTCCATGAGCCTTATTCTATTCATCCTGAAAAATCAAGCAAATATTAGCAACTAGACCACTAGGCCAAGCCTAGGGTCCAAAAGCAAGAAAAATTCCTAAACAGCAAGGTATCTCTAACCAAAGTCAAATTAATGTCAAACAAAAGCCCACACAATTAGTCCCATGTCCATATCATTCATCATGTTCATTTCATGCATAAAACAATTCAAACTAGTTCAAATGAAGCACCAAACATCCAAACAGAACTATTGCATTCAATTCCATATCAAAACAGTTCCAAAAATCCCCAAATAAATTATACCTAAACAGAACATGTTCAAGGTCTAGCATGTCAAATTTTAGCTTAATTGGACAAATGGAACCATGTCAATGAAAATCAACAAAAACAGACACAATTATATGCTCCAAATCACAACATCAACACATGCAGCCACTTCAAAAATTCATAAATCCATGAAGACAATAAAGAAATGAGTGAGACCAAAACAGGGATGTCATACAATGTGTCTATAACATTCCTACCAAATTTCATGATCATTCAATACCATATGAGCATTTCACAAAAGATCTACCAACATATGTCACATGAGCTTGCACATTTGACCAACAAAGATGAAAAATAGCAATCAAATTGAAAATGCCACATAAAATTCCACAAAAATTCACATAGCATCTTAACATGTTAATGAACATCCATGCAAAATTTCACATCATTCTAACAAACCTAGGTCATTCAAATAAATCCAGCAAATTGACATAATGAGGTGTGACACAAGTTGTCACACCTAAGTTCCAAAATTCATAACTCAATGATCACGTATCAAAAATTCATGGAATTTACATGTAAATCTCCATTGATGTGTCTAGAATTACCACAAAAATTTCCAGACATTTATTTGTAAGCATGAAAATTTCACATTGGATTTGGCACAAGGTATCAAAATGTAGCACATGTGAAACAAACCTAAGTCAAACATAATTCCTACCATGCACAACTTCCACCAATAGGTCAAAAAAATCCTACAGTCAACAAGGAAGTCAACACAAAAATTCTCACATTTTTCTGATTTTTCTATGATTTTTGGTGAATTTTTAAAGGTCATTGTGATTTTTAACAATTTTTAATGAATTAAATTAATTAAATTAAAATGAATTACGAATGGCATAATGGTAATTAGTTAAAGGCGGGGGCGGTAAACACTGTATTCGAAAATTCAAACAAGATTGAAGATCAAACACAACTTCATCGTCACTTTCATTCCAGAATTCATAAGAACATGCATGAACATGAATTTTTCAAATCAACACCAAAATGCGCAAATGAATAGCCGTTCGAACCGTCTTAACATGTACAATCCAAATATCAACTTAATCTAACCTAAATGTTGCTATATCACGCGAATCAATCAACTTAGGGTTTTGGTTCGAAACTTCAAATCCAGATTACTCAGCCTACGGTTATCCATTCACAAAACTAAAACCATCACGATGCTCTACAATCAACGAACTATAGAACGCACATAAGCATTAAACAAATCATGATGTTCGAATTTTACACACCTGGAAATGGCAGCGATGAAATTGGATGAATTCGCGCGTGTTAGCTCCAAACAGATGCAGTATGAACTTGTGGAAGATGATTGATGCGTCCAGGTTCAATTGTAGTAGCTCCTAGGGCTTGCAATCTCGATTTACCATAGATGAAGCTTGTTTGCACAACTGCGATTCCACACTCCTTTCCTTCCAAACTTCCAAAACAGATGGATATGATGATGAGAGAAGATTGATGCAAGAGGAATTCCGAAGATTGAGCCAAAATTGATGAAGTTTGATGAATTTTTAGGTTTTGTGTTCTTGAAGGAATTTGAGAGAATGAAGAGTTTTTTGATCTGATTTTGGGATGTGTGATTTTCTGTTATGATTAGAAGGTGATTAGGATTATATATGCCACCTTAATCCAAGCTTAATCACAATCATTAACCAAATGGAGTGTGTTAGTGAAATGTTAATTTTCAAGTTAGGGACAAAATGGTACTTTCACATATAAGCCAATGCCAGCTCATTGACAACTCACACACTCTCAAAATGACATGTGTGAGCTGTTGCAACTTGTCTCACTCTCATTGGATGTGTATTTTGGAAAATCACATGTGAATGGTTATGTGTCCATTTTTGCAATTTCATTTTACAAGTCAAATTCCAAACCACAAGGCCTAGGCATGTAATGATGATTCCAACAAGTTTCAAATACCATTTGTGAGGTGTAGCAAAAATTCCCACCCAAAAATTCCAATTATTTCACAAGTTGGACAATTTTGCCCTTGGTCCATTTTAATTGTCCAGTTGAAAATTGACTTTTTGCATTGACTATTTTTGAGAAAATCCAATTATGCACCATGAAAGTACACGTCAATTGGAGTTTGTGCATATAAAGAACTTGCAATTTGGACAAACCATGTGGAAGTTATGGCCTCCTGATTATGGGTCATTCTTGAAATTCACTGAGCCATAATTTTCCAACCATACATGGGATTTTCAATTTCTTGGACATTTTGGAAAGGTGAGAACAAGATCTACAACTTTCATGTTGAACAATTTTTCATTTGAAGCTTCCTTGGACACGTGGCTCCGAGGTCAAAAACTTTCCATTTTTGGAAACTTCTATTACAAGTCACTTTCTATTTTTGGCAATTTTTGTCCTGACTTGATTTTCTTCATTCTTAAGCTTTGAGATGTCAAATAACACTTGTTCCAACATGAATGAAGTGCATCTAACTCATTTCCACCTCCAAATCCATCAGATCATGTACAGTTGACCACAGTTGACTTTTTCAACTGATAGATGAATCTGGCAATGCATAGATCAATCTGAGCTCCAATCTTCAACTGAAATGGCTCAAGGGTGAAACCCTAGCCTCAATAAGCACAAAATAATCATAGAATGAACCCCATAACCATCATAAACCCCATCTCCTGACCATGCCCTGATTGGCCCAATGCAACTGATTAGGGTTGACCAGTGGTCAAAACCCTAATCTCAAGAAATCCTGCTTCAACACTTGATGATAACCAACCATGATGATGATGATGTATCATTGCAATCAAGATGAAGACCACTATCCATTGAGAATCACAAAACCCTAATTCACAGCCCAATCCTCAGATGGCCAATGATCAGTCAGTAAACCCTAGGCTTGCACTTTTGACTTCTTCATCTTCTGATCAAGACTTGGGAGGATAGCTTGCACAATGTAACCACATGATATACAATATGCAATGCCTAATGACCTAAAATGATATGTACAATGATAATGCTAGTCCCAAGAAAGGAGGGCAAATTTTGAGGTGTTACAAAGGGTTTCATGTTCAGTTTACTAAGGAGCTGTGCATTGTGGCTAATGGTGACAATCAGGAAGTTATGAGAGGAACCAGGTCCAAAGATAACTGTTATCTGTGGGAACCTAAAATCTCTAACTTTTCTACAATATGCTCCTCAACCAAGGAAGAACAAGAGATGAAGATGTGGCATAGACGTCTTGGACATCTCCATTTAAGGGGAATGAAGAAGATTATATCCAAGGAAGCAGTCAGAGGGATCCCAAAGCTGCTTATTGATGAAGGAAGAGTCTGTGGTGAATGCCAAGTGGGCAAGCAAACCAAGATGTCACATCCGAAGCTGGGACATCCTACAACTTCCAGAGTTCTGGAACTGTTGCATATGGACTTAATGGGACCTATGCAGGTTGAAAGTCTTGGTGGGAAGAGATATGCCTACGTGGTGGTTGATGACCATTCCAGATACACGTGGATAAGCTTCATCAGAGAGAAGTCAGATACATTCGATGTCTTCAAAGACCTGTGCATCAGACTTCAAAGGGAAAAGGACAGTTGTGTGGTCCGAATTAGGAGTGATCATGGTACGGAGTTCAAGAACTCCAAGTTTGATGAGTTTTGCTCGTCTGAAGGAATAAGTCATGAGTTCTCCTCCCCTATAACTCCCCAGCAGAATGGGATAGTTGAAAGAAAAAATAGAACTATTCAAGAATCTGCCAGAGCAATGATTCATGCAAAGAAGCTCCCCATGCACTTTTGGGCTGAAGCAATGAATACCGCGTGCTATGTTCACAACAGAGTCACCTTGAGAAAAGGAACCTCCTCCACTCTGTATGAAATATGGAAAGGCAGAAAACCTACTGTGAAGTACTTTCATATCTTTGGAAGTAAATGCTACATTCTCACAGATCGTGAACAGAGAAGAAAGCTAGATCCGAAAAGTGATGAGGGTATATTTCTGGGATACTCAACTAACAGCAGAGCCTACAGAGTGTTCAACTACAGGACCAATGTCCTGATGGAATCCATAAATGTTATTGTGGACGATAAAGAGGAAGGAACCGATGTCATGGAGGATGTTGAAACATTCCTTGACAATTCAACTGACATTTCTGTCAAGTCTGAAGAAGTAGAGGAACCTCCTCCTGAATGTGAAGTAGATGCAACCACCAAAGCGCCATCTATCAGAATTCAGAAAGACCACCCTAAGGATCTTATCATAGGGGATCCCAATAGTGGTGTGACTACCAGGTCACGGGGAATAAGCTCAAATTCCTGCTTTGTATCCAAGGTTGAACCAAAAAAAATGTGAAAGAAGCCCTGACTGATGAATACTGGATCATTGCCATGCAAGAGGAACTTGAGCAGTTCAAAAGGAATGAAGTATGGGAGCTAGTTCCAAGACCTGAAGGGACCAACATCATTGATACCAAGTGGATCTACAAAAACAAATCTGATGAGAAAGGAGTAATTACTAGGAATAAGGCAAGACTAGTGGCTCAAGGATACACTCAAGTTGAAGGGGTAGATTTTGATGAGACATTTGCTCCTGTGGCTAGGCTTGAGTCCATCAGATTGCTGTTAGGGGTAGCATGCATCCTTAAGTTTAAACTATTCCAAATGGATGTGAAGAGTGCATTCTTGAATGGCTACTTGAATGAAGAAGTCTTTGTGGAACAACCTAAAGGGTTCTGTGATCCTAACCAACCTAAGCATGTATACAAGTTGAGGAAAGCCTTGTATGGGTTGAAACAAGCACCTAGAGCATGGTATGGAAGGTTGACCGAATTTCTGACCTCAAATGGATACAGAAAAGGTGGAATAGATAAAACCTTGTTTGTGAAGGATGAAGACGGCAAAATCATGATTGCTCAAATCTATGTGGATGATATAGTCTTTGGTGGAATGTCAGAACAAATGGTTCAACAATTTGTTCACCAGATGCAATCTGAGTTTGAAATGAGTCTAGTTGGAGAACTGACCTATTTCCTTGGAATGCAAGTAAACCAAATGGAGGACTCTATGTTTCTCTCCCAAAGCAAGTATGCCAAGAACATAGTTAAGAAGTTTGGTATGGATAATGCTAGGCACAAGAGGACTCCTGCACCTACTCATCTGAAGTTAACCAAAGATGATGGAGGGCCTGGTGTTGATCAATGCTTGTATAGAAGCATGATAGGAAGCCTACTTTACCTAACTGCAAGTAGACCTGACATTTCTTATGCAGTTGGAGTATGTGCTAGATACCAAGAAGAGCCTAAAGTGAGCCACTTGAATCAAGTCAAAAGGATTCTCAAGTACATCAATGGGACTTGTGACTATGGGATGCTGTATTCACATGGGTCTGAACCTGTCCTATCTGGGTACTGTGATGCTGACTGGGCTGGGAGTGCTGATGACAGAAAAAGCACATCAGGTGGATGTTTCTTTTTAGGAGACAATCTCATATCTTGGTTCAGCAAGAAGCAAAATTGTGTTTCTCTGTCCACTGCAGAGGCTGAATACATAGCTGCTGGAAGCAGTTGTTCCCAACTGGTTTGGATGAAACAGATGCTCACTGAGTACAATGTCACTCAAAATGTTATGACATTGTTCTGTGATAATCTCAGTGCCATCAATATCTTCAAGAATCCCATCCAACACAGCAGGACCAAACATATTGACATTAGGCACCACTTCATCAGAGATCTGGTGGAAGACAAGGTGATCACTTTGGTACATGTAGCCACGGACCTTCAACTGGCTGACATATTTACAAAGGCTCTTGATGCTACTCAGTTTGAAAACTTAAGGAGCAAACTGGGAATATGTCTCTTTGAGACCTTATAGCAACCACTGATGTTTGGGATGTATTGTTTAATATCTCTGCCTATTAAACAATTGGTACTATGCTCTGATTGGTCAACAGATCACAACTATGCTACTTGCAACAAGTGTGGCTACAAGAGGGTAAGGAGACACCCTTCCGTGAGAAGGCCAATGTACCTGCAGGAATTCAAGGATGCTGTTCATGCAGGAGTGGTTCTGGATGTCAGAAACAAAATCATGGCATCTGATATGGTGGTACCTACTGTCAAGCAAAAGTGGGTGATTACTTGATCAAAGCTGTGAAGCAAGATCAAGTGGATGATAACTTGGTTGAAACTGTGAAGTAAAACCAAGTCTGTAACTCTGTCATTATTCTCTGGTTTTATTGTTGGCTTTGGCAACATTTTTGACAAAAAGGGGGAGTAATAACCACCACCCCTGACAAACAGAGAGACTCGCGTGACAGATTCCCTCCCCTGCAGCTGCTGTGTGTTGAAGTTTAGATTTAACTTCTGTATGTGTGTGCTGCTGTGTGAAGTTTTTTTTAACTTCCATGTGTGTGAGTGTGCTGCCACTCTGAGTGTATTAGCTAGTATTATTTCCTGCTAGGTGTGTGATTCCGCTGCTATGAACTCTATTATGGGGATCAAAGTGTTTTAGCCAAAAATTTGCCAAAGGGGGAGTTTGTAGGTGTTTAATTGGCTGCATTATATGGTAAAACACTAGCTGGTTACAAATGTCTTGACTGATGTCATGACATAATATGTATGTGTGACTACATTGTAGGTTAGAATATCTAACTGTACTCTGATGTCTTGACTGATGTCATGACACACTTGAGTAGTTACTGCAGGACTAGCTAACACAGGATTTATTGAATGTCAAACTGGATGCTGTGACATTCATACCTGTAAACAGATACTAAGAAATAGAACAGCTGGTGTTCTGTTAGAACTTAGTATTTATTTCCAGTCTGGTTATCAAGGAAAGACCAGACCTGGCATAAGGCCTACTGACTGAATGTCAAATTGGATGTTATGACATTCATCACTGACAGCAGCTACTGAACATTAGACAGAGTGGTGCTCTGATATACTTCAGCATGTAACTTAGTTTGTTCTTCAAGAGAATAACAGAACTAACGTAAGGCCAAATGTGTAAATGTTAAGTTGGACACTTTAACATTTATTAATGTAAGTTGTTACTGTAGTATGGTCATTTTGATCATGTATAGGTCAGCAAAATTGTACAGTCTGTTTCTGGAAAAACAGACTCAGCATATGGACCTTGATGTCGAGCTGAATGTCGTGACATTCATTCCTGACAGCATATGCTATATTGTAGGTTGTTCAGTTTTCTGTTTCAGCTTTTCTTGGGCTATTCTTCAGGAAGTCAACAGCTTAGAGAAAAACCAGGAAACCAACAACCAAGCTACATTTAATGAACCTAACAAATAGCCTATTTGTTAGTAACCTAAATGTTGAATTTATGGGAACTAGTGTGACCTTAAATTCAGGAGAATACAGGTGCAAAAGCCCAGGTACTGCAATATAAAAAGGAAGGCGTTCCTTCATTCAATTTCGGGGATTTTGAGGCGTGAAGAGTTTATGTGTCCATCATACTTCACTGCTGTATTTTTGTGAGTCTTGTATTAGACATAACTTGTAAGCCAAGCCATTATCAAGTAGATGATTGCTGTGGCATAGGGTGTTCATTGAGTTGCATTGGGTAGGGATTAAGTGATAAGTTGTAAACGGGTGAGTTTAGCTTTGAATTGATACTACTAATAGTGGATTTCCTCCCTGGCTTGGTAGCCCCCAGATGTAGGTCATGTTGGACTGAACTGGGTAAACAATTACTTGTGTTATTTACTGCACTTACTTTTAAGTTCTACATAATTCCTGTCTGTGCAGAATTGGATGTCATAACAACCCGTGTGACATCCAAAGTCTGATAACTAGAATTTCACCAATAAAGGATGCGTTTGCTGATGAACACATCCTCGCTGTTATTGGAATGCTTTGGTTCGCAGACTATGCGAACTATCTAGTGGGCGGGGTGATCCCGAATGATTTTGACTCTAACTGTAAGAAAAAGTTTGTTCATGATTGTAGGTTCTATCTGTGGGACGACCCCTTTTTGTACAAAAAGGGAATAGACGGTTTGGTCCGACGATGTGTTCCAGAAGAAGAACAGAGGGATGTGCTGAAAGCCTGTCACAATTCGGACTATGGTGGACACTTTAGTGGTGATAGAACTGCTGCTAAAGTCTTCCAATCAGGTTTATACTGGCCGACACTATTCAAAGATGCTCAACAAATGATCAAAGAGTGCGATAAATGCCAAAGGATGGGAAATATTTCGAAGAGAAACCAGATGCCACAAAATCCCATGCTGGAAGTTGAACTCTTTGATGTGTGGGGTATTGACTTTATGGGTCCGTTTCCACAGTCATTTGGAAAGAACTACATTTTGGTGGCGGTGGATTATGTATCCAAGTGGGTGGAAGCAGTCGTGCTACCTACAAATGATGCAAAAGTGGTGGTCAAGTTTTTGTAAGAAAACATATTCGTCAGGTTTGGAGTGCCACGAGCCCTTATTAGTGATGAAGGAACTCACTTCTTAAATCACCTAATGGAGAAGCTACTCTTGAAATACAATGTGAAACAGCGGATAGCCACTCCATACCACCCGCAAACCAGTGGTCAAGTTGAAGTGTCGAATCGACAGCTGAAACAAATCCTAGAAAAGACGGTTAATGCTTCTCGCAAGGATTGGGCGAGTAAGCTCGATGATGCACTGTGGGTGTATCGTACTGCTTTCAAAACACCGATTGGTATGTCCCCATATCAATTGGTATATGGAAATGCCTGTTATCTACCTTTGGAACTGGAACACAAAGCCTTGTAGGCTTCCAAATTCCTTAACTTGGATCTTGAGAAAGCAGGAGAATCCTGAATCCTTCAACTCCACGAGTTGGAAGAATTCCGGAACCTGACATATGAAAATGCGAAGATCTAAAAGATCAGACGAAGAAATGGCATGACAAAAGAATCCAAAGAAAAGAGTTCTGGGAAGGACAAAGGGTACTGCTATTCAACTCAAGAATGAAGTTGTTCTCTGGAAAATTGAGATCGAAATGGTCAGGTCCGTTTGTGGTGCACAAAGTGTATCCTCATGGAGCAGTTGAAATAAAAAACCCTTCCAATGGAGATATTTTTAAAGTGAATGGCCAGAGATTGAAGCCGTACAATATGGGGCAAGCTGTGGGCCAAATTGATGTTGTTCATCTTTTCTGATAAGATGCGCAACTGTCGAGCCAAGCGACGTTAAACGAAGCGCTATGTGGGAGGCAACCCACGATTTTGTATCTAATCATTTTCTTTGTTTGGTAGTGTGTTTTCTACTTGCATGTGTAAACAGTGTTTCATAGAGGAGATAAAGGTAGCGATCACAGCGAATCTCTAAAAATTCGGAAGCGGGAGCCTTGCACAACACAAGAAATAAAGAAAATTGGAAAACAGAGGCCTGACACGGGTGCCCGTGTCAGGAAGAGGTTTTTGGTGTTGAAAAATGGGATTTCCAAGGGCCTGACACAGCCGCCCGTGTCAGGTGACACGACCTGTGTCATCCCTGGACCAAATAAGTTGTTTTTAAGCGCTTCTAGGAATGACACGTCCCGTGTTAGGAGGGCGTGTTGCGCTGACCCGGCCGCCCGTGTCAGCTCGCGCAGTGGTGAATTTTTTTTGAAAAAACTAGCCGTTGGGCACCTTTCACCATGCATTTTTGACCGTTGGAGGTGGGTCCCACCCCCGAAAATCACCCTATAAATACACCCTATCACCAATTCTTTCCTCATTTAACACATTACATTCATACTTCTTCATCTCCACTTTCTTCCTCTCAAATATAACCTAATTCCTTCATTAGTTTATCTCAAGAGCTACCTCCTTTCACCACCAATCTCCATCCATCTTCTCGGAAAAGTTCACCACTCCCTACTCTCGACACTCCTCCGGTAATATCTCTCTTTAAATCTTTGTTTTTCCAAATTCTTGTTTTGTTATTATTGTGTGCAGGAACAATATGTCTCGACGTGGCGAAAAAACCAAAAATGTGGGAGAATCATCTCGTCCCAAACAAAGAGCAAGGCGAACCCCGAACGAACACGACATTGTGTTCGAGAGCCTGGAGCATCAGAAAAGGTACCCGGTTCATATAAAAAGGAAACTCAGTCATACGAGGTATATGTGCAATGGCACACTGCAGGAACTGGGCTTGCAAGCGGAAGTACACCGCATGTTCCACACCCTAGGGATGCTGGAATTTATGCAGCTAGAAGCGCCTACATTTGCGCGCATCACGCTGGAATTTCTGAGCACCATCGATATTAAGCTGAAGAACAGGTGGAACGACACAGAAAAAGAATATTACAGTACGTTGCACTTTCGTCTATTCAATACTGATTTGGAACTAACGGTGGAGGAGTTAGGGAGGATCTTAAAACTCCCAATCGTAGGGCCTGGAGCGGTGCCCGATACATTTGTCCCGGCGGAATTTTGGACCGCCATCACAGGTAGTAATAAATATGTGTCCAAAGGGGAAAAGGCATCGGGTATCCATAACCCATGTTTCAGGTACGCACAAAAGGCTCTGGCCTATACAATTTTTGGTCGAGGAGACAACACAGGTGTAGCCACACAAAGGGAGCTGTTCTTCCTATACAGCATGGCATCCCAGGCTCCGATCAATGTAGCAGCCTTTGCAGCCAACTACTTAGGGAGAGTTGGTCGCGCTACGTCGGGCGACATTTCTGTTGGCGGCATGATTACTCAGATTGCCGACCACTTCGGATTTGGTGCTGCTCTAGTTGAGTCTCCCCAGGTTCCAGGTAAAAGCAAACTGGACATGGCAGCCTTGATCCAGCAAGGCATGATCACGGTAAAACAAGACTACTACTCTCTTTTGTGGCAAAAAGTACATGTTCTTGATTTACCTGCTTACGAGTTTATCAGTATCACTAACAGAGCCAACTGGCTCTATGACTGCCCTGAACCGGAAGAGGGGGACGAAGATTTGTTTGACTCTTTTACTACAGATGAACCGATGGATGGTGCATCGAGCACCGATGAACCTTTTTTCCAATAACCGCCGGAACCAACTCAAGCATCCGGATCCTACTCCATGCCATCAGACCAATGGGGATGGATCCAGGATGAGATTGGCCACCTTCGCACGGAGCAATCCAGGCAAGGTAAAGAGATCACCAGGTTCGGAGCTGAGCAACGCCGTTAAGGGACGGTTTTGGACGAGATGAACGTAATGATGCAACATATGATGTTGCATTATCCATACCCGCCACCACCTCCTCAGTAATTGCTGTAAGTACTCCTCATATCTTAACTTTAAACATTGCGGATAATGTTTGGTTCAGGTGTGGGGAGGTTTTTAATTGAATTATTTTTAATTTTAATATATATTGTGTCTGTGTGTTATTTTGTTCGTCGTTGTGTGGTTGTTTTTATTTTTTGGTAAGTTACAGATGAAAGTAGATGATGCTGGAGAAATGAGAGACTAGTGGACAGTGAGTAAAAGACGCGATCCCGAACTTTCTCCCGAGGCAACATGGAAGGTGACATAGTTGAGAAACAAAAGGTTGGACGCAACTTGGAAATCCAGACCGAAAAAGGCGAAGGTAAGCCCAGTCTGATAAAAGAAGCTGTCTATCATAAAGAATGTTTGAAGTCTGCAAGCTTAACCAACATGGTGAGATTCTAGCTAAACCAAACACAAAAGAGCGCATTCAGGTATGACTCTATCTCTCTAATTTTGCGTAAGTTCTACTGATATAGCACAATACAAAAACACACACTGAGGCATGCTGTTTGTTTTCCATCTTTGAGCCTTTCTAGCCACCCTTAATGTTGCTTTCATCCGTTGTTAACCCCTTTTGAGCCTGTAACCCTTTGTTTGTGTAAACCATCATGTTAACCCTTAGCCATACACTCCCTACCCTAGCTCGACATGACTGTGTAATGTAAAACTTGTGCAAAAAGATAAGTTTGGGGTATGCATCCGTAAATTGAAAATGTTGTTGAAAAATGGCAAGTGCAAGAGAAAAAAAAAGAAAAAAAAAGAAGAGAAAAAGTGTGTAGAAACATCATCTTCTACCGAAAAAAATAATATCATAAGCACTTGCCTTAGAAAGAGACTCATACATTCAAATGAAGTTGAGTGGAAAAAGAGTGAAGATTTGATGACACCCCAAAAATAAGATTTTTACATAAAAAAAAACAAAAAAAAACAAAAGCATGAATGTCGAGCTGTAAAACCTTTTGTAATCCATTTTGTTATCTACTCTCCTACCGTACCTAAACCCCGTTACAACCCTGAAGACCTCTTAAAGTGTGTGAATTGTGTTTGTGTAGTTGACGTAGAATTTATTCAAAAGTAAGAGTTGATATTGCATACCTTGATTTATTGAGTGCTAAACACTTTAACCTCGAGAGATTTGGTGAGTAGTGTGAAGAAGCTTGCAAGTATAAGAACTCTCTGAAATGATAGTGTCGCATTACGCGAAAAACCGGCGGGAAAACAAAACAACAGAGCCGCCACCGTGCGTTATTTATCCCAAAAGAGGGAAAGGAAATAATCGAAGTAAACCTGGAAAAGACATGGTCTCGTGACCAAAGAGGTATGGGATCGTGAGTCGGTTATGCGAAGGGAAGGTATTAGCACCCCTACGCATCCGTCGTACTCGACGGGATCCACGCACAAAAGGAAGGATAAAGGTTGCTAAACACTGCTCACAAACACAAACTGGCTGAAAGAGACACAGGAAAACAAAAGAAACTAACTCGGCAGGATATCGCATCCTGGGCCTACGTAGTCTATTAGGCATAGACATCAGGGTCGACGTAGTTCGGGACAGGGGGAAACGTGCTCGCTAGGATGTCGTATCCTATGCATACGTATCTTCTCTGACAGAAGAAGAATCAGAGCACTCGTAGCTCGGCTAACGCACGCCACACAAAACCACACAGGAAACCGACTGCCAATCGCTGGACTTACGTCAAACTCCACACAAACAGGCAAACCTGGAAACCGAATGCCACTCGCTGGACTTACATCAGACTCTGAACCAAACACACCCACACTGGAAACCAAATGCCAATCGCTGGACTTACATCGGACTCCAAGCACACAACAAAAGGATACGGAATGCCAATCGCTGGTCTTACATCCATCTCCTAACACACGCAAAGAAGACCAAACGAAAAGGGCGCCTGGAGAGATCAGCTCATCTCCTGCCTACGTACCTCATCTGGTATGAGGATCAGGGCGACGTAGTTCCCCTACGCAGGGACAAAGGACTAGCCTAACCAGATACAAAGGGAGACACAAACTACTAGGGAGACTACGACTCGAGCCTAGAAGTTATCATGCATATCATCCCTAAGTTAAGGTTGCTATCTAACTTGCACAGGGAGCAAGCTATCCTAAGCAGCACAGGCAAAGCAATCAATCACACAAATAGCACACACTATATACAAACAAAGGGGGCTCACACAAGGTTAGGCTTTAGTCAAGGGGTCATGTCAACCTCGACAAACAAGCCACTGCAACAGGGTGATGTTAGCTCTTAACCCTAACATTGAGAGTTAGGGTGAAGCAGATGAAGTAGGAAGTGAGGGGTGTGCCTCACAGCTCTTATCCCTGGCCTGGGAGAGCTTCAGACAAATGAAGGTGTGGGAGTTCAGAAAGTTGGAACTCTTCTATCCACATGACTGACACAACAAAGATCTTGGGCTATTATCCACAATGCATCAACACAAGGTGCGTGAGCAAAGTGGATGACTCACTGATTAGAAGGAGATGGACTACACATCTCTTGTATCTACCAATGCCTCTTCACTTAGGAGGTCTTTGATATGTACAGGGGACAAAGATAAACAAACACAAGCATTGCCTCTTAAGGAGGACTTCAGACAGGTGCCTGCCCAAGTAACAGGACAGGTCTTCCAGACTACATGAAGTCAGAGAAATTATACCTCAATGCTTAAGCTATCAAGCAAAGCAAAAGCAAGTTCACAATGAACTAAAGTAACTAATGTACCTGAAAACAATCCAACACAATCAGTATACAAGTCAACAAAAGTCAAACAGACAGACTAATGGTCAACAGTCAACAGTACACAATTAAACAGACAAGCATCAATGCACCAAGGCAAAGCACAAGCTCAACTCAAAGGATCTAAATCACCTACAAAACAACTCAATATTAATCAGCATCAATCAAATATCAATCCAAATGCGCAAATGAATCAATTTCCTCAAGGCCATGTGCTTCTTGTCCTGAAAACAAAACTCAAACATAAGCACAAACCACTAGGACAAGGCCTAGGGTCAAAGAGGGAGAAATAATTCAAAACAGAACATGAAAATTGACAAGAATCAAGTTCAATCAACTAAGAACAATATCCAAGTGGTCTCATATCAATAGCATCAACCAAGTTCATTTCACAAAGCACATAAGACAAAGTATGCAAGTTGAAAGCTCATTGAAGCAAACAGAATGAACCCATCCACATCAACTCAAACTTAATTCAATAAATCTCAAGAAACATCATGGCTAAACAGAACACATCAAATGATCAACACACCAAAAATCAAGGCATTTGGACAAGTGGAAGCATGGCAAAGAAATTCCATAAGGCAAGGCAAGCACAAACAAGCTCAATTGAGGCACAATTTCATACATCAACTTAACACAAGCCTAAAACAGAATCCACACATGATAAATGCATCCAATCAAAGCCACAATAAACTTCAAAGTGTCTAGAATCAATGTGCAAAATTTCAAGTTCATATGATAAACATCAGGCATTTCACAAATCATTTAAATTCATGACTATCCAAAAGTCCACAAATGACAAGCCAGAAAGGAAAATCTCAAACAAATCAGAAATGAATCTAAAAATTCCACAAAAATTCATGAGTAATACTAACATCCAGAAGTAGCATCATGCAAAAAATCTCATCCATTGGCATTTAATTGGCGTGGTAAAGAAAATCCACAAGTCAAGCAAGCAAAGGTTTGACACACATTGTCACACCTACATTAAACAGATCATATCTCAACAACCAGAAATGCAAAAAATGCAAACTCTATACCAAAATGACAAGCAAGGTGTCTAGTTTAAGCATGCAAAGTTTCAAGAGCATTGGATAAAAACTCATCATTTCATGAAGCAAATGGCAAGGTAGGTGCAAGATAGCATACATATGAACAATCCCTAAGCCAAAACAAATTCCATCCGTGCACAATTTGTGAAAAAATAGTCATAAAATAGTAGACATCATGAGGAACAAAGTGTAAAAAACCTCAGGCCAATTGGATCAATAATCATGGAGTTATGATTTTTTGAATGAGTGAAAAAATTGAAAATCACATAGAAAGCATAGCATGAACATGGATGGAATAATGGACAAAAATGCTAAAGCGATATTTGGATTTGCACACGCCCGGATTCAAACTGCGCACGAATTTGAAAGTGGCGCTTTATCAATGAAACGCGTCGTTTCATTAAAGCTCACGTGGCCATATGAAGCGCTCTGGACCAATCGTTCTGCCACGCGGGACACACGTGGTCCAATACATGGCAAATAACACTAAAACGCATGCAGCACGCGGGGAAATGGATCAAACATGGTTTCTGGACAGAAACCCTAAGTGTTCTTCATGTTCTTCACAAATTTTCCAGGTTATGAACAAAATTACCAGAAATGCAAAATGAATACACCGTTAGCTTCATCTTTCAACACACAACATGGATCGAGGCTTGGATTTCTCTAATTCTATCTATGTTCAAAGATTCGCATGCAAGAACATTCATACTTCAAACTTAGATTCGACATAACTCACTCATCTCTTCATGAAAATCAATGAGACAAAGCTCAGCATACTCAGGGATTAAAGATCTACAACATGCATATCCTAATTTCATGAATTGAGAAACTCGAATTCTAACCTTCAAGCAAGTGCAGAAATGAAATCAGTGGATTCAGGCCTGGAAAATCAGAAACAGAGCTTCCTCAACTCTTGGATGAATGAATGGAGGAAAGTTTGAGTGTTAATCTTGCACGATTCTTGCAGAAAATCCAACTGCCATTGATGATGCAAAGCTTCAACAGCCCCAAAATCTGCTCGAAAACGATGGATTCTTGCTTCCAAAAGGTCCAATTATGCTTGTGGATCAATGATTAATCAAGAACAAGGCAAGGTTTTTGAAGAATTTTGGATGAAAAGTGAGAGAAAAATTTGAAGAGATTTTGCAAAATGGATCTAGATCTGAGATTTTGTTGTGTTAATCAAGTTTCTGTTAATGATGCATGCTAATCATGATTAAGCAAATGCCAAGGATTAGTGAGATTGAGGTGTTATGCCAAATTGGAAATTCAACCTCATGTGCATGAAAAGGATGCTACAGTGCACGAATTATGCTTCAATTCACTTGCAAAACCTGTTCTGAGCCAAATGCACATGATTGGAAGTGAAAACAATGCATATTTTTCAAATTGTAATTTTCCCTCCAAATTTCAAATGAAAAATGTCAAAAATTTTGTAATGGAAATGCATGATATATGATGCATGTTTTGGATAGTTCATGTTAAAACAAGAATGTTGCAAGAAGAACCACTTCATTTGGCCTTTTGGTTCAAAAGTTATGCACTTGTGAAGTTCAAATTTGCTTGACAATGATTGATCCATATCTTGCCAACCACACATGGGAAATTCATGTTCTTGGACTTTTTGGAAAGGTGAGAGCAAGATCTTCAACTTTCATGTTGGACAAAATTTCGTTTGAAGCTTTCTTGATGATGTAAACTTGAGGAGAAAACCTTTCCATTTTTGGCAATTTCAAATTACAGGTCACTTACTATTTTTGGAAACTTTTCATCTGACCTCAAATTCTTCATTGTTGATGTTTGAAATGTCAAATGAGACTTGTATGGACATGAATGAGGCCTCTCTAACCATCTCCCACCTTCAAATCCATGGCTGAATGCACAGTTGACTTTGGTTGACTTTCTAGGGTTTTAGATGAATCTCAGCTTGACTGTTGAGCTTTGAGCATCCAACCTTTGGCCAAACCACTTCAAAATGATCCCTAGGTCATATGAACTTGTTGAACCAACCCTAGGGCTTTGCTTCAATAGGAAATGCACTTGCTTGCTTGCACAACTAGATCTCCTGACCAATCTTGACTGGTGACTTGCACTAGTGCAATGGACAATGCAATGCTATGAAATGGACAATGTAAATGTTAATGACCTAAAATGAAAATGAATGTACAAAATGGGAGGTGAAAAAATTTGAGGTGCTACAGCTGCCCCTATTCAATCGACTGGGAACCCGAATGGATGAGAGCAACGACTGTCAGACTTTCAGGGTAAACAGGGATTGAATACCAAGAACCGTAGAAATTTGCACAATGCGGGGATCCAACAGTAACTTCAACTGGGGTCTAATATTTATTACTGGGGATTTTGGTTTTTTCTCTCAAAGGTACAAGCACATCCAGACATCGAAAGAC
This sequence comes from Lathyrus oleraceus, assembly GCF_024323335.1. NCBI lineage: Eukaryota > Viridiplantae > Streptophyta > Magnoliopsida > Fabales > Fabaceae > Lathyrus > Lathyrus oleraceus. The sequence continues at coordinate 128,085,833 of NC_066583.1, forward strand.
GATGAATGGGGATAGAAATCACAACTAGACGTCAACGGACGACTAGGAAAAACTCGACGCTTATCGAAACCAACGGAGAGGTGACCAGACATTAATGAATGACTAGGAAAGAGATACAACCATACATCAACGGACGACATGGGAAAAACTCAACGTTTACCAAAACCAACGGAGAGGTAACTCTACTGGGGACGACCAGGAAAAACTCGACGTTTACCAAAACCAACGGAGAGGTAACCAAACATCAACGGATGAATGGGAAGACTCGACCAGACGTCAACGGACGAAAGGGAGAAGCTCGACGTTTATCGACACCAACGGAGAAGGAGAAGCTCGACGTTTATCGACACCTACGGAGAAAGGTGACCAGACATCAACGGATGAATGGGAAGACTCGACCAGATGTCAACGGACGAACGGGAGAAGCTCAACGTTTATCAACACCAACGGAGAAAGGTGACCAGACAGGACGTTTACCGACGACTCTATTGGGGAACTCTGACTGGGGATCGACCATACATTAATGAATGACTGGGGGATAGGATATACAATCAGACGTCAACGGACGAATGAGAAAAACTCAACGTTTATCAAAACCAACGGAGAGGTAACTCTGAGGGGAAGGGTACAACTATACGTCGACGGAATAGGACACACTCAATGTTTATCGACACCAACGGAGAAGGAGAACTCTTCTGGAGAGAAAAACTATAACTCAACCAAACGTCAACGGACGACTGGGAAAAACTCAACGTTTATCGAAACCAACGGAGAGGTGACTCTTTGGGGATCAACAGCCATTAACAAATGATCTGTGGGGAACAAGCAACTATACGTCAACGGACGCATAGGAAAAACTCGACGTTTATCGACACCAACGGAGAGGTGACTCTTATTGGGGATAATTCGACTAGACGTCCACGGACGAATAGAAAAAACTCATCGTTTATCGACACCAATGGAGAGGTGACCTCCGGGGAGGGTTAAAGGTATTACAAACATCGAAAGATGATGTTTACCGACATCAAAAGAAGACCAGACATCAACAGATGACTGTACGAGACTCGATGTTTACCGACACCGAAAGATGGTGTTTACCGATACCAAAAAAGGACGACCAGACATTGACGAATGACTGGGAAGGACTCGATGTTTACCGACACCGAAAGATGGTGTTTACCGACACCAAAGAAAGAACGACCAGACATTGACGAATGACTGGGAAGGACTCAATGTTTACCGACACCGAAAGATGGTGTTTACCGACACCAAAGAAAGAACACACGCGGGTGCTGACATGACACTAACCGTTATCACAAGATGACATCTACATATGTCGAGACAAAGTTAAACGCTTGCTGGGATCTCACTGGGGAGAAACGGACTTTCCTTCACACACGGGTGAGGAAATAAAACTTCTCTGGGGAATACCAATCCTGAATGCTGTCAGAAGCAACTGTAGCCAACGTGCTGTACAACTGTTGAATAACGATCCGCCTCTGCCGGGGATATGGTCTGATTGGTTTCAACACATGAATGCATATGTTTGAATTTTCTATGGCGCAATGCTCCATATTGAATGGAAATGCTACGCGATTTGAGGATGCAATGATCACTATATGCCAAATGCAAAATGATGAACTCTGGCTGGGGAGCCAAAACTGATCAGATACTCCAACTCTGCGGGGAGACTCTGCTTGAGGAATACTCTACGAGGAGAGCACCGACTTCTCACTCGTGCTGGAGAAAGTACTGTTGCTGGGGAAAGGATAGACTCCGCTGGGGACATCCTTCATAGGACCCAATCCACTCGGGGACTCCGCTTGGGGAAACAATCAATACAACTCGCTGGGGAGAATTGCCAACAAGTAGGATAAACTCTGCTTTGGGAAATAAATGCTACTCCGCTGAGGAAACTTATCCAGTCCCTAGGTAGGGTCTCCCTGCTGGAGATAATCTTCACCGGACCTGATCCACTCGAGGAACCTACTGGGGAAAACCATCAACACAAACCTCTGCTCGGGAGATCTGCTAGGGAAAGCAACTCTGGAGGGGATAACACACCACCCACTCTGCTGAGGAAGAGCATAACTCTGGTGTGGAAAGTAATATACCAGACCCCGCTAGAGAAAGACATCCACAACCCTGCTAGGGATGAGCGCTCACGACCACGCTGGGGATAACAATACTGCAAACCCGACTGCTGGGGAATAACACCATTCCAACTGACACCTCCGCTGGGTGTACCACATCCTTCCAACTCAGTGGGGATCTCAACTCCAAACTCAGCTGGGAACTCAACTGGGGAAATATTCGCTGAGGAACAAACCCACTTCCAGGCCTGCTGGGAATAGGCAAATCCTAGATTTGCTGGGGATAGAAGGCACTATCCAAAGGCGTCTTTGTAGGGGAGAATAGCTCTGAAAGTTCTTATACTCGCTTGGGAAACAACTGCTGGGGAATCGTCTTCACCGATGACAACCTGCAAAACAGCACGACCTATATGCCCCAGGGGATACATGGACAAGATACGCTCAAGTGTCCTCAACATTCAAAATGATTTTCAAATGTTTTATCTTTCAGCACGTTATTGTTTAGCCTTCATGTTTTTATATGCAATGTTTATAAAAAATTTGGACGTTTTTGCAAACAAAACAGTAAAAATAAAACAATAGAGCTATTTATCTGAATAACAACTTTTATTGATTGAAAATGGGCCTGAAAAGGCGAATACATCAGGAAGAAATTCCTAGAAAGAGGTAATTGCGCACAAAAGGAAAAAATCTATCCTAATGGCAATGTGAGCACGGCGTCCACTATTTCCCAATTCTGTTATAACTCACAGATCATCAGTTGTTCCTCCCAACTTCCTTGCTTTCTGAGAAGAATGACTGGACCGATCACATCTTTCGAGATGGCAGACGACGAAGCGCGATGTAGTACAGATAACTCAGACTGTAGTTTTCGCTTTAATCCCTCTTTTGCCTGGATCGCCCTTTCGGGTATTCAATCCATCGGGATACCCATTTTTGCCTAATCCGCCCTTGCGGGTTTTCGACTTACCGGGTGTACAAATTCTTTTCATTTTTTATCCCTAACTTTTGCCCGAACCTTTTCTTTCTGTTTTTTGGTTCGCCGAGATGCCCTTTTTTGCCTGGACTCTCTTATTCTTTTTGTCCAGCGGGTCAATTTACGCGAAGTATTTTTTGACTACATCTGAGTTAACAGGGGACGGGAAATCTTCACCATCCATAGTTGTAAGCATCAAGGCTCCACCGGAGAAGACCTTCTTCACAACATATGGACCTTCATAATTAGGGGTCCACTTGCCCCTGTTATCTGTACCGGGAGGAAGGATCCTCTTCAAAACTAGATCACCAGTTTGATAGCTTCGAGGACGCACTTTCTGATCAAAGGCTCTCTTCATCCTTCTCTGATACAACTGCCCATGGCACACAGCTGCTAACCGTCTCTCTTCGATAAGGCTTAACTCATTAAACCTTGTTCGAATCCACTCGGCTTCGTCCAGCTCGACATCTAACAAAACTCTCAGAGAAGGGATCTCCACTTCAACTGGTAGGACAGCTTCCATACCATACACAAGGGAGTACGGGGTTGCCCCGGTCGACGTACGTACTGAGGTACGGTACCCATGCAAAGCGAAAGGCAGCATCTCATGCCAATCCTTGTACGTCACGACCATCTTCTGCACAATCTTCTTAATATTCTTGTTTGCCGCCTCTACAGCGCCATTCATCTTCGGTCTGTAAGGAGAAGAATTGTGATGTTCAATCTTGAAATCTTTGCAAAGCTCTTTCATCATCTTGTTATTGAGATTCGAACCATTATCAGTGATGATTCTCTCAGGAACCCCATAACGACAGATGATTTCCTTCTTGATAAGCCGGGCAACCACTTGTTTGGTAACATTAGCATATGAAGCTGCTTCCACCCATTTGGTGAAGTAATCAATTGCAACCAGAATGAAGCGATGTCCATTCGAAGCAGTAGGCTCAATCTTCCCAATCATATCAATGCCCCACATGGCAAACGACCAAGGCGAGTTCATGACATTCAGAGGGCTTGGTGGTACATGCACCTTATCAGCATAGATTTGACATTTATGGCACTTCCGAGAGTACTTGAAACAATCGGATTCCATAGTCATCCAGTAATAACCGGCTCTTAACAATTTCTTCGACATTGCATGACCACCAGCATGGGTACCAAACGAACCTTCATGCACTTCTTGCATCAACATGTCTGCTTCGTGTCTATCCACGCATCTGAGCAAGACCATGTCAAAGTTCCTCTTGTACAACACATCATCCTGATTCAAATAAAAGCTTCCAGCTAGCCTTCTCAGGGTTTTCTTGTCATTATTTGACGCACCTTTAGGATACTCCTGACTCTTGAGGAAGTTCTTGATATCATAGTACCACGGCTTCTCATCAACAACAGACTCGGCTGCAAACACATACGCAGGCCTCTCGAGTCGATTCACCGCAACATGTGGCACATGATTCCACCATTGAACTTTGATCATAGAAGACAAAGTAGCCAAAGCATCAACCATCTGATTCTCATCCCGGGGGACATGATACAACTTCACCTTCTTGAAGAACGTCAGTATTCTTCTAGTGTAATCTCTATAAGGAATCAAATGCGGCTGGTTGGTATTCCAATCTCCATTGACCTGATTGATCACTAGAGCGGAATCTCCATAAATGTCAAGCGTTTTGATTCTCAAATCAATGGCTTCTTCTATCCCCATGATACAAGCCTCATACTCAGCTTCGTTGTTGGTGACGTCGAAAGTCAATCTGGCAGAAAAAGGTATATGAGCACCTTTAGGATTGATCAGCACTGCACCAACACCGTTACCATTCACATTCACAGCCCCATCAAACATCAATGTCCACTTCTCATCAGGATCCGGTCCTTCCTCGACAAGAGGCTCCTCGCAATCTTTCATCTTAAGATACATGATGTCTTCATCAGGGAATTCAAACATCATCGGCTGATAGTCATCAATCGGTTGCTCGGCAAGGTAGTCTGACAAAACACTACCCTTGATGGCCTTCTGCGACGTGTACTGGATATCATACTCTGTTAGAATCATCTGCCAACGGGAAACACGTCTGGTGAGAGCCGGCTTCTCAAAGATGTATTTTACTGGATCCATCTTAGAAATCAACAAGGTAGTATGGTCCAACTTATACTGCCTCAGTCGGCGAGCAGCCCAGGCCAAAGCACAACAAATTTTCTCAAGCTGTGAATATTTGATTTCATAGTCAGTAAACTTTTTGCTAAGGTAGTATATGGCATGCTCTTTTCGACCAGACTCGTCATGCTGTCCCAATACACACCCCATTGAGTTCTCAGTTACTAACAGGTACATTATCAGAGGTCTCCCAGGAACTGGAGGAATCAGGATTGGAGGTTTCTGTAAATACTCTTTTATCTTGTCAAAAGCTTTCTGACAGTCATCATTCCACCTGATTGCTTGATTCTTTCTTAACAATTTGAATATCGGTTCACACGTGGCAGTTAGGTGAGATACACACCTTGCAATGTAGTTCAATCTCCCTAAAAACCCACGAACCTGCTTTTCTGTTTTCGGTTCAGGCATCTCTTGAATAGCTTTCACTTTCGCTGGATCAACCTCAATCCCTTTCTCACTGACAATGAAGCCCAACAGCTTCCCAGATCTCACACCAAACGTACACTTGTTTGGATTCAGCCTCAGTTTGAACTTTCTCAACCTATCAAACAACTTCTACAAATTAACCAAGTGCTCCTCTTCTGTCTGCGACTTCGCAATCATATCATCCACATACACTTCAATCTCTTTGTGCATCATGTCATGAAAGAGAGTCGTCATTGCCCTCTGATAGGTAGCACCGGCATTCTTCAGCCCAAATGGCATCACCTTATAGCAAAACGTGCCCCAAGGTGTAATGAATGTCGTCTTTTCCATGTCCTCTGGCGCCATCTTGATTTGATTATAACCAGAAAAACCGTCCATGAAAGAGAATACCGAGGATTGAGCCGTATTATCAACCAATACATCAATGTGAGGTAATGGGAAATCATCTTTCGGACTCGCTCTATTCAAATCCCGGTAATCGACACACATTCTGACTTTGCCATCCTTCTTCGGCACGGGAACAATGTTGGCCACCCACGGTGGATACGTTGTCACTGACAAGAAACCCGCATCGAACTGCTTCTGAACCTCTTCCTTGATCTTCACGGCCATATCAGGACTCGTTCTGCGCAGCTTCTGCTTGACCGATGGACAATCTTCTCTGAGAGGTAGTCTATGAACCACAATGTCGGTATCCAACCCAGGCATATCTTGATAAGACCAGGCGAATATCTCCACATACTCTCTCAGCATCTCAACCAACCTGCTCTTGACCTCTGTCTTCAAAGCAGCCCCGGTCTTAATATCTCTTCTGGCGTCCTCAGTACCAAGATTAACAATCTCCAACTCCTCCTGATGAGGTTGGATGACCCTCTCCTCTTGCTTCAATAATCTAACCAATTCTTTCGGGAGTTCACAGTCTTCCTCACTCTCTTCTTCAGCTTGGTAGATGGGATTATTGAAATCATTCTGAGCCATAACAGAACTGTTCATAGTGGATTCCGTGAGATCACTTTTGCATGTTTAATGCTTTGTTTTAGAAAAAAGAGTTCAATAAAGTCACAAAAACAAAAACATTGCCATTTTTATTTTCTTGAAAAAACGAAAACAAAAATAGAAAGACAAGGATCACAAAATTGTTTGCAAAACGTCCTTTATTAATGATAATCATTGAAAACATGCTGAGGCCCTACAATGAACCACTACGTCTTAGGCAGAACGTAGGGTTTTGTGCAAAATGAAAAAACAAAAGAAAATTACTCTGTTTGAAGAGTAACTTGGACTACATCCTCTGCCGTCCAATTGTTGATCACCTCCCCTGGTGCACACGGGCGAACACAGTTGTCGAGATCACAATCACTGTCACCATCTTCACTGCCGACCGCAAAGACGTCACCGTGATTCATCAACCCAGTGCTGGTAAAGGTACTTGGACCTGCTTGCACACCCTGCTCCGCTTGCAGAGGTTGATAACCAATACCGAATTTATCCTCTTTGACAGGCAGATCCACCATTTTGCCCCAGCCTTCAGCTTTGCCAGAGTCAACAACCTCCTTGGCCTGTTTGTACGAAGCAATCGAAGCACCCGACTTCTTCTGATCAGCAAACGCCACCCTCTCGAGAGCAACAGTCTCAAATGCCTGGCATAAGGTTTCATGGATCTCGCCATCCACCTCTACATATTTGAAAGAAGATAGGTGACTCACCAGAATATCTTCTTCACCGCACACGGTCAGAATCTGACCGTTCCCGACATACTTGAGCTTTTGGTGGAGAGTTGACGAGACTGCCCCTGCTGCATAGATCCACGGACGCCCCAACAAACAACTGTAAGCGGGCTGAATGTCCATAACATAGAAGATGATATCGAATACCTCCGGACCTATCTTCACCGGCAAGGTAACTTCCCCAAACACAGAACGTTTGGATCCGTCAAATGCACGAACTATCAGGTCACTAGGAGTAAGCACAACCCCTTCAACAGATATCTTCTTCAGAATTTGCTTAGGCAGCACATTCAGCGACGAGTCGGTGTCTACCAACACGTGCGATTAAACAACACCCTTGCACTCCATGGTGACATGCAAGGCCTTATTATGATTGCGACCCTCAGGCGTCAAGTCTAGGTCAGTGAATCCTAAACCATGCCTGGTGCTCACGTTGGCAATCACACCCTCCAGCTGGTTGACGGAAATCTCTTGAGGTACGTAAGCCATATTCAGCATCTTCAGCAAGGCATTACGATGTGCCTCAGAGCAGCACAACAGCAAAGAGAGTATTGAAATTTTGGACGGAGTCTGATTAAGCTGATCTACAATCTTGTAGTCACTTTTCTTGATTATTTTCATGAACTCCTCCACGTCCTTCTCAAATGACCCCTCAGGCGCCTCCTTCTGAGCAGGTTCTTCGTCAACCACAGCCTGTTTGCCCTTAGCCTTGGCGAGAGCCTCGGCATTGTTGTCTCTTAAAGGTTGTGGAGCAAATAGACACTACGCCAAATAAGGGAAAAGAGGGCGCTTATTTTGGCCTATAACAGCGCTTTTAAGCCCCCTCTAATCTGGCGCTGGCATAGGTAAAGACAACGCTTTGTTCTCCTGGAGAAAGCGCTGTCTAAAGTGGCCACATTATAGTGCGCTTTAAGGAAAAAGCGCCCTCTGGAGTGGTCCATACAGGGACACCTTAGAGGGCGCTTTCTGGAAAAAGCGCCCTCTAAAGTTGTCAGTGTAAAGTGTTTAGAGGGCGCTTTCAGGAAAAAGCGCCCTCTAAAGTTGTCATTGTAAAGTGTTTAGAGGGCGCTTTCAGGAAAAAGCGCCCTCTAAAGTTGTCAATGTAAAGTGTTTAGAGGGCGCTTTCAGGAAAAAGCGCCCTCTAAAGTTGTCAATGTAAAGTGTTTAGAGGGCGCTTTCTGGACAAAGCGCTCTCTAAAGTGTTAGTTATTTTAAAAAAATTTGTTTGAAAAACAGTGGATATATATTTAATTGGTAACCTGTTCGCATGCTGCAAAAGTCTAAAATTCATATTGATTTCATCCTTTAATCCAATGTTATACACCATTAATCCATTGATATATACAACATGAATCCATTTATATACAACATTAATCCTCCATATATACAACATTAATATATGATTCTTTGATCAATAATATACAACAACATATTCTCAAAGTACTACAATTAAGAGAATAAAACATAGCAACCAACACCCAGTGACCACTGTATCCAAAAGCTGTCTAGTAGTTCTAACCAATACTAAACAAAAACGCCCATCCACCCATGGTGGCAAACATGTTCTGTATATCCAAAAGCTGTCTAGTAGTTCTATCGCACATCCATACAAAATAAGGCTCAACCAAAACAACAGATGGCAGCATAAGTAGTCCCCTGCAAAAAGAACACGTCTAAATGCAAATAACACAGAACTGTCAAAAGGCGATTGAGCAACAAATAGTAAACAATGGCATAAAGTTAAATGACATAGCTAATATTACCTGAATTCCTGCATGGCTGTTAAGGTAAAAATCAAATTCCCTAGGGTGACAAATGCCGGTGTCTACCACGGTTCCTTTGACAATTTAGAACAACAAAATCAGCAAAAAGTGATAAATTCAAATGATAATATATACCAGCTGCGTTGAGAAATATATTGAAAAAACCTGGCATAATTTTTCCACTTCTATCGGTCTCTTTGGGGTTGACAGGAAAGAGACGGGTGTGATGTCTCTTTTGGACCACTACAAAAGTAACTTTAGGTAGATACCCATCCTCTATTGAGACACAAGCCTGATGAAAAAAAATTAAAAATTAAACGCAGAGAATTTAGTGGTGTATTTTATGAACGACAAAGTAACAAGAAATCAACTTTGAGAAGTCCTAAATTCTGCCTACAATACAGGGCTGCAAAGTTGATGCAACAAAAAACATATAACAATATATGGTAAGTACCTGTATCTCCGACCATATTTTATCTTTGCCAACCTTCAAGTCCGGACTTCTCCAATTATCACATGTAATCGGAATATGTTGTCGAACAAGGAAACCAATGTAACTTGCCAACATTGAACCCTTATCTTTTGAAGATAGAATTGATATATGTTTAGATGGACATGTTCCATTATCGTAGAGGGATACTTTCAAATATCCAGCATCATCATCTACGCGAACGAGGCTTGACAATAATAGAGCATCTCCATCTAAACAAATATCAATTGATACTTTCGAGCATCCCTTGCCCCTTGCACGAATGATTGACTTCATAATAGCCATTTTACCTGTAAAAAAGAAAACAATTAAAATCAGATGACAAATGTAAAAACAATTAAAATCATAAAAGTCATTTTACCTGTAATAAAGAAAACAACTAAAATCATTTGACCTGTACCTTTTTCACTAAGTTCTCTTTCTTTTCTTGGTTGGAATATGTTCTACATGTCTCTTAACAACACGGACGGTTAGATTGATCCAAATACCCTCATTATGATCATTTCTAATATATGAATCATTTGATATATTATTCTCATCTTGATCATTTCTGGTAAACGATTCAATCTCAACATCAATATCACCTTGATCTCCAGTGTTTTCATCAATTACTTTGTTGGAAAAAAGAACTATAGACCATTTCGTACTTTTCGGATCATTGACATAGAACACTTGTCTAGCTTGAGAGGCTAGAATAAAAGACTCATCTTTGTATCCCACCCTATTAAGATCCACTTGCAAAAATCCTGACTTATCCATTCGAATGCCGTTATTATTTTCAACCCACTTGCAACCAAATATAGGAATCTGAAACTTCTCATAATCAAACACCCAAATGCGCTCGATAACACCAAAATACGACAGATTTGCAAATTTGGGGTTTAAGTCCTTCACACTTGATATGTGCATTGCTTCAGCTACCACGGTGACACCACTATTCTGCATAGTACTTTTATCATCTTGTTCTTTGGTATAAAATGTGTATCCATTAATCGCGTATGCGCTATAAGAAAAAACATGGAAACTTGGACCATCTGCTAAGCATCTAAACCTTTTTGTTATTGAAGCGTGATCTGAATAATACTTTGAATAAATATGATCCTTAAACCAAGGTATAAAACATCGATTGTGCTCTCGTACTATCCAATTTTCATTTCTATTGGGATTTAAACCTCGGAGAACATCCTTGTGAATTTCAACATACGGCTCAACCTCATTCTCATTGTGCAGAACATACAAATGCACTTGATCCCGTTCGACCCTTGATACTGCCACGATTTTATTTCCAATTAGATTTTTTCCTTCTTTCTTTTCGACAAGCTGAGACTTGGGGAGTCCGATTGACTGAACATTAGACAAATATTCAGTACAAAACTCAATCGCTTCTTCAACAATGTATCTTTCAACCATACAACCTTCTGGTCGACTTCGGTTCTTCACGTACCCTTTTAATATTTTCATATAACGTTCAACATGGTACATCCATCTCATATAAGCTGGTCCACACAATTGTGTCTCTTTCACAAGATGAACAACTAGATGTACCATTATGTCAAAAAATGATGGAGGAAAAAACATTTCAAGCTCACACAAAGTAATAACGATTTCTTTTTGCAACATTGGTAAGATCGCAGGATTGATCACCTTACTGCAAATTGACTTGAAGAAAGAACACAACTTAGTTATAGAGCTTCTTACTTTTTCTGGAAGAATAGAACGTATACCTATTGGGAGAAAATGTTCCATTATAACATGGCAATCATGGGTCTTTAAACTCTTTAACTTGAGGTCTTTCATAGACACAAGTCTTCTAATATCTGAAGAGTACCCTTCTGGAACTTTAACTTCACTTAGAAACTTACACAATGTTTTTTTCTCCTTTCTAGATAGAGTATAAGCAGCAGGCGGTAGATATGTTCGTTTTCCTTTCTTCAAGGGTCCTAATTCAGTTCTTATTCCCATCGCTATCAAGTCCTTTCTTGCCTTAAGGCCATCCTTAGACTTTCCTTGTATATTGAGTAACGTGCCAATAACACTTTCAAATACATTTTTTTCAATATGCATAACATCAAGAAAATGTCTCACATACAAGGACTTCCAATACGGCAATTCAAAAAAAACTGACCTTTTCTTCCACCCACTTTTGACAAGTGTGTGGGCAAAAGGCTTGCCAAACTGAGTATCCAAATCTTTCACCTTTTCAAAAATTTGATCACCCGTCAATATAGGTGGAGCTCTGCCTTGTTCTGTCTCTCCATTGAACCCCTTTCTCCATCCACGGTAGTGATGATTTGAATTTAAGAATCTCCGATGACCGAGAAAGACATTCTTCTGACCAAACTCCAAGCGCTTCCAATCTGTTTTATCTTCACAAATAGGACACGCACATTGACCTTTTATGCTATACCCTGATAGATTTCCGTATGCTGGAAAATCATTAATTGTGCCAAACAACATCGCCCTCAAGTTGAAACTTTCTTTCCTATATCCATCATAAACCTCCACACCGGTCTCCCACAAAATCTTTAAATCTTCGATTAAGGGCTTCAAGTACACGTCTATGTCATTCCCTGGTTGTTTAGGTCCAGAAATCAACATAGACAACATCATGTACTTACGCTTCATACATAGCCATGGAGGTAGGTTATAAATCATAATAATCACAGGCCATGTACTGTGTGAGATACTCTGGATACCGTGTGGGTTCATTCCATCAGTAGATAATGCCAAGCGAAGGTTTCTTGATTCTTCTCCAAATTCAGGATAATCATTATCAATTTTCAACCACTGTGGTGAATCTGCCGGATGTCGATACTTTCCATCTATAATTCTTTCATCTGCATGCCAGGTCAAGTGTCTTGAATCGGTTTCACTACGAAACATGCGTCTAAATCTCGGAATAACAGGAAAATACCACAAGATCTTTGCTGGAGACAACTTGTTCTTATATCGCGAGACACCGCATTTAGGACACTCATTTAACGATGCATACTCATTTCGAAACAAAACCCAATCGTTTGGACATGCATGTATCTTATCATAGCTCATGCCAATAGAGCACAACATCTTTTTGGTCTCATATGTTCGATTGGGAAGAACATTATCCTCAGGAAGCATATCTTTCAAAAGGGCTAATAACTCTGTGAAACTTTTATCCGACCACCCATTGCCCGCCTTTAAGTTGTACAACTTTAATACCGCAGACAATCTTGTGAATTTAGTGCAACCATCATACAAAGGTTTCTCTGCATCACTTACCAACCTCTCAAACATTTCGGGACAATCCTTAAGATCTCCTTCAAGTGCTTCTGCAATCTCTTCAACTCGATCACAATCGTATGTATCTGCGCCACTATAGTTTGAGGCATAGGTCGTACTATCCCCCGGTTCAACATTCTCGTTACTTTTCTCACCATGCAAATTCCAACATGTATAACTTCGATCAATTCCATGCCTCATTAGATGCGATGTCAACTGAACTGCGTTAACCCGTTTCCCATAACAACAACCCAAGCAAGGACATATCATTCTACTGGGGTCTTCGGCGTGCGCAACGGAAAACTTAACGAATTCTAATACCCCATTCTCGTACTCTCTCGACAATCGATTGGAAGACATCCATGTATTATCCATTACTAATTAGAATAAACAAAAAACAATTTCAGAAGAGTTCAAACACATTCGGACCTAGGTTTCTAATGATACTGGTGTTGACACAAAATCAGATATTCATAGGTCGTATAACCCTAACTACTGGGTAATGTAGTCCCATTGCATGCGCTATCATGGTCACTAAAAACCAACCGTCAATTGCCTAATAAACCCAAACAAACGTAGGGCTTGAAATTTAACGCATGCGCTATCAAATTTAAAATGACTATGAATATTGAAACTTTACAGGTTGAAACAAACGTAGCATAGACAACAATAACATAAAACTGAAATGGGGCAAAGCTAAAACAAAGCAAGAAATAGGGCAAAGCTAAAACGAAACAAACGTACCTTTGGTGCCAGAAGGAGGAAACGTCGTAGATCTAACAGAGGTGGAAGGAGAACGCCTTAGAACCCTAACGTGAAAAAGAACGAAAATAACAGAGAGTGAAATAACAAAACGCGCAGTATGTTATAATTTTAATGTTTACTAAAGGGGACCTTAGAGGGCGCTTGTGGAAAAAAAGCGCCCTCTAAGGTGCGCTGTCTATTGCTCCTTATTTTTTCGCTTCACTTTAGACAGCGCTTTTGTAATAAAGCGCCCTCTAAAGTGCGCTGTTGTACATGGACTTAGAGAGCGCTTTCTTAGAAGCGCCCTCTAAGGGTATCCTTAGAGGGCGCTTTCATAAACGCGCCCTCTATTGTTGTCCCTCCATTTCCTCATTATTTTTTCGCTTCACTTTAGAGGGCGCTTTTGTAATAAAGCGCCCTCTAAAGTGCGCTGTTGTACATGGACTTAGAGAGCGCTTTCTTAGAAGCGCCCTCTAAGGGTATCCTTAGAGGGCGCTTTAATAAACGCGCCCTCTATTGTTGTCCTTCCATTTCCTCATTATTTTTTTGCTTCACTTTAGAGGGCGCTTTGTTACAAAAGCGCTCTCTAAAGTGCGCTGTTGTACATGGACTTAGAGAGCGCTTTCATAGAAGCACCCTCTAAGGGTATCCTTAGAGGGCGCTTTCATAAACGCGCCCTCTATTGGTGTCCCTCCATTTCCTCATTATTTTTTTGCTTCACTTTAGAGGGCGCTTTGTTTCAAAAGCGCCCTCTAAAGTGCGCTGTCTATTCCTCCTTATTTTTCTCTTCACTTTATAGTGCGCTTCTTTAAGAAAGCGCCCTCTAAGGTGCGCTGTCTATTCCAGTTTTTGGCGTAGTGAGACGTCCACTTCGAGTAAAACCTCCTGGTCCACCAACATTGTCCACAACGGGACTTGCAACCACAAGAGTTCCACTGGGCACACTGCTAGTTACAGGCGACTGACTCACTGGCCTGGTCTGATTCTCAACCCTTCTGTTATTACGGTAGGCGTTGTCATATTTCCACGGAACAGCCCGACTGTCAACAGCCCTTCTGACCGGAGCGACAATTGTTGTTGGATTACTAGCGGTTACTGGTGCAGAAATGGTAACAGGAGTACCACTTGTTGTAGACGTACTAACCCTCTGACCACGTCCTTCAGACGGTTTGAAAAAGATAGTGACAGTTAACACTGTCCCACGATCTCTAACAGCCCGACTGAATTGCAAACAACCCCCATCCATCAAACCCTGGATACCAACTCTTAACCGATCACAACCGTTCTCAGATTCAGCACAAGCGACACAGTTCTGATCACAGCCCGGGTAGACACCACCATTCAGCAAATGACCCTTCACAACTGACAAAGAAGTCTGAATCTCATCCACACTGACCAACAGATCTTCAGCTTCTTCCCCTTCAATGCTATTCACTCTGTGCGCACCATGCGGAGGCATAGGGTTGTTAACAACATTCAGTACAGGAGCAAAATTGATAGTTTTGGCATCAATCAGGTCCTGGACTTTATGGTGAAAAGCCCTGCAGTTTTCAATATGGTGCCCCGGAGCACCAGAGTGAAAGTCACAACGCACGTTGGCATCATACCCAGGTGGTATTTTTGTCAACGGCGCCATAGTCCTCAATTCGACAAATCCTAGTCTGAGCAACTCAGGCAGTAACTCAGCATAGGTCATTGGCAGTGGATCGAAACGTCTATCAGGCATCCTCTGCCTTGGCTGATACGGACGTTGTTGTTGTTGTTGTGGCATTTGTTGTTGAACTCTCTGTTGTTGCGGTTGTTGACGCTGTTGAGGTGCCAGAATTGTCACTGCAGCAACCTGACGGTACTGATTTCTATTCCCAACTCTTCTGCCATGCTGCACAGCACTGGCTTCACCCTCTCTCCGGCGAGGTGCCCCGGCAAAAGGTTTCTTGGAAGATGAGGACCCAACATCTTGAATCTTACCAGCCTTGATCAAGCTCTCTGTCCTCTCTCCGCAAATGACCACATCCGAAAAACTACCGAATGGGCAGCTTCCCATCCGGTCCATGAACACACCCTGAAGAGTACCAATGAACATGTCAGTAAGTTCCCTCTCCAGCATAGGGGGTTGTACTCTTGCAACCAATTCCCGCCACCTCTGGGCGTACTCCTTGAAGCTCTCTCCAGATTTCTGACAAAGACTCTGCAGCTGAGTCCGGCTAGGCGCCATGTCCATATTGTGCTTGTATTGCCTCAAGAAGGCCTCACCCAGATCCCTCCAGCATCGGATAGAATATCTCTTAAGTTCCATATACCAATCCAAGGAAGCTCCAGATAAGCTGTCCTGGAAGAAATACATCCACATCTTTTCGTCATCGGTATAAGCAGAGATCTTCCGATAATACGCCTGCACGTGGGTGCGAGGGCAAGAAGTACCGTTGTATTTGTCGAAAGAGGGTGCTTTGAATTTGTAGGGAATTCTCAACCCCTCTACCAGACCCATGTTGGTCACATCAAAACCCAGGGAATTCTGACATTCCATGGCTCTTATCTTCTCAGCAAGGGCATCCACCTTACGATCCCTATCCTCGACTCTTCCAGCAACTTCATCATCTTCACTCAGCAGTGTGAACATGTCCTCTTGTCTATCAACAATCGGAGCCGGATGACGAACAGGAGCCCGGGTAGCTCTGGCATTGACAGTCTCTGCAGCAAGAGGCTGTCCGTTGATTCTGATCCCCCTTAACTCTTCACCCACAGCATAATCATTGGCGGGAGCAGCAACATTAACGTTCTCATGAACTGGGACGCCCACCGGCGACGCGCGGTTGGACTGCGGAATCACGGTCTCTTTTCTTTGAACCAGGGCTCGAAGCTCCTCCTGACCTTGCGCAACCCTTTGCATCATCATCATAAACTGGGCCATGTTTGCCCTCATCTCAGCCAACTCCGCCTGAACTTGATCCATACTTCTCTGTTGATTGAGTCTGGTTGAATAACGATGCGGTCTTCGATCAGCTATCCTGCCTGACACAGGAACCAGAGTGAGAAGTCACGAACAAGAACACCTGTTATGCAAAATGATATGTGTATGATGTGCGTGATGTGTATGCAGGTTAACCTTTTTTTTCATGCATTATTATTATTTTTTTTTTGAAAATAAACATGCTATGATGCAAATGATGAAGCCATGACTGGTCGGCTGAGCATCTCGCGGCACAGGATCAAAGCTTCAGCTCGAACTTGGAACCACAAATTCATCTGAAACCCAAAGTCCTCTGAACCCAAGTCAACATCTGAGCAAGCACCCTCAAATTCAGCCCAGGGATCCGAAATAAACGGAACCCTCTGATCAATACCAGGGTCAAACCTCCGGCGTCTCAAAATAAAGATCCATAAATCCGACTTAACCATAATCACCATCACAGAATCACTGGCAGAAACCTGTACTTGCAATCAAACCCTCCCCTCATAGGTGAATTCTAACAAGGTCATCCTAAGGCGGACAATGGTCTCGACAATCGGGCAAAGATACTCAACGGGTTTGCCCTTTAGGGTGTGCCGTTGTAGCTCTCTTAAGATCATCTAAACCAAAGATCCGGGAAAGAACGGTCACCGAAGTCAATAGCTCAGATGAGATCACCCAACCTGAGTGGAATAACTCCAAACGGAAGGACTCTCTCAAATGAACCTCGTCCGGCTGTGGTGACACGTCGCAACATCATGCTGATACAGCAAGTGAGGAAACGCGAGACCATGCTAATCCTAGGTGTATACTCAGGCCTGGGTTTTAGCCCCACTCAGAACACCCACCCCAAACAGAGGAACCAACCTGTACATGGTCAACACAATGATAATATGATGCATGCAAACAAATATGCACATATATACAACATAATAATCATAAATGCAATAAATAGAGCAACACAAGCAACCTAAACCCTATCCTAGAGAGCGCTAGGAGAGACTCGCTTAGGGAAGATGGACCAGCAAGAGGTCAACTTCTCTAGATCCCCAGCAGAGTCGCCAGCTGTAGCATTACGCGAAAAACCGGCGGGAAAACAAAACAAAAGAGCCGCCACCGTGCGTTATTTATCCCAAAAGAGGGAAAGGAAACGCTCGAAGTAAACCTAGAAAAGACATGGTCTCGCGACCAAAGAGGTATGGGATCGGGAGTCGGTTATGCGAAGGGAAGGTATTAGCACCCCTACGCATCCGTCGTACTCGACGGGATCCACGCACAAAAGGAAGGATAAAGGTTGCTAAACACTGCTCACAAACACAAACTGGCTGAAAGAGACACAGGAAAACAAAAGAAACTAACTCGGCAGGATATCGCATCCTGGGCCTACGTAGTCTATCAGGCATAGACATCAGAGTCGACGTAGTTTGGGACAGGGGGAAACGTGCTCGCTAGGATGTCGCATCCTATGCATATGTATCTTCTCTGACAGAAGAAGAATCAGAGCACTCGTAGCTCGGCTAACGCACGCCACACAAAACCACACAGGAAACCGACTGCCAATCGCTGGACTTACGTCAAACTCCACACAAACAAGCAAACCTGGAAACCGAATGCCACTCGCTGGACTTACATCAGACTCCGAACCAAACACACCCACACTGGAAACCAAATGCCAATCGCTGGACTTACATCGGACTCCAAGCACACAACAAAAGGATACGGAATGCCAATCGCTGGTCTTACATCTATCTCCTAACACACGCAAAGAAGACCAAACGAAAAGGGCGCCCGGAGAGATCAACTCATCTCCTGCCTACGTACCTCATCTGGTATGAGGATCAGGGAGACGTAGTTCCCCTACGCAGGGACAAAGGACTAGCCTAACCAGATACAAAGGGAGACACAAACTACTAGGGAGACTACGACTCGAGCCTAGAAGTTATCATGCATATCATCCCTAAGTTAAGGTTGCTATCTAACTTGCACAGGGAGCAAGCTATCCTAAGCAGCACAGGCAAAGTAATCAATCACACAAATAGCACACACTATATACAAACAAAGGGGGCTCACACAAGGTTAGGCTTTAGTCAAGGGGTCATGTCAACCTCGACAAACAAGCCACTGCAACAGGGTGATGTTAGCTCTTAACCCTAACATTGAGAGTTAGGGTGAAGCAGATGAAGTAGGAAGTGAGGGGTGTGCCTCACAGCTCTTATCCCTGGCCTGGGAGAGCTTCAGACAAATGAAGGTGTGGGAGTTCAGAAAGTTGGAACTCTCCTATCCACATGACTGACACAACAAAGATCTTGGGCTATTATCCACAATGCATCAACACAAGGTGCGTGAGCAAAGTGGATGACTCACTGATTAGCAGGAGATGGACTACACATCTCTTGTATCTGCCAATGCCTCTTCACTTAGGAGGTCTTTGATATGTACAGGGGACAAAGATAAACAAACACAAGCATTGCCTCTTAAGGAGGACTTCAGACAGGTGCCTGCCCAAGTAACAGGACAGGTCTTCCAGACTACATGAAGTAAGAGAAATTATACCTCAATGCTTAAGCTATCAAGCAAAGCAAAAGCAAGTTCACAATGAACTAAAGCAACTAATGTACCTGAAAACAATCCAACACAATCAGTATACAAGTCAACAAAAGTCAAACAGACAGACTAATGGTCAACAGTCAACAGTACACAATTAAACAGACAAGGATCAATGCACCAAGGCAAAGCACAAGCTCAACTCAAAGGAGCTAAATCACCTACAAAACAACTCAATGTTAATCAACATCAATCAAATATCAATCCAAATGAGCAAATGAATCAATTTCCTCAAGGCCATGTGCTTCTTGTCCTGAAAACAAAACTCAAACATAAGCACAAACCACTAGGACAAGGCCTAGGGTCAAAGAGGGAGAAATAATTCAAAACAGAACATGAAAATTGACAAGAATCAATTTCAATCAAATAAGAACAATATCCAAGTGGTCTCATATCAATAGCATCAACCAAGTTCATTTCACAAAGCACATAAGACAAAGTATGCAAGTTGAAAGCTCATTGAAGCAAACAGAATGAACCCATCCACATCAACTCAAACATAATTCAATAAATCTCAAGAAAAATCATGGCTAAACAGAACACATCAAATGATCAACACACCAAAAATCAAGGCATTTGGATAAGTGGAAGCATGGCAAAGAAATTCCATAAGGCAAGGCAAGCACAAACAAGCTCAATTGAGGCACAATTTCATACATCAACTTAACACAAGCCTAAAACAGAATCCACACATGATAAATGCATCCAATCAAAGCCACAATAAACTTCAAAGTGTCTAGAATCAATGTGCAAAATTTCAAGTTCATATGATAAACATCAGGCATTTCACAAATCATTTAAATTCATGATTATCCAAAAGTCCACAAATGACAAGCCAGAAAGGAAAATCTCAAACAAATCAGAAATGAATCTAAAAATTCCACAAAAGTTCATGAGTAATACTAACATCCAGAAGTAGCATCATGCAAAAAATCTCCTCCATTGGAATTTAATTGGCATGGTAAAGAAAATCCACAAGTCAAGCAAGCAAAGGTTTGACACACATTGTCACGCCTACATTAAACAGATCATATCTCAACAACCAGAAATGCAAAAAATGCAAACTCTATACCAAAATGACAAGCAAGGTGTCTAGTTTAAGCATGCAAAGTTTCAAGAGCATTGGATAAAAACTCATCATTTCATGAAGCAAATGGCAAGGTAGGTGCAAGATAGCATACATATGAACAATCCCTAAGCCAAAACAAATTCCATCCGTGCACAATTTGTGAAAAAATAGTCATAAAATAGTAGACATCATGAGGAACAAAGTGTAAAAAACCTCAGGCCAATTGGATCAATAATCATGGAGTTATGATTTTTTGAATGAGTGAAAAAATTGAAAATCACATAGAAAGCATAGCATGAACATGGATGGAATAATGGACAAAAATGCTAAAGCGATATTTGGATTTGCACACGCCCGGATTCAAACTGCGCACGAATTTGAAAGTGGCGCTTTATCAATGAAACGCGCCGTTTCATTAAAGCTCATGTGGCCATATGAAGCGCTCTGGACCAATCGTTCTGCCACGCGGGACACACGTGGTCCAATACATGGCAAATAACACTAAAACGCATGCAGCACGCGGGGAAATGGATCAAACATGGTTTCTGGACAGAAACCCTAAGTGTTCTTCATGTTCTTCACAAATTTTCCAGGTTATGAACAAAAGTACCAGAAATGCAAAATGAATACACCGTTAGGTTCATCTTTCA
Organism: Lathyrus oleraceus; assembly: GCF_024323335.1. Taxonomy (NCBI): domain Eukaryota; kingdom Viridiplantae; phylum Streptophyta; class Magnoliopsida; order Fabales; family Fabaceae; genus Lathyrus; species Lathyrus oleraceus. The sequence goes on from NC_066583.1 coordinate 128,106,738, forward strand.
ACACACAACATGGATCGAGGCTTGGATTTCTCTAATTCTATCTATGTTCAAAGATTCACATGCAAGAACATTCATACTTCAAACTTAGATTCGACATAACTCACTCATCTCTTCATGAAAATCAATGAGACAAAGCTCAGCATACTCAGGGATTAAAGATCTACAACATGCATATCCTAATTTCATGAATTGAGAAACTCGAATTCTAACCTTCAAGCAAGTGCAGAAATGAAATCAGTGGATTCAGGCCTGGAAAATCAGAAACAGAGCTTCCTCAACTCTTGGATGAATGAATGGAGGAAAGTTTGAGTGTTAATCTTGCACGATTCTTGCAGAAAATCCAACTGCCATTGATGATGCAAAGCTTCAACAACCCCAAAATCTGCTCGAAAACGATGGATTCTTGCTTCCAAAAGGTCCAATTATGCTTGTGGATCAATGATTAATCAAGAACAAGGCAAGGTTTTTGAAGAATTTTGGATGAAAAGTGAGAGAAAAATTTGAAGAGATTTTGCAAAATGGATCTAGATCTGAGATTTTGATGTGTTAATCAAGTTTCTGTTATGATTAAGCTATATATATGTTCTGTTAATGATGCATGCTAATCATGATTAAGCAAATGCCAAGGATTAGTGAGATTGAGGTGTTATGCCAAATTGGAAATTCACCCTCATGTGCATGAAAAGGATGCTACAGTGCACGAATTATGCTTCAATTCACTTGCAAAACCTGTTCTGAGCCAAATGCACATGATTGGAAGTGAAAACAATGCATATTTTTCAAATTGTAATTTTCCCTCCAAATTTCAAATGAAAAATGTCAAAAATTTTGTAATGGAAATGCATGATATATGATGCATGTTTTGGATAGTTCATGTTAAAACAAGAATGTTGCAAGAAGAACCACTTCATTTGGCCTTTTGGTTCAAAAGTTATGCACTTGTGAAGTTCAAATTTGCTTGACAATGATTGATCCATATCTTGCCAACCACACATGGGAAATTCATGTTCTTGGACTTTTTGGAAAGGTGAGAGCAAGATCTTCAACTTTTATGTTGGACAAAATTTCATTTGAAGCTTTCTTAATGATGTAAACTTGAGGAGAAAACCTTTCCACTTTTGGCAATTTCAAATTACAGGTCACTTACTATTTTTGGAAACTTTTCATCTGACCTCAAATTCTTCATTGTTGATGTTTGAAATGTCAAATGAGACTTGTATGGACATGAATGAGGCCTCTCTAACCATCTCCCACCTTCAAATCCATGGCTGAATGCACAGTTGACTTTGGTTGACTTTCTAGGGTTTCAGATGAATCTCAGCTTGACTGTTGAGCTTTGAGCATCCAACCTTTGGCCAAACCACTTCAAAATGATCCCTAGGTCATATGAACTTGTTGAACCAACCCTAGGGCTTTGATTCAATAGGAAATGCACTTGCTTGCTTGCACAACTGGATCTCCTGACCAGTCTTGACTGATGACTTGCACTAGTGCAATGGACAATGCAATGCTATGCAGTGGACAGTGTAAATGTTAATGACCTAAAATGAAAATGAATGTACAAAATGGGAGGTGCAAATTTGAGGTGCTACAGATAGGGCAGTGGAAAATGTCGAATGGGTGAACTTGAAACTTAATTGGGAAGAAGAAAACCAAATTGCGAATAACATCAGTTGTGTTGAGGAAAAAATAGAATCCATGGTTGACCTCCGCTTTATCTCTTGCATCACTTGAGGACAAGCAATGAGATAAGTCTGGGGTTGTGATCGGCCACCATTTACACTAAGTTTTCATCATGTATCCAGCATGGAATCTTCATGAATCGGTAACTTTTGCATTTTATTTTAGTGATTTCTTCCGCTTATTGCATTTTATGAATTTCAGTTTGTTTTATGTTTCATTAGTAGTTTTCCGCATTTTGTCGCATTTTATGCGTTTCTGTGTAGAATGTTGGTTTCCAGGTTTGATTAAAAGTCCACAAGTGTGTACCGGAAGAAGGGATGTTAGAGGCTGAAGAAAAAGCGAAAAACGGACAAAACAGGGGGCTGACACGGGTGCCCGTGTCACCTGACACGGCCCGTGTCAGCATGTGCAGAATAGCCAGCAAAAATCCAGTAAAACAGTGGGCTGACACGGGTGCCCGTGTCACCTGACACGGGTGCCCGTGTCACCTGACACGGCCCGTGTCAGCAGGGCGTGTCTTGTGCATGTACAGAGGAGCCAACACGGGCGGCAGTGTCACCTGACACGGCCCGTGTTGGCCATTTCGCTCAAAATTCTGATTTTTCTAATTTTTACTCCTGTGGACATCCGGATGGCATTTTGGGTATTTGGCAGTATTTTTAGTTGTTTGGAAACTATTTAGTCAGAGGGGAAGTACTGAAAAAAGGACTTTTTGGATCGTGAAAAGAAAAGATACGAAAAGAGGAAGCAAGGTGTGGAGAAGAGAATAGATCTTCAAGATCGGAAGAAATTGAAGATCAACGTTCATCAACAACAACTTGTAATGTCTTTAATTTGTAAATCTTTTATCTTTGAATATTATGAGAGGCTAAACCCCCCAATGCTAGGGGGGTGTCCCTGAATTGCTACTGTATGAATATTTGATCCATGTTCTGATAATCATTGATGTTTTCGTAATTCAAATTATTATACAACGTGCTTAATGCTTAATTTTATCGGACAAATGAAATTCTGATTTCTGGATAAGGTTTAGGTCGGACAAACCGCCTTATCACGTGTTGTATAATAAAACCCGCATTTAATCACTTAGGAATGAGGATCAAACTGTGGTTACCGTAAATTCTTGATAACATAAATATTTCTTAACAGCAATTTGATTGACTAAGGAATTAGGAGTGAAATTGCCTGTTAAATGGTTTTGGCTAAGGAATTAGAGAAAATTACTCTGGAGAAACTGTTTTGAATTATAATAACATTAATGTTATATGATATGGAAAAAAAAAGTGGAATACACAGCAATTCATACACCTGGCCTTAGCATTATTTCTCATATTGGTCAAACTGTTTTTATACGCTTTATATTTTTATTTCTTGTCAGTTGTGAAAACAATCATCAAACCCCATATGAACTTTTGTTCAATTGAATTATTCTAAAAATTGATACTTTCTACGCAGTCCTCGAGATCGATACTCGGGATAACTCCCTTTTTATTACTACATTGGTGCAAATAGTACACTTGCTATTTTACCGATCAGTCGCCTTAGATGATCCAATCTGGTCTGATTCTGTTACTTGCCATTATTCCTAACTTTTGCCTAGATTGCCCTTTCAGGTTTTCAATCTACCGAGATGATTATTTCTATTTATGTCTCTAGTTTTTTCCTGGACCGCCCTTTCGGGTTTTCAGCCCACCAAGACGCTCATTTTTTGCCTAAGTCGCCCTTTTGGGTTTTCAACTTAGCGGGTTATTCTTTTATTTTTGTTAGGCAAAGTATTTCTTAATTGTATCAACATTTACAGGACGAGGGAGCTCCTCACCATCCATAGTTCCACTTGCCCCTAGAATCAGAAATGAAATATTGGATCTTCTTAAGCACGAGGTCCAATTCTTTGAATATGCGAGGTCAGACCTTTTTGTCAAAAGCTTTCTTCATTATTTCTTGATACAATTGACCATGGCATAAAGCTTTCATCCTCTTCTATTCAATCAAATTCAATTGATCATACCTGCTCTGACACCATTCAACCTCGGACAAATAAGCTTCCATCAAGACTCTCAATGATGGATTTTCAACTTCTATCGGGAGTACTGCTTCCATGTCGTATACCAAAGAGAAAGGAGTTGCCCCTGTTGAAGTGCAGACGGATGTGTGATACCCATGCAAAGCAAAATGGAACATCTCATACCAGTCTTTATAAGTCACAACCATTTTTGAATAATCTTCTTTATGTTCTTGTTTGCAGCTTCGACAACACCCTTCATCTTAGGTCTGTAAGGAGAAGAGTTATGGTGTTAATTTTGAACTATGCACGCATCTCTTTCATCACTTTGTTATTCAAGTTTGATCCATTGTCAGTGATGATCTTGCTTGGAACACCATAACGGCAGATTAGTTGATTTTTGATAAATCGGACAACCACTTGCCTGGTGACATTGGCATAGGACGCTGCTTAAACCCATTTGGTAAAATAGTAAATGGCCACCAGTATGAAACAATGAACGTTCGAAGCTTTGGGCTCAATCATTCCAATTATATCAATTCACCACATGGAGAAAGGCCAATGAAAAGAAAGAACGTTGAGAAGAGTTGTAGGTACATGAATCTTGTCGGCATAGATATGGAATTTGTGACATGTCTTCATGTATTTGCAACAATCGGGCTCAATTGTAAACCAATAATAGCATGCCTTTAACATTTTCTTCGCTATTGCATGTCCATTGGCATGAGTACCAAAGGACCCTTCATGAATCTCTTTCATTAACAGGTTTGCTTTGTGTCTATCCATGCATCTGAGCATGACCATGTCGAAATTTCTTTTATACAACATGTCATCATTCAAAAAGAAGTTACCAACTAATCTTCTCAAAGTTTTCTTGTCTTTGTTCGATGCCCTGAGTGGGTACTCTTGCTTCTGAAGAAAGCATTTGATGTCATGATACCGCAACTTATCATCCTTGACCTCTTCTACTGAAAACACATGAGAGGGTCTGTCAAGACGCATAACATCAATTTTAGGCATATCATTCCACCGGTTCACAACAATTATAGAGGACAAAGTGGCTAATGCATCTGCCGTTTGATTTTCTTCACGGGGAATATGATGAAACTCAATTTCATTGAAGAAGGTTGACAACCTCCTTGCATAATATTTATAGGGGATTAAACCGGGTTGACGAGTTTCCCACTCTCCTTAGATCTGATTGATTACCAAAGTCGAGTCTCCATACACATCAAGAATCTTTATTCTCAAGTCGATAGCTTCTTCGAGACCCATAATGCAAGTCTCATACTCCGCCGTGTTGTTTGTATAATTGAATGTCAACCTTTAGGTAGTAGGAATGTGGGAACCATGATGATTAACAACGATGGCCCCAATTCCATTATTGTAAACATTAATAGCTCCATCAAATATCAATCCCCAATGGGACCCCGACTCTGGCCCTTCATCTAGTAGTGGTTAACCACAGTATTTTGATTTTAAATACATCACATCTTCATCCGAGAAGTCAAACTTAATAGATTGGTAATCATCATTGGTCTGGTGAGTGAAATGGTCAGCCAAGATACTCCCTTTGATGGCTTTCTAGGTATGATACTCAATGTCGTATTCTGGAAAAAGCATCTGCCAATGAGCAATTCTTTCGGTCAAAGAAGGATTTTCAAAGATGTACTTGATTGGATCCATTTTGGATATCATCCAAGTGATATGATTCAACATATATTGACGGAGACGATGAGCAGCCCAAGCTAACGCACAATAAGTCTTTCTAAGCATAAAATACTGAGACTCACAATCTATGAATTTCTTACTCTGATAGTAAATGGTGTGCTCTTTTCTACTTGTTTCATCTTACTGGCCAAGCACATAACCCATGGAATCTTCCAATATAGTCAAATACATAATTACATGCATTCCTTCTACTAGAGGAATCAGAATAGGAGGCTCAAGCAAGTATTCTTTGATACTATCAAAAGCGTTTTGGTAGTCTTCCGTCCAAACACAACCCTGATCTTTTCGAAATAGATTGAATATAGGGCCACAAGTAGCAGTCATATAAGAAATAAATCTGGAGATGTAGTTCAAACGTTCAAGAAATCCTCTCATTTTCATTTCAATTTTACGTGCGGGCATTTCTTGAATGGATTTTACTTTGCCGGGATCAACTTCAATTCCTATTTGGCTAACAATGAAACCTAATAGCTTTCCTAATCTAACACCAAAAGTGCACTTGTTGGGATTCAGGCGGAGTTTATATTTTCTCAAGTGCTGAAATAACTTCAACAAATATTCCACATGTTCTTCTTCAGTTCTGGACTTAACAATCATGTCATCAACATATACTTCAATTTCTTTGTGCATCATGTCATGGAACAGAGTTGTCATGGCTCTTTGATATGTTGCACCAACATTCCTTAATCCGAAAGGCATTACTCTATAGTAGAACATGGTATGATGAATGTTGTTTTCTCCCTATCTTTGGGTGCCATTCTAATCTGATTGTATCCAGAGAATTCATCCATGAAAGAGAAGACCTTGAATTTAGCATTGTTGTTAACCAACATGTCAATATGTGGTAATGGGAAATAATCCTTTGGACTGACCTTGTTTAGATCTCTGTAGTCGACACAGATTCGAACTTTGTCGTCTTTCTTGGGAATATGCATTATGTTGGCCAACCATTGAGGGTATTAAGATGTGATAAGGAAGCTTGCATCAATCTATTTTAGGACTTCCTCTTTGAACTTTATGGCCATATCTGGACGAGTTCTTCTTAATTTCTGCTTGACTAAAGGACATTCTGGCTTCAAAGGAAAATGGTGCTCTACAATATCTGTATCCAACCCTGGAATGTCTTGGTAGGACTAAGAAAACACGTCCATGTACTCTCTGAGAAGCTCTATCATTCTCTCTTTGACAGCTGGAACAAGCAAAGCTCCAATCTTAACCTCTTTTCTATCTAGTTCTGAACCCAAGTTGATTACCTCCATTGGTTCCTTGTATGGCTGAATGGTTTCTTCCTCATGCTCGAGTAACTAAGAGATCTCATCAGGGATCTCTTTAACACTTTCCTCTTCAGCTTCAAATACCGGTAATTCAAAGTTGGGAGAGGGCATAGGGTCATGGTTTTTAATGTATGTTTCATGAATTAATCTGCATATGTGATTATGCTTGAATTTAGAAACAGATAAAGGTAGAAGTGTGTGCAAATATTGCAAGTGATTATTATATTTTTTGTTTTAGAATTACCATTTTCCGGAAAAAGCAAAAATTAAAAACAAATAACATGGAAAGCAAAAGGTGGCATTTTTATTAATGATTGTCAAATCTTGAAATAAAAGCCCGACACCAACTCTTTTGCCTTGGGCAGAGCAAAAGGAAACATTTTTTAAAAAAGAAAACCCTACAAATTACTCTTTCGCCTTGGGCAGAGCAAAAGGACAGGACAACAAAACATTACTTAGAAATGTGAATAATGGACGGGACATCAACAACAATCCAGTTTTGACAAACCACTCCATGCACAATGAGGTACGGTGAATCCTTTTTAGGATCATCTTCTATAATAACACTGACTTCAGCTGGCGTGGGATGAATGAAACCTCCACTACGGAAAACTTCTTGAATAGGGCGTATGACTGCATCCTTTTTGAAAACCTTTGTATATGAGGAAGAAAAACCAATACCTTCTCGGGACTTGTTCTCTGGAAAAATCACGACCTCTCCACAACCATCAGTTGCACCACTCTTGACCATATTTTGTGCATCTTTGAGAGAACAAATGGATGCCCCACTTCTCTTATTATCTTGATCAACAATAGACAAGGCTTGGAACTAGGTTCCAATAGCATCTTCAGGTTCAACATAAGAGAATGATGAAAGGTGGCTCACAATCAAAGCATGTTCTCCATTTACTGTCACCAATTTCTTATTCTTTACAAATTTGAGCTTCTGATGAAGAGTAAAGGTGACTGCCCCTGCCTCATGGATCCACGGGTGACCTAATAAACAATTGTATGCTGCTTCAATGTTCATAACCTAGAACGTGATCTGAAAAATGAGAGGACCAATAGTCATAAGCAAGTCTACCTCTCCAATAACAGTTTTCTAGGAACCACTTCACAATAATCCCACCACCCCTCATTGGAGCGCCTTGAAAAGATAATCTAGAAAGTGTTAATTTAGGCATCACATTCAATGATGATCCAGTATGTACTAGCACACTAGAAAGAGCGTCACTCACACAGTTCATTGAAATATGTAGCGCCATATTGTGATTTCTACCCTCTTTAGGGAGCTCTTCATTACAAAAAATCAGATTATTGCAAGCAGTTATGTTAGCTATTGTTGGTTCTATGTGTTGGCATCAATTTTGGTAAAATCTAGAGTTATCACAAGTTGTCATGTGTGTTGTCTTGACATGTGATATCAGGTTCCTGCAGGATGTTTAAATATGGTTGTGCAGGATTTAGCTGAGATGTCAGACCCGATGTTAAGACATGTATATTCAGAACATTCAGTCTGAATGTTATGTATCTTAAGATTGCACTTTTCATGCAAATCTGTGTGTGATTGATGTGGAGATTGAATGCTCCATTCAAGGAGTAATTTGATTTAAAACCAGATTGATTTATTTTCCAATAAGGGATGATCAGCTATTGTGAATGACAAGATATGCAAGGAAAATAGATTTAGGGTTTTATGCTGTCCAGGCCCATTCAAAAGCTTCTATTTAAAGGCCATGCAAAACCTGGTTTTAACACACAAGAAACGAACAAAATAGTGAGAGAGAATAAGGGTTTTAGTCTTGTGTGAGCTTCTGTATTGTGAGCCATTCATTCATCCTATTGATGATTGAATTGGACTGACTTTTGTGTTGTAATTTGTCCACTCTAAGCTTTGAAGCATGAGTGTGTGTTTACTTGGTTGAAGCTTTTAAGCAAGATCAAGTATGTGTTCTTGAAGAGTGTCTTCTTTCTTTGTAACATTTGTTTTTATCTCACTGCTGTGATTGAGGGGGAGTGAGTAGGGTCTCATATCTAAGAGTTCTTAGATAGAAGTCACACGGGTAGAGATTAGGTGAAAAGACTGTAACTTGAAGTTGTTTACTGAGAGTCTTTGAACTAATTCTGTTTAGTGGATTTCCTTCCTGGCTTGGTATCCCCTAGACGTATGTGAGTTTGCACCGAACTGGGTTAACAATTGCTTGTGTCACTTGTTCTATTGTTTCTTTGTCTTTTATCTTGTTTATATTTTAGTTGTTGTTCAGATATTAGTGTCGTGACATTACCTTCGACATCTCATATCTGATACCAGAATTTCAATTGGTATCAGAGCAGGCATCCTGCTCTGGTTCTGGGTGAGATCTTGGGACGTTACTTTCTGGTACTATGGATAGAGATGGAGGATTTGTTCACAGACCACCAATTCTGGATGGATCTAACTATGACTACTGGAAACCTCGAATGGTAGCCTTCTTGAAATCTTTGGATAATAAGACTTGGAAGGTTGTTCTAACAGGCTGGGAACATCCCTGCATTACTAAGGAAGGAGAAGTTACAACTGATAAGAAGGCTGAGGAAGAATGGACCAAGGAGGAGGATGAACTAGCTCTTGGAAACTCTAAAACATTGAATGCAATATTCAATGGGGTTGATAAGAACATCTTCAGATTGGTGAACAACTGTGAGGTGACTAAATATGCGTGGAATATTCTCAAAACCACTCATGAAGGTACCTCTAGAGTGAAGATGTCTAGATTGCAGTTGCTCACTACCAAGTTTGAGAATTTGAGGATGAAAGAGGATGAAAAGTATTCATGACTTCCATATGAATATCCTTGAAATTGCTATTGCCTCAAGAGCCCTAGGTAAGAAGATGTCAGATGAAAAACTTATGAGGAAAATTCTCAGGTCACTTCCCAAGAGATTTGCCATGAAAGTGACAGCCACAGAAGAATCTCAAGACATCTGCAATATGAGAGTGGATGAGCTCATTGGATCCCTTCAAACATTCAAGTTGGGGGTGAGTGATGGATCTGAAAAGAAATCCAAAAGCACATCCTTCATGTCAAACACTGAAGAGAAAGAGGAAGACAGTGGTCGGGATACTGATGAAGATCTGGCAAATGATGTAGCATTACTGGGAAGACAGTTCAACAAACTCCTGAAAAGGATGGATGTAAGGTCAATGTCTAATGTCAAGAACAACTCATTTGACATCAATAGGTCCAATGATGCTGGAAGAAGAACAAAATCTGAAGACAAATCCAAACAGGGAAAAGTAGTCCAGTGCCATGAATGTGAAGGGTATGGACACATTAGAGCTGAATGTGGGACCTACCTCAAGAATTAGAAGAAGAGTCTTGCTGCTACTTGGTCTGATGAAAGTGAAACAGAAGGAGAGTCAGCCGATCTTGTGACTGCCTTGACTGGAAGGTGGGGTTCTAATGAAGACTCAAGAGATGATGAGGTAACCTTTGATGAATTAGCTACTACCTACAGAAAGTTGTGTTACAGAAGTGAAGAAGTGTGTCAACAAGTGGAGAATCAGAAGAAATTGATAACCCAACTAGAGGATGAGAAGACAGAGCACTTAGAAACCATTTCTAAGTTGAAAATCGAAGTCGTGTTCCTGAACTCCAAACTGGATGAGATGACAAAGTATGTCAGAATGCTAAACAGCTGTAAGACCCCAATTTTGGCCCTAAGATCCCTCATCATATCATATCACATCATATCATTGCCTCAAGGATCATTGTGCACCTTGCCTCCTTCCCTGTGGGTGGGTTACCTTTTGAGAGTGGTTATTGATCACCAAGCATGTGTAGCATTTGTATATCATTGCTTTTCATTTGTTTAATAACCCAAAAGTACAAAAATATTGTCATCTAACCTTGTTACTTGCAGATGAAGCAACATTAGGTCAAGCAGTCTAAGGCAAGTCATTAAGCCATAGATGGTGGCCATTCTTGAAGAATTTGGGCACCATGATCATTCATCAAGAGTTCATATGAGTCATGACATCATTTTGAATCAAGATCTCAAGTGGTAGAGGCTTGGATTTCATCTGATCACAGCTAGGACAACTGAAACCCTAGAATGGTCAACACAAGTCAACGGTGCATTTAATCAAGGATTTGAAGGTGGGAGATGGTTTGAGAGACCTTATTCATGTCCATACAAGTCTCATATAACATGTCAAACATCAACATTGGAGAATTTGAGGTCAGACAAAAAGTTTCCAAAAATAGTAAGTGACCTGTAATTTCAAACTGCCAAAAAATGGAAAGGTCTTCTCCTCAACTTTACATCATCAAGCAAGCTTCAAATCAAATTTTGTCCAACATGAAAGTTGAAGATATTGCTCTTACCTTTCCAAAAAGTCCAAGAACATCCATTTCTCATGTGTGGTTGGCAAGTTATGATCAAATCATTGTCCATGGATTTTGAACTTCAACAAGGCATAACTTTTGCATCAAAAGGCCAATTCATGTGGTTCTTTTTGGAGCATGTAACTCTTGATGTGCACTATCATAATCATGCATTGCCATTCATCAAAAATCGTCACAAAAATATTTCATTTTTCACTTGAATCAATTTGAATTTTTGGAGGGAAAAAGTGAATTTGAAAATTATGCATTTTATTCATTTCCAACCAATTCCATTTGCCTCCAAATGATATTTTGAATTCATTTCATGCAGCTTGGTACTGTTTCATTGCTCATACATGCATAAAGGGTGTTTTGGCCAATTTACATTAACATGCTAATTTCACTAATCCACTTACATTTTGGTTAATGATGATTATGGACATGACTAACAGGTGCTATATATTCCTAATCCTAACAGAATTCACCAACAACACATTCATAATTTCAGATCCAAACTTTTTCATCTCAAATTCTCTCAACTATTTTCTCCATTTTTCTTCATTTCTTTTGCTTGCTTTTTGATCTGTTCATCATCTAACAACATTGTGAAGATCTGTTGAAGCAAGATTGTGCAGAATTCCTGAAGAATCGCAGTTCTTGAACCTTGTGCATTTCCATGGCAATTGAGATTTCAAGAAGGATCAAGCATTGTTGAGCTGAGATCTTGCTTCCGTTCATTCATCCAAGCAACATAGAGCGTCTGTTTCAGCATTTCCAAGCCAGAACTGCACGATTCCAATTTTGTTTCTCTAGCAAGGTCAGAATTCGAATCTTATCATTCATGAAATTATGATATGCATCTTATAGATCTTGGAATGTAGGTCATGCTGAACTTTAGATCTAGTGATTTCATGCAAAATTGAGGAAGTTATCTTGATTTGAAATTTGAATGTTGAAACTTATTTTGATCGATGCTTTTGATGTGGTTAGAATTAAGAGAAATCGATGTTAGATTGTTGATGAGTGATGAAAGATGGTTCGAATGATGTATGTTTCATGGATTTCTGGAATGATTTGTTCTTGCTGAATATGAACATGATGAACACGCATGAGTTCTTAGGGTTTTGTGTTTCCAGAATTTCTTTGATCCGCCTGGCCTTGTTTCTGCATGTATTTCGTGTTTGTTTCGCCATGCACCAATCGTTGTACGCCACCTCACTTAATGAAACGGTGCGTTTCATTAAGTGAGCGCCTCAATTCAAATTTGAGCGCGGTTCGAATCCGGCTCGAGGCAATTTCATTTTTGGCTTTTGGCATTTTACTCCAATTAGGCTTACATGTTCATATGCTTCCTTTTACTTTTTTTAATTTTTTCTTTCCATTAAAAAATTCATAACTCTCACAATAATAATCCAATTCACATGAGGTTTTTTATGCCATGATCCTTGTAATGCCTAATATTTTTTGGATATTTTTCCAGAATTTGTGCTCGGTTGAATTTGTTTTTAGCCTAGGGTTTGTTCATGTATGCCATTTCTTGCACCTTGCTTGCTATTTCTTTTATGAAATCATGATGCTTGATCCAATGAACATGAAAATTGACATGCATAATCTAGACTCATTCCTGGTCATTTTGGTATATAGTTTGCTATTTTTACATTTCTGGATTGTGAGATATGATATGATTATTGGAGGTGTGACAATGTATGTCACACCATTTCTTGTTCATGTTGCTGATTTTATTTACCATGCCATTTGATTGCCAACTGTTCTGAGTTTTTTCATGATGACACTTCTAGATGTCTAGTTTGAGCATGAATTTTTGTAGAATTTTTAGATCCATTTCCAATTTGTTTGAGATTTTCTTTGATGGTTTGTCACAATTGGACTCTTGTTGAGTGTTCAACTTCCATGATTTGTGAAATTCTCATGCATTATCATATGAGCTTGAAATTTTGTACATTGATTCCTAACATGTTGAAGTTCATTTTGGTTTTGGTTTGGATCATTTATCATTTGTTATCACTGTTTTATGCTTGTGTGAAGTTGATGCACCATTTGTGGCCTTGTTTGAGCTTGTTTTTGTGTACCATGACTTGTTGATTTTAATTGACATGCTTCCACTTATCCAAATGCCATGATTTTTGGTATGTTGCTCATTTGATATGTTCTGTTTAGGCATGATTTTTCTTGGAATTTATTGAGCCATTTTTGATTTGATATGCTTGTGTTCATTCTGTTTGCTCCAATGTGATTCCAATATGCTTACTTTGACATGATTTGTTTGTGAAATGGATTTGGTGCATAGTTTTGATATGGGACCAATTGGATGATGTTCTTATTTGATTAATCTTGATTCTTGTAAATTTTCATGTTCTGTTTTGGTCCATTTCTCTTTCTTTGACCCTAGGCCTTGGCCTAAGGGTTTGCTTCTCATGTTTGAGTTTGTTTTCAGGTTAAGAAGCATATGGCTTTAAGGAGATCAATTTGCATAGCTTAAGTTGGTTTGCTTGATTGTTATGAACTAACATTGACTTGTTTTGTAGGATGCTTTGGCTCATTTGAGTTGAGCTTTGTGCTTTGCACAATGTAGCCTTGATTGTTTGATTGTACATTGTCTGTTGACTGTTGGTTTATCTGTTTGACTTTTGTGACTTGAGTACTGATTGAATTGGATTGATTTCAGGTACCTTAGTTGCTATAGTTCATTGTGAACTCGCTCTTGCTTTGCTTGATAGCTTAAGCATTGAGGTATAACATCTCTTCTTCATGTAGTCTGGAAGACCTGGCTTGTTACTTGGCCAGGCACCTGTCTGAAGTCCTCCTTAAGAGGCAATGCTTGTGATTGTTTATCTTTGTCCCCAAGCAGGAAAAGTCCTTTTGATAAGGCAATTGGTAGATAGAAGAGATGTGTAGTCCATCTCCTACTATTCTGTGTGTCTTCCCTTTGCTCACATTACATGTTGTAGCATTTTGGATCTTAACCCAAGATCTATCGAGTCAATAACTTGTGGAGAGAGTTCCAACTTTCTGAACTCCCACACCTTCTGATATTCAATGCTCTCCCTGACCAGGGATAAGAGCAATGAGGTACACCCCTCATATCCTTTCATCTGCTTCACCTTAACTCTCAATGTTAAGGTTAAGAGCACCATTTACCCCATTCCAGTTGACTTTAAAGTCTAACCCTTGCTTGAGCCTAATTGCTTGGATATAGTGTGTGCTAAATGGCTTTGTTTGATTGATTGCTTAATTCATCTGTATATGTTTGCTTGTTTGCCTTTGTGCATTTATCATCATTGATTGTTCATTATTGCATGATCATCATTTCATATCTGTGTGATTTGTTTGAGTTTGCCCATTGAGGACAACTGTAAGTCCATTAATTGGCCATTGTTCCTATGATTTGGAAGGGATAGAGTGTAAGACCATTTCATTGGCCACTTATGTCCATTGATTCTGTTTGTTTGTTGTATGTGAGGATGCAATTGTAAGACCATGTTGTTGGCTTTTGTATTCCTATGATCATCCTGTGGAGATTAGAGTAAGCCCAGATAGATTGGCATCTGACATCCATGTTTTGTTTTGCTTTAGGAGGTTGGAATAAGTCCATTTATTGGCATCTGACATCCATGCTTTGTTTTGCTTTAGGAGGTTAGTATAAGCCCATTTATTGGCATCTGATATCCTTGTTGGTTTTAGGAGACTGGTGTAAATCCATTGATTGGTATCTGGTATCCGCTTTTGTTTTGTGAGATCGGAATAAGTCCATTTATTGGCATCCGGTATCATTGTTTTATTTTAGGAGACTGGTGTAAATCCATTTATTGGTATCCGGTATCCGCCTTTGTTCGTGAGATTGGTATAAATCCATTGATGGCATCCGGTATCACCTTGCTTTATTTGCTTGCTTGTTTTGTTGCCTTATTCCAAAGGACACACTTGAATCATCTTCTATATGATTTCAAGAGGTGAACTTCTAGGAAGTTTTACACTCCTTCATCCACATCCTTTTATTTCAAAACCCCTTTTCACTTGCTGATTTTAAAACTTGTAAATACATGTTGTGCAAACATTCTCATCTCTTTTCAAATTAGAAACCTGGACCTTAAGTCCTTGACTTTTCAAACTTCACTTTTGATAACACTTCTTTCTGAATTGAATACTAATCATACTTTGACCATATTTTGTGAATACTCATAATCAATTAACTTCACCCATTCAATTGTTTTGTGGCTTTGTCCATTGTTAATATGCTTTCATACATTAGCCATAGGTTTCAATTACCATGGTGGTTGATGTAAATCTTGCCTTATCCTTAGTGAGTTGATTGTAAGTCTTCCATACTTATTATAGGGTTAACCCCTCACTAGTATGTTGAAGTCGTCCTCGCATGGTGGATTGTTGATTCAGGTTGAGTTTTCTCCCATTGGTAATGAAAAGCCTTAGTGCTTGTGTCTTAAAATGAATTCACTGATTTTTGGAAATCTTTTAGCCGAACTACGACGTTTTGATCCTTACCTTTGATGGAAGGTACGTAGGCAACGGGTTCATCCGTTCAAACACAAAAACAATAAAAATTGTACATTCTTTTCTCACCATCCCATTCATGTTTGCACAATATGTCATAAACAAATAAACATTTTTATACAACAAGTGTGAAAAGGGCTCCCTAGGAGTACCTAGGACGTGATGGGTGCCTAACACCTTCCCATTGTGTAATTAACCCCTTACCCAGTTTCTCTGATCTTTTCATTGGTTTTCTATGTGTAAAACTTCTTAGGCTTTTGTTCGCTTTTTAGCCATTCCTTAGGATAAATAAAAGTGCGGTGGCGACTCTATTCTTTGTATGCTTTGCTTATGGTTTAATCAATAAATCATAAAGTGACGAATACACCGCTACAGAAAAGTGGCGACTCTGCTGGGGAAATGACGAACCTCCTTGGTGGTATTGCCTACTTTTCACCCTTGTTGTATGATATTTGTTTATGTGTTATTTGACATATTTTTGTACAATTTGGGATAACTGTATTGATTGTAATGTTTGAATTGCTTGATATACAATTGCTGTTTGCTTTGGTGATCTCTGTGAGATGAGTTCTATACCCGAACTCGAGTGCACTCTAGGATAGGAGAATGGCGTAGTCTTGTTGACTGGTGTGGAGTATTCCTTAGCCAGTTGACTTGCGAGTCCATTCACTTGGTGGAGGCCATGTTGGATTAATAATGTCACACAAGTTATTTGTGGTTAGGCATTATTCTTTCAATCATGTGCCTTAGAAGCCAAGAACCTTAGTTTACCAAGCCCATCTTGGCCTATTTTTAGGACGTAGTGCGGAGGTCGTTCAGATGTCAGATCTGATGCGATTGTCACGCGATACTATACTCATAAGAGTCTCTCTTGAGAATATTTTTGGAATACGAGTATTCGTTCCTCCGATAATATCCGAAAGATGGGACGATGATTATGGGAACCTCTGGTAGAACATGTCTGGCAGGTTTAAACCCTAGTACACTCCCTTTGGGCGGTTCTTAACCAGGACTCCATGCTCGTGACTCTCAGCAAACCCGTGATTCATGGTTGAGTCGTTCAGACATCCTTAATATCAATGGAACTTGGGTGTTGATAAGGTGAAAACCTAAATCCGCCAAAATGGATGGTTGATATTAAGGATGATCGAGCCGGTTCATGTACCGTTAATATCAATGGAACTTGGGTGTTGATAAGGTGAAAACCTAAATCCACCAAAATGGATGATTGATATTAGGGATACAATGAGCTTTCCCATGACCTTTGTTTGGTGTGACTTGCTTGATTCTTGAGTGTGATTGTTGCATTCATGCATTCATCTGCACTTCATGTCATCAGAAAAAAGAAAATTTTCAAGGAACTTAAAGGGTTTATTTGCAAAATTTCAGACATGGAAAGACCAAAAAGGCATACAAAGAAGTACAGTTTTAGACAGCCTGATGTGAAAGAGTTAAGGAATCTGACATCTTATGTATTAGATCCCTTGGGTTTCAAAGCTCGCTATGGGAAGCTTCTGCCTCTGTTGACTACTCAGGTTGATGAGGGACTGATGAGTACTCTGGCTCAGTTTTATGATCCTCTGTATCACTGCTTCTCTTTTCCGGACTTCCAGTTGCTGCCTACTTTGGAGGAGTATTCTCATCTTATTGGGATCCCGATTCTGGATCAGGTGCCGTTCAGTGGCTTAGAGGGTATTCCGACTGCTCGAGAGATCGCAGACTTGTTGCGCATAGATGAAGCTTTGATTAAAGCTAATCTGACTACCAAAGGTGGAACTCAGGGTCTTCCTTCTGATTTCCTCATCGCTCAAGCTACCCTCTATGGGAAGGCCATGAGTGAGGATGCCTTTGAGGCTTTATTTGTGCTGCTCATCTATGGGTTGGTCTTATTCCCCAACATCAACAAATTTGTGGATGTGAACGCCATTAGGATCTTTTCGGTTCTTAATCTCGTTCTGACTCTGTTGGGTGATACCTATGTCTCTTTGCATCTGAGGAATGCAAAGGGTGGAGGAGTTATTGTGTGCTGTCTGCCTCTGCTGTATAAGTGGTTTATTTCTCACTTACCACAGACAGTTGCTTTCAAGGAGAACAAGGGATGTCTACGGTGGTCTCAGAGACTCATGTCTCTCACTAATGATGATATCTCTTGGTACGATCACGTGTATGATACTGTGCAGATCATTGACTATTGTGGTGAATTCCCTAATGTGCCTCTTCTTGGTACATGTGGTGGGATCAGTTACAATCCCATTCTAGCACGTCGTCAGCTTGGGTTCCCCCTAAAGGATAAACCTCATAACATTCTGTTAGAAGGTGTATTCTTTCAGGAGGGTAAAGATCCCCAAGGCCTGAAAGCCAGATTTGTCCGCGCTTGGCGCAAGATCTGCAAGAAGAGTAGGAATGAGTTGGGTCCGAAGAATTGCATTGCTTTGGAGCCATATACCGCTTGGGTCAGACAGAGAGCTGCTGTATACCTCATGCCGTATGATCATCCGAGACCTACACCTATGGATGTGGCTGGGCCTTCAACCCTCCCCACCCAAGATGTAGAAGAGTTGAGAGAAGAGGACCTTTCACGTGCTTGGATCCGTGAAAGAGAAGAGTTGCTTCATCAGCTGAAGGAGAAAGACGCTCTGATTGAGTTTCTCGAGCATCAGGTGATCGATGATCCGAATGATACTTGGACTTCTCTGCTTCCTCAGTCTTCCAAATTCTGGAAGAGGAAGTACGATCGACTCGTGAAGGAGAAATCGGATATGGAAGTTGCCTATGAGAGAGAGATCAAGAAGCTGTGTGTTTCTCGTCTTCCAGCATTCTGAGCTTCTAGGGATCCATAGGATGTTATTTTCCTTTTCTCTTTGTAATATGATCGAAAATGCTGTACTTCTTTGTCTCCGAATATATTGAATGAGATATTTTCCATATGAAATTAAATGCTTTAAATGATCAAAAATTGCAAATGAATGCCCTAAAAGTTCCTTGAAAATAAAACAAAGCATATGCACAAACATTTCATGCATCATTTTGCATAAGCAGGTACCTTGTTTCTTGGTCTTCTTGTCTGTGGCCTAACTCTGGGTTCTTCATTTATTTTGAAGACAAGCTGACTCACCGGTACTATACAAGAGCCAATTCTGCCAGAGTTATGGATCAGTTGGAACAAGAGAACCGTGAACTGAAAGAAGAGGTCGCCAGGCTTGGCGCGTTGATGGAGCAACTCCTTGCTGCTCAGAATCAACCTTCTCCGCCTCCTGCAACTCCTGTCCAGAGGACGGTCATTTCAGAGATTGTAGCTCCGACTGTGCCTGCTGCCAGTGCCCATTTTGTGCCCAATGCCATGCCAGCCGGGTTTCCTTGGGGTATGCCTCCAGGTTTCATGCCTGACATTCCTGCTCCAACTTTTGCTCATATGCCGGCATCTAGCCCGGTCCCTGTTGCTGCTCCTCCTGTCGTGCATACCATTCCTCGGGTAGACGACACCATCTATCATTCTGAGCCGTCTGAGGGCCCAGATGTTAATGAGAAGATGGAGGCTATGAATGACCAATTCCTTGAGCTGAGGAAGGAATTGAAGACTCTCAGAGGGAAAGATTTGTTTGGCAAGTCTGCTGCTGAGCTTTGCCTTGTTCCAGGTGTTAAAATTCCGATCAAATTCAAAGTGCCTGACTTTGAAAAATATAAGGGGAACACCTGCCCTCTTGCTCATCTGGTTATGTACGCCAGAAAGATGTCTACTCAAACAGATAATGATCAGCTTCTGATCCATTATTTCCAGGATAGTTTATCCGGTGCGGCTCTTCGCTGGTATATGAGCCTTGATAGTACAAACATCCGGTCCTTCAATGATCTTGGCGAAGCCTTCGTCAAGCAGTACAAATACAATGTTGATATGGCGCCTGACCGTGATCAACTCAGGGCCATGTCTCAGAAGGATAAAGAGACATTCAAGGAGTACGCCCAGAGGTGGCGAGAGCTGGCTGCTCAGATTACTCCTCCGCTAGAAGAGAAGGAGATGACTAAGATCTTTTTGAAGACTCTTAGCTCATTCTATTATGAGCGGATGGTAGCAAGTGCTCCCTCTGATTTCACCGAGATGGTGAACATGGGGATGCGATTGGAGGAAGGTGTCCGTGAAATACGTTTAGCAAAAGATGAGAGCTCTTCTTCTAAACGGTATGGGGCGTTTAAGAAGAAGGATGGGGAGGCACATGCTGTGCAATCCCATGCTAAGCCTAGATGACCCTCTGTTCAGAGGAAGCCTGCACGCCGTGCAAGCAATCAGCACCAGGTGGCTCACATAGCACCTGTTTTCAGAGACAGTGCTCAGTATCAGCAACAGCAGCCTCAGTATCAGCAACATCACCGTCCACAGCAACAGGCTTACCAGCCTCGTGGCAGTACAACCAACCAAGCTAATTTGAGTTATGATAGGAAGAAGATCAGCTTCGATCCGATTCCTATGTCATACGCTGAACTATATCCTTCCTTGTTGGAAAGGAAGTTGGTTACTCCCAGGGATCCTCCTGCTGTGCCCGCAAATCCTCAGTGGTGGTACAAGCCAGACCAACACTGTGTTTATCACTCCGGTGCTCCGGGTCATAACATCGAGAACTGCTTCCCATTGAAGACCAAAGTGCAGGACTTGATGAGATGCGATATTCTGAGTTTTGAAGACTCAAGCCCGAATGTTACGAAGAACCCATTGCCCGCGCATGGGAAGTCTGTGAATATGGTCCAGGGGTGTCCTGGGAAGTACAAAGTCAAATATGTCAGTCATATTAGACAGTCACTGGTCGAATTACATCGTTTGCTGTGTCAGTACAGCCATATGGAGCATGACCATGACCGATGCCGCATCTGTTCAGTTAATCGTTTGGGGTGTCTCCAGGTGCAACGAGAACTTCAGGAGTTGCTAGATGAGGGAACCCTTGAGATTCTGCAGAATCGAAATGTTGATGAAGATGAACCGGAGGTGAATGTTATTTCCCCTGTGTTCAAGCTGCCTGAGCCTGTTGTCATTCGTTATGATGGCAGCAAGCCGAAGGTCTCTCCTTCACTAGTCATCAAGCCTGCAGGCCCTGCGCCTTATTCCTCGGATAAAGCTGTGTCATTCAGATACAACCCTGTTGCTGTGGAAGAAGGGAGAGAAGTGCCTTTGCCTTCAACTTCTGTCACCAATATTGCCGATGTAAGTGGGTTGACCCGGAGTGGTCGTGTATTCTCTGTGCCTAAGCCTCAGGCTAAGGCTGTTGCTTCTGATACTGTTGAACATCCGGTTGGGACGGCTGTTAATGTTCAGAATCCGGCACCTGTTGCCAAACCCTCCTCCTCTGTACAAAAGACTCCTGATTCTTCAGTTGGCCCGAGTGGCATAGTGGATGAAGAATGTGATGAGATGCTGAGGCTCATCAAAAAGAGTGAGTACAATGTTGTAGACCAGCTTCTACAAACGCCATCCAAGATCTCCGTATTATCTCTGCTGTTGAATTCAGAACCCCATAGGGAGGCTCTGCAGAAAGTTTTGGATCTGGCTTATGTTGATCATGATGTCACTGTGGAACAGTTTGATGGTATCGTTGCAAACATTACTGCTTGCAACACGTTGAGTTTTTGTGACGCTGATCTCCCTGAGGAGGGAAGAGACCACAACATGGCTTTACACATCTCTATGAATTGCAAATTTGATGCCATGTCCAACGTGCTGGTGGACACTGGATCTTCTTTGAATGTATTTCCAAAGACCACTCTTTCTAAGTTGTCATATCAAGGTCCTCCTATGAGGCAGAGTGGTGTTGTTGTGAAAGCATTTGATGGGTCACGTAAGACTGTGATTGGGGAAGTTGATCTCCCAATTAAGATTGGACCAAGTGATTTCCAAGTTACCTTCCAGGTAATGGATATCCACCCATCTTACAGCTGTCTCCTTGGTAGACCATGGATTCATGAGGCTGGCGCCGTGACATCCACCCTACACCAGAAGCTGAAATTTGTCAAGAACAAGAAACTGGTTGTGGTAGGGGGAGAAAAGGATCTCCTGGTTAGCCACTTGTCTTCTTTCTCGTATATTGACGCTGAGGATGAAGTTGGAACTCCGTTCCAAGCTTTATCTATTGATGAACCAATTGAGAGGAAGTCTCATTCATTTTCTTCCTACAAAGATGAGAAACTGGCCATTGAATGTGGTGCAGTTGCTGGTTTAGGGAAGATGATTGAGCTTGAAGACAATAGATCCCGGGCTGGCATTGGCTATTCGTCTGGGGCATTTAATGAGCAAGGTTTGTTCAAGAGTGGAGGTTTCATCCATGCTGATCAACCTGAAGAGGCTGCTGCTATCTTGGAAGAGGATGCAGAGGATCTTAGCAATTTCATCATACCTGGTGGTGTCTGCCACAATTGGGTCGCTGTAGATGTTCCTACAGTCATCCATAGATTAGAGTAATTGTTCACTTTGTTTAAAACCCTTCTCCCATGCCAAAAGGAGAAGTGATGACATTGTTGGCAGCATTTAATACAATGATGTTTTCATTCAATTAACGCATTGTTAAACATTTGTTTTCCATTTGTTTTCACTTTTTGCTTTTGCATGAAATCAGTGATCACAAAAAACCCCATAAAAACAAGAATAAAAGCAGAATTTTTCATCTGCATAATGATTTGCTTGTTTAAATTCTAAAGTTTTTCATTTAACCAAAATCATTATGCTGGTTGATTCTAAAACCCATTGAACATAATGATCCAACGACATCTCCCAATTTTGAATTCCCTGTATTCGAGGCAGAGGAAGATGATGTTGAAGGGATTCCTGATGAGATTTCCCGTCTCCTTGAGCACGAGAAGAAGATCATTCAGCCGCACCTTGAGGATTTGGAAACAGTCAACTTGGGGTCTGAGGATTGTGTTCGTATGGTGAAGATTGGGGCACTTCTTGAAGAGTCTGTCAAGAAGGAGTTGATCAGTTTGCTACGAGAATATTCCGATATCTTTGCTTGGTCATATGAAGACATGCCGGGTCTAGATACAGATATTGTGCAACATTTCCTGCCTTTGAAGCCTGAGTGCGTGCCAGTGAAGCAAAAGCTCAGAAGAACTCATCCAGATATGGCAGTGAAGATCAAAGAGGAAGTTCAGAAGAAAATTGATGCGGGGTTTCTGGTGACTTCTACATATCCTCAATGGGTGGCCAATATTGTGCCTGTGCCTAAGAAGGACGGAAAAGTCCGTATGTGTGTTGATTACAGAGATTTGAATAAGGCTAGTCCGAAAGATGATTTTCCTCTACCACACATTGATATGTTGGTAGACAATACAGCTAAATTCAAAGTCTTTTCCTTTATGGACGGATTTTCCGGTTATAATCAAATCAAGATGGCACCCGAAGATATGGAGAAGACAACATTCATCACACCTTGGGGAACATTCTGTTATCGAGTGATGCCCTTCGGTTTGAAGAACGCCGGAGCCACGTATCAACGTGCTATGACTACCTTGTTTCATGATATGATGCACAAGGAGATAGAGGTCTATGTTGATGATATGATTGCTAAGTCCCGAACGGAAGTTGAACATGTTGAGCATTTGTTGAAGCTTTTTCAGCTTTTGAGGAAGTTTAGACTTCGTCTGAATCCGAAAAATGTACATTTGGAGTCCGTTCCGGCAAGTTGTTGGGTTTCGTTGTCAGCGAGAGAGGTATTGAAGTTGATCCTGCAAAGGTCAAAGCAATACAAGAGATGCCTGCACCCAAAACTGAGAAGCAAGTCCGAGGTTTTCTTGGCCGCTTGAACTATATTTCCAGATTTATATCCCACATGACTGCCACATGTGCGCCGATATTCAAGCTCCTTCGGAAAGATCAGTCTCATGATTGGACCAAGGATTGCCAGAAAGCTTTCGACAGTATCAAAGAGTATCTGTCTGAACCTCCGATCTTGTCTCCGCCTGTGGAAGGAAGACCTCTGATTATGTATCTGACTGTGCTTGAAGACTCGATGGGTTGTGTACTCGGTCAACAAGATGAATCAGGGAAGAAAGAATCTGCTATCTACTACCTCAGTAAGAAGTTCACTGATTGTGAGTCTCGATACTCTATGCTTGAGAAGACATGTTGTGTTTTAGCTTGGGCTGCTAAGCGTTTGCGCCAGTACATGATAAATCATACCACTTGGTTGATATCCAGAATGGATCCAATTAAGTATATCTTCGAGAAGCCTGCTTTAACTGGGAGGATTGCCCGTTGGCAGATGTTGTTGTCTGAGTATGATATTGAGTATCGAGCTCAGAAAGCTATCAAAGGTAGTATCTTGGCTGACCATTTAGCGCACCAGCCGATTGAAGATCATCAGTCAGTTCAGTATGACTTCCCTGATGAGGAGATTCTGTATTTGAAAATGAAAGATTGTGATGAGCCTACACTTGATGAAGGTCCGGAACCTGGTTCCAGATGGACGATGGTGTTTGATGGCGCTGTAAATCAGTATGGAAATGGAATTGGGGCAGTAATCATTACTCCTCATGGCACGCATATTCCGCTTACAGCAAGGCTAACTTTCAAATGCACGAATAATATGGCTGAGTATGAAGCCTGTATTATGGGACTGGAAGAATGTATTGATTTGAGAATCAAACATCTTGATGTGTATGGTGATTCGGCCCTGGTTGTCAATCAGATCAAGGGTGAAGGGGAGACGAATCAGCCAGGTCTCATTCCATACAAAGATTATGCAAGAAGGATTTCAACTTTCTTTACAGAAGTTGATTTTCATCGTATTCCTCGAGAGGATAATCGGATGGCAGATGCTCTTGCTACGCTTGCTTCCATGATTATTGTCAAGTATTGGAATGAAGTACCCAATATTGCCGTGATGCGCTTGGATAGACCAACTCACGTGTTTGCAGTGGAAGAAGTGAATGATGACAAGCCTTGGTATTTTGATATCAAGAATTTCCTCCAGAACCAGGTCTACCCGCCTGGGGCATCTGTGAAAGATAGGAAAACTTTGAGAAGGTTGTCAGGCAGTTTCTACCTTAGTGGTGAAGTGCTGTACAAGAGAAATTTTGACATGGTTTTGCTCAGATGCGTGGATAAACACGAAGCAAACCTGTTAATGACTGAGGTCCATGAGGGTTCATTTGGTACTCATTCCAATGGACATGCCATGGATAGAAAGATGTTGAGAGCAGGCTACTATTGGCTGACAATGGAGTCTGACTGCTGCAAATATGTGAAGAAATGCCACAAGTGTCAGATTTATGCGGATAAGATTCATATTCCTCCGACACTTCTGAATGTGATTTCATCACCATGGCCTTTCTCTATGTGGGGAATCGACATGATCGGCATGATTGAACCGAAAGCGTCTAATGGACACAGGTTTATTCTCGTAGCAATTGATTACTTCACCAAATGGGTTGAGGCCGCGTCGTATGCGAACGTGACGAGACAGGTGGTTGTGAAGTTTATCAAGAACCAGCTGATTTGCCGTTATGGTGTGCCAGATAAGATCATTACTGATAACGGATCTAATCTGAATAATAAGATGATGGATGAGTTGTGCGCTGATTTCAAGATTGCACACCATAATTCCTCTCCCTACAGACCAAAGATGAATGGGGCTGTTGAAGCTGCTAATAAGAATATCAAGAGGATTATCCAGAAGATGACAGTGACGTATAAAGATTGGCATGAGATGCTGCCATTTGCTTTGCATGGTTATCGTACATCTGTCCGCACTTCAACAGGGGCAACCCCTTTCTCTCTCGTTTACGGCATGGAGGTTGTTCTCCCAGTAGAGGTGGAGATCCCATCAATGAGAGTCTTGATGGAAGCCAAGTTGACTGATGCTGAATGGATTCAGAGTCGTTATGACCAGCTGAATTTGATTGAAGAGAAGCGATTGACTGCCATGTGTCATGGTCAGTTATATCAGCAGAGAATGAAGAAAGCATTCGATAAGAAGGTCAAGCCTCGTGTGTTCCGAGAAGGTGACCTCGTGCTCAAGAAAGTCTTGTCTTTCGTGCCCGATTCCAGGGGCAAGTGGACTCCAAACTACGAGGGTCCATACGTTGTTAAGAGAGCCTTTTCAGGCGGTGCTTTGATGCTTACAACAATGGATGGGGAGGATTTCACTCGTCCTGTGAATTCAGATGCAGTCAAGAAATACTTTGCCTAAAAAAAAGTATATGCAAATGAAAAACAGAATAGCTCGCTAAGTTGAAAATCCGAAAGGGCGGCTTAGGCAAAAATGAGCGTCTCGGTGGAGAACCCGCAAGGGTAATCCAGGCAAAAATTAGAGACATAAAAAAGAAGTATATTTGCATCCCGCTAGATTGAGTACCTCACCCTGGGGCAATCTAGGCAAAAATTAGGGATTTGGCAAGTAACTGCATCCTGACAAGACTTTCTGTTCAGCAGTTGTCTTTTCATCAGAGGTTCTCGATTCGTTGTCGACTGAAGCTTCGCATACATCGAGATTCAAATTGGTAGAGAAAGGATCATTATGTTCAATGTAGCCCTCTTCCAATATATATCACTGATTTCAAATTTGTACAGATCTATGGAGTCTTGCCATTTGCAGGCTACCATTCCATCAAATCAATTTGAGCTTTTTATCCAATTATTTGCACTCTTATTTGTTTCAATTCAACAAATATTTTGCATGTTTTAATTGATAAGATGTCATTGTTTTAAACAAACAAATTTTTCCAAATTTGTTGTTTTAAACAAAGTGAACATTCACAATGATGAAAGGATACTTGAGAATTTCTCAGTGCTCTCCCGAGGGTGGCATGATGTCCCAACAGGTAAGACATTTGTTCATATTCCTGGCATTGGTTGTATCCTCTTTTTCCTGCTTTGTTGATTGGGGTTGTCCCCCAAGCAGAGTTGTTGTTGTGGGTTATTCCCCAGGCAGAGATGTTGTTGAAGACTTCGTTTTCTTCTCCCCAGTACTGTCGCTAGCAGAGTTGTGGTTTCTCTCCTCAGCATGGTTTTCTTTTTGAAGATTTATGGTTGGTGGATTGATATCCCGGTACTTTACCGCTTTCCCCAACATTATCGCAAGCTGAGTTGTTGCTTCTTTCCTCAGCACAGTCGCTAGTGGGATCTGTGATATATCCCCAGAGCAGAGTACTTGTGGAAGATTTCGTTTGCTCCAGCAGTACCCTCTTCCCCGGCCAAGTTGCCAGCGGAGTTGCTATATCTCTCCATCAGTGCGTTTATCCTTTCAGCAGGGCAGTGATTGTGTTCCTCCTCAATAATTGTGGGTGTTCTCCTCAGAAGGGTTAGCATTCGGTGGTTAATCCCCAGCTCTCTTCCTTATTCCCAGTGGGTTCTTCAGTAGTTTCCCCAGTGGAGCCGTCAGTAGATTTGTGATTTGGTGGATTGTATTTATGCAGAATCCCCAAGAGAGTTGGTATACCCAACAGAGTCAGGGTTGCATCTGCAATAATCCCCTCAGAGTTTCCGCCGGAGCTGGTATCCTCGACAGAGTTGTTTTTGTGGCATTTTCTGCTTGTTGAAGTCTCTGTTGCCCCAGTAGGGTTGGTTGGTAGCCTATCATCCAGAGATTTGGATTGATTTCCTGATTGTTTGATCCTCAGTAGAGTGGCTTGTTGCAGAATCTACTTGTGTGATCTGTTTTTCCTCCCGTGGGTTGTTCCCCAATGGAGTGGATGTTTGTGCTCCCCCAAGTAGAGTTGCTTGTGCAGCCAGATTCTACGTGGATGATCTGTTCTCCCTTAGTGGGTTGTTCCCCAGCGGAGTTATGTGGGTTTGCTTTCATGGCAGTTCTCGCTTTGTGCAGTTCTCAGTAGATACTGAGAATTCCCCTGCAGATATTTTGGGATTTCTCCCGTTTCCCCAACAGATTTGTCTTTGTGGCAGTTCTTGCCTGTTGTGACTTTCTGTGGCAGTTGGGTTGATTGTGATCCATCACTCAGAGATTTGGTGACATCTCTGATCTTTTGCCTCCCCGCAGATCTTTGCTTTTTAGCGTGTGGATCTCCGCAGATTGGCTTTCCAGTTGGTTTTTCCCTGGAAGTATAGTACCGGGCGTTTGATTCCTGGACTCTGTTTGTGTTAAGATATGTCTGTTTTGTCAGCATTCATCAAACATAAATCACGCATATTCATGCATATTCATAAATATTCAGATATTCATGTTGCATTTTTGCCATATATCTTTTGTTTGTTGTTCTCCTGCTATGGATTTTATAGATCTCTCCAATAGATCTTCCCAAGCAGATGTCGGGTGTTAAAATCTCTCCATGTAGAGTCAGCCCCATAAGCAGAAAATGTCTGTATTTTCCTTCTGCAGTTCCCCACTGAGATTATCCTCGTGGATGACGGTTTCTTCCGTTTCCTCCCAACACATATATTGGGATGGATTTTCCTATTGAGTTATATCCTCATTAGGACGTGTCTTAATTCAGTCTGTCTTTTCGGTTTGACCCCGAATTGGCTATTTGTTAACTGTTTCTCGTGCTTCCCTGTGGAATAAATGAATGATTTGCCCAGTAACCGGCAGTAATTCTTTTATCCCCAGCGGAATCTTTTTGGGCCTCTACCCAGTAACCGGTAGTTGTAAGTCCTATTTTCCTTGCCTTTTTGGCGGAATTGGTGGTTATATACCTTTTATTCCTCAGCAAGAGTCTTTGGTTTTCTACCCAGTAGTCGGTAGTCGTAAATCCTATTTTCCTGCTCTCCAGCAGTTTGTGGTTTGTTATAAACCCTGTTTTGTTCCCGGGCGGATTTGTGATTCTTTCATTCCCCACGCGGAGTTGTTGGTTTTCTACCCGGTATTCGGTAGATGTAAACCCTAATTCGTGTTTATCCCCCATCAGAGTTTGATGGCTACTACCCCGTATTCGGTAGTCGTAAGTCCTATCTCTTTTCCCCTAGCGGAGGTAACCTTTGTGGTTCGTTCTGGTTGATGATGGAATTTGGTGTCGTTGTAGTTTTATTCTCAGCGGAGTTTGTACCTTGTGGTACAGGTGGATGATTGCCGGTTGCTAGCAATTTTATCCTCAGCCAGAGTTTTGGTATTCTACCCCGTATTCGGTAGTTGTAAACCCTAATTTCTCCCTTTGCAGAGTTAACCTTGTTGTTCATCCTAACCGATGATGGTTACTCTTTGTGGTTATCTTCATTCAATATTCGATGTTGGTATTCCTCCTTTTGCTTGTGGATAATTGCCGGTTGCTAGCAATTGTATCCCCAGCAAGTTGTCTTCTGGATCATTGCCGTATGCTTGCAATGTTATCCCCTTTTGAAGTCGCCAGTGGGTCTTTTCACCGTTTGCTAGTGATTTGTTCCCCGGATCATTGATTGTTTATCAATGCATCCCCAGCTAGTCTTTGTGGATAATTGCTGTTTATGCAATTAATCCCCGGGTCATTGATTTTTGTATCAATGTATCCCCAGTTGAGGCGCTTTTCACTTACCCGTTTGCTTGGTAATGATTGTTGCTCCCTTTGATTGGTCATCATTATATACCTAGTTTGGTATCCTGATGCCTTTCTTTTCGGTCGATTTATCCTTTGTTAACCCAGTAACCGGTTGTGGATAATCTTCCATGCGAGTATGTTATCCACGTTCTGACGGTAATGGATAATATATCTCATGCACTCTTCCGTCGAAGCCTGCTGTGTTTCCCCAGTTGAGTAAGATTCGTTATTCCTTTGTGGAATCGAATATTTTGTTGTTTCGGATAATTGCCGGATGCTTGCAATTTATCCTTTTGAGTTGTCTTTCGTTTACCCGTATGCTTGGTATCGATTGTCTCTCTTTTTGGTTGACCACTTATTATATGCCCTAACCGGTATCTCTGGTGTCTCTTCCTTTTCGAGTGTATTATTCACGTTCTGACGGTAATGAATAATATATCTCTTTCGCTCTTCGGTTGGAGTACTTTGTTGATCTTCCCCAATAGAGTAAGATTCGTATTCTTTGTAGAATCGAATATTCCATCCTTTGACCAGTTTGTGTTTTGGATGATGAGTGTTTTGGCAGTAAAAACCAATCCATGTTTCGGTAGTTCACCTATTATATACCCAGTAACCGGTATCCCTGGTGTTTCTTACCATGCGAGTATATTATCTACGTTCTGACGGTAATAGATAATATATCTCATGCGAGTATTCTATCCACGTTCTGACGGTAATGGATATTATATCTCATGCACTCTTTGGGTTTGTGTCCCCAGTTGAGTAAGATTCGTTTTCCCGTTGTGGATTCGAATGTCCATCCTGTAAGTCGATTTGCTTTTTCAAGCCCTCCTTTCGGATGATGAGTGTTTTGGCAGTAAAAACCAATTCACGCCTTTGGTCGGTCACCTATTATATACTTCGGTATCCCTGGTGTTCCTTCCTGTCTGCTCCCTATTATGACCTTGGTCCCCTGTGGAGTCAGATGTTCCTGAGTTGATGTACCTTTTTCAGGTCTTTCTCAGATGTTTGGTTGATTGATATCTCTCACCCTTATACCGGTCTTAGATATTCATTCTTCCTGAGTTTGTTACCTTTATACCGGTAACACCTCATCTTGTTGCTTTTCCCCGTGAGAGTCTCTTTATTAGACCCTGTCCCGGTGGAGTTTCTTGTGGTGATTTTTACCCTTTGATGTATTGGCGTTTTCCCCAATATATGCAATTTTTCCCCGGCAGGGAGGTTCTTTGTGGATCTTTTCCTGGTCCGAGTCCGGATTTTTATCCGAAGCATCCTTTATGGATAGTATGAGTCAACTTGTGCCTCTCCAATGGATGTGTTGTCCTTTGGAATTCTTTTGTTTCCCCAGTGTGAGTCCTTCACTTCCCCAGTGAGGTCTCCAGTCCCGTCGTGTTTTGTTCACGCTGTGTCAGTATTGTTTTTCCCCAATTCAGAGTCGTGTCCTGCTCACGCATTCTTTTCTTTTTATCCCAAATAAGAGGCCCCAATAAGAGTCTTGTTAGAGTCTCTGTTCCTGGTGAGTGTATTACTCCGACGGATCGTCTTTTCTTCTGTGCGAATCATATCCCTACAGAGTTTATGTCTTTTACATGCATACATCTGCATCATGAGGTCTCTTAGGGACCAAAATTTGTCTCATTACTGTTATTTAAGCCCATTCTACCGCGTCGAGATGAAGATTTATAAACTTCACTTCTCCGGCTAGATTGACCTTAAATAGGGGCATCTGTAAGACCCCAATTTTGGCCCTAAGATCCCTCATCATATCATATCACATCATATCATTGCCTCAAGGATCATTGTGCACCTTGCCTCCTTCCCTGTGGGTGGGTTACCTTTTGAGAGTGGTTCTTGATCACCAAGTATGTGTAGCATTTGTATGTCATTGCTTTTCATTTGTTTAATAACCCAAAAGTACAAAAATATTGTCATCTAACCTTGTTACTTGCAGATGAAGCAACATTAGGTCAAGCAGTCTAAGGCAAGTCATTGAGCCATAGATGGTGGCCATTCTTGAAGAATTTGGGCACCATGATCATTCATCAAGAGTTCATATGAGTCATGACATCATTTTGAATCAAGATCTCAAGTGGTAGAGGCTTGGATTTCATCTGATCACAGCTAGGACAACTGAAACCCTAGAATGGTCAACACAAGTCAACTGTGCATTTAATCAAGGATTTGAAGGTGGGAGATGGTTTGAGAGACTTTATTCATGTCCATACAAGTCTCATATAACATGTCAAACATCAACATTGGAGAATTTGAGGTCAGACAAAAAGTTTCCAAAAATAGTAAGTGACTTGTAATTTCAAACTGCCAAAAATGGAAAGGTCTTCTCCTCAACTTTACATCATCAAGCAAGCTTCAAATCAAATTTTGTCCAACATGAAAGTTGAATATCTTGCTCTTACCTTTCCAAAAAGTCCAAGAACATCCGTTTCTCATGTGTGGTTGGCAAGTTATGATCAAATTATTGTCCATGGATTTTGAACTTCAACAAGGCATAACTTTTGCATCAAAAGGCCAATTCATGTGGTTCTTTTTGGAGCATGTCACTTTTGATGTGCACTATCATAATCATGCATTTCCATTCATCAAAAATCGTCACAAAAATATTTCATTTTTCACTTGAATCAATTTGAATTTTTGGAGGGAAAAAGTGAATTTGAAAATTATGCATTTTATTCATTTCCAACCAATTCCATTTGCCTCCAAATGATATTTTGAATTCATTTCATGCAGCTTGGTACTGTTTCATTGCTCATACATGCATAAAGGGTGTTTTGGCCAATTTACATTAACATGCTAATTTCACTAATCCACTTACATTTTGGTTAATGATGATTATGGACATGATTAACAGGTGCTATATATTCCTAATCCTAACAGAATTCACCAACAACACATTCATAATTTCAGATCCAAACTTTTTCATCTCAAATTCTCTCAACTATTTTCTCCATTTTTCTTCATTTCTTTTGCTTGCTTTTCGATATGTTCATCATCTAATAGCATTATGAAGATCTGTTGAAGCAAGATTGTGCAGAATTCCTGAAGAATCGCAGTTGTTGAACCTTGTGAATTTCCATGGCAATTGAGATTTCAAGAAGGATCAAGCATTCTTGAGCTGAGATCTTGCTTCCATTCATTCATCCAAGCAACATAGAGCTTCTGTTTCAGCATTTCCAAGCCAGAACTGCACGATTCTAATTCTGTTTCTCTAGCAAGGTCAGAATTCGAATCTTATCATTCATGAAATTATGATATGCATCTTATAGATCTTGGAATGTAGGTCATGCTGAACTTTAGATCTAGTGATTTCATGCAAAATTGAGGAAGTTATCTTGATTTGAAATTTGAATGTTGAAACTTATTTTGATCGATGCTTTTGATGTGGTTAGAATTAAGAGAAATCGATGTTAGATTGTTGATGAGTGATGAAAGATGGTTCGAATGATGTATGTTTCATGGATTTCTGGAATGATTTGTTCTTGCTGAATATGAACATGATGAACACGCATGAGTTCTTAGGGTTTTGTGTTTCCAGAATTTCTTTGATCCGCCTGGCCTTGTTTCTGCATGTATTTCGTGTTTGTTTCGCCATGCACCAATCGTTGTACGCCACCTCACTTAATGAAACGGTGCGTTTCATTAAGTGAGCGCCTCAATTCAAATTTGAGCGCGGTTCGAATCCGGCTCGAGGCAATTTCATTTTTGGCTTTTGGCATTTTACTCCAATTAGGCTTACATGTTCATATGCTTCCTTTTACTTTTTTTAATTTTTTCTTTCCATTAAAAAATTCATAACTCTCACAATAATAATCCAATTCACATGAGGTTTTTTATGCCATGATCCTTGTAATGCCTAATTTTTTTTGGATATCTTTCCAGAATTTGTGCTCGGTTGAATTTGTTTTTAGCCTAGGGTTTGTTCATGTATGCCATTTCTTGCACCTTGCTTGCTATTTCTTTTATGAAATCATGATGCTTGATCCAATGAACATGAAAATTGACATGCATAATCTAGACTCATTCCTGGTCATTTTGGTATATAGTTTGCTATTTTTACATTTCTGGATTGTGAGATATGATATGATTATTGGAGGTGTGACAATGTATGTCACACCATTTCTTGTTCATGTTGCTGATTTTATTTACCATGCCATTTGATTGCCAATTGTTCTGAGTTTTTGCATGATGACATTTCTGGATGTCTAGTTTGAGCATGAACTTTTGTAGAATTTTTAGATCCATTTCCAATTTGTTTGAGATTTTCTTTGATGGTTTGTCACAATTGGACTCTTGTTGAGTGTTCAACTTCCATGATTTGTGAAATTCTCATGCATTATCATATGAGCTTGAAATTTTGTACATTGATTCCTAACATGTTGAAGTTCATTTTGGTTTTGGTTTGGATCATTTATCATTTGTTATCACTGTTTTATGCTTGTGTGAAGTTGATGCACCATTTGTGGCCTTGTTTGAGCTTGTTTTTGTGTACCATGACTTGTTGATTTTAATTGACATGCTTCCACTTATCCAAATTCCATGATTTTTGGTATGTTGCTCATTTGATATGTTCTGTTTAGGCATGATTTTTCTTGGAATTTATTGAGCCATTTTTGATTTGATATGCTTGTGTTCATTCTGTTTGCTCCAATGTGATTCCAATATGCTTACTTTGACATGATTTGTTTGTGAAATGGATTTGGTGCATAGTTTTGATATGGGACCAATTGGATGATGTTCTTATTTGATTAATCTTGATTCTTGTAAATTTTCATGTTCTGTTTTGGTCCATTTCTCTTTCTTTGACCCTAGGCCTTGGCCTAAGGGTTTGCTTCTCATGTTTGAGTTTGTTTTCAGGTTAAGAAGCATATGGCTTTAAGGAGATCAATTTGCATAGCTTAAGTTGGTTTGCTTGATTGTTATGAACTAACATTGACTTGTTTTGTAGGATGCTTTGGCTCATTTGAGTTGAGCTTTGTGCTTTGCACAATGTAGCCTTGATTGTTTGATTGTACATTGTCTGTTGACTGTTGGTTTATCTGTTTGACTTTTGTGACTTGAGTACTGATTGAATTGGATTGATTTCAGGTACCTTAGTTGCTATAGTTCATTGTGAACTCGCTCTTGCTTTGCTTGATAGCTTAAGCATTGAGGTATAACATCTCTTCTTCATGTAGTCTGGAAGACCTGGCTTGTTACTTGGCCAGGCACCTGTCTGAAGTCCTCCTTAAGAGGCAATGCTTGTGATTGTTTATCTTTGTCCCCAAGCAGGAAAAGTCCTTTTGATAAGGCAATTGGTAGATAGAAGAGATGTGTAGTCCATCTCCTACTATTCTGTGTGTCTTCCCTTTGCTCACATTACATGTTGTAGCATTTTGGATCTTAACCCAAGATCTATCGAGTCAATAACTTGTGGAGAGAGTTCCAACTTTCTGAACTCCCACACCTTCTGATATTCAATGCTCTCCCTGACCAGGGATAAGAGCAATGAGGTACACCCCTCATATCCTTTCATCTGCTTCACCTTAACTCTCAATGTTAAGGTTAAGAGCACCATTTACCCCATTCCAGTTGACTTTAAAGTCTAACCCTTGCTTGAGCCTAATTGCTTGGATATAGTGTGTGCTAAATGGCTTTGTTTGATTGATTGCTTAATTCATCTGTACATGTTTGCTTGTTTGCCTTTGTGCATTTATCATCATTGATTGTTCATTATTGCATGATCATCATTTCATATCTGTGTGATTTGTTTGAGTTTGCCCATTGAGGACAACTGTAAGTCCATTAATTGGCCATTGTTCCTATGATTTGGAAGGGATAGAGTGTAAGACCATTTCATTGGCCACTTATGTCCATTGATTCTGTTTGTTTGTTGTATGTGAGGATGCAATTGTAAGACCATGTTGTTGGCTTTTGTATTCCTATGATCATCCTGTGGAGATTAGAGTAAGCCCAGATAGATTGGCATCTGACATCCATGTTTTGTTTTGCTTTAGGAGGTTGGAATAAGTCCATTTATTGGCATCTGACATCCATGCTTTGTTTTGCTTTAGGAGGTTAGTATAAGCCCATTTATTGGCATCTGATATCCTTGTTGGTTTTGGGAGACTGGTGTAAATCCATTGATTGTTATCCGGTATCCACTTTTGTTTTGTGAGATCGGAATAAGTCCATTTATTGGCATCCGGTATCATTGTTTTATTTTAGGAGACTGGTGTAAATCCATTTATTGGTATCCGGTATCCGCCTTTGTTCGTGAGATTGGTATAAGTCCATTGATGGCATCCGATATCACCTTGCTTTATTTGCTTGCTTGTTTTGTTGCCTTATTCCAAAGGACACACTTGAATCATCTTCTATATGATTTCAAGAGGTGAACTTCTAGGAAGTTTTACACTCCTTCATCCACATCCTTTTGTTTCAAAACCCCTTTTCACTTGTTGATTTTAAAACTTGTAAATACATGTTGTGCAAACATTCTCATCTCTTTTCAAATTAGAAACCTGGACCTTAAGTCCTTGACTTTTCAAACTTCACTTTTGATAACACTTCTTTCTGAATTGAATACTAATCATACTTTGACCATATTTTGTGAATACTCATAATCAATTAACTTCACCCATTCAATTGTTTTGTGGCTTTGTCCATTGTTAATATGCTTTCATACATTAGCCATAGGTTTCAATTACCATAGTGGTTGATGTAAATTTTGCCTTATCCTTAGTGAGTTGATTGTAAGTCTTCCATACTTATTATAGGGTTAACCCCTCACTAGTATGTTGAAGCCGTCCTCGCATGGTGGATTGTTGATTCAGGTTGAGTTCTCTCCCATTGGTAATGAAAAGCCTTAGTGCTTGTGTCTTAAAATGAATTCACTGATTTTTGGAAATCTTTTAGCCGAACTACGGCGTTTTGATCCTCACCTTTGATGGAAGGTACGTAGGCAACGGGTTCATCCGTTCAAACACAAAAACAATAAAAATTGTACATTCTTTTCTCATCATCCCATTCATGTTTGCACAATATGTCATAAACAAATAAACATTTTTATACAACAAGTGTGAAAAGGGCTCCCTAGGAGTACCTAGGACGTGATGGGTGCCTAACACCTTCCCATTGCGTAATTAACCCCTTACCCAGTTTCTCTGATCTTTTCATTGGTTTTCTATGTGTAAAACTTCTTAGGCTTTTGTTCGCTTTTTAGCCATTCCTTAGGATAAATAAAAGTGCGGTGGCGACTCTATTCTTTGTATGCTTTGCTTATGGTTTAATCAATAAATCATAAAGTGACGAATACACCGCTACAACAGCGGATCTGGCACCTTAGACAAAATCCTCCAGACTGGAAGATGGCAGGAGACAAGTCTGGCTTTGGGTTCAATGAATCCACTCCTGAGTGTAGTCATACTGGTAGCAAACCAAAGATGTCACATCAGGTGTCTCAACATCACAAGGAAAGACAACATAAAGGAAAACACCAAAGATAGAGATGTCATTATTGTGGAAAATTTGGCCACATAAAACCATTCTACTTTAGGTTGTATGGCTATCCTAGTCCTACTCATCATCAACCTAGATCCAAACACCACATCCTTGTTAATAGAAAACAGTGGGTTCCTAGGGCTGGTGCTACTAACTTGATATCTCACACTTCCTTCAGAGTTTCAGCCAAAGAAGACTGGTATTTTGACAGTGGATACTCCAGACACATGACTGGAAGCAAAAACCTGCTAATTGATCTTCAACCTCATGCCACCAGCTATGTGACTTTTGGTGATGGAGCAAAAGGTGAAATCAAGGGGATTGGAAATCTAAACTGCCCTGGAGTCCCTAACCTTGATAATGTGCTACTTGTTAAAGGATTGACTGCAAACCTGGTCAGCATCAATCAACTATGTGACCAAGGTCTAAATGTGAACTTCACAAAAGCTGGATGTTTGATTACTAATGAAAACAAATGAGGTGATCATGAAAGGAGTCAGGTCTAAGGACAACTGCTATATGTGGAGTTCTCAAGAAACTGGTTATTCATCAATGTGTACTCTATCCAAAGAAGAAGAAGTGAAACTATGGCATCAAAAAATGGGCCATCTGCATCTTAAAGGAATGAAAAGGATTATATATGTTGAAGCTATTAGAGGAATCCCACAACTAAAGATTGATGAAGGAAGAGTTTGTGGTGAGTGTCAGATTGGAAAGTAGACAAAGATGTCACATCAGAAGATCAAACATGACACCACATCTAGAGTGCTGGAACTTCTCCACATGGACTTGATGGGACCTATGCAGGTGAAAAGTCTTGGTGGGAAAAGATATGCTTATGTGGTGGTGGACGACTTCTCCAGATATACCTAGGGAAATTTTATAAGGGAAAAATATGATGTATTTGAGGTGTTCAAAGACCTTTGCCTAAGACTTCAAAGAGAAAAAGAAAGTCATGTTATCAGAATTCAGAAGGATCATCCGAAAGATCTCATTATAGGAGACCCAAATAAAGGGGTCACCACTAGATCAAGGGAAGTGATCTCACATGCCTATTTTGTGTCCAAGAATGTCAAAGAAGCCTTAACTGATGAATTCTGGATCAATGCCATGCAGGAAGAGTTAGGCCAATTCAAGAGAAATGAGGTATGGGAATTGGTTCCAAGACCTGAAGGAATAAATGTTATTGGAACAAAGTGGGTTTACAAGAATAAATATGATGAACAAGGGGTGGTTACTAAAAATAAAGCAAGATTGGTAGCACAAGGATACACTCAAGTTGAAGGAGTTGACTTTGATGAAACATTTGCCCATGTAGCTCGCCTGGAGTCCATTAGATTACTGCTAGGAGTGACATGTATTCTGAAGTTTAAACTGTTCCAAATGGATGTGAAAAATGCCTTCTTGAATGGGTACTTAAATGAGGAAGTGTATGTTGAACAACCTAAAGGGTTTACAAACCCAAATCTTCCAAAGCATATGTATAAGTTGAGGAAAGCCCTCTATGGGTTGAAACCAGCTCCTAGAGCTTGGTATGAGAGACTCACAGTGTTTCTCATTGACAATGGATACAGGAAGGGAGGCATTGATAAGACCTTATTTGTCAAAAATGATGGAGGAAAACTCATGGTGGCTCAGATATATGTGGATGACATTGTGTTTGGTGGGATTCCAAATAAGATGGTTGAACATTTTGTTAAACAAATGCAGTATGAATTTAAAATGAGCCTTGTTGGAGAACTAACCTATTTTCTTGGGCTACAAGTCAAGCAGATGGAAGATTCTATCTTTCTATCTCAAAGAAAATATGCCAAAAATATTGTTAAAAAGTTTGGCATGGAGAATGCAAGCCATAAAAGGACTCCTGCTCCTACTCATCTGAAAGTGTCTAAAGATGAAAATGGTGTCAGTATGGATCAAAGTCTCTACAGAAGCATGATAGGAAGTCTGCTATATCTCACAGCAAGCAGACCTGACATTGCTTTTGTTGTAGGTGTATGTGCTAGATATAAAGTTGAACCAAAGGTGAGTCACATAAACCAAGTGAAAAGAATCCTGAAATATGTCAATGGCACTAGTGACTATGGGATGCTATACACTCATGGATCTGGATCGGTGCTGACTGGATATTGTGATGTTGATTGGGCTGGAAGTGCTGATGATAGGAAAAGCACATCAGGAGGATGCTTCTTCTTGGGGAACAACTTAATATCATGGTTTAGTAAGAAATAAAATCGTGTGTCTTTGTCCACTGCTGAAGCTGAATACATAGCAGCTGGAAGTAGTTGCTCTCAACTGGTGTGGATAAAACAGATGCTGACTGAATACAATGTCACGCAAGATGTCATGAAATTGTACTGTGACAACCTGAGTGCTAAAACATTTCCAAGAATCCTATTCAGCACAGCAGGACAAAACATATTGATATCCGTCACCATTTTATTAGAGAACTCGTGGAGGATAAAATTGTAGCCCTAGAGCATGTTGCTACTGAGATGTAGTTAGCTGATATTTTTATAAAGGCCTTGGATGCAAATCAATTTGAATTTCTAAGAGGGAAATTAGGGATTTGTATTTATGAGAATTTGTAGCAATTAATATGGAGTGGAAAAGATAATCAAATTATTGTCTGCTTACTTAAAATAAAGCGCCCCTTTATGGTAAATCATCACCTATTCTTGGAAATACCATCTATTACCTTTTCACAGGCAACCTCACTACCTACTCAAACATTTCCAACTCCCTTTCTTCCTCAAACTCCTCTGCTAGGGCAACTGAAATCTTTCCATAAAAACGACAAGATGTCACAACATCAAACTCCATCTGGTTCAAAAACTACTAAGCCTACTCACAAGGATAGCACTCCTTCCATGGACTTTCTCGATGATGAAATTTTGGATGTGGTCCCTCTGTCTGTTATTCTAGGCGAAGCCCCTGACTCAAACCTTCCCATGGATGCATCTGCTTCTGCATGCCCCACTCAAGGTAACAACTCTAGTATCCCTTCTAGCTCTACTCATGCTACTAGTTCTAAGGAAGATATGCATGACACTGATCGCGTCATAAGAAACCTAATCACTAGAATCCTGAATGAAGGACATTCTGTGAAGGGAGTCTCTACTTCTCTGTCTAGAATGTACCCCTCTCCTGAGGTTGAACCTCATAGTGAGAAGGATGACGATTCCTCCATATCTGAGAAGGACATGGATGTTGAAGGTTTGTGCTCTCTAGGGCAAACTGTGTCTGGTAAAAAATTTGTGGCATCTACAACTGCCAATGCCTCACATTCTGAGAAGCATGATTCTGCAAACAATGTGATTGACCTAGAGGATGATAGGTCTGATGATCAAGATGATAGCTTGCTTCATCACTTAAAGCCTAGTGTGGCTAAGCGTATGAAGACTAGAAAAGGTAGATCTATGGATAAAATGATGTCAGCCAAAACAGCTAAGAAGACAGCTGGTGTAGGTCCTTCCAAATCTTGGAGCAAAGTAGATGTGAAAAAGAGAAAGGTTAGAGAAGTTTCTGAGTCTGACGAAGATGTTGAGGAAGATGTCACTGACATCTCCCCTGTGAATAGGACAATTGTGAGGAAGTCCCCTGTGAAAGTTGTTGCTGTGCATTTGGACAATATCTCTTTCCATCTTGAAGATGGAGCTTCCAAATGGAAGTTTGTGATCCAAAGAAGGGTGGCTGTAGAGAGAGAGTTAGGCAAGGATGTTGTTAAGGTCAAAGAGGTCATGGACCTAATTAAGAATGTTGGGTTAATGAAGACTGTGATTGGGTTATCTCAGTGCTATGAGGGATTGGTTAAGGAGATCATTGTCAACATTCCTGAAGATATTGCTGATAAAAATGGCAAGGAATTTTGTAAAGTTTTTGTGAGAGGTAAGTGTATCCCATTTTCTCCCACTGTCATTAACAAATTTTTGGGAAGAGGTATAGAGGGTGCTTGTGAATTGGAAGCTACAGACAATGAGGTCTGTAGAGAAATTACAGCAAGGTAGGTGAATGAGTGGCCTAGTAAAAAGCATCTTCCTGTTGGGAAGCTGACTATTAAGTATGCCATATTGCATAAAATAGGATCTGCAAATTGGGTGCCTACCAACCACATCTCCACAATTTTAAATACCCTTGGAAGATTTATCTTTGCTGTTGGAACCAAGCTGAAATTTGATTACGGTAGATTTATGTTTGAACAAATTGTCAAGCATGCTTCTACTAATGCAGTAAAGTTACCTATAGCCTTTCCCTCAATGACTTGTGGGATTATCCTGAGTCAACACCCTGGGATTTTGAGTACCAATGACCTACCAAGTAGAAGAAAACCTACTCTATCAGTACACTATAAACTGTTTGAAGGGAGTCATGTTGAAGACATTGTCATGACATTTGCTGTGAAAAAGCCAGCCTCAAAAGGTGGACTTATTGCTGAGCTGAAGGAAATGTGTAAAGAGCTGGGTGCAGGAATAAGGGTAGCAACATCTAGGAAAGAATCGTTGGAAGCCCTAATTACAAGCTCGGAGCAAGCTGAAGGTGAGAATATTGAACGGGCTAAGGAAGCTGAAGCCCAAACCTCTAGTGAGAGGTCTACAACTAAAGATGAGAAAAGTGGCAATTTTGTTTCTGATGCTGATGAAGTTGCAAGCTCAAGCTCCTTTTCTTAGATCTTTTGAAGTTGGCCCTTATTCTTCTGATGATGTTTTTTTTCTCTTTGTTGTGATGGATGTTCTGGTTTTTGGCAGCTATGTTCTACTGCTTTGATGTTTATTTTTCTGGATTTTCTGGTTTGGTGGATTTTTTTCTCAGCTTGTTTAAAGCTGTGTATGTACTTGGATCTGTAACACTTAACCTTTGACATTCTGATTGTTTGACTGAATAGACATTTATTTGGTCTCTTTGGTCTTTTTTGGCTAAAAAAGGGGAGAAGTAATAGCTATATGATGCTATACTATAGTAAATATGTTATGCTATAGATGATGTTACAGATGATGTTGGAGATGATCTGTATGTTACAGATGATGTTACAGATGATGTTACAGAAGATGTTGGAGATGATGTTATATGGGGAAGTGTTTTGTCTGTGTAAAGCAGACTGGTGTTAGCTGAAGGGGGAGGTGGTGTGTTCTGAGCAAAAGTGCATGTGTGTTTACTATGTGTTTACTAGTTGCTATTTTTGCTAGTATTGTGTGCATGTTTGTTGATTCTAAGTGTTGGCAGCAATTTTGTTAAAACAAAGAGTGTTCACAAGATGTCATGTGTGATGTCTTAACATGAGATATCCTATGTACCTGCTGGAGTTGAAGAACATATGCAAGTAGGATTGTTTCAGAATGCCACTTACAGGGCTTCTGATATTGGTTGTACCTGCTGGAGCTTATATGGAAGACATATGCTGCAGGATTGTTTCAGTTGACATACTCATTGTCATGGTAACTGATATGGCTGTACCTGCTATAAAAGTGTCATACCCCGATTTTGATCCCGAATTTTTCTCCATTTTTATTTTTTGTTTGGCACTTGGCCTAAGGCTCATTTGCATACATTCATATTTTTGTTACACATTGGTCATTGTCTATGCCTTTTTGATCATGGTGCTTTTGATTATAAAATGGATTTTAATCATTT
Organism: Lathyrus oleraceus; assembly: GCF_024323335.1. Taxonomy (NCBI): domain Eukaryota; kingdom Viridiplantae; phylum Streptophyta; class Magnoliopsida; order Fabales; family Fabaceae; genus Lathyrus; species Lathyrus oleraceus. The sequence goes on from NC_066583.1 coordinate 128,148,890, forward strand.
GACTTTTTAATTTTTCAATTTGATTTTTATTTCAAATTAAGTTTAATTCCAAATTTTAATTTAATTGTAATTGTTATTTTTACTAATGATTCAAACTCTAATTGATTTTAATTTTCAAATAAATGTTAGAATTGATATCAAAGTAATTTTAACAAATTATGAATTAATTTCATTTTAATTTGGTTTTTACTGATTTGTTATTATTATTTAAATTGATATTTAAATTAGTCTTGGATTATTTCTAAGAATCCATTTTATAACCAAACATGATCCATTTTCCATCCATAACTCATTTTAGATCAAAATAGTACATCTCACTTGGTACATGAATCCAATTTGTCTGCCTTTGAAAGGTCTAATAACCAAATCTCCCCTCATTGTTAAAAATATGGTGCTTCCTACAAATATTAGCATGCAAGATTCAGCAAGTCACTGGTTAGTAATGAATGTTGCAGTACGCAATATTTTCATGGGAGGGGGCTCGGATGAAAAGCAACTTGTGGAAGACACAGGTGAGGAATTTGTAAAGTGTTCTTGATAAGGTCATTTGCCAAGATGCAAAAGTGGGTGAGGATGGTGATATAGTTAGTTTCAAGATGCATGATTTAATGCATGATCTTGAAATGTAAGTAGCTGGCATTGTTCGTTGTTAATTAGACAGTGAGACAAAAAGCCATGTATCATTGGAATCCAAGGCAATTCATTTGTTGGACTCATTAGATGGAAGTAGGCTGCAACTTTGATTTTACTATCTTCCAATGAGGAAGAATTCAATGAGGATAAATTGCCAATCATTTCAAAATTCAAACACTTGCATGTCCTGAAGCTGATAGATTGTTTCTTTAAGCAAGTTTTCTAGATCAAATAGAAAATTGAAACATTTAAGATATTTTAACTTGTCAAACTGTAAAGGACTGGGAAGTCTTTACAAATCCTTAAGGAGTTTTGTTACAAACATTAACATTGAGACCTAATGAAAATGGAGCTTTCTACAAAAGTTGTATCAAAATTGATCACTTTAAGACACCTCCACGTCTTTGATTAGGAAGCCTCAGAAGATTCCACCACGGATGCAGATGTCATTGCCGATTTCAATGTTGCTAGAATCATCAACGAACTCACAGCTGCTGCCATTGCTTTTTGAATCTATTACACAAAATTGTGGAGGAAATGCATCAGGACAATGACTGCACTACAAAAAAAAAACATGCGAGATCAGTGATGCGTTATTGCACCGGCATCATCATTAGCCAATTGATGACATTCAGAAAGAGGAGGTAGTGCCGGACCTCACTATCACAATCAAAGCTGATGATAACAAAGGGGATTATATCAAATTGATGCCTTGCTCAGATGAGGGTTCATCGTTAGGTGCGGCCGAGGAGTGTTCTCCGCTGGCGAGGAGATCTGTTGTGTGGTACTGGATCAAAGTGATGTTGTTGTTTTTTATTCTTAGGGTTTTTGGCTGTTGCTGTACTCAAGTGGGTTGGACCCTATTTCATAGACAAGGAGGTTATTCCAATAATAAATTGGGAAACAGAGACTTTCAGTCCTCCGGTGCTTACTATTTTGGTGTTTGCTTCAGTTGCACTTTTTCCAACTATACTTTTGCCATCTACACCCTCTATGTGGGTTGCTGGAATGAAATATGGTTATGGATTTGGGTTTTTGCTAATGATACCTGCAGTAGCTATTGGGGTTTCACTCCCTTTTATCATTGGCTCAATCTTCCATCATAAAATTGAAGGATGGTTAGAGAAGTATCCAAAGAAGGCTTTTATTCAAAAGTCTGCTGGCGGTGGAAGCTGGTTTCATCAGTTTCGAGCATTTGCCTTAATCAGGGTTTCTTCATTCCCTTACATGATCTACAACTATTGTGCAGTGGCAACAAATGTCAAGTACGGGCCTTACATAATTGGATCCTTGGTTGGAATAATGCCGGAGATATTCGTTGCAATCTACACGGGAATTTTGATTCGGACATTGGCTGATGCTACAAATGAAAGACAATCTCTATCTGCCCAGCAGATAATTTTCAATGCTTTAGGCTTCTGTATAACTGTGGCTACAACCATCATTATCACAGTTTATGCCAGAGGTGGCTCGGTTTGTGCGAGCCATATGTAACCGAAGCCGTTCCTGCATTAGAAAAATGATCAGGATAATTTGAAAATCCAAGTTATGGCTACAACAGGAGATACCATTCTAAAAGAGGACATAATGCACTTACCTCGACCAGTTCATCTGCTTGTCGGTACCGCAGGGAGGTTACCGGCATGCTTTTGGGAGATGGCTCAGCTTGCCGTGGCAATTTTGAGTCAAAATTTCTAATGCAAATGTGGTAAAGCCTGTACAACAAATTATTCAAATTAAGTCTGATTTAAGCATTTTCGAAAATCACAATCAAAGAAAATCCCAAGTAAAAAACAGCAGAAGAAGCAAATCAAAAATCGAATGGTTCTAAAGATGGGAAGCTATACACCCCAGTTGCTGTTGATCTATTCAGGATACTTAGAGAGCAGGTTCAAATCGTCCGAGATAATAGCACTGATGTCATGTTATACCGAATTTCCTTGGCAACCATTCAGGTGACGATTGATTTTCAAGCAGCTAAAAAAAAGAGATTTCAGGAACCAGCTTCTGAAATTGGTTTGGAACCTTTATGTGCTTACCCTGCTTATAACAACATTCTTCCTAAAGAGCAAACCCGTCCCAATTTCACTGTTTCTTTTCTGAGTGTAAGGAACATAACTACTATCCTGTAACCGGATATTAACCTAATGGACATTGCTACTATCCTGCAGCAACGAATCCTCTCACAAGCCACCCAAAACCAAGTTCAGACCAATACTCCGAATTCACTGCAGTAAAAGCAAAATGGCAACAGTAAAATCTCAGGAAAATATCCCAATTTGGCATCCAGACAAAACAATGAAGAAGAAAGCGCGGCTCAGATTACCTGTTCCGAATGAAGCATCAAAAAGGCCAATCCCAACTGAGCGCATCAAAAGTAGTTTGCAGAAGATATTCTTTGGAATTCCATACAACAACCCTAAACCCTAAAGTTGTGAATATAAAAGGAGAAGGAAGCGAATCAGAGAAAAAGAGAGAAAAAGACGGCGAAGAGATTTTCAAATACAAAAACCCTAAATCCCAAATCGAAAGATACCTGGATCGGAGAGGCGAAAGAGTGAAGTTTTGGCTTCATCGTTCATCGTCACTACCAAATCGCTACCGGAGGTAAACTTCAGGTTCCTTTAAGCTGTGGGTTTTATGCATTTGGGAATAGGGTTGAGGGCGAGAGAGATACGTTGAGGCGAGATAGAGAGAGCGCGATTGAGAGGGTTTTGGGCGATTGTGAGAGGGATTGTGAGAAAGACGCGATTCGGAGAGAGCGATTGGGGACGGAGTTATGAGGAAGTAGATTTCATTGAGGGCGTTTTTTTTTTGTGAAGCAGATGGGGAGAACGAGGACGATGAAACTTCTACTCTGTTTCCTTTTCTTTTTTTTCTAATTTATTTTTAAATGAGGATAATCAGGGAAACCAATAAGTTTTTTTTATGATTAAACTTTCTAGATTTTCATTTATGAATGTTTTCATTTAATATAACTTATTGTTTTTTTTTATTCCCAATCTCACTAGCCTCTAGAACCCAACAGCCAAGCGGCTGGGTTTAATTAGGTCAGTCCAACAATTTTCTCTTTTATTAGTTTTTTTATTTTTTCTAATTTTTAATCCATTTTAGTTTATTTATCCAGTCTAGCATCAAAATAACAACTAACCATGAGTGGTCTGGTGGAGAAGGGTAGTATCATAGTCTTGAGTGGGGTGGGTTCAATACTCATGTGTAGCTTTTTTTAGTATTTTATTTTTCTTTTAGCATTTTCATTTCTTTTTATGTTTATGCCTTTACTATAACATAGATTTGTTTTCTTTTAATTTCATCATTCATTCAAAACCATTTTTAAACTATAAAAATCATATTTTTCTCGATTTAATATCGAGCCCATTTTTCCACACCCTTGTAAGTCGATTGCTTTTTAAGCGTCGCCATCAACCTCACATAGCTTACTCTTGGGCTTTCTTACAATGAGCCGGTTCTCTTGCACTTACACTCATATTTCGCATCATCTGTTGTTTGGGCCCGATTTAATTATTCCAATACTTTGAATCCCCATTTGACAAAATGTACCCCACTCCCCCGATGTGTAATAATTTTACTGCTTTTTATTTCTTTATTTGCTTGACTGTTTAGTTAGCTACTAACACAAGAGTAAAATCCACCATTTCTGAAAAAATACAAAAATATGACTCGATCCAACGTCGAGTATTTTCTCAATAAACAAATCAATTCATTTCGCCCCCCTATTCTATTCCTTTTCTTTCAAACTTTCATCAAATGCTTGATTCAACGTCAAGCCATTTTCTCTAATAAAAACTCAAAAAATATTAATTCATAAGTCAAGACTTTTTCAATAAAGATGGAAGTGGAACGTGGTGTATACCACGCACTCCTGAGACTAGGATTCGAGATGTATATCTCGCCAATCCTAGCTCTCGCCATCATCCAATTTAACCACTTTGTTTTCTCAAACACTCATTCAAATCTTTCTCAAACATCCATCAATACTTGATCTAGGTCAAGTCATTTTCACAACAAAAACTCAAAATACCTAATTCTTATTTAACACTTTTTCAATAAAGGTGGAAATGGAACATGGTGTATACCATGCACTCCTGAGGTTAAGATTCGAGACGTATGCCTCGCCAATCTTAACTCTCGCCATCGCCTAAAATTGTCAATGCGGTTTCTCCAAACCCTTTCTCAATCAAATTCAAAACACTTAATTCTCTATTAAATACTTTTGCAAATAAGGATGGAAATGGAACATGGTGTATACCATGCACTCCTGAGGCTAGGATTCGAGATGTATATCTCGCCAATCCTGGTTCTCGCCATCACTCAAAGCACATCCAACCAATCAAACTCTTTTTTTTTCTCTCGCCGCTGTGCGACCAATCAAAAACCCTTTTAAAATGAAAGATATCTTGTCTTAAGAGATACAAAACATTGTTTCGGCCACGATTGTCGAGTAGAGATAGATGACGCTTTTCCGAATGTAGATTTGTAAATCCTAACACCTAAGTACATATTGCATGACAACTCTAGGGCAGAGCTTCCCCATTAGACCTTCCGTGTGTCTCCGATCTTATGGCATGTCAATCCATCCTATTGCAAAGAGGTAACCGCCTAAGACTCGATTCAGCGAGCTGCGACACCCACTGCTAGGACGTGAACACATCGCCCACTCTCCTTTGACACAACTGGTGTCCTCCTTTTGTAAGTCCATGTTCAGATGGCAAGCCCTATGTAGCCGAACTACGGCAACTCTGATTCTCATGTTCAGATGAGATACGTAGGCACAAGATGCGATGTCTTGCCGAGTTTGACTAACGACTAACAACTAATCCTTGTTTATTTTCGCCCTCGTTGCGATCGAGACCTTCCCTTTCTCTTGCCCTAGTTGCAATCGAGACCTTTGTTCCCGTAGTTAGCCGAACTACATTATGCTCTGATTCTCATTCCCGATGAGATATGTAGGCATAAGACGCGATGTCTTAGCGAGCACACATCTCTTTAACCCTTAGGTACCCGAGCTACGAAGACTCTGATTCTCATATTCAGATGAGATACGTATGCAATGGATGCGACATCTGTGCGAGTCATTTTCTTTGACCCTTTCTTTTAGTAAATAGTACATTAGATAAACACACACCCTTTAGACAAGAACAACAAGAGTGGATCCCGTAGAGTACTACGGATGCGTAGGGGTGCTAATACCTTCCCTTCGCATAATCGACTCCCGAACCCAAGATTTGGTTGCGAGACCTTGTCTTTTCCTTTCCTCTCTTCAGGTTTACTTCGAGCGTTTCCTTTCCCTCCTTTGGGATAAATAACGCACGGTGGCGACTCTTCTGTCACTTTTCTTTCGCCGGTTGTTTTTTCGCACCTCTGTATTTTTTTCAGATTGCGACAGCTGGCGACTCTGCTGGGGAGCCGGTTTCCCTAAGCGAGTCCCTCCTAGCTTTTGTAGATTTCTTGTTTGTTGGGTGTTTATGCTTTTGTACAGTCGTTTACTTTCCGCATTTACCTGCTCTATCTTATTGCATTCATGTACATATGTTTGTTGTATCTGTGGGTTCTGTGGGTTGTTTGTTTGTTGGGTTGGGACTGTTCTATGAGAGATAAGCCCACTACCCAGGCTTGAGTGTACACATAGGTGTTAGAGTGGATAGTCATGAGGCTTGCGTGGTATGTTGCTACGTTAAGTCGTTCATGAGACCCACATTCCAGACGAGGTTTCTGTCGGATATATTTTGTCCTATGGGTGTTCCATAACGACAAATATTCCTTTAGAAATCGTCGACTCTGGTGACCATTTCCAGAGAACTCAGTCGAGGCCTCTCCTCCGAGACGCGTTTATGTTAGCTCTGGTGGGCGCATTCTCGCTACTCAATCCGAGGACCCCGAGATTGGGAACTTGCTTTAGGATATCCTGTTAAGGGGAGTCAGCAGAGGTCTTTTATCCCGTAATAATGCCAAACCTTCAGTGGTAAACGTATTATTCTCGACTGAAGGGATAAAGCTGACAAACTTCTGTTCTTAGAACCTACCAGTAAGGGGCGGGCTAAATTCAGGGAACCTTAACCTCCAACCAACTCGGTTTTCTGGAACAGAGCTTTGATCTTGTATTATATTCTTCAGTGGGTTTTCTCTTCAGACAGTGCAACCCGACAGATGTTCAAGCAGATACAGCAGTCCTGATTTCCATGTCACTGCATTGCATCACATCATTTTGCATTCATAATCATTCAACACATGTTTATCTATTCCCAGGGGCTGATATCTTCTTCTTGATTCTGGTCGGGGTTTTTCTTACACTTTTTATCTGACGAGAGACTGGAATCAAAGGGTTAGAATACCTTTTGGAATTGATAAACATGTCATTACATTTGCATATCCATAGCATGTCTTGCATAACAGGTACCGTCGCGGTGTTCTCATTTTGTGGGGTGTTCCATTAGCAGGATAGCTGATTCAGGAATTCACCGGTACGGTACCCGCAGAAACCAGCAGAAAGCAATGGAAAGTCTATAAGCAGAACTTGCTGAGATGAGGGTCCGCATGAACCAGTTCATGGACGTGGTTCAGGGAGTAGCGCAAGGACAGCAAGAGATTAGACAAATGATACAAAGGAATCCCGCAACTACTCAACCAGAGGTCGTGACTGATCCTCCAATTGCAGAGGTTAATGGACCAGGGCCTGTCCTGATCCCACATAACAACCTTGATCAACAACCCATCCACGATGATCAAGATGATCAGTTCTTGCTGCCAGAAGACTTTGGTTTGGGCCATGGCATGGATCCCATGTTCAGGAGATTAGAGGAGAGGCTGAAGGCGGTGGAAGGACAAAACCCTCTGGGGGTAGATGTTTCTGACTTGGGATTGGTCCCAGGCGTGAGGGTCCCACCGAAGTTCAAAGTCCCAATCTTTGACAAGTACAATGGTAGCTCTTGCCCGAAGACCCATGTGCAAGCCTACTTCCGAAAGATGGTTGCATACTCTGACGACGAGAAGCTACTCATGTACTTCTTCCAGGACAGCCTAGCTGGGGCATCCCTGGAATGGTACATGAGGTTGGATAGAGCCCATATCCATTGCTGGAGGGATTTGGCGGAGGCTTTTGTGAAGCAATACCAGTATAATGCAGACATGGCCCCAAATAGAACTCAACTCCAGAACCTGTCTCTTAAAAGCAATGAGTACTTCAGAGAATACGCTCAACGCTGGAGGGAGACAGCTTCCCGTGTTCAACCTCCCATGTTGGAAAAGGAGATGGCCAACATGTTCATGAATACGTTGCCTGGACCTTACCTAGGGCGTCTGGTGGGGTGCAATGCCTCCAACTTTGCTGATGTGGTCTCTACCGGAGAGAGGGTAGAGAATTACCTGAAGACCTACAAGAGCCACAATGGAGGTGGATCTTCATCAGGAGTAAAGAAGCCATTTATGGGAGGACAGAAGCAGAGGGAAGGGGGTGTGAATTCCGTGTCTTCATATCAAAACAGGAGCAATAATTTTCAAAACTATCATCGGCAACCGTATGTTGCAGCTGTGACTATTCCGGCTGCAGCACCACTACAACAACAACAACCACAACGTCAGCAAGCTCAGTATCAACAACAACAACAGCCAGGTAACAGACCCGCCTATCAACAGAGGCAGAGGATGATGGACCGGCATTTCGACACTCTTCCAATGTCGTGCGCTCAACTGCTTTCTAGTCTTCAACAGCTACAACTTGTGCAGTTACGCACTCTGGCTCCTCCGGTTGGTAGACTTCCGGCGGGTTACGATGCCAATGCTAGGTGTAGCTTCCACTTTGGGGCACCTGGCCACAACATTGAGAATTGCAAAGCTTTTAAGCACGTAGTTCAGGACCTCATTGATTCAAAGGCTATTAGCCTTGCACCGGCTCCTAATGTCGTCAACAATCCCATGCCACAGCATGGTGGTGCAAACGTTAATATGCTGGAGGAAGAAGCCAAGTCCGTTAAGGATGTGTTGAAGTTGAAGACTCCGTTGTTGGAAATTAAGGAATGCTTGCTAAAGGCCGATGTTTTCCCCGGTTGTGGGAAGGGTTGTTTATTGTGCTATACAGGGCAAGGGTTGTTTGAAGTTGCAGCAGGGTATCCAGGTCTTGCTTGACAATGGTACCCTCCAAGTTGAAGACTTGTCTGCCAAAGAGTTTGCTGAAGGGGTAGTTGAAGAGGTGTTTGAAGACGCCGTTGAAGAATTCACAGATGTTGTTCCTGCTGATTGTGTATTTCCCATTGATGTATTTAATTTTTCAAATGTTGTTGTGGATACACCAAACAATGTGTCTGATCTTGATGTAACTGAACTTGATTCCGGTGTTCCGGATGTTTTTGTTTCAATGAATGAAATTCCCGAGTATGACTATGATGTCGCTACTATCACCATCTTTTACCCGACTAATCAGATCAGTGTGCCAGAAGCACAACCAGTGCCACCAGTGCGACCGGCCGCTATGACAATCACAACCCCTGGTCCTTTACCTTTCACAAGCGATAGGGCCATTCCTTGGCATTATGGGGGGAATGTATACACACACGATCATGGGATGGAACGGCTTTTGAGGGTAGAAGAGGGTCAGAAGTCTGAACTCGAAGTTGAAGGTCCCGCAGTGGACAATGTTGGTGGAATCGGGCGATTCACTAGGAGTGGCAGACTATTCTCGCCACCCGTTACCCAAACTGAGAGCACTGATGCCGCGGTTAAGGCCAAACGCAAACAAGTTGTAAATGAGGGTACCTCTGCACCCCAAGCTGGCTCTGAGCCCACTTTTGCGAAGGATGTGGACGAGCTTCTGAGAATCATAAAGAAAAGCGATTACAAAGTAGTCGATCAGTTGATTCAGACGCCGTCTAAGATATCCATTCTCTCACTCCTGTTTTGTTCAGAGGCACACAGGGAGGCACTTCTGAAGATCCTTAATGCTGCATATGTGCCTCAAGAGATCTCAGTAAACCAGCTAGAAGGGATCATTGCAAATGTTCATGCAAGCAACGGGCTGGGTTTTACTGATTCTGACTTAACACCAGCTGGATGCAACCATAACAAAGCTTTGCATATCTCAATGGAATGCAAAGACACCGTGTTATCTCATGTTCTGGTGGATACAGGTTCCTCTCTCAACGTGCTACCCAAGAGAGCCCTGTCAAGGTTAGAAGTAGAAGGTTTGATCTTGAAACCTTCCGATATCATGGTGAGAGCCTTCGATGGTTCTAAGAGGTCGGTGTTTGGAGAGGTAGAATTGCCAATTCAGATTGGATCATAAACCTTCAACATCGTATTCTATGTGATGGATATCAGTCCCTCGTACAGTTGCCTTCTGGGTCGTCCTTGGATCCACAATGTTGGGGCAGTCTCCGCAACACTGCATCAGAAGATCAAGTTCCCGGTCAATGGAAGAATTATCACTGTCTGTGGTGAGGAGGACATCCTGGTCAGTAACCTGTCTACATTCAAGTATGTAGAGGTGGAAGGTGAAATTCAAGAGACTCTCTGTCAGGCCTTTGAGTCAGTTCAGATCAAGGATGCAGCTCTGGTGGAAGGGGTTAAAGCAGGAGCCCCTATCTCATCCTTCAAGCAGGCGCAAGCCTTGGTGGATTCAGGTATTGCTCTCGGTTGGGGACGTCTGTTGGAGTTACCAATGAAAGACGACAAGTTCGGGATTGGGTATCAACCAGCGCTGACTTCTACAACTTCAGCATTTCAGACTCGTCAGGGGCCGATTACTTTCTCCAGTGCTGGTGTCATCCAATATGGCCAGATCTCTGCGATCAACGAAGAGGATGGGGATAGTGATTGTGACATCGACAACTGGGTGCGTCCGAGGATCCCTGGTGAAGTCATCAACAATTGGTCTTCCGAGGAAATTGTCCAAGTCACTCTTCTAGAGGAGTAATTTTTCTTTGTTTATTCATGCATGTCCAAGTCTTACGTTCCGCCCAGGGCGTAATGACTCATTGTAGGGCTCATCTATGTGAATACCTGCATTGTTTATCATAAATGAAGGACGTCTTTTGCATTCAAAATCTTGTTCACTGTTTTTCTATTTTTACAGTTTTCAAATTTTCAAAAAAATAAATATATTTGGCAATGTTTTGTTTAGTTTTCACTCACTGTTCACACTCATGAGCACATACCATCACTCATGCAGATGCACATCACCAGATCCTATTGATAGCGATTCTGCTATGGCTCGCTTCGACTTCGAAAACCCAATCTTCCAAGCTGAAGAAGAGGGTGATGAAGACTGTGAACTCCCTGAAGAACTTGCCAGGTTGTTAAAACAGGAGGAAAGGGTCATTCAACTGCATCAAGAGTCTACTGAAGTGATTAATCTTGGCACCGAGGACGTCAAGAAAGAAATCAAGATAGGGGCTGCTTTGGAAGACGATGTAAAGAAGGGGTTGATTGAACTGTTGCAAGAGTATGTTGACGTCTTCGCTTGGTCTGATCAGGATATGCCAAGGCTTGACACAGATATTGTGGTACACCGTTTGCCTCTCAAAGAAGGTTGTCCTCCGGTCAAGCAGAAGCTCAGAAGAACAAGACCAGAGATGGCTGTCAAGATACAGGAAGAAGTGCAGAAACAGTTGGATGCAGGGTTCCTAGCGGTTACCAATTATCCGCCATGGGTCGCAAATATTGTTCCAGTACCTAAGAAGGATGGAAAGGTACGGATGTGTGTCGACTACCGGGATCTGAACAGAGCCAGTCCTAAAGATGATTTCCCATTACCTCACATCGACGTTTTGGTGGATAACACGGCTCAGTTCTCAGTATTCTCCTTCATGGATGGCTTTTCTGGCTATAACCAAATCAAGATGGCACCAGAAGACATGGAGAAGACAACTTTCATAACCCCATGGGGCACCTTCTGCTACAAGGTGATGCCGTTTGGTCTGAAAAACGCTGGGGCAACATATCAACGAGCTATGGTGACTCTATTCCATGATATGATTCATCATGAAATCGAGGTTTATATGGACGATATGATTGCCAAATCTCAGACAGAAGAAGAACATCTGGTGAATCTGCAGAAGCTGTTTGAGCGTTTAAGGAAATTCAAGCTGAGGCTTAATCCGAACAAGTGCACTTTCAGGGTGAGATCTGGAAAATTGCTGGGTTTTATTGTTAGCGGAAAAGGGATTGAGGTGGATCCTGACAAAGTGAAAGCAATACAAGAAATGCCTGAGCCAAGAACAGAGAAGCAAGTCCGTGGTTTCTTAGGAAGGTTGAACTATATTGCAAGGTTCATCTCTCACCTAACAGCCACGTGTGAGCCAATTTTCAAATTGTTGAGGAAAGATCAGGCTATCAGGTGGAACGATGATTGTCAAAGGGCTTTTGAAAAGATAAAAGAGTATTTGCAGAATCCTCTTATCCTTATGCCTCCAGTCTCAGGGAGGCCGCTGATTATGTACTTGACAGTACTCGACAATTCCATGGGTTGTGTTCTCGGTCAACACGACGAGACAGGTAGAAAAGAGCATGCCATCTATTACCTGAGTAAAAAATTCACAGACTGCGAGTTGAGATACTCAATGCTTGAGAAGACATGTTGTGCACTTGCATGGGCTGCTAAGCGATTGAGACAATATATGCTGACTCACACAACCTTACTAATCTCCAAGATGGATCCAGTCAAGTATATATTCGAGAAGCCAGCTCTCACCGGAAGGGTTGCCCGTTGGCAAATGGTATTGACAGAGTATGATATCCAGTATACATCCCAGAAAGCCATCAAGGGGAGTGTTCTGTCAGACTATCTTGGTCAACAACCGATTGAAGACTATGAGCCGATGGAGTTTGATTTTCCAGATGAAGACATCATGTTCCTCAAGATGAAAGACTGTGAAGAGCCAGTTGTTGGGGAGGGACCTGATCCAGATGAAAAGTGGACTTTAATGTTTGATGGGGCCGTCAATGCCAGAGGAAGTGGAATTGGTGCTGTCATTACCACTCCGAAAGGTGCCCACATGCCTTTCACCGCTCGTCTGACTTTCGAGTGCACCAATAATGAAGCTGAGTACGAGGCTTGTATCTTGGGTATTGAGCAAGCCATTGATTTGAGAATCAAGACTCTGGACATCTTCGGAGATTCAGCTCTGTGATCAATCAAGTAAATGGTGATTGGAACACACTCCAGCCCACTCTGGTCCCCTACAGAGATTACACGAGAAGACTGTTGACTTTCTTCACAACAGTAAAGTTGTATCATATACCTCGTGATGAGAACCAGATGGCAGATGCTCTTGCTACTCTATCCTCCATGATCAAGGTGGGTCGGTGGAACCATGCTCCTAGGATCGATGTTATGCGCCTTGATAGGGCCGCGTATGTGTTTGCCGCTGAACTAATGGTTGATGACAAGCCCTGGTATCACGATATCAAATGCTTTCTGAAGAATCAAGAGTACCTTGCAGGGGCATCCAACAATGACAGAAAGACTTTGAGAAGATTGGCATGCAGTTTCTTCTTGAACAAAGACGATGTGCTGTATAAGAGGAACTTCGACATGGTTTTTCTCAGATGCGTGGATAGACGCGAAGCAGACATGTTAATGCAAGAAGTTCATGAAGGCTCCTTCGGTACTCATGCCGGCGGACATGCAATGGCTAAGAAATTGTTGAGGGCGGGTTATTATTGGATGACCATGGAATCAGATTGTTTCAAGTATGCTCGGAAGTGCCATAAATGCCAGATTTATGCTGATAAGGTGCATGTACCGCCGAATTCTCTGAATGTGATGTCTTCGCCGTGGCCGTTTGCAATGTGGGGCATTGACATGATTGGAAAGATTGAGCCGACTGCTTCCAATGGGCATCGCTTCATCCTTGTTGCCATCGACTATTTCACCAAGTGGGTCGAAGCAGCATCATTCGCGAATGTCACCAGACATGTGGTTGCCCGTTTCATTAAGAAGGAAATCATTTTTCGCTATGGGATTCCCGAGAGAATCATTACTGATAATGGTTCTAATCTCAACAACAAAATGATGAAGGAGTTGTGCCAGAACTTCAACATTCAGCATCACAATTCTTCCCCCTATCATCCTAAGATGAACGGTGCTGTTGAGGAAGCAAATAAGAACATAAAGAAGATTGTGCAGAAGATGGTCGTTACGTACAGAGATTGGCACGAGATGTTACCCTTCGCCTTGCATGGGTACCGCACTTCAGTACGTACATCGACCGAGGCAACCCCTTACTCCCTTGTGTATGGTATGGAAGCAGTCCTACCTGTTGAAGTGGAGATTCCTTCTCTAAGAGTCCTGTTGGATGTCAAGCTAGATGAAGCTGAATGGATTCGGACAAGGTTCAATGAGTTGAGTCTTATCAAAGAGAAGCGAATGGCAGCCATTTGTCATGGGCAGTTGTATCAGAGTCGGATGAAGAGAGCCTTTGACCAGAAAGTGCGCCCTCGATGTTTCCAAGTTGGAGATTTAGTGTTGAAAAGGATCCTTCCTCCTCAGACAGATCACAGGGGCAAGTGGACTCCTAACTATGAGGGATCGTATATCGTCACCAAGGTTTTCGATGGTGGGGCCTTAATGCTTGCAACGATGGATGGCGAAGACTTCACTTCCCCTGTGAACTCAGACGCAGTTAAAAAATACTTCGCATAAGATAGACCCGCTGGACAGTAAAAAGAACAGTCCAGGCAAAAATGGGCATCCTGACGAACCAAGAAAATGAAAAGGTTCGGGCAAAAATTAGGGATTAAAAATGAAAAGATCGTACACCCGGTAAGTTGAAAACCTGAGAAGGCAACTTAGGAAAAAATGGGTATCCCGGTGGATTGAAAACCCGAAAAGGGCGATCCAGGCAAAAGTTAGGGATTAAGCGAATGACTGCGTTCTGAGTTAGTTATGAATCTCATCTCCTGTCAATGACTGGAAACTTTCAAAAGGGGTAGGAAACAGTCCAATCACCTTTTCAGAAGGCTGATCATCTGGAAGATCTTGAAGACGGGCAAGTCATAGCAGAATTGGAACCCAATAGAAATCCATTTCACATTGCCATTAGATTAATTCTTGTTTTGCGATTACCTCTTTCTAGGGATTGCTTCCTGATGTAAATGCCTATTCAGAGGCCGTTCAATCAATAAAATCATGTTATTCAGTATATCTCTGTTTTCATTTTCATTTTTCTGTTTTGTTTGCAAAAATGACGTCCGAATTTTTGATAAACATTGCATCATGACACATAAGGGCTTTACAGGTACATGCTTAATAAATATTTAAAATTGCTGTAAATTTTAAGTGCTTTGGATCGTCTATTCAGAACAGATACCCTCGGGGCATTTCCTTAAAATCCCCTGCAGATGATCGTGAATATCTTCCCCAGTGAAGTCGCCAACAGACGAATCCGGTGTCTTATCCCTGCAGAGCTGATCAGAGTGTTGGATTCTTCAATCCCCAGCAGGTTCTCACCACTGTACTCCCCAAGCGGTTGTTTCAGACTATACACTCCCCAGCGGAGTTAACAGTGCCAGACTGTATATCCCCAGCGGAGTTAACAGTGCCAGACTATATATCCCCAGCGGAGTTGACAGTGCCAGACTGTATCTTCCCAGCAGAAGCAGCTGCTCCTCGGAGTTCGACGCCAAATCGATGTTTTCAATCCCAGATCGATGATCTCTTTCCTGGAAGCATAACCTCGGTACCGTATCGGTGTTTGCCTCCCCCTGTTGAGTCGTCTCTCGTAGATTATGGTTGCCAGAACCACTATCGCTTTCCCCAACAACAGGTTTTCAGTGCCATTCTCTCCCCAGTCAGAGTCTCGGTATTTCGTTATCGTCAGAACACCGCGCGGCCGATCATTTCCCCAACAGGATTCCTTGCTTCGGCTTGGCATTTTCCCCAGCATTTCGCATCCTTGCATGTAGAATCATATTGCATTGCATCCTCCCAAATCGCGTAGCATTTCCATTTTCATGGAGCATTACGCCATCGCAAAATTCAAACATACGCATGTAAGCATAAAAACATTCTCGGTATCCCAAGTGATAAGCCAGAAGTTTGTTTCCGGTGCTCAGACTGAAGGTTGTTCATGACTTATTATCCCCAGCATGGGTCGTCGGCCCACGTGCCGCCTCAATTATTATTGTTCCCTATTTCTGCCGATGCTGACAGGCATGAAGTTTCCGGTATCCAGACCGAAGTGGCATTCAGGCCAGTTTCCGGTATCTAGACCGAAGTGGCGTTCAGGCCAGTTTTTTCCGGTATTCAGACCGAAGTGGCATTCAGGCCAATTTTCCGGTATCCAGACCGAAGTGGCATTCAGGCCAGTTTTTCCGGTATCCAGACCGAAGTGGCATTCAGGCCAGTTTTTCTGATATTCAGATCGAAGAAGTTTCCGACATTCAGGTCGATGCAACTTGTGGCATTTAGGCCAGTTTTTTCCGGTATCCAGACCGAAGTGGCATTCAGGCCAGTTTTTCCGGTATCCAGACCGAAGTGGCATCCAGGCCAGTTTCCGGTATCCAGACCGAAGTGGCATTCAGGCCAGTTTTCCGATTTTCAGATCGAAGAAGTTTCCGACATTCAGGTCGATGCAACTTGTGGCATCCAGGCCAGTTTCCGGTATTCAGACCGAAGTGGCATTCAGGCCAGTTTCCGGTTTTCAGATCGAAGAAGTTTCCGACATTCAGGTCGATGCAACTTGTGGCATTCAGGCCAGTTTCCGGTATCCAGACCGAAGTGGCATTCAGGCCAGTTTCTGATATTCAGATCGAAGAAGTTTCCGACGATCAGGTCGAAGTACTTGTGGCATTCAGACCAGTTTCCGGTATCCAGACCGAAGTGGTGTTCAGACCAGATTTCCGGTGATCAGACCAACATTGATACTCTCATTTTCCGATGCTTAGTGTTCAGACTAATGTGCGGCATTCAGGCCATGGGTATTCCTGTGTTACCATTTATTTTGGTATCCAGGTCAACTTTCTGTTTCGGTACTCAGGCCGATTTTCACCGTACCAGACGGATTCTTCCTTTGAGATTGCTTTGCCGATTCTGACAGGCATTGTTAATTATTTCGTAGGGATTCAGGATCAAAATCCGGTTCTTCTTAGTATTTAACCATCTCCCACTATGATCATATGAAGAGTGTCTTGCCTCATATTCTCTAGTTGAAGACACTTAAATAGGGGCAACTGTCATACCCCGATTTTGATCTCGAATTTTTCTCCATTTTTATTTTTTGTTTGGCACTTGGCCTAAGGCTCATTTGCATACATTCATATTTTTGTTACACATTGGTCATTGTCTATGCCTTTTTGATCATGGTGCTTTTGATTATAAAATGGATTTTAATCATTTGACTTTTTAATTTTTCAATTTGATTTTTATTTCAAATTAAGTTTAATTCCAAATTTTAATTTAATTGTAATTGTTATTTTTACTAATGATTCAAACTCTAATTGATTTTAATTTTCAAATAAATGTTAGAATTGATATCAAAGTAATTTTAACAAATTATGAATTAATTTGATTTTAATTTGGTTTTTACTGATTTGTTATTATTATTTAAATTGATATTTAAATTAGTCTTGGATTATTTCTAAGAATCCATTTTATAACCAAACATGATCCATTTTCCATCCATAGCTCATTTTAGATCAAAATAGTACATCTCACTTGGTACATGAATCCAATTTGTCTGCCTTTGAAAGGTCTAATAACCAAATCTCCCCTCATTGTTAAAAATATGGTGCTTCCTACAAATATTAGCATGCAAGATTCAGCAAGTCACTGGTTAGTAATGAATGTTGCAGTACGCAATATTTTCATGGGAGGGGGCTCGGATGAAAAGCAACTTGTGGAAGACACAGGTGAGGAATTTGTAAAGTGTTCTTGATAAGGTCATTTGCCAAGATGCAAAAGTGGGTGAGGATGGTGATATAGTTAGTTTCAAGATGCATGATTTAATGCATGATCTTGAAATGCAAGTAGCTGGAATTGTTCGTTGTTAATTAGACAGTGAGACAAAAAGCCATGTATCATTGGAATCCAAGGTAATTCATTTGTTGGACTCATTAGATGGAAGTAGGATGCAACTTTGATTTTACTGTCTTCCAATGAGGAAGAATTCAATGAGGATAAATTGCCAATCATTTCAAAATTCAAACACTTGCATGTCCTGAAGCTGACGGATTGTTTCTTTAAGCAAGTTTTCTAGATCAAATAGAAAATTGAAACATTTAAGATATTTTAACTTGTCAAACTGTAAAGGACTGGGAAGTCTTTACAAATCCTTAAGGAGTTTTGTTACAAACATTAACATTGAGACCTAATGAAAATAGAGCTTTCTACAAAAGTTGTATCAAAATTGATCACTTTAAGACACCTCCACGTCTTTGATTAGGAAGCCTCAGAAGATTCCACCACGGATGCAGATGTCATTGCCGGTTTCAATGTTGCAAGAATCATCAACGAACTCATAGCTGCTGCCATTGCTTTTTGAATCTATTACACAAAATTGTGGAGGAAATGCATCAGGACAATGACTGCACTACAAAAAAAAAAACATGCGAGATCAGTGATGCGTTATTGCACCGGCATCATCATTAGCCAATTGATGACATTCAGAAAGAGGAGGTAGTGCCGGACCTCACTATCACAATCGAAGCTGATGATAACAAAGGGGATTATATCAAATTGATGCCTTGCTCAGATGAGGGTTCATCGTTAGGTGCGGCCGAGGAGTGTTCTCCGCTGGCGAGGAGATCTGTTGTGTGGTACTGGATCAAAGTGATGTTGTTGTTTTTTATTCTTAGGGTTTTTGGCTGTTGCTGTACTCAAGTGGGTTGGACCCTATTTCATAGACAAGGAGGTTATTCCAATAATAAATTGGGAAACAGAGACTTTCAGTCCTCCGGTGCTTACTATTTTGGTGTTTGCTTCAGTTGCACTTTTTCCAACTATACTTTTGCCATCTACACCCTCTATGTGGGTTGCTGGAATGAAATATGGTTATGGATTTGGGTTTTTGCTAATGATACCTGCAGTAGCTATTGGGGTTTCACTCCCTTTTATCATTGGCTCAATCTTCCATCATAAAATTGAAGGATGGTTAGAGAAGTATCCAAAGAAGGCTTCTATTCAAAAGTCTGCTGGCGGTGGAAGCTGGTTTCATCAGTTTCGAGCATTTGCCTTAATCAGGGTTTCTTCATTCCCTTACATGATCTACAACTATTGTGCAGTGGCAACAAATGTCAAGTACGGGCCTTACATAATTGGATCCTTGGTTGGAATAATGCCGGAGATATTCGTTGCAATCTACACGGGAATTTTGATTCGGACATTGGCTGATGCTACAAATGAAAGACAATCTCTATCTGCCCAGCAGATAATTTTCAATGCTTTAGGCTTTTGTATAACTGTGGCTACAACCATCATTATCACAGTTTATGCCAGAGGTGGCTCGGTTTGTGCGAGCCATATGTAACCGGATAATTTGAAAATCCAAGTTATGGCTAGAACAGGAGATACCATTCTAAAAGAGGACATAATGCACTTACCTCGACCAGTTCATCTGCTTGTCGGTACCGCAGGGAGGTTACCGGCATGCTTTTGGGAGATGGCTCAGCTTGCCGTGGCAATTTTGAGTCAAAATTTCTAATGCAAATGTGGTAAAGCCTGTACAACAAATTATTCAAATTAAGTCTGATTTAAGCATTTTCGAAAATCACAATCAAAGAAAATCCCAAGTAAAAAACAGCAGAAGAAGCAAATCAAAAATTGAATGGTTCTAAAGATGGGAAGCTATACACCCCAGCTGCTGTTGATCTATTCAGGATACTTGGAGAGCAGGTTCAAATCGTCCGAGATAATAGCACTGATGTCATGTTATACCGAATTTCCTTGGCAACCATTCAGGTGACGATTGATTTTCAAGCAGCTAAAAAAAAGAGATTTCAGGAACCAGCTTCTGAAATTGGTTTGGAACCTTTATGTGCTTACCCTGCTTATAACAACATTCTTCCTAAAGAGCAAACCCGTCCCAATTTCACTGTTTCTTTTCTGAGTGTAAGGAACATAACTACTATCCTGTAACCGGATATTAACCCAATGGACATTGCTACTATCCTGCAGCAACGAATCCTCTCACAAGCCACCCAAAACCAAGTTCAGACCAATACTCCGAATTCACTGTAGTAAAAGCAAAATGGCAACAGTAAAATCTCAGGAAAATATCCCAATTTGGCATCCAGACAAAACAATGAAGAAGAAAGCGCGGCTCAGATTACCTGTTCCGAATCAAGCATCAAAAAGGCCAATCCCAACTGAGCGCATCAAAAGTAGTTTGCAGAAGATATTCTTTGGAATTCCATACAACAACCCTAAACCCTAAAGTTGTGAATATAAAAGGAGAAGGAAGCGAATCAAAGAAAAAGAGAGAAAAAGACGGCGAAGAGATTTTCAAATACAAAAACCCTAAATCCCAAATCGAAAGATACCTGGATCGGAGAGGCGAAAGAGTGAAGTTTTGGCTTCATCGTTCATCGTCACTACCAAATCGCTACCGGAGGTAAACTTCAGGTTCCCTTAAGCTGTGGGTTTTATGCATTTGGGAATAGGGTTGAGGGCGAGAGAGATACGTTGAGTCGAGATAGAGAGAGCGCGATTGAGAGGGTTTTGGGCGATTGTGAGAGGGATTGTGAGAAAGACGCGATTCGGAGAGAGCGATTGGGGACGGAGTAATGAGGAAGTAGATTTCATTGAGGGCGTTTTTTTTGTGAAGCAGATGGGGAGAACGAGGACGATGAAACTGCTACTCTGTTTCCTTTTCTTTTTTTTCTGATTTATTTTTAAATAAGGATAATCAGGGAAACCAATAAGTTTTTTTTATGATTAAACTTTCTAGATTTTCATTTATGAATGTTTTCATTTAATATAACTTATTGTTTTTTTTTATTCCCAATCTCACTAGCCTCTAGAACCCAACAGCCAAGCGGTTGGGTTTAATTAGGTCAGTCCAACAATTTTCTCTTTTATTAGTTTTTTTATTTTTTCTAATTTTTAATCCATTTTAGTTTATTTATCCAGTCTAGCATCAAAATAACAACTAACCATGAGTGGTCTGGTGGAGAAGGGTAGTATCATAGTCTTGAGTGGGGTGGGTTCAATACTCATGTGTAGCTTTTTTTAGTATTTTATTTTTCTTTTAGCATTTTCATTTCTTTTTATGTTTATGCCTTTACTATAACATAGATTTGTTTTCTTTTAATTTCATCATTCATTCAAAACCATTTTTAAACTATAAAAATCATATTTTTCTCGATTTAATATCGAGCCCATTTTTCCACACCCTTGTAAGTCGATTGCTTTTTAAGCGTCGCCATCAACCTCACATAGCTTACTCTTGGGCTTTCTTACAATGAGCCGGTTCTCTTGCACTTACACTCATATTTCGCATCATCTGTTGTTTGGGCCCGATTTAATTATTCCAATACTTTGAATCCCCATTTGACAAAATGTACCCCACTCCCCCGATGTGTAATAATTTTACTGCTTTTTATTTCTTTATTTGCTTGACTGTTTAGTTAGCTACTAACACAAGAGTAAAATCCACCATTTCTGAAAAAATACAAAAATATGACTCGATCCAACGTCGAGTATTTTCTCAATAAACAAATCAATTCATTTCGCCCCCCTATTCTATTCCTTTTCTTTCAAACTTTCATCAAATGCTTGATTCAACGTCAAGCCATTTTCTCTAATAAAAACTCAAAAAATATTAATTCATAAGTCAAGACTTTTTCAATAAAGATGGAAGTGGAACGTGGTGTATACCACGCACTCCTGAGACTAGGATTCGAGATGTATATCTCGCCAATCCTAGCTCTCGCCATCATCCAATTTAACCACTTTGTTTTCTCAAACACTCATTCAAATCTTTCTCAAACATCCATCAATACTTGATCTAGGTCAAGTCATTTTCACAACAAAAACTCAAAATACCTAATTCTTATTTAACACTTTTTCAATAAAGGTGGAAATGGAACATGGTGTATACCATGCACTCCTGAGGTTAAGATTCGAGACGTATGCCTCGCCAATCTTAACTCTCGCCATCGCCTAAAATTGTCAATGCGGTTTCTCCAAACCCTTTCTCAATCAAATTCAAAACACTTAATTCTCTATTAAACACTTTTGCAAATAAGGATGGAAATGGAACATGGTGTATACCATGCACTCCTGAGGCTAGGATTCGAGATGTATATCTCGCCAATCCTGGTTCTCGCCATCACTCAAAGCACATCCAACCAATCAAACTCTTTTTTTTTCTCTCGCCGCTGTGCGACCAATCAAAAACCCTTTTAAAATGAAAGATATCTTGTCTTAAGAGATACAAAACATTGTTTCGGCCACGATTGTCGAGTAGAGATAGATGACGCTTTTCCGAATGTAGATTTGTAAATCCTAACACCTAAGTACATATTGCATGACAACTCTAGGGCAGAGCTTCCCCATTAGACCTTCCGTGTGTCTCCGATCTTATGGCATGTCAATCCATCCTATTGCAAAGAGGTAACCGCCTAAGACTCGATTCAGCGAGCTGCGACACCCACTGCTAGGACGTGAACACATCGCCCACTCTCCTTTGACACAACTGGTGTCCTCCTTTTGTAAGTCCATGTTCAGATGGCAAGCCCTATGTAGCCGAACTACGGCAACTCTGATTCTCATGTTCAGATGAGATACGTAGGCACAAGATGCGATGTCTTGCCGAGTTTGACTAACGACTAACAACTAATCCTTGTTTATTTTCGCCCTCGTTGCGATCGAGACCTTCCCTTTCTCTTTCCCTAGTTGCAATCGAGACCTTTGTTCCCGTAGTTAGCCGAACTACATTATGCTCTGATTCTCATTCCCGATGAGATATGTAGGCATAAGACGCGATGTCTTAGCGAGCACACATCTCTTTAACCCTTAGGTACCCGAGCTACGAAGACTCTGATTCTCATATTCAGATGAGATACGTATGCAATGGATGCGACATCCGTGCGAGTCATTTTCTTTGACCCTTTCTTTTAGTAAATAGTACATTAGATAAACACACACCCTTTAGACAAGAACAACAAGAGTGGAACCCGTAGAGTACTACGGATACGTAGGGGTGCTAATACCTTCCCTTCGCATAATCGACTCCCGAACCCAAGATTTGGTTGCGAGACCTTGTCTTTTCCTTTCCTCTCTTCAGGTTTACTTCGAGCGTTTCCTTTCCCTCGTTTGGGATAAATAACGCACGGTGGCGACTCTTCTGTCACTTTTCTTTCGCCGGTTGTTTTTTCGCACCTCTGTATTTTTTTTAGATTGCGACAAAAAGGAAACTGGATTATGCAGGATTTTTCCAGATGTCAGACCCGATGTCATGACATCTTGTACACAGAACATTCAGTATGAATGTCTGGTGTTTTGTGATTGCACAATTGGTGGCAATCATTGGTTGATTGAAGATATGGCTAGCTGGCGCATTCTATCAGGGATATCAACCAGATTTGTTTATTTTCCAAAGAGATCTTTACAGCTGATATGAAAAGATTTGATTGGAAAATATATCTAGGGTTTTCAAGGTGTCCAATACTTCTATAAAAAGGGACTTAGAAAACCTGATTGTACACACAACCAATACTGAGCGAAATTTAGAGAGAGATCTAGGGTTTGTGTCTGTAGGTCATTCAAGTCATCCATTGATGATTAAATTGAACTGATTTGTCTTCTTGATCAAAGCTTTGAAGCAAGATCAAGAGTGTGTCTTCTTGATTGAAACTGTGAAGTAAAATCAAGAATATTGTAATTGAAAAGTATTTTCTTTTCACAAGGGATTGTTGTTTAAAATCACGGGTGTGTGATTGTAAGGGAAGTGAGTGGGTTCTCATATCTAAGAGTGCTTAGGTAGAAATTGCACGGGTAGAGATTAGGTGAGAAAGACTGTAACTTGGTGAAGTGTACGGATAGTCTTTGAACTAATTCTATTTTAGTGGATTACCTTCCTGGCTTGGTAGCCCCCAGACGTAGGTGAGTTGCACCGAACTGGGTTAATAATTGCTTGTGTTATTTGCTTTACCATTCTGTTTCTGTTTATCCATTGTTTATAACCAGATATCAGTGTCGTGACATTACCTTCGACATCTTATATTTGATACCAGAATTTCAATTGGTATTAGAGCAGGCATCTTGCTCTGGTTCTGGGTGAGATCTAGGGGCAATACTTTCTGGTACAATGGAAAGAGATGGAGGATCTGTTCATAGGCCACCTATCCTGGATGGGTCTAACTATGACTATTGGAAACCTAGAATGGTAGTGTTTTTAAAATCCCTTGATAACAAGGCTTGGAAAGTTGTCTTGACAGGATGGGTGCACCCTGTAGTCACTAAAGAAGGAGAAGCCACTACTGAAAAGAAGCCTGAAGAACAATGGTCCAAGGAGGAGGATGATCTTGCTCTTGGAAACTCTAAAGCCTTGAATGCTATATTCAATGGTGTAGACAAGAATATTTTCAGGCTGGTAAATAACTGTGAAGTGGCCAAAGATGCTTGGGACATTCTCAAGACCACTCATGAAGGCACCTTTAGGGTAAAGATGTCTAGACTTCAGCTGCTCACCTCCAAGTTTGAAAACTTAAGGATGAAAGAAGATGAAAACATTCATGAATTCCACATGAGTATCCTTGAGATAGCTAATGCCTCAGGAGCCCTGGGAGAGAAGATGACAGATGAGAAGTTGGTGAGAAAAATACTTAGGTCACTCCCTAAGAGATTTGCAATGAAGGTGACTGCCATAGAAGAGTCCCAAGACATCTCCAACATGAGGGTAGATGAGTTAATTGGCTCCCTCCAAACCTTTGAGATGGGATTGATTGAGGGAACTGAAAAGAAAACCAAGAGCATTGCCTTTGTTTCCAACACAGAAGAGGGAAACAGTCAAGATGTGGATAAAGAATGGGCAAATGAAGTTGCTATGCTGGGGAGACAGTTTAACAGATTGTTAAGGAAAATGGATGTCAGATCCAAGGCAAATGTCAAGAACATCGCGTCTGACATTAGTAAATCCAACAATGCTGGAAGAAAAGCAAGAGCAGATGAGAAGCCCAAAGAAGGAAAAGAGGTACAGTGCTATGAATGTGATGGGTATGGACACATCAGGTCTGAATGTGGGACCTACCTTAAGAAACAGAAGATGTGTCTTGCTGCCACATGGTCTGATGAGAGTGATACTGAAGAGGCTGCAAATCTTGTGACTGCTTTGTCAGGAAGATGGGAATCTGATGAAGAGTCAAGTGATGGTGAAGTAACCTTTGAGGAATTGGCCTCTACCTACAAAGAGCTGTGTCAGAAAAGTGTTGAACTGAACAAGCAGTCTTTAAATCAAGAAAAAGACATAACTCAACTTGAGAATGAGAAGGTAGAATTCTTGGAAACCATCTCCAAATTGAAAACAGAAGCTGTGGCTCTAAAGGTCAAGCTAGATGAAGATCAACAAGTTGAGAGCCAGAAGATAGTCCAACTGGAGAAAGAAAAAGCAGAACATGTGGAAACTATCCTCAAGCTAAAGACTGAAGTTGTGCTCTTAAACTCAAAACTAGAAGAGACAACCAAGTATGTAAGGATGCTGAACAATGGATCTGACTCCTTAGACAAGATTCTTCAAACTGGACAAAGTACATGAGTCAAATCTGGATTAGGGTTCCATAAAACCAAGGCTGAAAGTAGCTACACTGGCTGCAAACCTCAAGCTAAACCTAAATGCAGCAATAGTAAGAGCAGTTCCAAGATGTCACATCATATGTCACACCATCAGAAGAAAGAACAACAAAAATACAAACACCTAAGATGGAGATGTCATTACTGTGGGAAATTTGGACACTCAAGGGCCTTCTGCTATAAGCTGTATGGTTACCCTACCCACCTTCATCAGCAACAGCAGAAGAGAAAACAGCAGTATGGCAAGAACCAAAGATGGAGTTGTCATTACTGTGGGAAAGCTGGACACTCTAAGTCTTCCTGTTATAAGCTGTATGGTTATCCTAGCCATGGTCATCAACAGATCCACTATCAACCCAGACCCAAACATCATAGGCCTATCAATAAGAAGCAATGGGTTCCTAAGACTAGTGTCACAAGTCTAATGGCTCTCAAAGAAGAATGGTATTTTGATAGTGGATGCTCTAGACACATGACTGGGAACTCAGACTTGATTACTGACCTTCACCCTCATGACTTAAGCTATGTAACCTTCGGTGATGGAGCTAAAGGTGAAATAAAGGGGATAGGCAAGCTTGAGTGTCCTGGAGCTCCTAAACTTGATAATATTCTACTGGTCAAGGGCTTGACTTCAAATCTAATAAGCATCAGTCAGCTAGGGGATCAAGGTCTGAATATCATCTTCACTAAAACTGAATGTCTGATTGTGAACAAAGACAGTGAAGTAATTATGAAAGGAATCAGGACCAACAACAACTGCTACATATGGAGCTCTCAAATGGATAACCCCTCTGAGATGAGTACAATTGCAAGAAGAATCATCAAGGGAAAGGAAAAGTGTCAGATAAGGGTGCTCACACCTAACCTCAAGGAAGAAAAGGTCATGATGGCACAAACGCCTGAACACATGACTGGTGGTATGAAGTCTGAAGTTAGTAAGAGCTTTGCTGGAACTGAGACACAAGGAACTATGTCAGTTGAAAACAACAATGCTCAACCAGGGTGGATGAAATTGCTGAGAATTATCTACAATGTCACACTCAATGCTATGACATTGTATTATGACAACCTGACTGCAAAGGACCTGTATGAGGAAAAGGGAAAATTAGGGGCTTGGCTTCTTGAGAAAATATGGCAATTAATGTGGAGTGGAAAAGGCAAGAAAAATATTGTCTGCCACATTAATAATGAATCATCTCCTAGTATTGGAAATAGCATCTATTTCATATGCACTCTCTGCCTGAACACAATTCTTTCCATCCTCATTAAACTTCTCAAAGAACCTCTACTAGGGCAAAGAAAGTTTTCTCAAAAGTTCAACAACATGTCTCAACATCCGTCTGCATCTAGGTCAAAATCCCTTCATACTAGAACTTCCTCCATGGAATTTTTAGAAGAGGAGCTAATAGACGCAAC
Source organism: Lathyrus oleraceus (assembly GCF_024323335.1). Classification (NCBI taxonomy): domain Eukaryota; kingdom Viridiplantae; phylum Streptophyta; class Magnoliopsida; order Fabales; family Fabaceae; genus Lathyrus; species Lathyrus oleraceus. The sequence goes on from NC_066583.1 coordinate 128,175,678, forward strand.
CCCTCTGCGTATGATACCAGGTGATTTTCCATGCTCCCCGTCCATGGCTAAAGCTAAACAAGACAACACTCCTGAAGAATCGCCTGATAAAGAGGACATACACTCTACGGATCGCATCATAAGAAACCTAGTTACCAGGATACTGAATGAAGAGCATGGAGTTAAGGACATTTTTACCCCTCTGTCCAGAAGGAAACCCTCACCTGAGGTGGAAACCCGAGCTAAGAAAGATGGTGACTCATCTAAAACAGAAAAGGAAGTAGCTGTTAAGGGACTATGTTCTCTTGGAAGAAACTTACCTAGTATGTCCCCTGACACTGCTCAAGACATTGAGGAAGAAGGGTCTGAGGAAGAAGATGACATATTGGTCAATCTGGTGAAAACAAGTGTAGCTAATAGACTGAGAAAAAGGAAGAGTATGGCTAAGATAAGGACTTGTAGGAAGGAGAAAAGGGTTGCTGGTATAGGTCCCTCCAAGACTTGGAGTAAAGTAGAGGTCAGGAAGATGAAAGAGAGAGAGAGGTCTGAATTTGATGAGGATGTCGAATATGATGTCTTAGACATTTCCCCTGTTAAAGGGAAGCCTGTAAAGAAGTCTCCAAACAAAGTGGCTGCTGTTCATCTTGACAATATCTCGTTTCACGTGGAAGGTGGTGCTGCCAAATGGAAGTTTGTGACTCAAAGAAGAGTAGCTGTCGAAAGAGAATTGGGAAAAGAAGCAAGTGAAGTAAAGGAAGTCATGGAGTTAATTAAGACAGCTGGTCTTATGAAAACTGTGACTGCTCTGCCTCAGTGCTATGAGGGGTTGGTCAAAGAATTCATTGTGAACATCCTTGAGGAGCTATCTGAAAGTAGCAGCAGGGAGGGATGCAAAGTTTTTGTAAGGGGTAAGTGTGTGAAACTCTCACCTACTATTATCAACAAGTTCCTAGGGAGAGGAACTGATGAAGGAGTAGATCTAGAGACCACAGACAATGAGGTCTGTAGAATTATTACAGCTGGCCAAGTTAAGGAATGGCCTAGTAGGAAACACCTATCAGCTAGTAAGCTCACTGTAAAATATGCCATTCTACATAAGATTGGTTCAGCAAATTGGGTACCTACTAATCACATATCTACCATCTCCATTGCTCTTGGGAGGATCATTCATGCCATTGGAACTAAGATCAACTACAATTTTGGGAAGTTTGTATTTGATCAAACCATCAAACATGCCTCCACCAATGCTGTAAAGTTGCCCATTGCATTCCCATCTATCATCCGTGGAATCATCCTGAGTCAACAACTAGGAATCCTGAGTACAAGTGATATTCCCAGCCGGAGAAAGACCCCTCTATCAATTCACTATAAGCTTTTTGAGGGTAGTCATGTCAATGATGTCATGACATCTGCCAGAAGGGAACCTGCATCTCAAGGGAGCCTAATTAAGCAATTGAAAGATACCTGCAAGTAATTGGAGGAAGGTATGAGGGTGGCCAAGGCAAGAAAAGAAGCTTTGGAAGCTCTTATTTGTAGCCTCGAAAAGGAGGAGTTAGAGGAAGCTGGAAAGAACTCAAATACAAGATCCCAGTCCAGTTCTGAAAACTCAGAAGACTCTGAAGGTGTAGCTGAAGATGAAGATGAAGGCGAAGGTGATTCGTCTTCTTCTGATTAACTGTCCCTGACTGTATTGGAGGCTTGGAGGGGTGCTGGAAGGTGTGGTGGAAGTTGCTGCTGTTTGGAAGGCTGTTGTTTTTTTGTGGCAGTCCTCATGATGCCTGTTATGTAATATTAAGGGCTCTTAATGAGTTCCTTGAATTTGTTCATTGTCTCAGCTTTCTGCTGTGTATAATGATGTTGTGTACTTCCTGAAATCTTGTTTTAACATGATTAATGTTATAACATTTGTTTTAAACTTTCTCTACTAGACTAATAGACATTTATTTTGTCTGATTGGTCACCTTTGGTCAATTTTGACTAAAAAGGGAGAGAAGTGCTTGATATGGAAGTTGGATGTGGCTGATCAGAAGGACAACTATTATTGATATGGTGCACAGGTGCTGATGTTGTAGCAGATGGTGCACAGGTGCTGATGTTTTAGCAGATGTCAGTATGACATTCTGGCTGGTACAGGTGCTGGAGTTACAGTAGCTGTTATTTGATGAATGCACAGATTTAGGGGGAGAAGAAGTACCCTGGTGTATTGTGCATTTGTGTGTATTACTAGTTGCATCCATAACTAGTAATTCTGATTGTTGCACAGATTTAGGGGGAGGAGAAGTACCCTTGTGCATGTGTGTATTTTTTGCTTCTGCTGCTGATTAAACTACTGGTATGTGGTTTAACTGCTGATAGTTTTCCTTGTGAAGAAACAAGACAGATATATGTTTTAGCCAAAATTTGCCAAAGGGGGAGTTTGTTGATTCTAAGTGTTGGAAGCAATTTTGGTAAAACAAAGAGTGTTCACAAGATGTCATGTGTGATGTCTTAACATGAGATATCCTATGTACCCGCTGGAGTTGAAGAACATATGCAAGCAGGATTGTTTCAGAATGCCACTTACAGGGCTTCTGATATTGGTTGTACCTGCTGGAGCTTATATGGAAGACATATGCTGCAGGATTGTTTCAGTTGACATACTCATTGTCATGGTAACTGATATGGCTGTACCTGCTATAAAAGGAAACTGGATTATGCAGGATTTTTCCAGATGTCAGACCCGATGTCATGACATCTTGTACACAGAACATTCAGTATGAATGTCTGGTGTTTTGTGATTGCACAATTGGTGGCAATCATTGGTTGATTGAAGATATGGCTAGTTGGCGCATTCTATCAGGGATATCAACCAGATTTGTTTATTTTCCAAAGAGATCTTTACAGCTGATATGAAAAGATTTGATTGGAAAATATATCTAGGGTTTTCAAGGTGTCCAATACTTCTATAAAAAGGGGCTTAGAAAACCTGATTGTACACACAACCAATACTGAGCGAAATTTAGAGAGAGAGCTAGGGTTTGTGTCTGTAGGTCATTCAAGTCATCCATTGATGATTAAATTGGACTGATTTGTCTTCTTGATCAAAGCTTTGAAGCAAGATCAAGAGTGTGTCTTCTTGATTGAAACTGTGAAGTAAAATCAAGAATATTGTAATTGAAAAGTATTTTCTTTTCACAAGGGATTGTTGTTTAAAATCACGGGTGTGTGATTGTAAGGGAAGTGAGTGGGTTCTCATATCTAAGAGTGCTTAGGTAGAAATTGCACGGGTAGAGATTAGGTGAGAAAGACTGTAACTTGGTGAAGTGTACGGATAGTCCTTGAACTAACTCTATTTTAGTGGATTACCTTCCTGGCATGGTAGCCCCCAGACGTAGGTGAGTTGCACCGAACTGGGTTAACAATTGCTTGTGTTATTTGCTTTACCATTCTGTTTCTGTTTATCCATTGTTTATAACCAGATATCAGTGTCGTGACATTACCTTCGACATCTTATATTTGATACCAGAATTTCAATTGGTATTAGAGCAGGCATCTTGCTCTGGTTCTGGGTGAGATCTAGGGGCAATACTTTCTGGTACAATGGAAAGAGATGGAGGATCTGTTCATAGGCCACCTATCCTGGATGGGTCTAACTATGACTATTGGAAACCTAGAATGGTAGTGTTTTTAAAATCCCTTGATAACAAGTCTTGGAAAGCTGTCTTGACAGGATGGGTGCACCCTGTAGTCACTAAAGAAGGAGAAGCCACTACTGAAAAGAAGCCTGAAGAACAATGGTCCAAGGAGGAGGATGATCTTGCTCTTGGAAACTCTAAAGCCTTGAATGCTATATTCAATGGTGTAGACAAGAATATTTTCAGGCTGGTAAATAACTGTGAAGTGGCCAAAGATGCTTGGGACATTCTCAAGACCACTCATGAAGGCACCTCTAGGGTAAAGATGTCTAAACTTCAGCTGCTCACCTCCAAGTTTGAAAACTTAAGGATGAAAGAAGATGAAAACATTCATGAATTCCACATGAGTATCCTTGAGATAGCTAATGCCTCAGGAGCCCTGGGAGAGAAGATGACAGATGAGAAGTTGGTGAGAAAAATACTTAGGTCACTCCCTAAGAGATTTGCAATGAAGGTGACTGCCATAGAAGAGTCTCAAGACATCTCCAACATGAGGGTAGATGAGTTAATTGGCTCCCTCCAAACCTTTGAGATGGGATTGATTGAGGGAACTGAAAAGAAAACCAAGAGCATTGCCTTTGTTTCCAACACAGAAGAGGAAAACAGTCAAGATGTGGATAAAGAATGGGCAAATGAAGTTGCTATGCTGGGGAGACAGTTTAACAGATTGTTAAGGAAAATGGATGTCAGATCCAAGGCAAATGTCAAGAACATCGCGTCTGACATTAGTAAATCCAACAATGCTGGAAGAAAAGCAAGAGCAGATGAGAAGCCCAAATAAGGAAAAGAGGTTCAGTGCTATGAATGTGATGGGTATGGACACATCAGGTCTGAATGTGGGACCTACCTTAAGAAACAGAAGATGTGTCTTGCTGCCACATGGTCTGATGAGAGTGATACTGAAGAGGCTGCAAATCTTGTGACTGCTTTGTCAGGAAGATGGGAATCTGATGAAGAGTCAAGTGATGGTGAAGTAACCTTTGAGGAATTGGCCTCTACCTACAGAGAGCTGTGTCAGAAAAGTGTTGAACTGAACAAGCAGTCTTTAAATCAAGAAAAAGACATAACTCAACTTGAGAATGAGAAGGTAGAATTCTTGGAAACCATCTCCAAATTGAAAACAGAAGCTGTGGCTCTAAAGGTCAAGCTAGATGAAGATCAACAAGTTGAGAGCCAGAAGATAGTCCAACTGGAGAAAGAAAAAGCAGAACATGTGGAAACTATCCTCAAGCTAAAGACTGAAGTTGTGCTCTTAAACTCAAAACTAGAAGAGACAACCAAGTATGTAAGGATGCTGAACAATGGATCTGACTCTTTAGACAAGATTCTTCAAACTGGACAAAGTACATGAGTCAAATCTGGATTAGGGTTCCATAAAACCAAGGCTGAAAGTAGCTACGCTGGCTGCAAACCTCAAGCTAAACCTAAATGCAGCAATAGTAAGAGCAGTTCCAAGATGTCACATCATATGTCACACCATCAGAAGAAAGAACAACAAAAATACAAACACCTAAGATGGAGATGTCATTACTGTGGGAAATTTGGACACTCAAGGGCCTTCTGCTATAAGCTGTATGGTTACCCTACCCACCTTCATCAGCAACAGCAGAAGAGAAAACAGAAGTATGGCAAGAACCAAAGATGGAGTTGTCATTACTGTGGGAAAGCTGGACACTCTAAGTCTTCCTGTTATAAGCTGTATGGTTATCCTAGCCATGGTCATCAACAGATCCACTATCAACCCAGACCCAAACATCACAGGCCTATCAACAAGAAGCAATGGGTTCCTAAGACTAGTGTCACAAGTCTAATGGCTCTCAAAGAAGAATGGTATTTTGATAGTGGATGCTCTAGACACATGACTGGGAACTCAGACTTGATTACTGACCTTCACCCTCATGACTTAAGCTATGTAACCTTCGGTGATGGAGCTAAAGGTGAAATAAAGGGGATAGGCAAGCTTGAGTGTCCTGGAGCTCCTAAACTTGATAATATTCTACTGGTCAAGGGCTTGACTTCAAATCTAATAAGCATCAGTCAGCTAGGGGATCAAGGTCTGAATATCATCTTCACTAAAACTGAATGTCTGATTGTGAACAAAGACAGTGAAGTAATTATGAAAGGAATCAGGACCAACAACAACTGCTACATATGGAGCTCTCAAATGGATAACCCATCTGAGATGAGTACAATTGCAAGAAGAATCATCAAGGGAAAGGAAAAGTGTCAGATAAGGGTTCTAACACCTAACCTCAAGGAAGAAAAGGTCATGATGGCACAAACGCCTGAACACATGACTGGTGGTATGAAGTCTGAAGTTAGTAAGAGCTTTGCTGGAATTGAGACACAAGGAACTATGTCAATTGAAAACAACAATGCTCAACCAGGGTGGATGAAATTGCTAAGAATTATCTACAATGTCACACTCAATGCTATGACATTGTATTATGACAACCTGACTGCAAAGGACCTGTATGAGGAAAAGGGAAAATTAGGGGCTTGGCTTCTTGAGAAAATATGGCAATTAATATGGAGTGGAAAAGGCAAGAAAAATATTGTCTGCCACATTAATAATGAATCATCTCCTAGTATTGGAAATAACATCTATTTCATATGCACTCTCTGCCTGAACACAATTCTTTCCATCCTCATTAAACTTCTCAAAGAACCTCTGCTAGGGCAAAGAAAGTTTTCTCAAAAGTTCAACAACATGTCTCAACATCCGTCAGCATCTAGCTCAAAATCCCTTCATACTAGAACTTCCTCCATGGAATTTTTAGAAGAGGAGCTGATAGACGCAACCCCTATGCGTATGATACCAGGTGATTTTCCATGCTCCCCGTCCATGGCTAAAGCTAAACAAGACAACACTCCTGAAGAATCGCCTGATAAAGAGGACATGCACTCTACGGATCGCATCATAAGAAACCTAGTTACCAGGATACTGAATGAAGAGCATGGAGTTAAGGACATTTTTACCCCTCTGTCCAGAAGGAAACCCTCACCTGAGGTGGAAACCCGAGCTAAGAAAGATGGTGACTCATCTAAAACAGAAAAGGAAGTAGCTGCTAAGGGACTATGTTCTCTTGGGAGAAACTTACCTAGTATGTCCCCTGACACTGCTCAAGACATTGAGGAAGAAGGGTCTGAGGAAGAAGATGACATATTGGTCAATCTGGTGAAAACAAGTGTAGCTAATAGACTGAGAAAAAGGAAGAGTATGGCTAAGATAAGGACTTGTAGGAAGGAGAAAAGGGTTGCTGGTATAGGTCCCTCCAAGACTTGGAGTAAAGTAGAGGTCAGGAAGATGAAAGAGAGTGAGAGGTCTGAATCTGATGAGGATGTCGAATATGATGTCTCAGACATTTCCCCTGTTAAAGGGAAGCCTGTAAAGAAGTCTCCAAACAAAGTGGTTGCTGTTCATCTTGACAATATCTCGTTTCACGTGGAAGGTGGTGCTGCCAAATGGAAGTTTGTGACTCAAAGAAGAGTAGCTGTTGAAAGAGAATTGGGAAAAGAAGCAAGTGAAGTAAAGGAAGTCATGGAGTTAATTAAGACAGCTGGTCTTATGAAAACTGTGACTGCTCTGCCTCAGTGCTATGAGGGGTTGGTCAAAGAATTTATTGTGAACATCCTTGAGGAGCTATCTGAAAGTAGCAGCAGGGAGGGCTGCAAAGTTTTTGTAAGGGGTAAGTGTGTGAAACTCTCACCTACTATTATCATCAAGTTCCTAGGGAGAGGAACTGATGAAGGAGTAGATCTAGAGACCACAGACAATGAGGTCTGTAGAATTATTACAGCTGGCCAAGTTAAGGAATGGCCTAGTAGGAAACACCTATCAGCTAGTAAGCTCACTGTAAAATATGCCATTCTGCATAAGATTGGTTCAGCAAATTGGGTACCTACTAATCACATATCTACCATCTCCATTGCTCTTGGAAGGATCATTCATGCCATTGGAACTAAGATCAACTACAATTTTGGGAAGTTTGTATTTGATCAAACCATCAAACATGCCTCCACCAATGCTGTAAAGTTGCCCGTTGCATTCCCATCTATCATTTGTGGCATCATCCTGAGTCAACAACCAGGAATCCTAAGTACAAGTGATATTCCCAGCCGGAGAAAGACCCCTCTATCAATTCACTATAAGCTTTTTGAGGGTAGTCATGTCAATGATGTCATGACATCTGCCAGAAGGGAACCTGCATCTCAAGGGAGCCTAATTAAGCAATTGAAAGATACCTGCAAGGAATTGGAGGAAGGTATGAGGGTGGCCAAGGCAAGAAAAGAAGCTTTGGAAGCTCTTATTTGTAGCCTCGAAAAGGAGGAGTTAGATGAAGCTGGAAAGAACTCAAATACAAGATCCCAGTCCAGTTCTGAAAACTCAAAAGACTCTGAAGGTGTAGCTGAAGATGAAGATGAAGGTGAAGGTGATTCTTCTTCTTCTGATTAACTGTCCCTGACTGTATTGGAGGCTTGGAGGGGTGCTGGAAGGTGTGGTGGAAGTTGCTGCTGTTTGGAAGGCTGTTGTTTTTTTGTGGCAGTCCTCATGATGCCTGTTATGTAATATTAAGGGCTCTTAATGAGTTCCTTGAATTTGTTCATTGTCTCAGCTTTCTGCTGTGTATAATGATGTTGTGTACTTCCTGAAATCTTGTTTTAACATGATTAATGTTATAACATTTGTTTTAAACTTTCTCTACTAGACTAATAGACATTTATTTTGTCTGATTGGTCAACTTTGGTCAATTTTGACTAAAAAGGGGGAGAAGTGCTTGATATGGAAGTTGGATGTGGCTGATCAGAAGGACAACTATTATTGATATGGTGCACAGGTGCTGATGTTGTAGCAGATGGTGCACAGGTGCTGATGTTGTAGCAGATGTCAGTATGACATTCTGGCTGGTACAAGTGCTGGAGTTACAGTAGCTGTTATTTGATGAATGCACAGATTTAGGGGGAGAAGAAGTACCCTGGTGTATTGTGCATTTGTGTGTCTTACTAGTTGCATCCATAACTAGTAATTATGATTGTTGCACAGATTTAGGGGGAGGAGAAGTACCCTTGTGCATGTGTGTATTTTTTGCTTCTACTGCTGATTAAACTACTGGTATGTGGTTTAACTGCTGATTGTTTGCCTTGTGAAGAAACAGGACAGATATATGTTTTAGCCAAAATTTGCCAAAGGGGGAGTTTATTGATTCTAAGTGTTGGAAGCAATTTTGGTAAAATAAAGAGTGTTCACAGGATGTCATGTGTGATGTCTTAACATGAGATATCCTATGTACCTGCCGGAGTTGAAGAACATATGCAAGCAGGATTGTTTCAGAATGCCACTTACAGGGCTTCTGATATTGGTTGTACCTGCTGGAGCTTATATGGAAGACATATGCTGCAGGATTGTTTCAGTTGACATACTCATTGTCATGGTAACTGATATGGCTGTACCTGCTATAAAAGGAAACTGGATTATGCAGGATTTTTCCAGATGTCAGACCCGATGTCATGACATCTTGTACACAGAACATTCAGTATGAATGTCTAGTGTTTTATGATTGCACAATTGGTGGCAATCATTGGTTGATTGAAGATATGGCTAGCTGGCGCATTCTATCAGGGATATCAACCAGATTTGTTTATTTTCCAAAGAGATCTTTACAGCTGATATGAAAAGATTTGATTGGAAAATATATCTAGGGTTTTCAAGGTGTCCAATACTTCTATAAAAAGGGACTTAGAAAACCTGATTGTACACACAACCAATACTGAGCGAAATTTAGAGAGAGAGCTAGGGTTTGTGTCTGTAGGTCATTCAAGTCATCCATTGATGATTAAATTGGACTGATTTGTCTTCTTGATCAAAGCTTTGAAGCAAGATCAAGAGTGTGTCTTCTTGATTGAAACTGTGAAGTAAAATCAAGAATATTGTAATTGAAAATTATTTTCTTTTCACAAGGGATTGTTGTTTAAAATCACGGGTGTGTGATTGTAAGGGAAGTGAGTGGGTTCTCATATCTAAGAGTGCTTAGGTAGAAATTGCACGGGTAGAGATTAGGTGAGAAAGACTGTAACTTGGTGAAGTGTACGGATAGTCTTTGAACTAATTCTATTTTAGTGGATTACCTTCCTGGCTTGGTAGCCCCCAGACGTAGGTGAGTTGCACCGAATTGGGTTAACAATTGCTTGTGTTATTTGCTTTACCATTCTGTTTCTGTTTATCCATTGTTTATAACCAGATATCAGTGTCGTGACATTACCTACGACATCTTATATCTGATACTAGAATTTCAATGTTTACTTCTGCTGCTGAACTGATACTGTGATTATTTTCTAGTGAAACATATGATCTGATGTATGTTTTATCCAAAGTTTGCCAAAGGGGGAGTGTAGTGGGAAATTCATGATAATCAAGCTATTGACAAGCTAGAGATCAATTAACAAGAGTCGCCACCGCGCTTTTATTGTTTCCAAGGGAAAAGAGAAAAAGTACGAACAAAACCCAAATAGTAAGAAGTTTTCAAATAAAAACTAATAAAAGTCAGAGATCACACGTAAGGGGGTTGGTTACATATAGGGAAGGTGTTAACACCCAAAGTGTCCTAGGTACTCCTAGGGAGCCCTTTTTGTGTGCATATGTATTTTGTACAAAGTGATGTTTACAAACAAATAGAATAGGGGGATGAGAAAAGAATTCATTGATTATATTTTTGTGTTTGACAAGACCTTCGGTCTTGTGCCTACGTACCAACATAAAAATGAGGGATCAAAACCTCATAGTTCGTGATACAAATTTCAAAATGAGTGTGTTAATTTTAGCAAATTTTAAGTTTGAAAGGCACAAAGGCCTAAAATGGTTTGAATGAGTTAGTTCTTTTTGGCTTTTTTGAAAGTTTAAGTCAAGTATAGTTAAGTTTATTTACAAGTTTGATTTAAGAAAAAAGAAGTTTGAAAATACAATGACATAAGGCCAAAGTTTCTATCTTTTTGCAAAAGTGGTCAAAGTTTAGAACAAAAGTAGTTCACACAAAGAAGATTTTGAAAATGGAGGGAGAGATTTTGAAATTAAAGAAATGGGGAGAAGATGAAGAGACTATCCGATGCACAAAATTAAAAGTTTAGAGTTGAAAAGATCTGACCAAATGGGTAGCAATCCAATAGACAAAAATGTCAATAGAAATTCAGAATTCCCTTGGACTTTTTAGAATCAAGCAACACACAAATGCACAATTATATTATCTTGAAGAGCAATGCATCAAATAAAGATGGCCTCATCCAAGCTTATCCATTCCATGATCTTCTTCAAAATAGCCCATGCAACAGATGGATTCCACAAGTCACAGGTTCAAAATAATAGCTTCACAATGATCATGTTGCAGATGAATCTTAGAGAGATCTTCAAAGATGTATCAGATGAAGTTCAAATTGCAAGCACTTGGTTCTTCAACAAATTGGCATTGGTCAAGTTCATTAGCATAGGGAGGTTGCTTAGATTCTAATTCCATTTGTCCAAGATCAAGCCAACAGTCCACTCAAAAGTTTTTTAGGGTTTTTTGTTATTATTATGTACATTAATGGTCAAAGACCACACAAACAAGCAAAATATATACAAACAAAATATATCACACAATATGGTCCAAATAGACAAAGTGAAAATTACATTAACATAAACAATTAGAATGATATAAACAATGGCAAATGAAATAAAGTGCTAAAAATAAATTGCATTAAAGTAAAGGCTTGAAGTTAAAAGTTAGTAGTTAGTAGGTTAGAAATTAGTTTTGTTTTGCTTTTGATTTCAAGACATTCTTTGGAGAACACTCAACCCAATTATCACAAGCATGACTCCTTGAACGAAAATATCTTCCAAAGGAAGGAAAGAAGGCCAAGTTTCCACACAATACCATGAAAGAGGGTGTCGCTACCGGGATTTCACGATAACGAAACCGGGACTAAAGAGAATGCCAAAGAGAGGCAAAGTCAGAAGAGTCGCCACCGAATTTTATTTTGTTTACCTCTATTAGAGAGGAGAGGGTAAATAGTCGATAAAACCCTCAGGAAAGAGACGCACACGGGTAGCGCTAAAAGAGAATAAGGAATCGGTCTCGCAACCGAGATTTGGGCTCGGAAGTCGGTTACGTAAGGGGAAGGTATTAGCACCCCTTACGTCCATGGTAATCCATGGGAACCATTTGGGTTGTTTTACATACATGGGATTTATCTATTATTGTTTTATTTTCAAAAGAATGTGTGAAAAGAAAGGGGGTGTTTTTGTTATTATATTGCTCGCCAAGGATTGTGGCCCTTGTGCCTACGTATCACTCATTCGGGGATGAGAAATCAGAGCTCCGTAGTTCGGAGTAGAAAATAGTTATGTGTTGGTTGATTTTACCTTTGAAAAAAAAGGGTTTTCGGGATGATTCCCTAAGGCACAAAAAAGAGTTTGATGAGTTGTTTTGTTTTTACCTTGAATAAGGGTTTTATGAAAGAATGTTTGTGATTATATTTTACTAAAGTCTATGGGCGGAGGTGATTATTCTAGACAACAAGTCATATGAGCACCAATCAGAGATTCATCTATGTGCAACATGTCCGCTACCTCTCGAGAAGTAGGAATACTCTCCAAGCCACTGAACGACAATTGATCCAGAATAGGTATACCCACAAGATATGGATACTCCTCAAGGGTAGGCAAAAGCTGGAAGTCCGGAAAAGAGAAGCAACGGTACAGAGGATCATAAAACTGCACCAATACGCTCATCAACCCTTCATCCACCTGAGTAGTCAGAAGAGGAAGAAGCTTCCCAAAACGAGCCTTGAAACCCAAGGGATCTAGTACATAGGATGTCAAATTCCTTAACTCTTTCAGGTCTGGCTGTCTGAAGCTGTACTTCTTTGTATTCCTTCTTTGTCTTTCCGTGTCTGAAAATTTTGCAAATAAACCCCTTAAGTTCCTTGAAAATTTCTTTTTTTTGATGATATGGATGCAAATGAGTGCATGAATGCATGAATGCAACAATCACACTCAAGGATCAAGCAAAGCACACCAAACAAAGGTCATGGGATGGATCATATTATCCTTAATATCAATCATCCATTTTGGTGGATTATGGTTTACACCTTATCAACACCCAAGTTCCATTGATATTAAGGATGTATGAACGGATCAACCATGAATCAAGGGTTTGTTGCAAGTCACGAGCATGGAGTCTCGGTTAAGAACCACCCAAAGGGAGTGTACTAGGGTTTAAACCTGCCAGACATGTTCTACCAGAGGTTCCCATAGTCATCATCCCATCTTTCGGATATTATCGGAGAAACGACTACTCGTATTCCAAAAATATCCTCAAGAGAGACTCTTATGAGTGTAGTATCGCGTAACAATCGTATCAAATCTTACATTTGAACAACCTCCGCACTACGTCCTAAAAATAGGCCAAGATGGGTTTGGTAAACTAAGGTCCTTGGCTTCTAAGGTCTATATTGTAAAGAGTAATGTCTAACCACAACTTACTTGTGTGACATTATTGATCCCAACATGACCTCCACCAAGTGAATGGACTCGCAAGTCAACTTGCTAAGGAATAACTCCACACAAGTCGACGAGACTACGCCATTCTCCTATCCTAGGTGCACTCGAGTTCGGGTATAGAACTCATCTCACAAAGATCACCAAGCACACAAGGAATTAATATATCAAGCAAATCAAGCATTACAAACAATACAGTAATCCCAAATTGCACAAAAATATGTCATAAACAATATATACAACAAAGGTGAAAAATTGGCAAAACCCACCAGGGAGGATGGTCTTATCCCCAGCAGAGTCGCCACTTTTCTGTAGCGGTGTATTCGTTACCATTGGAGATATTGACTAAATCCAAGGTAAATCATACAAAGTCGAGTCGCCACCGCACTTCTATTTATCCAAAGGAATGGTTAGAAAGCGAACAAAAACCTAAAAGTTTTACAAACAAAACTAGTAAAAGAAACAGAGATCTGGGTAAGGGGGTTGGTTATGCAATGGGAAAGTGTTAGGCACCCAAAACATCCTAGGTACTCCTAGGGAGCCCTTTTCACACTTGTTGCAAAAGTTATTATTTTGTGAAAATTTATTGTGCAAACATGATTGAAGAGATGAGAAGAGAATATACAAGTTATTTACATTTTTTGTGTTTGGATGGATGAACCCATTGCCTACGTACCCTCTTATGAAAAGATTAGGATCAAAACCTCGTAGTTCGGGTAAAAAATTTCAAAACAAATGAGTGGATTGATTGGTCCCAAAAGCCTTAAGGTCTTTTGTTATCAAAGGGAGAAAACTCAACCTGAAAAAACCACAAGTCCACCATGTGAGGATAACTTCAACATGCTAGTGAGGGGTTAACCCTATAATAAGCATGGAAGACTCATTGTCCATCACTAAGGACAAAGGTGAGTATTACATCTACCACAAAGATAACTCAAACCTAATAGCTAAAGGTTATTAAAAATTTGATTAGGAAGTGGACATGGAACCACAAAAGAAACATTTGAATGGGTATATTAACCAATTAGAAGTATATACAAAAGATGGTCAAAGTTGACTTAAAGATTCAATTCAAAATGAGTGTTATGAAAAGAAAGTTTGAAAACCAAAAGCATAAGGCTTAGGTTTCTAATGTTGAAAACAAAAGTCAAATGTTTGCACAAAAATGTTTTTGGCTTGGGTTAGGGTGGAAAGATGAAGAAAACAACAAGGTGAGGGTTAAGAAATGAAAACGCACTAGGAGTTCCTCTCTTGAGATCATATAGATGATCTAAGTAAGTTCCCATCCTTTGGAATAAACAAGCATAAAGCATAAGCAATTACACAAGTCTCACAAGGGATCCACAAGGAAAGGAAACAGAATGCCAATACATGGACTTATATCCGACTCCTAACAACAAAACGGAAACAGAATGCCAATACATGGACTTATATCCGACTCCTAACAACAAAACCAAAACAGAATGCCAATACATGGACTTATATCCGACTCCCAACCATAAAAAAACAAACATCAAAAGTAAACACATCAAAAGCAAACATCACAATCTATATACATACAAGAGGCTCAAACAAATGGGTGGGCTTTAGTCAAGAGGGGTCATATCAACCTCGACAAACAAGTCAAACTGTAATGGGTAATCAAGTGAGCTCTTAACCACTAACATTGAGAGTTAGGGTGAAGCTGATCAAAATATGGTAAATGAGGATGAGACCTCATGCTCTTAACCCTGGCCTGGGTGAGCTCATGACAAAGAAAACGTGGGGATCCAGAAAGTGGGATCCTATTCCACTTGACAGACACTGGACAAAGATCTTGGGTACTTGTTCAGAAGCATCAACACGTAGTGCGAGCATAAAGAACGACTCACTGAATAACGGGGGATTGGCTACTAATCCCTTTTATCCGTCATTTGCCTCAACTCTTGGAGGACTTATCAAGTATCACATGCCTCTTTTGGAGGTCTTTGTCACAATTGTAAACAAACACAAACAGAGCCTCTTAAGGAGGACTTGCCAGCAAAATGCCTGCCAAAAAGGTGACAGGATTTCCAGACTACATGAAGTAAGAGGCTAACTACCTAAGTGGTGTGTCAACCACAATCCAAAGCTCAAGCAAGAGTAAAAAGCAAGCAACTAAGGTACCTGTACAAAAGCTAACTGTCGCATCACGCGAAAAACCGGCGGGAAAACAAGAACAACAGAGCCGCCACCGTGCGTTATTTATCCCAAAAGAGGGAAAGGAAACACTCAGAGTAAACCTGGGAAAAGACATGGTCTCGCGACCAGAGAGAATGGGATCGGGAGTCGGTTATGCAAAGGGAAGGTATTAGCACCCCTACGCATCCGTCGTACTCGATGGGATCCACGCACAATAGAAAGGAAAATGGTTGCTAAACACTGCTCAAACTCACACACACTGGCTGAAAGAGACACAAGGAAACAAACAAGACTGACTCGGCAGAATATCGCATCCTGGGCCTACTTAGTCTATCAGGCATAGACATCAGAGTCAAAGTAGTTCGGACTGGGGAAACGACACATGCTCGCTAGGATATCGCATCATATGCATACGTATCTTCTCGGACGAGAGAAGAATCAGAGCATTCGTAGCTCGGCTGACACGCACACAAACAAACACGGGCAAAGGCAAACGTGGAGCCTGAATGCCAATCACTGGACTTACATCAGCATCCGAACCAAACACACGCACACTGGAACCCGAATGCCACTCGATGGACTTACATCAGCTCCCAAGCACACAAAAAGACAAAACAAAGACACAGGCGCCCGGAGAGATCAGCTCATCTCCTGCCTACGTACCTCATCTGGTATGAGGATCAGGGCGACGTAGTTCCCCTACAGAGGGATACAGGACTAGCCTAACCAGATAACAGAGGGAGACACAACTAGGGAGACTACGACTCGAGCCTAGATGTTATCATGCAAATCATCCCTAAGTTAAGGTTTCTAGCTAACTGGCACAGGGAGCCAGCCTATCCTAATCATGACTTGCACAGGAAGCAAGCCACACCTACACTTAACTTGCACAGGAAGCAAGCTAAACTAAACCTGACTTGCACAGGAAGCAAGCTAAAGCAAACACACAAGCACAAGTAGCACACACTATACAAGCAATGGGCTCAAACAAGGTCAGGTTTTAGTCGAGGGGTCATATCAACCTCAACAAACAAACCACTGGAAGTGGGTAGTGTTAGCTCTTAACCTTGCCATTGAGGGGCTAAGGTGAAGCAGATGAAAGGTGAGTGAAGATAAGACTTCACAGCTCTTATCCCTGGCCTGGGAGAGCTTAAGACAAGAATGTGTGGGTTCAGAAAGTGGGAACCCTTCTACACATTTAAAACTGACTCAACCGTACATTTTGTACAAGATCTTGGGTTTGTATCTGCAATGCATCAACACAGTGGTGTGAGCAAAGCAGATGACACACAGAATAGCAGGGGATGGATTGCACATCCCTTGTGTCTGCCAATGCCTCTTCACTTAGGAGGTCTTTGAATATGTACAGGGACAATTTTAAACAATCACAAACATTGCCTCTTAAGGAGGACTTCAGACAGTTGCCTGGCCAAGTAACAGACCAGGTCTTCCAGACTACATGAAGTAAAGAAGTTATACCTCAATGCAAATTGCTCTTAAGCAAAGCAAAGCAAAGTTCTTAAAGAACTATAAGCAACTAAAGGTACCTGAAATCAGTCAGACAACATTAGTACACAAGTCAAAGTTAAATCAAAATGAAACCAAGGTCAACAGTCAACACAAGCAGATAAATGTGCAATGCACAAAGCTCAAGGCATGTGAGCCAAGCAACCTACAAAACAAATAGGTTAGTAATGATAAACAAACACACTCAATCAATTTGTATTGGTCTCATTGGGTAATTGTTGCTTAACCTGAAAAAATGAGCTCAAACATGAGTAACAGGACCACTAGGACAAGCCTAGGGTCAAAAGGGAATGAGAAAGTCAAAACAGCAAATGGCAAGCATCCAAAATCAAGTTCAAACAATCAGGAAACAATCTCAATTGGTTCCACAATCATATCAATCATCATCATCATTTCATGAACAAAAGAAGTCAAAGCATGGCATTTAGAAGCCCATAGTAGTCAACAGCAAGACTTGAATCAAAAGCAATCTTAAACATTTCCAAAAATCACCAAATAAATCATGATCAATCACAACCCAAAGCAAGGTAAGCATGTCAAATTTCATCTCATTTGGACAAGTGGAAGGCAGTCAATGAAAATCAGAAAGTCAAAGCAATTTTGAACATGCTCAAAGAAGTCAACCAATCATGCATCAACTTGAAAAATTCATAAATCAGAGATGGCATATGATAAATGAATGGGACTAAAACCATGGCAAAGATTAAGATGTCTAGCTATCTCATGTAAAATTTCATGTCCATCTAATAAAGTATGAGCATTTCACAAAACAAATGGGAACAAGTGTCGCAAAAAGTCAACATATGACCAAGCAGGGGAGAAAATCTCAAACAATTAGGAAATGCCACAAATAATTCCAAGAAAATTCACATGTAAACTAGACATCCAAGAGTACATTCATGCAAAAATCCAAACCAATTTGAGTTCAAGAAGCATGGTAATGAAAATCATGAAGTTGGACATCAATAGTGTGACACAAATTGTCACACCCTAATTCAAAAAATCATAACTCACAAACCAGCAATGATAAATTCACAAACTCTACACCAACATCACCATGAGTGTGTCTAGTTTAAGCACAAAAAATTTGGGAGCCATTGGATAAAGTATCACCATTTCACAAATGTTTTGGCAAAGTGTACAAAATATGAGCACATGTCACAAACCCTAATACCAATTAAAATCCACTCATCAAAAAATTCTGGAAAAAATGTGATAAAATAATAGAGGTCATGCTGAGCATTTAGCAAAAATTCCCACAAAATTTGGATCACAAATGAATGATTTATGAATTTTACAAGTTGAGCATATCAAATGAAATAAAAATTGAGAAAATAAATGAATTAAATGGATTTAATAACCGGAAATGGCATTTTGGTAAATATGGGATTCATTTAACAAAACGGTGCGTTTTGCTCACGGCCAGGGAAATGATTCTATTGGTTCATGGGTGAATAGTGGCCATGCATACGTGAGACAGAAAGAATCTAGGCAGGGCATTCATATGCTAGGGTTTTATGAAGAACAGCATAACAACATTCATCCCCAAAATCGATTCACACAATTTTTTTCCAGAAATCACAATTGGATACACAGAAATGATCAGCAAAGCATGACAAACATGAATCCATCATCAATTTTCATTAAAACACAACACAACTCATGAATCGAGCAAGAATAAAAATCATCATCAAACTTCATTTCAGCATATCTCCTAAACAACTCAACCAAATCAAGTGATTCAAAGCTTAATGTGCTCAGGAACAAGAGATCTACAAAGTATATACCATGGCTTTGGAAAAAGTGAGGGTCGAAAATTTACCAAGAGTGAAGAGCAGTGTGGATTCAGTTGTTATCTTGTGGTTTTGGCTTGAAACAGATGCAGACTCATGCTCCAAATGATGAATGGTGAAGATGCTTGGGCTTGAAACAGCTTGAAATGACTTCAACCACACTTTGCCATTGATGATGCCTTGGAAAAACAGTCGTGAGAAACAGCCTTACAGTTGGAGAATGATGGTGGAAACAAGCTCACAATGCTGTTTAGATGATGGAGCAACAAAGGCGAGGTCGGGTTCTTTGGAGTTTTTGGCAGAAAAATGCAAAAGTGGAAAAATGGTGTTTGAGAGAAAAATGATTTTCTGTTTGTAAATGGTGGCTGCTAGGGTTTCCTTCAGAGAGAAAATGATGAATATGTACTCTGTTTAAAGGTACTGATCAAGGTTCATGAAAAAGTGGAATGGAGTTGGTGAAAAGTGTCATTTTGCCAATTTTCAAGCAAGTTGGTGATGGGTGTGTGTACTGCACGAAAATGGGCTTTGAACATGTCCAAAATATGATTTCTGAACATATTTGATTGGTAGAATTGGTTGGAAGTGGTTAATTTTGAAACTCATTTTTCAACCTCACTTGAAATTAATTCATGCAAGTCCAAAAATGCCATTTTGATTGGTAATGTTTTGGTGAATGATGGTTGCACTACGCCAAAAACTGGAATAGACAGCGCCCCTTAGAGGGCGCTTTATTACAAAAGCGCACTCTAAAGTGAAGAGAAAAAATAAGGAGCGAACAACTTGAATAGACAGCGCACTTTAGAGGGCACTTTTGTAACAAAGCGCCCTCTGAAGTGAAGCGAAAAAATAATGAGGAAATGAAGGGACACCAATAGAGGACGCTTTATTGAAAGCGCCCTCTAAGGGTAACCTTAGAGGGCGCTTCTAAAAAAGCGCTCTCTATGTCCATGTACATTTCCAGTTTATAAGGCGCTTTTTGGAAAGCCTTAGAGAGCGCTTTTAGAAGCGCCCTCTTAGGCCCCCTTTAGAGGGCGCTTTTGTCACTAAGCGCCCTCTAAAGTGAAGCCAAAAAAAAAATGGAGGGACAACAATAGAGGGCGCTTTTGTGAAAGCGCCCTCTAAGGTTACCCTTAGAGGGCGCTTTTGAAAAAGCGCTCTCTAAGTCCATGTACATTTCCAGTTTAGAAGGCGCTTTTGGAAAGCCTTAGAGAGCGCTTTCAGAAGCGCCCTCTTAGGCCCCCTTTAGAGGGCGCTTTTTTTAAAAAAGCGCCCTCTAAGGTCCCCTTTAGTAAACATTAAAATTATAACATATACTGCATGTCTCTTTATTTTCCCTCTCTATAAGCTATTTCGTTTACGTAACTGGGTTTTCTCTCAACTGCGATTACTCTCTACTGCGATTACTCTCGTCCTCCGTTAGTTCTCCCTCCCTCACCATCATCGTCGCCGTTCGTTCTCCCTCCCTCACCGTTCACGTTCACTGCGTTAACCTCTTCCACCGTCACTGTTCACTTTCTTCTCCATCGTTACCGTCACCTTTAAGGTATTTCTCTTCTCCATCGTTACCGTTCACTTTCTTCATGTGTTTGATTAGGGCATTTTCTAAACTTAGTTTTTCATTTTGTGCATTATGTTGATTAATGTTGTTTAGGGCAAACTGAGTTTTTTATTTCTGATTGAAAACTGATATATTTGAAGTGTGTTTGAGCTTGTGCTTGGAAGTTTGATGATTATGGATGCAAGTTTGTTCATGTTCCAAACACCATAAGTTTGCATTGGTCTTTTGCATGCAGTAGGTGTGTGTGAGTAAATGTGTATGCAGTAAGTTTGTGCATGCAGTAAATGTGTTCACGTATTGAATCATTGTCTTACTTGGGTCTTATTGAATCATTTCTATATTACAGATAAAATGGCTAACCAAGACGATACCCATGCCGCGAATGAATCACGTAATAATGTTGAAAAAGAAATCAAACGAGGATTGACTGTTATGAAGTCAATCATTCGTGCAAGAGACAAGGGTGTAAAATTTGAAGTACATTGGAGTGCTGAAGACCAACTAATTGAGCCTAACGGTTCAATGTTGGCAAGTTACATTGGTTTCCTTGTTCGCCAACATATTACGATTACATGTGATAATTGGAGAAGTCCGGACTTGAAGGTTGGCAAGGAAAAAATATGGTCGGAGATACAGGTACTTACCATATATTGTTATATGTTTTTTTTGTTGACTATTTGTTAACCATATATTGTTATAATATTACTTTATAATAACACACTCCATTTGTATGTTTTTTAGAGATCCTTTCACATCGATGAAAGCCGGCAAAAATATTGTATTCAATTGGCCGGAAAAAGACTCCGAGGATTTCGATCCTTTTTGTGCAACAAATTTCTCAAGGATGAGGAAGGAAAATTTGTTGAAGGAGAACGGCCAATGAAGTATGCCGAGATTATTTCAGCCGATGAATGGGATAACTTTGTCGCCAAACGAAGAAACGAAAAATTCCATGTAATGTCTATTAATTATGGTATTATACAATTGTTAAGTTACTTGGTTCTAATATGCCTTAAACTTTTTTATCCAGGAAATAAGCGACATAAATAGGAAAAGGGCATCAAAACCCGCGTATCCGTACAAAAAAGGGCGTACGGGTTATGCACGGTTACAACAAAGAATTGTGAGTATATTCAAATGCTATGAGCTTATACATTGTCACAATATGTTATAATTGATGATCTTATAATCTAATTCAATGTGTAGCTAGCCGAGGAGAAAAGTGACGCAACATCTCTTCCGGACCACGTATTATGGAAGGCTGCTCGGGTTGGGAAGGATGGGGCTGTCGTTGAAGCGGTCCAAAATGTTTATGACGAATGTGTAAGTATATGTAACATTATTTCTTTAATTATATCGAAAATTTTGTTAGACATATAATTCATTTTTAATCTCCTCTAATAATATTTCAGGAGACTTTATCCCAAACCCCTTCAACCGAGGTCCAGGATTGCAGGAGCGTACTTAGTCGAGTACTAAATGTTCCTGAGTATTCCGGTCATGTGAGGGGTAAGGGTTTTGGTGTGACTCCGTCGTCATTTTATAAAAAAACAAAAACAAAAAATCCTACCAACAAAGAGGTGATGGAGACCTTGGCGGAGTTAAGGGCACAAGTACTCCAACTGCAAAACGAGAATGCAAGGTATAGAGAGGAAAGGTGCGCTTCCGAGGCAAAATATACTAGTGACCGAGCTAGTATCAATCATCAACCGAAATTTCCCGAGGTAATTATATATGTTATTATGAAATTAAAATAGCACTTTTTTACTTGACACATATACAAGTTAACAATAACATTTATTATTGGTTTAGGGCATTTCACCTTGTCAGCTGTATCTATCGTCACCAACTTATCGCATGGTTGGCAAGGGAAAAGTGCACAATACTTCGGGTGAATTACTTCACCATAATCCCCTTCCGGTGGGATTTATGAAAGTTTCGGTTGACCTCGTATTAGATACGGACGCCCGTCTACCATTACCCGACGTTGTTTCAGAGACAACGTTGATGCGAGATGCAGTCGGATCCTTTGTTGGTTGGCCGTCAGATCTAATTTTCCCTGATGCCGAGGTATATATGTTCTAAATGATTATGAATATTTAGAATTCACATTTCAATTCAGCTACAATTATGATATTTAATCAATCCTTATTACATGGTAATGTTAGACTCCTACAAGACCCACCCCTAAAGCTGGTAAAGGGATTTCAAGACGCATCGAGTCGGTTGCATCTCAAAAAGAGGTACAAATATATATACCCATTGAATTATATACACAACGATTCTTTTGCATCACAAAAAGTAATGATTTATTTTATATGAATTTTTAGGTTCCCGGTCGAAAGTTGAAAAGCGATGGTAAGGATATTCCAACGAAGGATATTCCAACGAAGGATATTCCAACGAAGGATATTCCAACGAAGGATATTCCAACGAAGGATATTCCAACGACGGCCGGGACAAAATCTCAAATTATGATGCGTCTTGAGAAAATGGTGGAAGAGTCCGATATTATGGACGGGTCCATTCGTAGTATAGATTTTGATGAAGGTGTTTTCGGAAAAGCTCATTTCGAAATAATTGGAAAGGAGGACATGCAACAACTTTTTGAGCACGACGAATTGGGCATCGCTATCATTCATACATACATATGGTACTCCGATCAATCTATAATTTACTTAGTTGAACAATTTATTTACACATTTCAATGAGTAGTCTAATATTTATTATGTTTCTATTTAAGGTATATGTATGACAAATTGATGCGGGGAACTGAATTGTGTAACCGTTTCAATTTTATTGCTGCTTCCCGTGTCAACGCAACGTTAATATCGAAAAATCCAACATCCGTAAAGAATGATCTAGTCGATAGATTCATGGCGGCCGGCGATAATACTACACGCAGTTTGTTTTTTTTACCGTTTAATTCTGGCAACGGGTTAGATTTTCTTTCTAATAATTTCATTCTAATCTATGTATATCTTTTACGTAGAAAATTTTCATTCATCTAAATTTTTGTTTTATTTTACAGTGGCCACTGGGTGTTGGTTGCTATGGATCTTTCGAGACTAATAGTGTATTATCTCGATTCGTTATCGGGTGATTGGAGTAAATATCCGGGTTTGAAGAAGACGGTTGACACGTAAGTGAAATTCCCCTAAATATTCCTGTGTATTTCTATATTTAATTATGTCTATCAGATTGATCTCAATATACGTTTTTATTTTGTTAGGGCAATACTAAAATTTAGATCGAAAAAGAATTACCGCATTAGGAAGGACATTACCTGGGTCAGAGTTCAGGTATATATTAAGTATCTTATTTTTGCTTATAATAGTGTTTGTTTTTTTGCTTATAATAGTGTTTGTAAGAAATTAACTATATATATATTGTTTGTTTTTCTGTGTAGTGTCCTCAGCAAAATAATTCGGTCGATTGCGGATTTTTTGTATTGAGATTTATGAGAGATATCATTGCATTGAATCGTATAGACATCCCAAAAATGGTATGGAATAATAACTTAGGGTTTATTTTAATATTATCGGATAACTAATCTAATTTGTTACTAAATCATGAATATGTTTTATTCTCTTAATTGTAGTACTTTGAGGAATACAAATCTTACTCAAGAGCTCATTTGGATGAAATGAAGGATGAATTGTGTCAATTCATTGTTGATCAAAGAATCATATAGCTAGGTTGTATATTGTTGTACATATATGTATGGAATGTTGTTGTTGTATGCTGTTGTTGTATATATGTTGTATATTGTTGTTGTACTTTTACTAAATCATGAATATGTTGTTGTATATTGTTGATCAAAGAATCATATATTAATGTTGTATATATGGAGGATTAATGTTGTATATAAATGGATTCATGTTGTATATATCAATGGATTAATGGTGTATAACATTGGATTAAAGGATGAAATCAATATGAATTTTACACTTTTGCAGCATGCGAACAGGTTACCAATTAAATATCCACTGTTTTTCAAACAAATTTTTTAAAATAACTAACACTTTAGAGGGCGCTTTCTGTAGGAAGCGCCCTCTAAACACTTTACATTGAGAACTTTAGAGGGCGCTTTGTCCAGAAAGCGCCCTCTAAACACTTTACATTGACAACTTTAGAGGGCGCTTTCTGCAGAAAGCGCCCTCTAAAGTGTTAGTTATTTTAAAAAAATAAGCGCCCTCTAAACACTTTACATTGACAACTTTAGAGGGCGCTTTTTCCAGAAAGCGCCCTCTAAACACTTTACATTGACAACTTTAGAGGGCGCTTTTTCCAGAAAGCGCCCTCTAAGGTGTCCCTTTATGGACCACTCCAGAGGGCGCTTTTTTCATAAAGCGCACTATAATGTGGGCCTTTAGACAGCGCTTTCTCCAGGAAAACAAAGCGCTGTCTTTACCTATGCCAGCGCCAGATTAGAGGGCGCTTAAAAGCGCTGTTATAGGCCAAAATAAGCGCCCTCTTTTCCCTTATTTGGCGTAGTGTTGCATATTTGGAAAGAGGGGATCAAATGTGACTTGTTGGAAAAAAACCCCACCAAATTTGGCCAAATGGTTTGAGAGATATGGCCTTTTGAAGTTCAAAAATTTCTGAAAATGATTCGATCATAACTTGCCAACCATACATGGGAATTGAGTGTTCTTGGACTTTTTGGAAATGGGAGAACAAGATCTTCAACTTTCATGTTGGGAAAAAATTCATTTGAAGCTTGTATCATGATGTAAGTTTGGGATCAAGAAGTTTCCATTTTTGGCAGGTTTCAATTACAGGTCCAGTTTCTATTTTTGGAAATTTCTGATCTGGCTTCAAATTCTTCCATGATGGTTTTTGACATGATACATGAGGCCTATTTGGACATAAATGAGCTCTCTCAAACCAAATCCATCCATCAAAACCATAAAATCAATCATAGTTGACCAAGTTTGACTTTTTAGGGTTTCTGGTGAACTGAGCCATGACTGATGACTTCTGAACATCCAATCCTTGACCAAAATACTTCAAAAGGACCCCTAGGTCATGTGAACATGTTGGACAAACCCTAGGGCCTTGTTTCAATGAAAATTGCACTTGCTTGCTTGACTGACTGATCTCCTGACCAGTTTGACCTAATTCTTCTGACTGGCTTGCACTTGAGGCAAAGGGGACAATGCAATGCTATGCAGTGGACCATGTTATGTTATGACCAAATATGAAAATGTATGTACAATGATAGGTGCAAATTTGAGGTGCTACACTAACCAGTTAATACTTCAGTCAGAAAACCAACAGACAAACAGTGAAACCATTCACAATTACACAACTCAATGAACAATGCTCAAGCACTCAAATGAACTCATGAGCTCAAGCACATCATAACAAACCTATAAAACAAACAAAGGTTAGTACTCAAATCATTTGCATCTCACAAAGTGAGAACAAATCGACCATCAATGCTAAATGTCCAAACCTGAAACACAAAGCACAATTAGTTTATGTACAAAACACTAGTACAAAGACTAAGTTCAAAGCCAAACCAAATGATCAAAACAAAACTCAATCTTCCACATAATGCACATAAAAACAATCAACAAAATGTCCTTAAAAGGACCAGCATCAATTCAAAAAGCAAATATCTCAAATGATCTATGCCATGCAATGATCACAAAATGTGCACAAAGTGAACTTCCAATTTAGAAAATTCAAATCAAAACAGAAATGCATGCAAAGGCTTTGAAATTTTTTATGCAAGTTTCTCATGTCATGAGCAGGCAATGTGCAAAAAATCAAATCCAGAAAAGTTCAAATGATAGATGATCAAAAATGCACAAATTGAATGCAAACAATGTGACATAAATTGTCACATACATCTTCATGTGTCAAAAAGGATGATAGCATATGAGAAAAATTTCAAACCAGTGACCAAAAAATCATATCTTGAGTGAAGATCAAGCATACAAAAAATCAAATCAATTGGATCAAAGATGAAGATTTCACAAAGCATTGAATGCAACATATCAAAATAGCTTGGCATGGATCAAATAATTCACACATTAAAAATCAGACATCAACAATTCATGAAAATAATACTAAAAAAAACTAGACATCAAAACAAATCTATGAAAAACATTTGGAGTTAATTTGGATCATTTTTCAATTTTTAATGATTTTTCTAAGGTGAACAAAATAAATGGAATAAACAAATAAAAATGGAGGGAAAAACAATTATTCAAAGAAAATCAGAAATATTCACAGCCATTGGATGAGGCGCGCAAAAGCAATTAACGGACCACATTTAAAACACCAAAACACATCACTTCATTAATTGAGTCAGCAGCACACTCAGCAAGTCCACTCACACATGGCAAAGTCAAAAGCATGGCATCCAATCATTCATACAAGCAGGCGCATACATGGCAACACGCAAGCATACACATCAGCAAAATGAAACGATGCGTTTCATTAAACATTCATCAGCACACATCATCAGTCAATTGTACGCATGGCACGGTCAAAGCATTTCTAACCAATCAAAAGGACAAGCAAGGCAAACGTGGAAGCCACATGGCACAAACCCTAAGCAAAACCAGACGCCAGAGCTGTAGCTCCGGTCGTCTTCCCCGGCTAGCTCCGGCGGACATCAACCAATTTTTTTCCAGAATTCATCAAACCCATACATCAATCGAATCATCTTGCAACATAGAATCCAAATATCAAATCAATTTCACCCAATTCCTCCTAACTTTTCCAGATCGAACGAAAACATTATCATGAACAAAACTGAAAGTTCATCATACAACCTCAATACTTTATCATTTTCAATTCTAAACACATGCATATACTCCACTAAGTGAGATCTACACATTTATGTACATAAAATAACAAAAGGAGAGATCGAATTTCAACTCACTTGGAAATGCAGGTTGCTGAATTCGTGCTCTCAAGTGTTCATAAGCTCCAGATCTACTCTACTTTACTTCCTTTGAAGCTCCAAGCAAGAATCAACAGCTGAAAACTCTTTAATCCTCTTCAATTTTCAAAACCGATCCACATGAAGATGCTCTTGAATTGCTTGAAATCCGGCTGAATTGCTTCAAGTGAATGATGAATCTTGCTCAGAATTGCACCAGGAGCAGGAATATGCAAAGAGATTTGGTGTTTGTGTGAAGAAATGAAGAATTCGAAGAGAGAGAATGTTGGAGGGAGTTTGAAATTCTATATCTGAAAATGCTTCTCCTTGTGATTATGGTTAGGGTTTGGTATTTATATGGCATGTTAATCACGCTGAAATCCAAATTAGGCCTTGGTTAAACATGATTAGTGAGAATTGGATTAATTTGCAAAAACGCAAAATGAGGTCCCATGCAGATGCTACACGTGATAAGCTCCATGTTAAGCTTCAAATTTACTCAAAATCAACCAATGGTCATGATGGAATGGTTGTCTTGCTTATATCATAAGCCAAATTTGAATTATGGAAATTCCCTCCAAAATGATCACATGAGAAATGATGAGCATACATACTTTTCCCATGCATGGCAAAGGCTATTTTGAGATGTCTTGATCAAGAGAAACATTTTGCAAAAAGAATGGACCAATTTGGAGCTTTGTATCAAAAGTTAGGCCATTTTGAATTTCCATGCACACCTTGTGATCAAATGACCATATCTTCTCAACCAATCAACATATGGACATGAATTAGGACTTTTTGGAAAGGGGAGACAAAGATCTACAACTTTCATGTTCACCAAAAATCCATTTGAAACTTCTTTGATGTTGATAAGTCAAGTTGAATGTGGACCAAAAACTTGCCAAATTTGGAAACTTTGAATTACAGGTCATTTTCCATTTTTAGTAACTTTTGCCATGACCTTTGAATCTTCAAGATGGATGTTTAGAATTACAAATAGACCTTGTTTGAACATGATTGAGGTGTTTCAACTCATTTCCCCACCTCATAGTCCTCAATTGACTGCATAGTTGACTTTTTTGGTCCTCAGATGACCTTAAAATGCTTTGATTAGCTTGGGCCTTTATCACTTGATGAAATGGCTTCAAAATGAAACCCTAGCTCATGTAAGCTCTTTATAATGATCATGTGGTCCTCATCTCAAGAAAAACATCTCATCTCATGCACAAAGGATCTCCTTGAAGCTCTTGACCTGGTGATTGCTTAAGCTACAAACAACAAATGTTAATGACATATTTTTGTGCTTTTGGTTAGTGAATAAAACAAGAAAAGCAATGATATACAATTCAAGCATGCTTGGTGATCTCAAACCACTCACAAGAGATCCCTACCCAAAGGGAAAGGGAGCCAAGATGCTCAAAGATCCTTGAGGCTATGCAATGCAATGCTATGATGCCATGAGGGATCTTAGGGACAAAATTGGGATCTTACATATGCCCCTATTTAAGGTCATTCTAGCCGGAGAAGTGAAGGTTAAAATCTTCGTCTCGACGAGGTAGAATGGGCTTAAATAATAACAAAGAGACAAATTTTGGTCCCTAAGAGACCTCATAATGCAAATGTATGTATGCAAAACAAACAATCCCTGTGGGGATATGTGTCCACAAAGAAGAAAAAGACATACGGAGAAATGACAATCCATAGGAGTAATACACTCACTAGGGAATAGAGACTCTAACGAGGACTCTCATGGGGATAAGAAGAAGAAATGCGTGAGCAGGTCACGACTTGAAGTTGGGGAGTAAAGGACTGAAACCGCGTGAGAAGGTCACGACTCAAAGCTGGGGAAAAGAGTTTCCAAAGGGAATAAATCCATTGGAAAGACTCGAGCTGACTCAAAAATGCATGTATTGGGGAATACGCTAACACAACAAAACTATCCGCAATGGATACTTCGGATAAAAAATCCGGACTCAGGCTGAGGAAAGATTTGAACAAAATATCCATGCCAAGGAAAATGCCTGTATTGGGGAATATGCCAATACAGCAAAACTATCCGCAATGGATACTTCAGATAAAAATCCGGACAAAAACAATCCACTAAGGGACTTCGCTGGGGATGTCTTAAAAAAGACTCTCCTGGAGAAGCAGCGGGATGAGGTGTTACCGGTTACTGGGTAACAAGCTCAATGAGACATGTGATCTGATCACCGGTATAAGGGTGAGAGAACAACAAACTCGGGAAGAATGAATATCTAAGACCGGTATAAGGGTGAGAGATATCAATCAACCAAACCATCTGAGGAAGACCTAAAAAGGTATATCTCCACTCAGGAAAATCTGACTCCACAGGGGACCAAAGTCATAATAGGGAGCAGAAGGAAGGAAGACCAGTGATACCGGTTACTGGGCATATAATAGGTGACCAACCGAAACGTGAATTGGGGGATATTCCCAAAACACTCATCATCCGAAAGGAGGGATGAAAAAAGTAAATTCGACTTACAGGATGGACATTCGATTCCACAACAGGGATACGAATCTTACTCGACTGGGGAAGAACACAAGGCTTCGACCAAAGAGTGCATGAGATATATTATCTATTACCGTCAGAACGTAGATAATATACTCGCATGGAAGATTATCCACAACTGGTTAATGGGTTAATAAAGGATAAATCGACCGAAAAGAAAGGCACCGGGATACCAAAACTAGGTATATAATGATGACCAATCAAAGGGAGAAACAATCATTATCAACAAAGGATAAATGAGAGATGACTCACTGGGGATACATTGACAAAGGCAACGATCCAGGAGACATATCACCGGTTACTGGGAGATATGCTCAAAAAGAAGGGGAGCAACAAACATCACCGTCAACGGTAAATGAAAGAGGACCGACTGGGGATAAAATTGCTTAATCAGAGCAATTATCCGAAAGAGGGAGGGAATATCAATACCGAATATTGGATAATGATAACCGTCAAAGATGGGATTACATCTACCGAGTACTGGGTAGAAAACCACGGAAGAGTAACCATCATCAACTAGGATGAACAACAAGGGTTAACTCTGCAAAGGGGGAAAAATATCTTACTCAACTGGGGAAGGACCAAAAAGCTTCGACCAAAGAGTGCATGAGATATACTATCTATTACCGTCAGAACGTAGATAGTAAACTCGCATGGAAGATTATCCACAACCGGCCACTGGGTTAAAAAAGGATAAATCAACCGAAAAGAAAAAGGCATCGAGATACCAAAACGAGGTATATAATGATGGCCAATTTCAGGAGAGAAACAATCGGTACCAACAACAACAGGGTAGACGAAATATGACTCGCTGGAGATAAATTGCGAGCACAAGGCAATTATCCAAGAAAAAGGTGGGAATATCAACATCGAATACTGGATGAAGATAACCATCAAGGAGGGAATTACATCTACCGAATACTGGGTAGAAAACCATTAAAGAGGGGATTACATCTACCGAATACTGGGTAGAAAACCACAAACTTCGTTGGGGAGGGAAAAATAGGATTTACAACTACCGGTATAAGGGTAGAAGACCACAAAAGAGTAACCATCATCAACTAGGATGAACAACAAAGGTTAACTCGGCTAGGGGATGAAAGCAGGATTTACAACTACCGGTATAAGGGTAGAAAACCACAAACTCCGCTGAGGATAAGGTGAATAATGATTGATTACTGAACAATTATTCAATTACCACAGGGAAACACCAAAGACAGTCACGAGAAGCCAATTTAGGATCAAACCAAAAGGCAAACTGAATCAAGACTCATCCTAATGAGG
Source organism: Lathyrus oleraceus (assembly GCF_024323335.1). Lineage (NCBI taxonomy): Eukaryota > Viridiplantae > Streptophyta > Magnoliopsida > Fabales > Fabaceae > Lathyrus > Lathyrus oleraceus. The sequence goes on from NC_066583.1 coordinate 128,206,616, forward strand.
ATATAACTCAATAGGGAAACCCATCCCAATATATGTGTTGGGAGAAAACGGAAACAACCGTCGTCCACGAGGATATAACTCAGTGGGGAAATGGCAGGAAAGATAAACACTTTCTGCTTATGGGCTGACTCTATATTGAGGGATCAGACACCGACATCTGCTTGGGGAGATACATATATCACCAGATAGCAGAAGATAACAAACAATAGATATATGGCAAAGATGCAACATGAATATCTGAATGTTATAATTATGCATGTATATGCGTGATTTATGTATGATAAATGCTGACAAACAGACATTCTAACACAAACAGGTCCAGGAAGAGGCACACAACCGGTACTACATCTCAAGAGAAAGAGCCAGGATCACCGGAGAATATCCAATCTGCTGGAGACCCAAGATGCTAGGAAGCAAAAGACCCTGCCGGGAAATTAGAGATACCAGGAAATCACAAAAATCTCTGAGATGAATCATCAGTCAATCCGGCTGGAAAAAAGTTTCATTGCACAGGCAGACACTGCCACAAAAGCAACTCCTCTGGGGATCAGAGATACCAGTAAACAGCAAAGATCTCTGCAGGGGATGACATTATCATAGATAAGATCCAACACACCAACAACTCCGTTGGGGATCTATCTGAGGAAGATAACATCGTCACAGATAAAATCCAACAACTCTACTGGGGATCTATCTGAGAAAGACAAGGGGAATCTGGTGATCCAACACCAAGTACCAAATTCACCAAGGAGATCACACCTTCTGAGGAGAAAAGATTGCTCTTCCACTGAAGGAGAGAATGGTGAACATCTCAAACAAACATACCACTCGGGGATGAACCATAAGTCTCAGCTAGGGAAAGAGCTTAATGCACAAGTAGAATCTGCCAACCAAGCCACTCTACTGGGGATGAACTATTACGATAAAATCCACCACACCAACAACTCCGCTGGGGATTTATTCGAGGAAAATAACATCATCATAGATAAGATCCAACACACCAACAACTCCGCTAGGGATCTATCTGAGGAAGTGAAGGAATTCTGGGGATCAACCACCAAATACCGAACCTTCCAAAGAGAAATACATCTGCTGAGGAGGGAAGACCACTGCTCTGCTGAAGGGAGAGGGAGGTGAATAACCTCAACAAGTACTCTACTCGGAAGAAAAACCATAAAAGGCTCCGGAGGAAGAGGATACAGTCATGCCAGGGACAAGAACAGATGTCTTACCCTGTTGGAAATCTTACCACCCTTGGGAGAGCACTGAGGATCTCCTAAGTATCTTTTTATCATTGTGAATGTTCACTTTGTTTAAAAAACAATTTGTGAAAAATTCATTTATTCAAAACAATGACATTTTCTCAATTAAAACATGCAAAACATTTGTTGAATAGAAACAAATAAGAGTGCAAATAATTGGATAAAAGCTCAAATTTATTTGATGGAATGGTAGCCTGCAAATGGTAAGACTCCATAGACTTTACAAGTTTGAAATTGGTGATATATATTGGAAAAGGGCTACATTGAACATAATGACCATTTCTCCACCAATTCTGAATTCGATGTATTCGAAGCTTCAGTTGACGACGAATGAACAAGAATCTCTGATGGATGACAGTTGTAGAACACAGTCTTGTCAGGATGCAGTTACTTGCCAAATCCCTAATTTTTGCCTAGATTGCCCCAGGATGAGGTACTCAATCTAGCGGGATGCATATATTCATTTTTTCATGTCTCTAATTTTTGCCTGGATCGCCCTTTCGGGTTTTCAATCCACCGAGACGCTCATTTTTGCCTAAGCTGCCCTTTCGAGTTTTCAACTTAACGAGCTATTCTGTTTTTATTTTTAGGCGAAGTATTTCTGGACTGCATCTGAATTCACAGGACGAGTGAAATCCTCCCCATCCATAGTTGTAAGTATCAAAGCACCGCCTGAAAAGGCTCTCTTAACAACATATGGACCTTCATAGTTTGGAGTCCACTTGCCCCTGTAATCGGGCGCGAAAGACAAGACTTTCTTGAGCACAAGGTCACCTTCTCGGAACACACGAGGCTTGACCTTCTTATCAAAAGCTTTCTTCATTCTCTGCTGATATAACTGACCATGACACATGGCAGTCAATCTCTTTTCTTCAATCAAACTCAGCTAGTCATATCGACTCTGAACCCATTCAGCATCAGTCAACTTGGCCTCCATCAAGACTCTCATTGATGGGGTCTCCACCTCTACTGGGAGTACGACCTCCATGCCATAAACAAGAGAGAAAGGGGTTGCCCCTATTGAAGTGCGAACAAATGTACGATATCCATGCAAAGCAAATGGCAGCATCTCATGCCAATCTTTGTACGTAACAACCATCTTCTGGATAATTTTCTTGATATTCTTGTTAGCAGCTTCAACAGCCCCATTCATCTTGGGTCTGTAAGGAGAAGAATTATGGTGTGCAATCTTGAACTCATCACACAACTCTTTCATCATCTTGTTATTCAGATTAGATCCATTATCAGTAATGATCTTATCTGGCACACCATAACGGCATATGAGTTGATTCTTGATAAACTTCACGACTACCTGCCTGGTCACGTTTGCATATGACGCAGCTTCAACCCACTTGGTGAAGTAATCAATTGCTACGAGAATAAACCTGTGTCCATTGGACGCTTTCGGCTCAATCATGCCAATCATGTCAATTCCCCACATGGAGAAAGGCCATGGTGATGAAATCACATTCAGAAGTGTCAGAGGAATATGAATCTTATTCGCATAAATTTGACACTTATGGCATTTCTTCACATATTTGCAGCAGTCAGACTCCATTGTCAGCCAATAGTAGCCTGCTCTCAACATCTTTCTAGCCATGGCATGTCCATTGGAATGAGTACCAAATGAACCTTCATGGACCTCAGCCATTAACAAGTCTGCTTCGTGTCTATCCACGCATCTGAGCAGAACCATGTCAAATATTCTCTTATAAAGCACTTCGCCATTGAGGTAGAAACTGCCTGACAATCTTCTCAAAGTCTTCCTATCTTTCACAAATGCCCCAGGCGGATAAACCTGGTTCTGGAGGAAACACTTGATGTCATAATACCAAGGCTTATCATCTTTCACTTCTTCAACTACAAATACATGAGCTGGTCTATCCAAGCGCATCACAGTGATATTGGGAACTTCATTCCAATACTTAACCATAATCATTGAGGCAAGCGTAGCAAGAGCATCTGCCATTCGATTATCATCTCGAGGAATATGATGAAAGTCAACCTCAGTAAAGAACGTTGAAATCCTCCTCGCATAATCTCTATAGGGAATAAGACCAGGATGATTCGTTTCCCATTCATCCTTAATCTGATTGACAACAAGGGCCGAATCACCATATACATCAAGATGATTGATCCTAAGATCAATACATTCTTCCAATCCCATAATGCAGGCCTCGTACTCAGCCATATTATTTGTGCATTTGAAAGTTAGCCTTGCTGTAAAAGGAATATGTGTGCCCTGAGGAGTAATAATCACTGCCCTAATACCATTTCCATACTGATTTACAGCGCCATCGAATACCATACTCCATCTGGAACCAGGCTCTGGCCCTTCATCGAGTGTAGGCTCATCACAATCTTTCATCTTCAAATACAGAATCTCCTCATCTGGGAAGTCAAACTGAACTGACTGAGGATCCTCAATCGGCTGGTGTGCCAAGTAGTCAGCCAAGATACTACCTTTGATAGGCTTCTGAGCTCGATACTCAATATCATACTCAGATAACAACATCTGCCAACGAGCAATCCTCCCGGTTAAAGAAGGCTTCTCAAAGATATACTTGATCGGATCCATTCTGGATATCAACCAAGTTGTATGATTTATCATATACTGGCGTAAACGCTTAGCAGCCCAAGCGAAAGCACATCATGTCTTTTCAAGCATTGAGTATTGAGACTCACAATCATTGAACTTCTTACTCAGGTAGTAGATATCATATTCTTTCTTTCCTGATTCGTCTTGCTGACCAAGGACACAACCCATCGAGTCTTCAAGAACTGTCAGATACATGATCAAAGGTCTTCCTTCTACAGGCGGAGACAGGATTGGAGGTTCAGACAGATACTCTTTGATACTGTCGAAAGCTTTCTGGCAATCCTCGGTCCAATCATGAGACTGATCTTTCCGGAGGAGCTTGAATATCGGCGCACATGTGGCAGTCATGTGGGATATGAATCTGGAAATATAATTCAAGCGACCAAGAAAACCTCGGACTTGCTTCTCAGTTTTGGGCGCAGGCATCTCTTGTATTGCTTTGACCTTTGCAGGATCAACCTCAATACCTCTTTCGCTGACAATAAAGCCCAATAACTTGCCAGAACGGACTCCAAATCCCCACTTGTTGGGATTCAGACGAAGCTTATACTTCCTCAAACGCTGAAAAAGCTTCACCAAGTGCTCTACATGTTCCACTTCCGTTCTCGACTTAGCAATCATATCGTCAACATATACCTCAATCTCCTTGTGCATCATATCATGGAACAAGGTGGTCATAGCTCGTTGATACGTGGCTCCGGCGTTCTTCAAACCGAAGGGCATCACTCGATAACAGAATGTTCCCCAAGGTGTGATGAATGTTGTCTTCTCCATGTCCTCGGTGCCATCTTAATCTGGTTATATCCGGAAAATCCGTCCATAAATGAGAAGACATTGAATTTAGCTGTATTGTCTACCATCATATCAATGTGTGGTAGAGGGAAATCATCTTTCGGACTACCTTTATTCAAGTCTCTATAGTCCACACACATTCAGACTTTTCCATCTTTTTTAGGCTCGGGCACAATATTGGCCACCCATTGAGGATATGTGGAAGTCACCAGAAACCCCGCATCAATTTGCTTCTGAACTTCCTCTTTGATCTTCACTGCCATATCAGGATGAGTTCTTCTGAGCTTCTGCTTCACAGGCACGCACTCAGGCTTCAAAGGCAGGAAATGTTGCACAATATCCGTATCTAGACCTGACATGTCTTCATACGACCAAGCAAAGATATCGACATATTCTCGTAGCAATTCGATCAACCCCTTCTTAACTTATTCTTCCAGGAGTGCCCCGATCTTCACTTCTCGCACACAATCCTCAGACCCCAAGTTGACTGTTTCCAGATTCTCAAGATGCGGCTGAATGATCTTCTTTTCATGCTTAAGTAGACGGGTAATCTCATCAGGAATCTCTTCAACATCATCTTCCTCTGCCTCAAATACAGGGAACTCAAAATTGGGAGATGGCGTTGGATCATTATGTTCAATGGGTTTAGAAATCAACCTGCATAATGATTTAGGATATGAAAAGCTTTTAGAAATCAAACAAGGCAAATCATTATGCAGATGAAAAGATTGATTTTATTCTATTTTTAGGGTTTTATGTGATCACCAATTTCATGCAAAAAAGCGAAAATGGAAAATAATTGGAAAAACAAACATTTAACATGAATTTATTGAATGAAAATATCATTGTATTTATGTTGCCAACAATGTCATCACTTCTCCTTTTGGCATGGGAGAAGGGTTTTTAAACAAAGTGATCATTACGTTGACTTGTGGACAACTGTAGGAATATCCACAGCGACCCAATTGTTGTAGACCCCTCCAGGGATGACAAAATTGTCAGAATCCTCTGCATCCTCTTCCAGGACAGCGACAGCTTCTACCTCCTGACCAGTGTGGATGAAACCTCCACTCTTGAACAATCCTTTCTCATTGAAGACCCCAGAAGAAAAGCCTATGCCAGCCTGAGACTTATTGTCTTCCAGCTCAATCATTTTTCCTAAACCAGCAATTGCACCACACTCAATGGCCAATTTTGCATCTCTATAGGAAGCAAATGAAGGAGTTCTTTTCTCAACAGGCTCAGCTATAGATAAAGCTTGGAAGGGAGTTCCAACTTCATCCTTAGCATCTATGTATGAGAAGGAAGACAAGTGGCTAACTAGGAGAGCCTTTTCTCCCCCTACCACCACCAGTTTCTTGTTCTTCACGAATTTCAGCTTCTGGTGTAGGGTGGATGTCACGGAACCAACCTCGTGAATCCATGGCCTTCCTAGGAGACAACTGTACGATGGGTGAATATCCATAACCTAGAAGGTAATTTGGAAATCACTTGGTCCAATCTTGATTGGGAGATCAACTTCTCCAATCACAGTCTTACGCGACCCATCGAAAGCTTTCACAACAACTCCACTCTGCCTCATGGGAGGCCCTTGATAAGACAGTCTGGAAAGAGTGGTTTTTGGCAATACATTCAAGGATGACCCAGTGTCCACCAGCACATTGGACATGGCGTCGTCTTTGCAATTCATGGATATGTGTAAAGCCAAGTTGTGGTCTCTTCCCTCCTCAGGGAGATCAGAGTCACAGAAACTTAAATTGTTACAAGAAGTAATGTTTGCAACAATGCTATCGAACTATTCTATTGTAACATCATGATCTACATATGCCACATCCAAAACCTTTTGCAGAGCCTCTCTATGCGGTTCTGAATTCAGAAGCAAAGATAACACGGATATCTTGGATGGCGTTTGTAGAAGCTGGTCTACAACACTGTACTCACTCTTCTTGATGAGCTTCAGCATCTCATCACAGTCTTCTTTCACATTGCCACTAGGGCCAACAGAAGTAGGAGTTTTCTGTACAGAGAAGGGTTTAACAACAGGTGCCGGATTCGGGGTGCTCACAGCATTCCCAATCGGGCGTTCAACAAAATCAGCACTAGTCTGAGGCTTCGGTGGCGCAGAAAACACACGACCGCTGCGGGTCAAACAACTTACATCAACAATATTCACAACAGAGGAGGATGGCAAAGTCACCTCTTTCCCATTTTCTACACCAACAACATTGTAACGGAAGGGAATTGCCTTTTCCGAAAAATACGGTACTGGACCGGCAGGCTTGATGATCAGGGAAAGAGAAACCTTCTGCTTGCTACCATCGTACTTGATGATAACAGGCTCGGGTATCCGAAACACTGGGGAAATTACGTTGACCTCCGACTCATCTTCGTCAACATTCCTGTTCTGAAGGATCTCAATAACTCCTTTGTCCAGCATTTCCTGAAGATCTTTGCGCACCTGGCGACAACCCAAACAGTTAACATGACAGATTCTACATTTATCATGGTCGTGCTCATAGTGACTGTACTCACACAGCAAACGATGCAACTCAACCAATGACTGTCGAATATGGCTGACATATTTGACTTTGTACTTGCCAGGGCAACCTTGGACCATGTTGACAAATTTCCCATGCTCGGGCAATGGGTTCTTCTTCACATTAGGACCTACGTCCTCAAAGCACAAAATGCCGCACCTCACAAGGTCTTGAACCTTGGTCTTCAACGGAAAACAATTCTCCACGTCATGGCCGGGAGCACCAGAGTGATAGACACAATGCAATTCAGGCTTATACCACCACTGAGGGTTATCAGGTATAGCTGGCGGGTCTCTCGGAGTAATCAGCTTCCTCTCTATCAAAGAGGGATACAGTTTTGCGTACCTCAAAGAGTGATCTTCTTCCTCTCATAACTCGTGCTGGTTTGATTACTGTTGCGAGGCTGATAGGCCTGCTGTTGCGGACGATGCTGCTGTTGCTTATATTGCTGAGGTGGTTGTTGACTGTTATTATGTTGCTGATACTGTTGATTATCTCTGAAAACAGGTGCTACATGAGCCACCTGGTGCTGGTTACTGGCAGGACGCACAGTCTTCCTCCTCACAGAGGGTCTTCTGGATTTCACATGGGAGGTCACAGCATGTGCCTCTCCATCTTTCTTCTTTGCAAACGCCCCATATCGTTCGGCAGAATAGCCTTCTTCCTTGGTTAGACGTCCTTCTCTAACCCCTTCTTCTAGACGCATCCCCATATTCATCAACTTGGTGAAGTCAGAAGGAGCGCTAGCAATCATCCGCTCATAATAGAATGAACTCAAGGTCTTCAGAAAGATCTTGGTCATTTCTTTCTCTTCTAGCGGAGGCACAATCTGAGCTGCCAACTCTCGCCACCTCTGGGCGTACTCTTTGAATGTTTCCTTATCCTTCTGGGACATGGCCCTTAGCTGATCCCTATCGGGAGCCATATCCACATTGTACTTGTACTGCTTGACGAAGGCCTCGCCAAGGTCGTTGAAGGATCGAATGTTCGCACTGTCAAGCCCCATATACCAACGCAGAGCTGCACCGGACAAACTATCCTGAAAGTAGTGGATGAGCAACTGGTCATTATCTGTCTGAGTTGACATCTTCCTGGCATACATGACCAGGTGGCTGAGAGGGCAAGTGTTCCCCTTGTATTTTTCAAAGTCAGGGACCTTAAATTTCACAGGAATTTTCACATTGGGAACCAAGCACAATTCGGCAGCAGACTTGCCAAACAAATCCTTTCCTCTAAGAGTTTTCAATTCCTTGCGCAACTCAAGAAATTGGTTGTTCATAGCATCCATCTTCTCATGAACATCCGGGCCCTCAGACGGCTCAGAATGATAGATGGTGTCGTCTACCCTAGGCATGGTATGCACGACAGGAGGAGGAACAGCAAGGACCGGGCTAGATGCCGGCATAGAAGCAAAAGTTGGAGCAGGGCCCTCAGGCATAAAGTTGGGAGGCATCCCCCACGGAAACCCGACTGGCATGGCTGTTGGCACAAAGTGTGCACTGGCTGCAGGCACAGTTGAGGAAACAATCTCAGAGATGACTGTCCTCTGGGGAGGAGTTGAAGGCGTCGGAGACGACTGGCTCTGGGCAGCCAGGAACGATTCCATCAAAGCACTCAGTCTGGCGACTTCTTCTTTGAGTTCACGGTTCTCTTGCTCTAGATGATCCATCAGTCTTGAAGAGTTGGCTCTAGTGTAGTACCGGTGAGTCAGCTTGTCTTCAAAATAAATGAAGAGCACAGAGTTAGACCACAGGACCAGAAACCGGGAACAACACCTGCTTATGCATATGATGCATGCAATGCTTGTGCATATGATTTGTTTTTATTTCAAAGGAACTCTAGGGTTTTATTTGCAAATTTTGGAAATATCAATTGTTTCTCACATATGGAAATATCTCATCAAATAATATCAAGGAAAAGAAGTACAACATTGTCAATCATATACAAGAGGAAAGGAAAATAATCATCCTATGGATCCCTAGAAATAATCATCTAAGGCTCGAGACACAGGAAGATAAGCTGCACGAAACCTCTTCACCTCCCTCTCGTAAGCTGCCTCCATATCTGCCTTCTCTTTGGCGAGTCGGTCATACCTCCTTTTCCAAAACTTGGAAGACAGAGGAAGTAGAAAAGTCCATGCATCATCAAGATCATCAATAACCTGATGCTCGAGGAACTCTATCAGAGCATCCGTCTCCTTAATTTGCTGAAGCAACTCTTCCCTTTCACGGATCCAAGCACGTGATAGGTCTTCGTCTCTCAACTCCTATACTCCTTGGTTAGGGAGGGTTGAAGGGCCAGCCACAACCAAAGGTTTAGGTCTCAGATACTCGTAAGGCATGAGATACTCAGATGCTCTCTTCCTTACCCAAGTAGTGTAAGGCTCCAATGCAATGCAATTCTTAGGACCCAACTCCTTCCTTCCTTTCTTATGGACCTTGCGCCAAGCGCGAACCTTTCGGCCCTTCAAGCCTTGGGGATCTTTACCCTCCTGAAAGAACACACCTTCTAACAGAATGTTATTAGGTTTATCCTTTAGGGGGAACCCAAGCTGACGACGTGCTAAAACAGGGTTGTAGTTAATCCCACCACATGTACCAAGAAGAGGCACATTGGAGAATTCACCACAAGAATCAATAATTTGCACACCATCATATACATGGTTATACCAAGAGATATCATCATTAGTGAGAGACATGAGTCTCGTGGACCACCGTAGACATCCCTTGTTCTCCCTGAAGGCGACCGTCTGAGGTAAGTGAGAAATAAACCACTTATACAACAGAGGCAAACAACACACAATGGCACCACCACCCTTTGCATTCCTCATATGCAAAGAGAAATAGGAATCACCGAACAGAGTCGGAACGGGATTAAGAGCATAGAAGATCCTAATAGCGTTCACATCCACAAACTTGTCGATGTTGGGGAACAATACCAACCCATAGATGAGAAGTACAAATATGGCTTCAAAGGCATCCTCACTCATGGCCTTCCCATAAACAGTAGCTTGGGCAATGAGGAACTCAGAAGGGAGACCTTGAATTCCACCTTTGGTAGTCATATGAGCACCAATCAGAGATTCATCTATGTGCAACATGTCTGCTACCTCTCGAGAAGTAGGAATACTCTCCAAGCCACTGAACGGCAACTGATCCAGAATAGGTATACCCACAAGATATGCATACTCCTCAAGGGTAGGCAAAAGCTGGAAGTCCGAAAAAGAGAAGCAACGGTACAGAGGATCATAAAACTGCACCAATACGCTCATCAACCCTTCATCCACCTGAGTAGTCAGAAGAGGAAGAAGCTTCCCAAAACGAGCCTTGAAACCCAAGGGATCTAGTACATAGGATGTCAAATTCCTTAACTCTTTCAGGTCTGGCTGTCTGAAGCTGTACTTCTTTGTATTCCTTCTTTGCCTTTCCATGTCTGAAAATTTTGCAAATAAACCCCTTAAGTTCCTTGAAAATTTCTTTTTTTTGATGATATGGATGCAAATGAGTGCATGAATGCATGAATGCAACAATTACACTCAAGGATCAAGCAAAGCACACCAAATAAAGGTCATGGGATGGATCATATTATCCTTAATATCAATCATCCATTTTGGTGGATTATGGTTTACACCTTATCAACACCCAAGTTCCATTGATATTAAGGATGTATGAACGGATCAACCATGAATCAAGGGTTTGTTGCAAGTCACGAGCATGGAGTCTCGGTTAAGAACCACCCAAAGGGAGTGTACTAGGGTTTAAACCTGCCAGACATGTTCTACCAGAGGTTCCCATAGTCATCATCCCATCTTTCGGATATTATCGGAGAAACGACTACTCGTATTCCAAAAATATCCTCAAGAGAGACTCTTATGAGTGTAGTATCGCGTAACAATCGTATCAAATCTTACATTTGAACGACCTCCGCACTACGTCCTAAAAATAGGCCAAGATGGGTTTGGTAAACTAAGGTCCTTGGCTTCTAAGGTCTATATTGGAAAGAAAATGTCTAACCACAACTTACTTGTGTGACATTATTGATCCCAACATGACCTCCACCAAGTGAATGGACTCGTAAGTCAACTTGCTAAGGAATAACTCCACACAAGTCGACGAGACTACGCCATTCTCCTATCCTCGGTGCACTCGAGTTCGGGTATAGAACTCATCTCACAAAGATCACCAAGCACACAAGGAGTTAATGTATCAAGCAAATCAAGCATTACAAACAATACAATAATCCCAAATTGCACAAAAATATGTCATAAACAATATATACAACAAAGGTGAAAAGTTGGCAAAACCCACTAGGGATGATGGTCTTATCCCCAGCAGAGTCGCCACTTTTCTGTAGCGGTGTATTCGTTACCATTGGAGATATTGACTAAATCCAAGGTAAATCATACAAAGTTGAGTCGCCACCGCACTTCTATTTATCCAAAGGAATGGTTAGAAAGCGAACAAAAACCTAAAAGTTTTACAAACAAAACTAGTAAAAGAAACAGAGATCTGGGTAAGGGGGTTGGTTATGCAATGGGAAGGTGTTAGGCACCCAAAATATCCTAGGTACTCCTAGGGAGCCCTTTTCACACTTGTTGCAAAAGTTATTGTTTTGTGAAAATTTATTATGCAAACATGATTGAAGAGATGAGAAGAGAATATACAAGTTATTTACATTTTTTGTGTTTGGATGGATGAACCCATTGCCTACGTACCCTCTTATGAAAAGATTAGGATAAAAACCTCGTAGTTCGGGTAAAAAATTTCAAAACAAATGAGTGGATTGATTGGTCCCAAAAGCCTTAAGGTCTTTTGTTATCAAAGGGAGAAAAATCAACCTGAAAAAACCACAAGTCCACCATGTGAGGATAGCTTCAACATGCTAGTGAGGGGTTAACCCTATAATAAGCATGGAAGACTCATTGTCCATCACTAAGGACAAAGGTGAGTATTACATCTACCACAAAGATAACTCAAACCTAATAGCTAAAGGTTATGAAAAATTTGATTAGGAAGTGGACATGGAACCACAAAAGAAACATTTGAATGGGTATATTAACCAATTAGAAGTATATACAAAAGATGGTCAAAGTTGACTTAAAGATTCAATTCAAAATGAGTGGTATGAAAAGAAAGTTTGAAATTCAAAAGCATAAGGCTTAGGTTTCTAATGTTGAAAACAAAAGTCAAATGTTTGCAAAAAAATGTTTTTGGCTTGGGTTAGGGTGGAAAGATGAAGAAAACAACAAGGTGAGGGTTAAGAAATGAAAACACACTAGGAGTTCCTCTCTTGAGATCATATAGATGATCCAAGTAAGTTCCCATCCTTTGAAATAAACAAGCACAAAGCATAAGCAATTACACAAGTCTCACAAGACATCCACAACGAAAGGAAACAGAATGCCAATACATGGACTTATATCCGACTCCTAACAACAAAACGGAAACAGAATGCCAATACATGGACTTATATCCGACTCCTAACAACAAAGCGGAAACAGAATGCCAATACATGGACTTATATCCGACTCCCAACCATAAAAAAAACATCAAAAGCAAACACATCAAAAGAAAACATCACAATCTATATACATACAAGAGGCTCAAACAAATGGGTGGGCTTTAGTCAAGAGGGGTCATATCAACCTCGACAAATAAGCCAAACTGTAATGGGTAATCAAGTGAGCTCTTAACCACTAACATTGAGAGTTAGGGTGAAGCTGATCAAAATGTGGTAAATGAGGATGAGACCTCATGCTCTTAACCCTGGCTTGGGTGAGCTCATGACAAAGAAAACGTGGGGATCCAGAAAGTGGGATCCTATTCCACTTGACAGACACTGGACAAAGATCTTGGGTACTTGTTCAGAAGCATCAGCACGTAGTGCGAGCATAAAGAACGACTCACTAAATAACGGGGGATTGGCTACTAATCCCTTTTATCCGTCAATTGCCTCAACTCTTGGAGAACTTATCAAGTATCACATGCCTCTTTTGGAGGTCTTTGGTACAATTGTAAACAAACACAAACAGAGCCTCTTAAGGAGGACTTACCAGCAAAATGCCTGCAAAAAAGGTGACAGGACTTCCAGACTACATGAAGTAAGAGGCTAACTACCTAAGTGGTGTGTCAACCACAATCCAAAGCTCAAGCAAGAGTAAAAAGCAAGCAACTAAGGTACCTGTACAAAAGCTAACCAATTAATACTTCAGTCAGAAAACCAACAGACAAACAGTGAAACCATTCACAGTTACACAACTCAATGAACAATGCTCAAGCATTCAAATGAACTCATGAGCTCAAGCACATCATAACAAACCTATAAAACAAACAAAGGTTAGTACTCAAATCATTTGCATCTCACAAAGTGAGAACAAATCGACCATCAATGCTAAATGTCCAAACCTGAAACACAAAGCACAATTAGTTTATGTACAAAACACTAGTACAAAGACTAAGTTCAAAGCCAAACCAAATGATCAAAACAGAACTCAATCTTCCATATAATGCACATTCAAACAATCAACAAAATGTCCTTAAAAGGACCAGCATCAATTCAAAAAGCAAATATCTCAAATGATCTATGCCATGCAATGATCATAAAATGTGCACAAAGTGAACTTCCAATTTAGAAAATTCAAATCAAAACAGAAATGCATGCAAAGGCTTTGAAATTTTTTATGCGAGTTTCTCATGTCATGAGCAAGCAACGTGCAGAAAATCAAATCCAGAAAAGTTCAAATGATAGATGATCAAAAATGCACAAATTGAATGCAAAAAATGTGACATAAATTGTCACATACATCTTCATGTGTCAAAAAGGATGATAGCATATGAGAAAAATTCCAAACCAGTGACCAAAAAATCATATCATGAGTGAAGATCAAGCATACAAAAAATCAAATCAATTGGATCAAAGATGAAGATTTCACAAAGCATTGAATGCAACATTTCAAAATAGCATGGCATGGATAAAAAAATTCACACATTAAAAATCAGACATCAACAGTTCATGAAAATAATACTAACAAAAACTAGACATTAAAACAAATCTATGAAAAAAAATTGGAGTTAATTTGGATCATTTTTCAATTTTTAATGATTTTTCTAAGGTGAACAAAATAAATGGAATAAACAAATAAAATGGAGGGAAAAGCAATTATTCAAATAAAATCAGAAATATTCACAGCCATTGGATGAGGCGCGCAAAAGCAATCAACGGACCACATTTAAAACACCAAAACGCATCACTTCATTAATTGAGTCAGCATCACACTCAGCAAGTCCACTCACACATGGCAAAGTCAAAAGCATGGCATCCAATCATTCATACAAGCAGGCGCATACATGGCAACATGCAAGCATACTGTAGCACCTCAAATTTGCACCTATCATTATACATACATTTTCATATTAGGTCATAGCATATCATGATCCATTGCATAACATTTGCATTGTCCCTCAGTTGCCTCAAGAGCAAGCAATCAAGAATTAGGTCAAACTAATCTCCTGATCAGTCAACCAAGCAAGCAAAGGAATTTCTCATTGAATCAAGGCCTTGAGGTTTGTCCAACAAGTTCACATGGCTTGGAGGTCTATTTGAAGTATTTTGGTCAAGGGTTGAAGGCTCAGAGATCATCAGTTCATACACAGACAGTCAAAAACCCTAAAAAAGTCAACTGTCAGTCAAAGCAGTGGATGGTGGTCATTCTTGTGGAATTTGGGCACCATGGTCAATAATCAAGAGTTCATACAACTTGGGACATCATTTGAAGTCAAGTCCTCAAGGAATTAGGGTTTGGAAGTCATCAGTCAATGCATAATCAGTCAGAAACCCTAAAAGTCAACTGTTGGTCAACTGTCCATTTAATCAGTGATTGGATGATTGGAATTGGTTTGTGAGAGTTCATTCATGTCCAAATAGTCATCATATATCATGCCAAACACCATCATGGAAGAATTTGAAGCCAGATCAGAAATTTCCCAAAACGGAAACTGGGCCTGTAACTGAAACTTACCAAAAATGGAAAGTCTTGATCCTCAAACTTACATTTTGATACAAGCCTCAAATGAACTTTTGCCCAACATGAAAGTTGAAGATCTTGTTCTCCCATTTCCAAAAAGTCCTAGAACTCTCAATTCCCATGTGTGGTTGGCAAGTTATGATCGAATCGATTTCAGAAAATCTTGAACTTCAAAGGGCCATATCTCCCAAACCGTTTGGCCAATTTTGGTGGGGTTTTTTCCTACAAGTCACATTTGATCCCCTCTTTCCAAAAATATAATTTTCATGAGCCAAAACTTCACCAATCAAAATGGCATATTTTGACATTTCTCATTTAAATGCAAGTTTGACCAAGAGTTGACTTTTTGATTTAAACATTTTTTCAACATTTGGCCAATTGGAACAGCTCAAAAATGTCATTTTAAGTGTGTTTGCAAGCTCAAATTATGCAGCACATGTGAATCATACTTGGTTGCTTGAAATTTGGATAAAAGTACAATTACACCATGCCATCCATACTTGCATTTTAGCCATGCCTTGTACTCATCAA
This sequence comes from Lathyrus oleraceus, assembly GCF_024323335.1. Classification (NCBI taxonomy): domain Eukaryota; kingdom Viridiplantae; phylum Streptophyta; class Magnoliopsida; order Fabales; family Fabaceae; genus Lathyrus; species Lathyrus oleraceus. The sequence goes on from NC_066583.1 coordinate 128,222,360, forward strand.
AACAGAGTTTTTAGAGGCCATTCTCTGTCATTTAGAGCCTCATTTTGCAGCCAAAAATCAGCAAAACCAAGGCCATGCTTGTTTGCTTGGAATTGGGAAGAAAAAGGACAAAATGTAACCAACACATCCCATAAGCCATGCTGTTACCACAAGACAGCAGGAACTGGATCTTTTTCTGTCAAAAAAACAATTCTAAGGGCAGCCATCACACAAACCAAATTGACTCATGCTCAAAAAACCACTTTGGCCATTGCAAACAATACAAAGAAACAGTAAATGGTACAATCATTTTTCTGTCATGGAAAAGCCAATAGCAACAACTAACCACCTCCAACTGCAGCAAAAAAGACCAACAGACTTTCCATTCTCTAAAACACTTCATTTTCTTGGCCAAGGTCATTCTTGCTGTCAAAAACACAAGAAGAACAAAACCTGCCTTGCAAAAACTCAAAAATCCAAGAGCTGCATTCAGTTTGTTTTTGCATTTTCTGTCCAAGCATAATGAACCAAAACCTGAGCCATTTTCTGTCATACATTAAAACCTCAGTATAGCAGACCAAACACTTGTCCCCTCTTCTTTTCTCTCAAGCCTCACTCTGCCATATCATCATTTTGAAAACCTAGCCAAGCCAAAAGCAACACAGGACAGCAGGGGTTATGTGTGTCTTCTGTCATGTGAAACATTACTAAGCAGCAAAAAGCCATTGTTCACACTCTCTCAAGAAACCTGATCCTGGCTTTGCACTTCTGGTTTTTCTGTCAAAAAGGCACCAAAAGTTACAACCCTGCCACGAGCCACAAGACCACAAACCAAAACACTTCTCACTCATTTCTCCAACCTCATCCTTGCTTGCTTGGATTTTATCATTGGCTGTCAAACAAAAAAACACACAATCAGCAGCAGCATACCATTTTCCTCACCATTTCCTGTCATAAATAGCAGCAGCATACCACTCCCCCTCTCAAAATTCACTTGGCTTTTGGCATTTCTTTTTTTTCTGCAAAACTCGAAACCAAAAGCATCCATCCAACAATAGAAGCATGTTTCCCTCATCCTAAATCATGACCTTGCTTGCTTTGCATTTAGCACAATCAGTCAAACTTCCAAAAAGAAACGAAACATAACCTGGCTATTTTGCATTTCAAAAAACCTGTCAAACTCAAAACCAATCTCACTCACTCATTCAAACCCTCCCACTTGCATTTTCAAAACCCTGCTAGCAATATCCAACAGAAGGAGGACAAAAGTTGGCTTGGTTTGAGGCACTTTGTTCCAGCATTTTCCAACATAACAAACACAAAACCAACATAACAAGGAATGGACATTCTCTCAAGCATCACAATGGCCAGGCCTTGTACTGTCACATGAAACAGTCCCAACCAACTTCACATTCCCAAAAGACTTTGCTTTTGCCCATCAAGAAAAGCCAATCCCAAAACTGCTTTCATTGAGCTTTTGGCATTTCTCCAAACCTGTCCAAACTTCATAAGACTTAAGCCTTGCACTGCTTTGACCATCCATTCACCATTACCAAACACTGCTAGCAGCCACTTGGTCAAGAGAAAAACACAAAAACTCACTCAAGGCCAACTTCATCATTCATCAAAAACACAAAAAACTCATCCATGACAGTCCAAGATTGATGCCAAAACAAGCCATCTCAAGCAAAACAACCTTCATCATTCATCATTGGGGAGTTTCTAAAGCATCAGTTTCAGGCTAAGAGGACCAAAACCACACTGTTTCTCATTCTGCTTCAAAATTGGTAAAATTCGACTTTCACCATTCTAAAATCCATGTTATGCTTATTGTAGTTCCCTGTATGCTGATTCTGTTGATATTTGAATCGTGTGAAATGGTCTTGTATTGAGTGAGAATTTTGATTCTTAAACTTCATGTTTGAATATGTCCTTGATCATTTCTTATTGCCTAGCTCGATTTAATGAAAACCATGGTGGGATTCATACTGCTTGTTGTTTGATGATCATTTTGGTATATGCCATTGCTTTGTTTGGAGAAGAATTGGTTGGGTCGAATTTGAGAGGGATGAGTGTTGTTTCCTGTAGCAGAAACCCTAGCCTTCCAATGCATTTTCCAGGATTTTCCTTTGTCTCACGTGTTACTGTACCCGCGCCCCAGAGCCAATCAAATCATTTCATTTTACTGGCCAAAACGCAGCGTTTAAGTTAGTGAACCAGGGAATTACAAGATTGCCACCCGTGCCCTAATTAAACCATTGGATTATGTTATTTTTTTCAATTATTTCATCTAATCACTCAAACTTCCAAAAATCATAACTTGCTCATTTTTGATCCAAATTGAATGGGATTTTTTGTGTTGTGTTCATCATGATCTCTACTTTTTTATCATTATTTTTCCAGAATTTTTGGATGAGTGGTTTTTAAATGGCCTTAGGGTTTGTGACATGTGACCAAATTTTGTACACCTTGCCAAATCAATTTTGAAATAATGAGAATGTATCCAATGGCTCTCAAATTATTTGTGCTTAAACTAGACACATTCATGGTGATTTTGGTATAAAGTTTGTGAATTTATCATTTGTGGTTTGTGAGATATGATTTTTAGAATTAGGGTGTGACAATTTGTGTCACACCATTGATGACCAACTTCATAATTTTCATTGCTATGCTTCTTGACCTCCAATTGATCCAATTTTTTGCATGAGCCTACTCTTGTATGTCTAGTTGACTTGTGAATTTTCTTGGATTTATTTGAACTATTTTCCATTTGTTTGAGATTTTTCTTCCCTGCCTAGTCAAATGTTGACTTTGTGTGACACATGTTCCCATTTTATTTGTGAAATTCTCATACTTTATTGGATGGACATGAAAGTTTGCATGAGATAACTAGACATCCTCATCTTTGCCATGGTTTTGATCCCATTCATTTATCATACACCATTCTTGACTTATGATTTTTCTAAGTTGATGCATGTTTGGTTGACTTCATTGAGCATGTTCAAAATTGCTTTGACTTTCTGATTTTCATTGACTGCCTTCCACTTGTCCAAATGAGATGAAATTTTACATGCATACCATGCTATGTGTTAGGTTTGATCATGATTTATTTGGTGATTTTTGGAAATGTCTAAGATTGCTTTTGATTCAAGTCTTGCTGTTGACTTCTATGAGCTTCTGTTTGCCATACTTTGACCTAAATGGTTCATGAAATGATGATGATGATTGATATGAATGTGAACCTAATTGGTTTTGTTTCCTAATTGTTTGAACATGATTTTGGATACTTGCCCCTTTCTGTTTTAACTTTCTCATTTACTTTTGACCCTAGGCTTGCCCTAGTGGTCCTGTTACTCACCTTTGAGCTTGTGTTTTCAGGTTGACCATCAAATGGCCATTAAGACCAATTCTTTTGATTGAGCTTACTCAAGTATCATTGCCTAACCTCTTTGTTTTGTAGGTGGCTTGGCTCACATGCCATAAGCCTTGTGCCTTGCACATCCTTGTGCCCCCTAATTGACTGTTGGTGTCTGTTTCTGTTTGTTTTGTTTGAAGTTGCATACTAACATCTGCTTGACTGTTTCAGGTGCTTTAGTTGCTTAGTTCCTTGTGAACTTTTTGCTTTGCTTTGCTTGTATAAGCAATTTGCATTGAGGTATGTCTCTTCTACTTCATGTAGTCTGGAAGACCTGGCCTGTTACTTGGCCAGGCAACTGTCTGAAGTCCTCCTTAAGAGGCAATGTTTGTGGATGTTTAATTTTGTCCTTGCATAGAGTCAAAGTCCTCCTAAGTGAAGAGGCAATTGGTGGAAGGTAGGGATATGCAATCTATCCCCCACTATTCAGTGTGTCATCCGCTTTGCTCACACCACTGTGTTGATGCATTGCAGATACAAACCCAAGATCTTGTACAATTGCACAGTTGAGTCAGTTTCAAATGTGTAGAAGGGTTCCCACTTTCTGAACCCACACATTCCTGTCTTGAGCTCTCCCTGGCCAGGGATAAGAGCTGTGAGGTCTCATCCTCACTTCATCCTTTCATCTGCTTCACCTTAGCCCCTCAATGGCAAGGTTAAGAGCACCCTTACCCCATTCCAGTTGGCCCTAGTGCCTAACCCTTGATGTTTGAGCCCCCTTGTTGGTGTGTTTATTTCATGCTGTAGGTGCTTCATGTGATTGCCTGCTTGCTTTGCCTCTTTAGGTTTAGCTTAGACTTGCCCTTGTGCAAGATAGGTTGTGCTTGACTTGCCCTTGTGCAAAGTCAAGTCTGTGTGGCTTGCTCCCTGTGTGAGCCATGTTTAGAGTTGTTTGGCCGAACTACGGCAACTCTGATTCTCACGTTCAGGTGAGATACGTAGGCACGAGACGCGATGTCTTGCCGAGTTTGACTAACCACTAACACTGATTTCTTTTCTCTCACCCCTGTTGTGATTGAGATATCCCTCTTCTCTTGCCCTAGTTGCAATCGAGATTTTGCTTCTTCCTGTGTCTGCTTAGGATAGGTTGGCCCTTGTGCCATTTAGCTAGAAACCTTAACTTAGGGATGATTTGCATGATAACATCTAGGCTCGAGTCGTAGTCTCCCTAGTTGTGTCTCCCTCTGTTATCTGGTTAGGCTAGAACCTGTATCCCTGCGTAGGGGAACTACATCGCCCTGATCTTCATACCAGATGAAGTATGTAGGCAGGAGATTGAGCTGATCTCTCCGGGCGCCCCTTTTCTATTTTTGTGTGTGTTGTCTGACCTTTGCTAGGCTCGAGTGCCTGACTCCTTAGCAATTGGTTGTCTGTTTGTTTGAGCGTGTGCTTGACAGTTATAGGCTCGAGTCCCCGACTCCCTATCAACTTGTTGTGTTGTTGTGTGCTTGGAAGCCGATGTAAGTCCATCGAGTGGCATTTGGGTTCCAGTGTGCGTGTGTTTGGTTCGGATGCTGATATAAGTCCAGTGATTGGCATTCAGGCTCCATGTTTGCCTTTGCCTGTGTTTGTTTGTGCATGTGTCAGCCGAGCTACGAATGCTCTGATTCTTCTCTCGTCCGAGAAGATACGTATGCATAGGATGCGATATCCTAGCGAGCATGTGTCGTCTTCCCAGTCCGAACTACTTCGACTCTGATGTCTATGCCTGATAGACTATGTAGGCCCAGGATGCGATATCCTGCCGAGTCAGTTTCAGTCAGTTTCTTTAGTCTCTTTCAGCCAGTGTGTGTGTGTGTTTATGAGCAGTGTTTAGCAACCAATTTATCCTTCCTTTTGTGCGTGGATCCCGTAGAGTACTACGGATGCGTAGGGGTGCTAATACCTTCCCTTCGCATAACCGACTCCCGAACCCATACTCTTTGGTCGCGAGACCATGTTCTTTCCCAGGTTTACTCTGAGCGTTTCCTTTCCCTCTTTTGGGATAAATAACGCACGGTGGCGGCTCTGTTGTTCTTTCTTTTCCCGCCGGTTTTTCGCGCGATGCGACAGCTGGCGACTCTGCTGGGGAGAAAGAGAAGTTGACTTGTGCTGGTCCATCTTCCCTGAGCGAGTCTCTCCTAGCACTCTCTAGGATAGGTTTTGGTTGCTTTGTGCTGTTATTTATTGCATTCATTGTATATATGTGCATTTACTGTTTGCATTTATTGTTTGCATTAATGTTTGCATTCATATTCATCTGTTCACCTGGCCGGTTGTCTGTTTCTCTCTGTTGGGGTGGGAGTTACTTGAGGTAAAAGGCCCAATACCCAGGCTATGAGTGAAATCTAGGAAACTTAGGAATAGAGTGATTCATGGGAAGCGGGTGGTATGGCGCCACTTAGCGGAACATTGATATCACGAGCAGTTCAGACCCTGGTGGGATATTATCGGTGCATACATCGGGTGTGCACAGGATGATATTCTGCGAAAGGTTATTTATGCTGCGTTTCTCTCGACCTTACCCTGGCCTAGATGACACCCGTGAGTGGGGAAGGGTTTGTTCATTATTGCAGGTACAGTTGGTGACTCCCAGTACTGATGGTGACTATGAATTCTGGACATATGTTTCTGGACGCCGGAGGTTTGACCCTGGTATTGATCAGAGGGTTCCGTTTATTTCGGATCCCTGGGCTGAATTTGAGGGTACTCGCTCAGATGGTGACTCAGTTCTCCAGACATGGGTTCAGATGCCAGCTCCTCAAATGACTTTGGGGTTTCAGATGGTTCCTCAGATGCCAGTTCCTGCCAGTCATGTTCCCATCATTTGCATCATAGCATGTTTATTTTCCAAAAAAAATAGTAATGCATGAAAAAAGTTAACTAGCATACGCATATCCTTTATCAGGATCATTCATGACAAAATAGTACCCATATCATGCACATCCTTGCATTACAGACATGTTTGGAAAGACTCCTCACTTTGGTTCCTGACTGAGAGAGGATTGCTGATTGTCGTCCACACCGCTACTCAACCAGACTCAATCATCAGATGATTATGGACCAGGTTCAGACAGAGTTGGCTGAGATGAGGGCAAACATGGCCCAGTTTATGACGATGATGCAAGGGTTGTTCAGAAAACAGAAGCTGCCGATGCAAAGGATACTGACAGTTGTCATCCTCGGTGGGATCTATCACAATTGGGTCACTGTGGGCTTTCCTACAGTTGTTCATAAGTCAGAGTAATAATCACTTTGTTTAAAAAACCCTTCTCCCATGCCAAAAGGAGAAGTGATGACATTGTTGGCAGCATTTTGTGCAATGATATTTTCATTCAAATAATTCATGTTAAAACTTTTGTTTTTCCATTTGTTTTCCCTTTTCGCTTTTTGCATGAAATTGGTGATCACAAAAAACCTTAAAAACAAGAATAAAAGCAATCTTTTCATCTGCATAACGATTGTCTTGTTTGATTTTCAAAGAGCTTTTCATATCAAAATCTTTATGCAGGTTGTTTCTCAAACCCATTGAACATAATGACCGGACGTCATCTCCCAATTTTGAATTCCCTGTATTCGAAGCGGACGAAGATGATGTTGAAGGGATTCCTGACGAGATTTCCCGACTTCTTGAGCAAGAAAAGAAGATCACTCAGTTGCATCTCGAGAATCAGCAGAACAGCCAACTGGGGCATTATCAAAAAAAAGAGAAAGAAGAGGGTGAAAAATCAAGAAAAGAAATCAATCAAAATCAAAAGAAAGAAAAAGAAAGGAAAGAAATAAAAGAAAATAGCACCCTCAAAGTCCCAAGTTGGCTGATGCTGAATTCGATCAAAAAGAAGAGATCAACTGCCATGTGTCATGGTCAGTCATATCAGCAGAGAGTGAAAAAACATTCGACAAGAAGATCAAGCCTCGTGTGTTCCGAGGAACCTTGTGCTCAAGAAAGTCTTGTCTTTTGTACCCGATTCCAGGGGCAAGTGAACCCCCAAGCTATGAATGTCCATATGTTGTCAAAAGAGCCTCTTCAGGCAGTGTTCTGACACTTACTACAATGGATGAAGAAGTTCACTCGTCCTGTGAATCCTGGTGCAGTCAAGAAATACTTCGCCTAAACAAAAAGAAAAAAAAATCAAACAGCTCGCTAAGTTGAACACCCCAAAGGGCGACTTAGGCAAAAAGGAGCGTCTCGGTGGATTGAAAACCCGAAAGGGCGATCCAGGCAAAAGTTAGAGACATTGAAAAAAAAAAAAAAAAGAATTTGCATCCCGCTAGATTGAACACCTCACACTGGGGCAATCTAGGCAAAAATTAGGGATTTGGCAAGTAACTGCACCTTGACAAGACTGTGCTCTATACATGTCATCCGTCAGGGATTCTCGATTCGTCATCGACTGAAGCTCTGAATACATCGAAAATTCAGAATGGTAGAGGAAAGGTCATTATGTTCAATGTAGCCCTCTCCAATATATATCACCAATTTCAAACTTGTACAGATCCATGGAGTCTCGCCCTTTGCAGACTACCATTCCATCATATCAATTTGAGCTTTTATCCAATTATTTGCATTCTTATTTGTTTCAACTCCACAAACGTTTTGCATGTTTTAATTGATAAAGTATCATTGTTTTCAAAATAAACAAATTTTTCAAAAACTGTTCTTAAACAAAGTGAACATTCACGAAGATGGAAGAATACTTAGGAGACCCACGGTGCTCTCCCAGGGGTGGTATGATTACCAACGGGTAAGACAATTGTTCGTATCTCGAGCATGACTGTATCTTTGTCCTACAGAACCTCGTATGGTCTCTCCTCAATGAAGTTGCCCGACGCAGTGTTGTTTGAAGATGTTCATCTTCATGTCCCCAGTAGTGCAACATTTCTCCCTCCAAGTCCCTATTAGCTCTATTGTGGGGCATCCCCAGTAGAGTGCTGTTTGAGCTTTATCATGGGGCGTACCTAGGGCACGTTTTTTTATCTAACGATCTCTGGTGCAAGTGCAGTTAGACATCTTCATTCACTTGTCAGTGGTGATGTGAAGCCTTTTGACAAAGAGATCCCCTCAGAGTCCAACCAGGGGCAAGGGATAGATGAACCGTGAAAAGACGGTGAAAGATTACGACAACGGTCCTGGAAAATTAATCAAGAAGACTCTTCAAAGTCTGATGATTGGAAAGTTTGTATGAATACCAGGAGTTCGATCCCCGTGGAGTACGGACGAGATTTGGAATACAAGATGATGGAGCAGAAAAGTCCAGAAGAGTCTGAGAGTTCTTAAAAGTGGAAAGTCAACACTATGGGTGGATGATGGATACCAGTGTTCAACGAGTCGACCGACATCCCTGTCAAACAAGCTGTATCTCCCCAGCAGGTCTGAGGATTGTTTATCCCCAGCAGGCTTATGCTTGCAAATTTCCCCAGTTGAGAATCCCCGCTGAGCGCCTGGCAGCTATTTTCCCCGGGAGTCCCCTAGGGGAGTTTATCTGTAGACCGTTGGTGTGTTCCCCAACAATTGGTTTCGTGATGCTATTATCTCCAGTATGGCCGTGAGTGCTTATCCTAAGCAGGATCGTTCTCCTTAGCAGAATGGTGTTGGTTTTTCCTCAACAAGTTCCCCGAGTGGAGCGGGTCTCATGAAATACATCTCCAGCAGTGATTCTCCTACATATGGATTGGTTGGGTCGTCCCTAGTGAAGTAGCATTTATTTCTCCAGCAGAGTTCATCCTACCCGTGGATTGGACGGGTTTCTGTAATAGACTGATATCTGTATCCCCGGCGGAGTTGTGGCTGTCTTCCAAGTCTGAAGCTGTCTTCCCAGCAGAGGTTGTGTTGATGTTTCTTTCCCAGCAAGGTTTGTCTTTCCCCAGCAGGATGGAAGTTGACCTGGTTATAGGATCCCCAGCACAGTTCCTGGAGTTCCCCGGTGTTGTCTCTAAAAGAGACGTGTGTTTATGCATTCATCATTTAGATAAGCATAGCATATTGCATCATTAGTGCATAGCATTTCCATGATCATGGGGCATTGTGTAAAACAATGAAAAACTCATGCATCAACATAGCAAACATATCCATTAACCCTAGGCCGTGGTGACCAGCCGAGGTTGGGTTGTTGGAAAGAGTTTAGCATCGCGCCACTGGATCGGCTTCAGAATCGGGTTCATCAGCATGGTTGAGAGGTTGGTGTTTTCCCAACAAGTGACTCCTCAGTCGAGTGGGTATCCCCAGCAATGTTACTCCCCAATTGTTGGCATCTTGCCAGCTTGAGTCTTTTCCTTAAGCAGATATGGGTGTGTCTGATCTCTCCATGTAGAGTCTACCCCTTAAGCAGAAAGTGTCAATCTTTTCCTTCCATTTCCCCACTGAGATACATCCTCGTGGATGACGGTTGCTTCCGTTCCCTCCCTAATGGGATGGGTTTTCCCTATTGAGTTCTTTCCTCATTAGGATGAGTCTTGATTCAGTCTGCCTTTTTGGATCGATCCTAAATAGGCTTCTTATTGACTGTCTCCTGTGCTTCCCTGGGGCATGAATGAATAGTCGCTCACTAATCGACACTCATTCATCTCATCCTCAGCGGAGTTTGTTGCTGGCCTCTACCACCAAACCGGTAGCTGTAAGTCCTATCTTTGTGGTTTTCTACCCACTAGCTGGTAGTTGTAAAATCCCACTTTCCTCCCCTTGTTGGAATTAACCCTTTGTATTCATCCTATGCATGATCGGTTACTTTTCCGTGGTTTTCTGCCTACTAACCGGTAGATGTAATCCCCTCTGTGCAGTTATCAGTATCCGGTTTGTGATATTGATATTCTTTCCCCTTTGGATACTTGCTTTGATCAAGCAGTATTGTCCCCATTGGGTCTTCCCCTTCCTTTTGGATACTTGCTCCAAGTTAGCAACTTTATCCTCTTTTGATCGGTCATCTTTTGCATACCGAGTCTGGTACCCAGATGCCTTTCTTTTCGGTCGATTATTCATTTAACAACCTACAACCCGGTTATGGATAATCTTCCATGCGAGTGTATTATCTACGTTTTGACGGCTATAGATAATATGTACTTTTGATTTTCCGGTATTCAGACCGAAGGAGTTCCCGACGATCAGGTCGATGTACTCATGGCACAAGGCCAATTTTTCCGGTATTCAGACCGAAGGAGTTCCCGACGATCAGGTCGATGTACTCATGGCACAAGGCCAATTTTCCGGTATTCAGACCGAAGGAGTTTCCGACGATCAGGTCGATGTACTCATGGCACAAGGCCAATCTTCCGGTATTCAGACCGAAGGAGTTTCCGACGATCAGGTCGATGTACTCATGGCACAAGGCCAATCTTCCGGTATTCAGACCGAAGGAGTTTCCGACGATCAGGTCGATGTACTCATGGCACAAGGCCAATTTTCCGGTATTCAGACCGAAGGAGTTTCCGACGATCAGGTCGATGTACTCATGGCACAAGGCCAATTTTCCGGTATTCAGACCGAAGGAGTTTCCGACGATCAGGTCGATGTACTCATGGCACAAGGCCAATTTACCGGTATTCAGACCGAAGGAGTATCCTCCTCTCCGTTGGTGTCGATAAACGTCGAGTTTTTCCCGATCATCCGTTGATGATTTGGTTGTGTCCTCCTTCCCAAGTGAAGTATCCTCCTCTCCGTTGGTGTCGATAAACGTCGAGTTTTTCCCAATTATCCGTTGATGATTTGGTTGTGTTCACTCTCCCCAGTAGAGTTTTCTCCTCTCCGTTGGTGTCGATAAACGTCGAGTTTTTCCCGATCATCCGTTGATGATTTGGTTGTGTCCTCCTTCCCAAGTGAAGTATCCTCCTCTCCGTTGGTGTCGATAAACGTCGAGTTTTTCCCAATTATCCGTTGATGATTTGGTTGTGTTCACTCTCCCCAGTAGAGTTTCCTCCTCTCCGTTGGTGTCGATAAACGTCGAGTTTTTTCCCGATCATCCGTTGATGATTTGGTTGTGTCCTCCTTCCCAAGTGAAGTATCCTCCTCTCCGTTGGTGTCGATAAACGTCGAGTTTTTCCTAGTCATCCGATGATGTCTGGTTGTACCCCTCTCCATGCAGAGTTACCTCTCCGTTGGTTTCGATAAACGTCGAGTTTTTCCTATTCGTCCTATGACGTCTAGTTGTACCTGTCCCCATGTGGATTTACCTCTCCGTTGGTCTTGGTAAACGTTGAGTTTTTCCCATTTCGTCCGTTGACGTATGGTTGTATCCCTTCCATTCACTCATTAATGTTTGGTTACCTCTCCGTTGGTCTTGGTAAACGTTGAGTTTTTCCCATTTCGTCCGTTGACGTATGGTTGTATCCCTCCCAGTCATTCATTAATGTCTGGTTACCTCTCTGTTGGTCTTGGTAAACGTTGAGTTTTTCCCATTTCGTCCGTTGACGTATGGTTGTATCCCTCCCAGTCATTCATTAATGTCTGGTTACCTCTCCGTTGGTCCCGATAAACGTCGAGTTTTTCCTAGTTGTCCGTTGGCATCTAGTTGTGATTTCTTTCCCCCATTCATCGTCGTTGCGATGTCTGGATGTGGCCGTACCCTTTGAAAACAAAAAAACAAAAAATGTATACCCAGTAATAAATATCAAATCCCAGTGGACGTTTCCATTGGCGGATCCCTGTATTGTGCAAATTCTACGGTTCTTGGTATTCAATCCCTGTTTACCCTGAAAGTCTGACAGCCGTTGCTCTCATCCATTCGGGTTCCCAGCTGATTGAATAGGGGCAGCTGTAGCACCTCAAATTTGCACCTATCATTATACATACATTTTCATATTAGGTCATAGCATATCATGATCCATTGCATAACATTTGCATTGTCCCTCAGTTGCCTCAAGAGCAAGCAATCAAGAATTAGGTCAAACTAATCTCCTGATCAGTCAACCAAGCAAGCAAAGGAATTTCTCATTGAATCAAGGCCTTGAGGTTTGTCCAACAAGTTCACATGGCTTGGAGGTCTATTTGAAGTATTTTGGTCAAGGGTTGAAGGCTCAGAGATCATCAGTTCATACACAGACAGTCAAAAACCCTAAAAAAGTCAACTGTCAGTCAAAGCAGTGGATGGTGGTCATTCTTGTGGAATTTGGGCACCATGGTCAATAATCAAGAGTTCATACAACTTGGGACATCATTTGAAGTCAAGTCCTCAAGGAATTAGGGTTTGGAAGTCATCAGTCAATGCATAATCAGTCAGAAACCCTAAAAGTCAACTGTTGGTCAACTGTCCATTTAATCAGTGATTGGATGATTGGAATTGGTTTGTGAGAGTTCATTCATGTCCAAATAGTCATCATATATCATGCCAAACACCATCATGGAAGAATTTGAAGCCAGATCAGAAATTTCCCAAAACGGAAACTGGGCCTGTAACTGAAACTTACCAAAAATGGAAAGTCTTGATCCTCAAACTTACATTTTGATACAAGCCTCAAATGAACTTTTGCCCAACATGAAAGTTAAAGATCTTGTTCTCCCATTTCCAAAAAGTCCTAGAACTCTCAATTCCCATGTGTGGTTGGCAAGTTATGATCGAATCGATTTCAGAAAATCTTGAACTTCAAAGGGCCATATCTCCCAAACCGTTGGGCCAATTTTGGTGGGGTTTTTTCCTACAAGTCACATTTGATCCCCTCTTTCCAAAAATATAATTTTCATGAGCCAAAACTTCACCAATCAAAATGGCATATTTTGACATTTCTCATTTAAATGCAAGTTTGACCAAGAGTTGACTTTTTGATTTAAACATTTTTTCAACATTTGGCCAATTGGAACAGCTCAAAAATGTCATTTTAAGTGTGTTTGCAAGCTCAAATTATGCAGCACATGTGAATCATACTTGGTTGCTTGAAGTTTGGATAAAAGTACAATTACACCATGCCATCCATTCTTGCATTTTAGCCATGCCTTGTACTCATCAAAACAGAGTTTTTAGAGGCCATTCTCTGTCATTTAGAGCCTCATTTTGCAGCCAAAAATCAGCAAAACCAAGGCCATGCTTGTTTGCTTGGAATTGGGAAGAAAAAGGACAAAATGTAACCAACACATCCCATAAGCCATGCTGTTACCACAAGACAGCAGGAACTGGATCTTTTTCTGTCAAAAAAACAATTCTAAGGGCAGCCATCACACAAACCAAATTGACTCATGCTCAAAAAACCACTTTGGCCATTGCAAACAATACAAAGAAACAGTAAATGGTACAATCATTTTTCTGTCATGGAAAAGCCAATAGCAACAACTAACCACCTCCAACTGCAGCAAAAAAGACCAACAGACTTTCCATTCTCTAAAACACTTCATTTTCTTGGCCAAGGTCATTCTTGCTGTCAAAAACACAAGAAGAACAAAACCTGCCTTGCAAAAACTCAAAAATCCAAGAGCTGCATTCAGTTTGTTTTTGCATTTTCTGTCCAAGCATAATGAACCAAAACCTGAGCCATTTTCTGTCATACATTAAAACCTCAGTATAGCAGACCAAACACTTGTCCCCTCTTCTTTTCTCTCAAGCCTCACTCTGCCATATCATCATTTTGAAAACCTAGCCAAGCCAAAAGCAACACAGGACAGCAGGGGTTATGTGTGTCTTCTGTCATGTGAAACATTACTAAGCAGCAAAAAGCCATTGTTCACACTCTCTCAAGAAACCTGATCCTGGCTTTGCACTTCTGGTTTTTCTGTCAAAAAGGCACCAAAAGTTACAACCCTGCCACGAGCCACAAGACCACAAACCAAAACACTTCTCACTCATTTCTCCAACCTCATCCTTGCTTGCTTGGATTTTATCATTGGCTGTCAAACAAAAAAACACACAATCAGCAGCAGCATACCATTTTCCTCACCATTTCCTGTCATAAACAGCAGCAGCATACCACTCCCCCTCTCAAAATTCACTTGGCTTTTGGCATTTCTTTTTTTTCTGCAAAACTCGAAACCAAAAGCATCCATCCAACAATAGAAGCATGTTTCCCTCATCCTAAATCATGACCTTGCTTGCTTTGCATTTAGCACAATCAGTCAAACTTCCAAAAAGAAACGAAACATAACCTGGCTATTTTGCATTTCAAAAAAACCTGTCAAACTCAAAACCAATCTCACTCACTCATTCAAACCCTCCCACTTGCATTTTCAAAACCCTGCTAGCAATATCCAACAGAAGGAGGACAAAAGTTGGCTTGGTTTGAGGCACTTTGTTCCAGCATTTTCCAACATAACAAACACAAAACCAACATAACAAGGAATGGACATTCTCTCAAGCATCACAATGGCCAGGCCTTGTACTGTCACATGAAACAGTCCCAACCAACTTCACATTCCCAAAAGACTTTGCTTTTGCCCATCAAGAAAAGCCAATCCCAAAACTGCTTTCATTGAGCTTTTGGCATTTCTCCAAACCTGTCCAAACTTCATAAGACTTAAGCCTTGCACTGCTTTGACCATCCATTCACCATTACCAAACACTGCTAGCAGCCACTTGGTCAAGAGAAAAACACAAAAACTCACTCAAGGCCAACTTCATCATTCATCAAAAACACAAAAAACTCATCCATGACAGTCCAAGATTGATGCCAAAACAAGCCATCTCAAGCAAAACAACCTTCATCATTCATCATTGGGGAGTTTCTAAAGCATCAGTTTCAGGCTAAGAGGACCAAAACCACACTGTTTCTCATTCTGCTTCAAAATTGGTAAAATTCGACTTTCACCATTCTAAAATCCATGCTATGCTTATTGTAGTTCCCTGTATGCTGATTCTGTTGATATTTGAATCGTGTGAAATGGTCTTGTATTGAGTGAGAATTTTGATTCTTAAACTTCATGTTTGAATATGTCCTTGATCATTTCTTATTGCCTAGCTCGATTTAATGAAAACCATGGTGGGATTCATACTGCTTGTTGTTTGATGATCATTTTGGTATATGCCATTGCTTTGTTTGGAGAAGAATTGGTTGGGTCGAATTTGAGAGGGATGAGTGTTGTTTCCTGTAGCAGAAACCCTAGCCTTCCAATGCATTTTCCAGGATTTTCCTTTGTCTCACGTGTTACTGTACCCGCGCCCCAGAGCCAATCAAATCATTTCATTTTACTGGCCAAAACGCAGCGTTTAAGTTAGTGAACCAGGGAATTACAAGATTGCCACCCGTGCCCTAATTAAACCATTGGATTATGTTATTTTTTTCAATTATTTCATCTAATCACTCAAACTTCCAAAAATCATAACTTGCTCATTTTTGATCCAAATTGAATGGGATTTTTTGTGTTGTGTTCATCATGATCTCTACTTTTTTATCATTATTTTTCCAGAATTTTTGGATGAGTGGTTTTTAAATGGCCTTAGGGTTTGTGACATGTGACCAAATTTTGTACACCTTGCCAAATCAATTGTGAAATAATGAGAATGTATCCAATGGCTCTCAAATTTTTTGTGCTTAAACTAGACACATTCATGGTGAGTTTGGTATAAAGTTTGTGAATTTATCATTTGTGGTTTGTGAGATATGATTTTTAGAATTAGGGTGTGACAATTTGTGTCACACCATTGATGACCAACTTCATAATTTTCATTGCTATGCTTCTTGACCTCCAATTGATCCAATGTTTTGCATGAGCCTACTCTTGTATGTCTAGTTGACTTGTGAATTTTCTTGGATTTATTTGAACTATTTTCCATTTGTTTGAGATTTTTCTTCCCTGCCTAGTCAAATGTTGACTTTGTGTGACACATGTTCCCATTTTATTTGTGAAATTCTCATACTTTATTGGATGGACATGAAATTTTGCATGAGATAACTAGACATCCTCATCTTTGCCATGGTTTTGATCCCATTCATTTATCATACACCATTCTTGACTTATGATTTTTCTAAGTTGATGCATGTTTGGTTGACTTCATTGAGCATGTTCAAAATTGCTTTGACTTTCTGATTTTCATTGACTGCCTTCCACTTGTCCAAATGAGATGAAATTTTACATGCATACCATGCTATGTGTTAGGTTTGATCATGATTTATTTGGTGATTTTTGGAAATGTCTAAGATTGCTTTTGATTCAAGTCTTGCTGTTGACTTCTATGAGCTTCTGTTTGCCATACTTTGACCTAAATGGTTCATGAAATGATGATGATGATTGATATGAATGTGAACCCAATTGGTTTTGTTTCCTAATTGTTTGAACATGATTTTGGATACTTGCCCCTTTCTGTTTTAACTTTCTCATTTACTTTTGACCCTAGGCTTGCCCTAGTGGTCCTGTTACTCACCTTTGAGCTTGTGTTTTCAGGTTGACCATCAAATGGCCATTAAGACCAATTCTTTTGATTGAGCTTACTCAAGTATCATTGCCTAACCTCTTTGTTTTGTAGGTGGCTTGGCTCACATGCCATAAGCCTTGTGCCTTGCACATCCTTGTGCCCCCTAATTGACTGTTGGTGTCTGTTTCTATTTGTTTTGTTTGAAGTTGCATACTAACA
Organism: Lathyrus oleraceus; assembly: GCF_024323335.1. Classification (NCBI taxonomy): domain Eukaryota; kingdom Viridiplantae; phylum Streptophyta; class Magnoliopsida; order Fabales; family Fabaceae; genus Lathyrus; species Lathyrus oleraceus. The sequence goes on from NC_066583.1 coordinate 128,239,214, forward strand.
TCTGCTTGACTGTTTCAGGTGCTTTAGTTGCTTAGTTCCTTGTGAACTTTTTGCTTTGCTTTGCTTGTATAAGCAATTTGCATTGAGGTATGTCTCTTCTACTTCATGTAGTCTGGAAGACCTGGCCTGTTACTTGGCCAGGCAACTGTCTGAAGTCCTCCTTAAGAGGCAATGTTTGTGGATGTTTAATTTTGTCCTTGCATAGAGTCAAAGTCCTCCTAAGTGAAGAGGCAATTGGTGGAAGGTAGGGATATGCAATCTATCCCCCACTATTCAGTGTGTCATCCGCTTTGCTCACACCACTGTGTTGATGCATTGCAGATACAAACCCAAGATCTTGTACAATTGCACAGTTGAGTCAGTTTCAAATGTGTAGAAGGGTTCCCACTTTCTGAACCCACACATTCCTGTCTTGAGCTCTCCCTGGCCAGGGATAAGAGCTGTGAGTTCTCATCCTCACTTCATCCTTTCATCTGCTTCACCTTAGCCCCTCAATGGCAAGGTTAAGAGCACCCTTACCCCATTCCAGTTGGCCCTAGTGCCTAACCCTTGATGTTTGAGCCCCCTTGTTGGTGTGTTTATTTCATGCTGTAGGTGCTTCATGTGATTGCCTGCTTGCTTTGCCTCTTTAGGTTTAGCTTAGACTTGCCCTTGTGCAAGATAGGTTGTGCTTGACTTGCCCTTGTGCAAAGTCAAGTCTGTGTGGCTTGCTCCCTGTGTGAGCCATGTTTAGAGTTGTTTGGCCGAACTACGGCAACTCTGATTCTCACGTTCAGGTGAGATACGTAGGCACGAGACGCGATGTCTTGCCGAGTTTGACTAACCACTAACACTGATTTCTTTTCTCTCACCCCTGTTGTGATTGAGATATCCCTCTTCTCTTGCCCTAGTTGCAATCGAGATTTTGCTTCTTCCTGTGTCTGCTTAGGATAGGTTGGCCCTTGTGCCATTTAGCTAGAAACCTTAACTTAGGGATGATTTGCATGATAACATCTAGGCTCGAGTCGTAGTCTCCCTAGTTGTGTCTCCCTCTATTATCTGGTTAGGCTAGAACCTGTATCCCTGCGTAGGGGAACTACATCGCCCTGATCTTCATACCAGATGAAGTATGTAGGCAGGAGATTGAGCTGATCTCTCCGGGCGCCCCTTTTCTATTTTTGTGTGTGTTGTCTGACCTTTGCTAGGCTCGAGTGCCTGACTCCTTAGCAATTGGTTGTCTGTTTGTTTGAGCGTGTGCTTGACAGTTATAGGCTCGAGTCCCCGACTCCCTATCAACTTGTTGTGTTGTTGTTTGCTTGGAAGCCGATGTAAGTCCATCGAGTGGCATTTGGGTTCCAGTGTGCGTGTGTTTGGTTCGGATGCTGATATAAGTCCAGTGATTGGCATTCAGGCTCCATGTTTGCCTTTGCCTGTGTTTGTTTGTGCATGTGTCAGCCGAGCTACGAATGCTCTGATTCTTCTCTCGTCCGAGAAGATACGTATGCATAGGATGCGATATCCTAGCGAGCATGTGTCGTCTTCCCAGTCCGAACTACTTCGACTCTGATGTCTATGCCTGATAGACTAAGTAGGCCCAGGATGCGATATCCTGCCGAGTCAGTTTCAGTCAGTTTCTTTAGTCTCTTTCAGCCAGTGTGTGTGTGTGTTTATGAGCAGTGTTTAGCAACCAATTTATCCTTCCTTTTGTGCGTGGATCCCGTAGAGTACTACGGATGCGTAGGGGTGCTAATACCTTCCCTTCGCATAACCGACTCCCGAACCCATACTCTTTGGTCGCGAGACCATGTTCTTTCCCAGGTTTACTCTGAGCGTTTCCTTTCCCTCTTTTGGGATAAATAACGCACGGTGGCGGCTCTGTTGTTCTTTCTTTTCCCGCCGGTTTTTCGCGCGATGCGACACATACACATCAGCAAAATGAAACGATGCGTTTCATTAAACAGTCATCAGCACACATCATCAGTCAATTATACGCATGGCACAGTCAAAGCATTTCTAACCAATCAAATGGACAAGCAAGGAAAACGTGGAAGCCACATGGCACAAACCCTAAGCAAAACCAGACGCAGGAGCTGTAGCTCCGGTCGTCTTCCCCGGCTAGCTCCGGCGGACATCAACTAAATTTTTTCCAGAATTCATCAAACCATACATTAATCGAATCATCTTGCAACATAGAATCCAAATATCAAATCAATTTCACCTAATTCCTCCTAACTTTTCCAGATCGAACGAAAACATTATCATGAACAAATCTGAAAGTTCATCATACATCCTCAATACTTGATCATTTTCAATTCTAAACACATGCACATACTCCACTAAGTGAGATCTACACATATATGTACATAAAATAGCAAAAGGAGAGATCGAATTTCAACTCACTTGGAAATGCAGGTTGCTGAATTCGTGCTCTCAAGTGTTCATAAGCTCCAGATCTACTCTACTTTACTTCCTTTGAAGCTCCAAGCAAGAATCAACAACTGAAAACTCTTTAATCCTCTTCAATTTTCAAAACCGATCCACATGAAGATGCTCTTGAATTGCTTGAAATCTGGCTGAATTGCTTCAAGTGAATGATGAATCTTGCTCAGAATTGCACCAGGAGCAGGAATATGCAAAGAGATTTGGTGTTTGTGTGAAGAAATGAAGAATTCGAAGAGAGAGAATTTTGGAGGGAGTTTGAAATTCTAGATCTGAAAATGCTTCTCCTTGTGATTATGGTTAGGGTTTGGTATTTATATGGCATGCTAATCACGCTGAAATCCAAATTAGGCCTTGGTTAAACATGATTAGTGAGAATTGGATTAATTTGCAAAAACGCAAAATGAGGTCCCATGCACATGCTACACGTGATAAGCTCCATGTTAAGCTTCAAATTTACTCAAAATCAACCAATGGTCATGATGGAATGGTTGTCTTGCTTGTATCATCAGCCAAATTTGAATTATGGAAATTCCCTCCAAAATGATCACATGAGAAATGATGAGCATACATACTTTTCCCATGCATGGAAAAGGCTATTTTGAGATGTATTGATCAAGAGAAACATTTTGCAAAAAGAATGGACCAATTTGGAGCTTTGTATTAAAAGTTAGGCCATTTTGAATTTCCATGTACACCTTGTGATCAAATGACCATATCTTCTCAACCAATCATCATATGGACATGAATTAGGACTTTTTGGAAAGGGGAGACAAAGATCTACAACTTTCATGTTCACCAAAAATAAATTTGAAACTTCTTTGATGTTGACAAGTAAAGTTGAATGTGGACCAAAAACTTGTTAAATTTGGAAACTTTGAATTACATGTCATTTTCCATTTTTAGTAACTTTTGCCATGACCTTTGAATCTTCAAGATGGATGTTTAGAATGACAAATAGACCTTGTTTGAACATGATTGAGGTGTTTCAACTCATTTCCCCACCTCATAGTCCTCAATTGACTGCACAGTTGACTTTTTTGGTCCTCAGATGACCTTAAAATGCTTTGATTAGCTTGGGCCTTTATCACTTGATGAAATGGCTAGCTCATGTAAGCTCTTTATAATTATCATGTGGTCCTCATCTCAAGAAAAATATCTCATCTCATGCACAAAGGATCTCCTTGAAGCTCTTGACCTGGTGATTGCTTAAGCTACAAACAAATAAATGTTAATGACATATTTTTGTTCTTTTGGTTAGTGAATAAAACAAGAAAAGCAATGATATACAATTCAAGCATGCTTGGTGATCTCAAACCACTCACAAGAGATCCCTACCCAAATGGAAAGGGAGCCAAGATGCTCAAAGATCCTTGAGGCTATGCAATGCAATGCTATGATGCCATGAGGGATCTTAGGGACAAAATTGGGGTCTTACAGTAAGGTAGCCCAAGAGAAAGTCTTTTGTGTGCAAAAGTGACCTAAGCTAAACAAAGGATAATGGTCTTACAAATATGTCCCCCTAAGGTGGTGCCATGATACCATTCTTACAATATGCATGTAAGTTACGGATGAAAATCCAAGTGTTTACAAAGTATTACAAAGAGTAAAGGAAGGCCTCCAAGCAAAGGTCCTAAGATGAAGTCCTCTAAGTCCAAGTTGATTAAGAGTGGAATGAATATTTTTTGGTCTTACCATTTTATCATGTTTTTGTTGTTTTTAGTGTATGATGACAATAAAATAAATAACAAATAAATAAACATGCATGATGAGTTTGTACAATGATGATGATAATTAGTACTTGAATGTAAATTACAAGGTAATAACATAAAAGTAAATCACAAGATAAAGAAAGACAATATCACAATAATATGGTTAGTGAATGTAAATGACATAAAATAAACCACAAGTTAATGGTAACAAAAAAAATGCAATAACAAAGGTTAATGATAAAAAAAAGAGTTAGTGAAGTATAATTAGTGGTTAGTAATATGTGCAAAATGAACATCTTGAGGACTATTTTTCATAGGTCAAAAGGACTCAAAATATGACACATTAAGGGATAGCTTATCATTGATGCAAAGTATTGAAGATGATTGAAAAAATCAACTAACAATAGATTTGTAACAAAGAAAGTTATGCAACCCTAAGCCAATCTATCAATATTATGATTTGTTTTCTTTATTTTTGTTTTTTACTCCTCTTTTATTAGCAAGATAGTAAGAGAGTAAATAAATTAGTATAATGTAAACGATATTGTTAGATAACAATGAACATAAACATAAACATAAACATAAAGTACTTGAAATAAAGTGAACAATAAATTGCAAGGAAGTAAAGTGCAATAATGTAAATGTTAGTAGTTAGTAGTTAGTGGTTAGTAGAATAACAATAAGCAAATATAATAACAAGTTAATGTAAAGAGAATGTTTTCATCTATGTATCAAATGACCCAAACATGGTTGAAATAGAGGTAACCTATCAATGCCTCAAAGTATCATGAAGGATTTATTGATCAATCATTAATAGGTTTGAAACATTGAAGGTTTTATCAACTCTAAACAACCATAGCCATGATTTAATAAATCTCATCAGCCAAATAAATGTGAACAATAAGTCAACAATAAATATTAAATGATAACAAGAAACAAGGTTTAGGAAATGGTTTCATCTATGTATCAAATGACCCAAACATGGTTGAAATAGAGGCAACCTATCAATGTCTCAAAGTATCATGAAGGATCTATTGATCAATCATTAATAGGTTTGAAACATTGAAGGTTTTATCCACTCTAAACAACCATAGCCATGATATAATAGAACTCATCAACCAAATAAATGTGAAAACAAGTCAACAATAAATAGCAAATGAAACAAAATACTAAGTTTGATTAAAGATAGTGGATAAGAGTAGCAAGAGCAAGAAATCCCAAAAAAAAGGTGTAAACCAAAGTTAATCATTTTTACAAGTTTGAGTCCAAAACCTCTCAAAAGATCAACCAAGAATGAACAAACATTTTCAACACAAAAACAAAACCAAAAAGTTGACAAAGATTAAGCTAAAATCATTACCCAAAAATGTTGAAAAAGGGTAGGTTGAAGTGATGTTGAGCTTGGATATAGGGCAAGGAGTTTGGGATGAAAGTGTTTATGGTGGAAGTATAGTGAAGGAGCTGAGTTATGAGTGTTAGAGAGTAAGAAGTTTTGAAGAAAATATGAAAGTGGACAAAAAAAGTTGGTGACTTTTCTAAGAGAGAAAGATTTTTTGTTTTGGCTTAGGTTTAGAGAGGTGAGTAAATGGTACTTGGATAGAACTTTTGGGGGCTAGGAAGCATGAAAAATGAGGGGAAATAGTACCTCTATATATAGAGAAGCAAAGGGGTTGAAGTGGGTGGACCAAATGGTCCTTTGTGTAAAAAACAGGGTCATTTTCTGCTTTCTGCGCAGGTGTAACCGGTTACCTAATTTGGGTAACCGGTTACATAGTCCCAAAAATGGCCAAAAATTCAGTTTTTGGTCTGTGTAACAGGTTACATGATTTGGGTAACCGGTTACATAATTTTTTTTTAGAAATAATGAATGTATGCATGTGCAGTAGGGTCATGGATCAGATGAAAATTATATCGGGGTATGGTGAATTTTGGGGTATGACAGCTGTCCCTATTTAATCTTCTCGAACCTGAATGTTTAGATAGCAACGACTTCCACACATTCAAGGTAAGAGAGGATTAAATAAATAAAAATATCCAAAAATTCACCCTACTGGGAATGAAATGAATGTGATATGAAGCGATGGGTATTTGTGAAGGTTGTTCACGGGATGGAAAATGAATTTGATATGAAATCATCTATTGAGGATAGTTTATGGTATTATGTGGGGAGGACATGGGTCAGCTGTATGATGGTTATGTCATGATGTGTATGATATGTAATGTATATTATGGTGTACACAGAATACCGAAGTATGCTCGGGCTACTGGGGTATGCAAATGCATGGTCTATAGATTGTGCCAAATATGGTTGGGCTTTAGTGGAACTTTCCGTTTTGGAGGGAAAAATTATGCATGAAGTGATGCATGCAATGCATGTGGGACTGCAACTGGGTATTTGGATTTTTATAGGGATTTTTGTTTCCAATGAGAGATCATCATCAAAGGGTTGATGGAAATGGGTGTCATCATCAAAGGGTTGATGGAAAGGTAATTTGTCTTCGTCAAAGGGTTGACGGAAAAGAGCTTGTCATTGTCAAAGGGTTGACGGAAAGGTAATTTGTCTTCGTCAGAGGGTTGACGGAAAGGTAATTTGTCTTCGTCAAAGGGTTGACGGAAAGAAACTATTGTAAAATGTCGTCATCAGAGGGCTGATGGAAAAAAGCTTGTCATCGTCAAAGGGTTGACGGAAAGGTAATTTGTCTTCGTCAAAGGGTTGGCGGAAAAAGTTTGTCATCGTTAAAGGGTTGACGGAAAGGTAATTTGTCTTCGTCAAAGGGTTGACGGAAAGGTAATTTGTCTTCGTCAGAGGGTTGACGGAAAGGTAATTTGTCTTCTTCAAAGGGTTGACGGAAAGAAACTGTTGTAAAATGTCGTCATCAGAGGGCTGGTGGAAAAAAGCTTGTCATCGTCAAAGGGTTGACGGAAAGGTAATTTGTCTTCGTCAAAGGGTTGGCGGAAAAAGTTTGTCATCGTCAAAGGGTTGACGGAAAGGTAATTTGTCTTCGTCAAAGGGTTGACGGAAAGGTAATTTGTCTTCGTCAAAGGGTTGACGGAAAGAAACTGTTGTAAAACGTCGTCATCAGAGGGTTGATGGAAAAAAAGTTTATTGGGGAAATTCCTAACAACGGTTGGAAAAGTTTATTGAGTAAGATAAGGAGATACTCATGATGTGATGTTATGTATGCCAATGCATGTTTGGGCTTTCATGGGGTGTAGCGGGGTATTCGTTACCATTAGAGATATTGACTAAATCCAAGGTAAATCACACAAGTCGAGTCGCCACCGCACTTCTATTTATCCAAAGGAATGGTTAGAAAGCGAACAAAAACCTAAAAGTTTTAACAAAAACTAGTAAAAGAAACAGAGATCTGGGTAAGGGGGTTGGTTATGCAATGGGAAGGTGTTAGGCACCCAAAACATCCTAGGTACTCCTAGGGAGCCCTTTTCATACTTGTTGCAAGGTTGTTTGTTTTGTGAAAGATGGTTTGTGCAAACATGATTGAAGAGATGAGAAGAGAATGTACAAGTTATTTACATTTTGTGTTTGGATGGATGAACCCATTGCCTACGTACCATCTTAAAAGATATTAGGATCAAAACCTCGTAGTTCGGGGTAAAAATCTCAAAATGAGTTGGTGAATTGATTGGTCCAAAAGCCTTAAGGTCTTTTGTTATCAAAGGGAGAAAACTCAACCAAACCACAAATCCACCATGTGAGGATAGCTTCAACATGCTAGCGAGGGGTTAACCCTATAATAAGCATGGAAGACTCATTGTCCATCACTAAGGATATAGGTGAGTATTACATCTACCACAAGGATAACTCAAACCTAATAGCTAAAGGTTATGAAAAGTTTGATTAAAGAAGTGGCCATTGGAACCACAAAAAGACATTTGAATGGGTTATATTTACCAATTAGAAGTATATACAAAAGTGGTCAAAGTTGATTTACAGGTTCAATTCAAAGTAAGTGTTATGAAAAGAAAGTTTGAAAATCAAAAGCATAAGGCTTAGGTTTCTAAGGTTGAAAACAATAGTTAAATGTTTGCACAAAAGTTTTGGCTTGGGTTAGAGTGGAGAGAATAAGAAGAAGGGCTAAGATCCTAAGCATACAAGAAGTGAGGGGAAAGAGAACAAAACCACACAAGGAGTTCCTCTCTTGAGATCATATTGATGATCCAAGTAGCTCCCATCCTTTGGAATAAGCAATCACAAAGCATAAGCAATCAAACAAGTCTCATAAGAGATCCTCAATATGTCTTGTATCTTTCACTTTGAATGATCATGGCAATGGTCATCCAATTAAGCTCAAGTAGAATTCCCTAGCACAAAAACACACACATCAAAAGTTCCATGAAGTAAATCAAGAATGGACAAGAGTGAGTTTAGAGATTTGATCCTTCTAATCCATCTTCATCATTAAGGTCCATTTACTACAATTTTGCATAGGGAAAGTCCTAGAGTCTAAGTCCATTTCTCCATTCTTTGCATAGGGAAGGTCCTAGAAACTAAGTCCATTTCTTTGCATTTGGTCCATAACAATCAAAACAAAAACACAATCACAATAGTATATACATAATTATGTGCTCAAGTGAGCAAAAGGCAAATGGCATTAACATAAACATGTGATCAAATGAGCAAAGAGAAAAGCAAATGGATAATATGTGCAAGAATAGTAAATTGCATAAAAGTAAAGAGCAAAAAGTAAATGTTAATTGTTAATGGTTAGTGTTAGTAGTTAGTGTGCCATAAGGCAAATTTAGCGCTATGTTAAGCAATCGTAATTGGACTTATGTAGAAGTCACAACTATCTGAGGCCGGTCAATAATAATATAGGCAACAAACACAAGTTAGGAGTCTTGATTAGTGAACCAAGTCCCAACAACTTGCCATGCCAAAAAGAAAATGAGAATTGATCTTGTATTGGTTTAAGCCTTTTGCATGATTTAGAAAACAACCTATCCTTAATGCAAAGCCATTCACTTGATCAATTGATCAAGATGAATTAGATTTGAATCAAGGAAGATTAAGTCTCCCTAATCAATGCTAACTTATCAACCTTCAACTCATTGATCAAAAGGAAAAAAGAAGAAGAAGAAGAAGGAGATGAATAAATGGAGACAAAAGAAGGCAAAATGATACAAATGCATTAAATGAAATACCATGTACCAATCATCATATGTTGACCAATAACATTGAAAGTCAAAGTCAAACAATCAAAAACAGAAGTGAGATGAAGATTGGAAGTCAAGAAATGAATATAATATTTTTTGGCATTTTTTAATATTAAAAATAAACTTGAATTAAAAATAAAGGAAAGGTCCAACTTCAAAATCACTTCAAATCAACTTTGAAAAGTCCAAGTGATTTATCCTAAATTCAACAAGGTCAAACAAAGTTTGACAAAAAATTTCAGCATTTTTAAAAGTCAGAAACTATTTTTTATCAATTAAAAATGAATAAAAATAACCTAATTGAACTAAAATCTCAAATAAATCTCAAATCAATTTAAAAATTGATGAGAATATTTTTCATAGATTCATCATCATTCAAATAGGTTAGTAAAATATTTTTGTATTTTTTGAATATCAAAAACTATTTAAAATGAATTAAAAATAACCAGAAAAGAGAAAATTCACAAAAAATATCAAATGACAAAATAAAAAATATTAAAAATCAGAAATAGAAACTAGAAATTATTTGGAGACTAATGCAATTGGTCCCATAATTTCTGGATTAAAAATAAAGAAGTTATGAATTTTTGAAAATAATGGAACTAAAAGGAAGTTAAATCAGAAATTAAAAATTAGAAAAATCCACAGCGCTTGGATCCCACTTCACTAATTGACGTGGCTGATCACAAGGCTGGGAGACGCGCGCGCATGGTATGCCCTGGTCAATGCAACCACACATGGATTAAATAAAAGTCATAACAATCAAAGGCCATGATTAAATCTGGAAAATGAATCCAAGGGTCCACAATGCATCTGGCAATAGGACAACCACCAGAGCCACCGTCTTCTCCGGTGAGCTTGGATTTTCTGGCCAAAATTGCAGAGATCCAAACCTTAATGAAAATGCACGATCTATACATCTTTGGAAAGTTGGGATGATGTACATCATCCCTGTACCATCCATTTTCACTCTGGATTTCCATGGTGTGAGAAATCAGAAGTTGAAAAATCTGGTGTTCATCATGAACTCAATGGATTTCATAAATTGAATGCATAATCATGATGCCTCTATTGAGAGGACTTCAGCCAACACAAGATCTAAGCCAATAGGTCAATAGATGATGAGATTCGAATGAAATACAAGTTGAAGAGTAAGCTTGAATTCTGGTAACTTGAGCTCAATTCCTTGCTTGCTTTGCTAAAACAGAAGATCAGTGAGATAAATGATGAAGGTTTAGAAGCTTTAGATCTAAGAATTCAACCAGATGAAGTTGAATTTTGGATCTAAAAAATTTGAAGAAAAATGGAAATTGCTTCTTTGGTGAGGTTGGGGAATCACTTCAGCAGGGTTTCAGGCGCCTTTAGGTTGAGTTTGAATGAAGCTGAACCCTTCTATTTATAGCAAAACAAACTGCAAGCAAGGTGAATTCTCATGTGCATGGAATTTGGATTCTTCATGCATGGGCCTGTACAGGCGCGTGCAAAGCCCAGAAGCTGATGCAAATGCATGTTGAACACAAACCAAGTTAAATTGGACGTGTAGTTTGAATGGCAATTGCTTGTGTATCAAGATTTCATGTGCATTCCATAATTATGCCTAAATGTTCAACTCGTCGAAAATACCATTTGCCAAATCCAAATATGATCATGTGAGTAATGGTTGGAAAGGTCTTGATGTAAGGAACAATTGTTATGTTGGGCAAAAATGCATTTGAAGTGTGGAAATTTATGAAATTTGAGTTTAAAGTGCAAGGTGCAAAACATGTAAAGGCAATATTTCTAAATTTGGCCAAAGTTCAAGCCCTTCTGTTTTGATGATGAAAGCCTCAAATGAAAAATCCTCCAACATCAAAGTTGTAGATCTTTTCAAGGAAATCAAAATGGACTTAAATTTTGCATCATTTGTATTTTTGATGAAAGCGTTATGGGCACTTGAAGTTGGACTTTTTTGCCTTTTAATGCCTTTGGTCAAAAAGGACCTATAATGTCTTGCATTATAACATGTATTTCCTTTGAGATTTTGGAATTTTGTTCAACATAACATTTGAAGTAGACATCTTAAGATTTCCAATGCATTTGATCCCACCTCAAAATCATATAAAATGAATGAGTTATGTCCTTGGGAAGTTGACCCTAAATTAGGGTTTCAGTCAAAATGACCTATAATGTATTGGAATGGGGGATGGCTTTCCAAGATTCAAATCAATTTTTAATGAACATGAAAGTTATTCATATTGTCCTTAAGAACATTTGTGTTTTTGGAATCATCTCCATTTGACCAACACATCAAAAGTTAGGTCTCAGTGCATTTCAAAATAGTTAGATGAATGGACTAATCAACTTCTCAAGTCCACAACCCATATCTTGATGAATTGATGACTGAGGACACTAAAATAAGTTCAAATATGCATGAAATTATGAATTAAAGAACTTCCCTTGATTGTATTTGATCATGGGCTGAGGTTGCTTCATGAGCAAGGCATTGTGGTGCACAGATGAATTAGGGTTTCTTCGGGGCACAAACCTCAAACCCTTTGACTTGCTTTGATCAAAATGATGAATTGAGATACTAGGGAGGCATATTTGATGGATGAGAGCTTTGGGAACCATTACCATGCTTGCTTTCATCTCCTCTTGACCTTACCATTGCATAAGTGATCTCTTTGAGGCTCTTGACCTTGTGATGGCTCAAGCTATAAACAAAAGATGTTAGTGACATATTTTTGTGCTTTTGGTTAGTAAACAAAATAAGAAAAGCAATGATATACGATTCAAGCATGCTTGGTGATCTCAAACCACTCACAAGGAGTCCCACCCAAAGGCAAGGGGAACCAATATGCTAATGATCCTTGAGGCAATGCAAGTGCAATGTTATAATGCCATGAGGGATCTTAGGGACAAAATTGGGGTCTTACATGGGGAATATATGAAATGCATGGTCTGCAAGTTATGCCAAGCATGTTTGGGCTTTGCAGAGGAGTGTATTTAGGGAATGCCAATGGTGATTGGGCTTAAAAAGGGTGATTGGGTGAATCGTACTGACTTTTCGATACTTGAGAAATTGAAGTTCGACGTCCAAGAAGGCGCTGAATGTAATGTTTAAGAATTCCCATTGGGGGGAGAAATGATCGGCTTAGTCCAAAGAACTGTGTGGCACCCTTGAGTTGGAAATGTGTTTAGACTACCTTTAGAAAAATTCTAAAAAGAATATAATTCGATATTGTCTTCCTTATAGTTTTTGAAAAAAGGTCTTTTAATCGAAAATTTCCCATGTAATTGTATTTAGAAAAAGGTCATATTTCGCAGACAAAGTAGGAAAAGTATAAATATGGAACATATGTGAGGGAACTTGATTTTTATTGACAAGTGATTCCACAAGTAGGGAATTTTGTACAAAGGAAAACAATTCCTAAAAGAGGTGATTGCGAAAAGAAAATGATAATTGTAATGGCAATGAAACATCTCGAGTTTCCACCAAATTCTAACTCTGCTATAGTCTTCATGCCTTTGGTCGCCCTTTGATCTTGCTTTTTTGAAGGAGGGTGATAGGATTGACTTGCTGGGGACCCACATAATTGACTTGCCAAGGAATGAAGACGGATTCCTTACGGGATGCAGCCTCTTGCTCTTATTAAATCCCTAATTTTTTCCTAGACCGCCCTCTTGGGTTTTCAGTCTACCGGGATACCCATTTTTGCATAAGTTGCCCTTTCGGGTTTTCAACATATCGGGCTATATATTTTATTTTTTTAAGCATAGTATTTTTTGACTACATCCGCATTCACCGGGGATGGAAGATCTTCACCATCCATAGTTGCAAGGATCAAGGCTCCTCCGGAGAAGACCTTTCTTACAACATACGGACCTTCATAGTTTGGCATCCATTTTCCCCTTGGGTCAGTATGGATTGGAAGAATCTTCTTTAATACGTGGTCTCCAACTTTTAGGCTACGGGGGAAAACCTTTTTGTCATGTGCCCTCTTGATGCGCTTTTGATAAAGTTGGCCATGGCAGATGGCTGCTAAGCGTTTCTCATCAATGAGGTTTAGTTGATCAAATCGAGCTTGTACCCACTCAGACTCATCAAGCTTAACATCTGTCAAAATCCTTAAGGAAGGAATCTCTACTTCGACTGGTAAGACCTCATCCATGTCGTACACAAGGGAGAAGGGAGTTGCCCTAGTGAAAGTGCGTACGGAAGTACGATAGCCGTGTAATGCGAATGGGAGCATTTCGTGCCAATATTTGTAGGTTTCCACCATCTTTTGCACGATCTTCTTGATATTTTTGTTAGCTGCCTCAACAGCGCCATTCATCTTAGGCATATAAGGCGATGAGTTGTGGTGGTCGATCTTGAAATTTTGGCATAACTCTTTCATCATTTTATTATTGAGGTTAGATCCATTATCAGTAATGATCTTGTTGGGGACCCCATAACGGAAGATGATTTCTTTCCTGAGGAATCGGGCCACCACTTGTCTGGTAACGTTGGCGTACGAGGCTGCTTCTACCTACTTTATGAAATAGTCAATGGCTACAAGGATGAAGTGGTGTCCGTTCGAGGCAGTTGGCTCTATGCATCCGATCACGTCAATTCCCCACATGGCGAAAGGCCAAGGTGATGTTAGGACGTTGAGAGGCGTTGGCGACACATGGATCTTATCAGCATAGATCTGGAACTTGTGGCAGGTTTGGACGTGGCGATAACAGTCAATCTCCATAGTCATCCAGTAATATCCGGCCCTTAAGATTTTCTTCACCATAGTGCTCCCACTGGCATGCGTCCCAAAGGATCCTTCATGAATTTCCATTATAATCTGCTTTGCTTCTTGCTTGTTCACACATCTAAGCAAAACAGAATCATAATTTCTCTTGTATAATACCCCTCCACTTAAGAAAAATTTAGATGACAATTTTCGAAGATACTTCTTGTCGGTGATAGACGCGTCCGCAGGATACTCTTGGTTCTCTAAGAATTTCATGATGTCATGGAACCAAGGATGACCGTCAACTTCATCTTCTGCTGCCAGACAGTAAGCAGGTTCGTCCAAGTAGTTCAGGTGAAAGGACGGCGCTTCGTTCTTCCATTTAACTTTAAACATGGATGCCAAAGTCGCCAAAGCATCAGCTACCTGATTCTCTTCTCGAGGGATGTGGTGGAATGTAATTTCATCGAAATAGGGGACTAGTTTCAAGACATGCTCTTTGTAAGGAATGAGCTTATGGTCTCTAGTATCCCAATCTCCTTTGACTTGGCTGATTACCAAGGCTAAGTCCCCATAGACTTCCAGGATTTTGATTCTAAGATCGATAGCAGCTTCAATACCAAAGATACAAGCCTCGTATTCGGCCATATTGTTTGTACATTCAAAACATAATCGGGCGGTGAAGGGGAGGTGGAAATTAGTTGGAGAAGTGATTACTTCCCCAATGCCATTGCCATGAGCGTTAGAAGCTCCATCAAAAACCATGGTCCATCGGGATCCAGGCTCGGGTCCTTCCTCGGGACCGGGGATGTTGCAATCCCTAATCAACATGATATCCTCGTCGGGGAATTCGAAACGCATAGACTGATACTCCTCCAAGGGTTATTGTGCAAGATAATTAGACAATACACTCCCTTTGATGGCCTTTTGAGTGACATGTTGGATGTCGTACTCGGTCAGAGCCATTTGCCATCGGCCTACTCTACTAGTTAGAGTCGGCTTCTCAAAGATGTATTTGACAGCATCCATCTTAGAGATCAACAATGTTGTATGAGTGAGCATGTATTGTCTTAAACGTTTGGTAGCCCATGCTAGTGCACAACAAGTTTTTTCAAGCATCGAATACCTACACTCGTAATCAGTGAACTTCTTGCTCAAATAGTATAATGCATGCTCTTTTCTACCAGACTCGTCATGTTGGCCGAGGACACAACCCATTGATCCTTCGAGAATGGTAAGATACATGATTAATGGTCTACCAGGTACATGAGGCATCAACACAGGAGGCTCTTGCAAATATTCCTTTATTTTCTCAAATGCGTCTTGGCAGTCATCGTTCCAAATGATGGCTTGATCCTTTCGAAGGAGTTTGAAGATTGGATCACAAGTGGCCGTGAGGTGAGATATGAACCTAGCAATGTAGTTCAATCTACCTAGGAATCCTCGGACTTCCTTCTCGGTTTTGGGTGCAGGCATAACTTGTATGGCCTTTACTTTCTCGGGATCTACTTCGATGCCACGTTGACTGACGATAAAACCTAACAATTTGCCGGATCTTACCCCAAATGTGCATTTGTTGGGATTAAGCCTCAATTTGAACTTCCTCAGCCTTTCAAACAGCTTTTCTAGATTGACAAGGTGTTCTTCTTCGGTTTGAGACTTGGCTATCATGTCGTCGACGTAGACCTCAATCTCTTTATGAATCATATCATGAAAGAGAGTGACCATGGCTCGTTGGTATGTGGCGCTGGCGTTCTTCAATCCAAAAGGCATCACCTTGTAGCAGAAGGTGCCCCATGGTGTTATGAAAGTGGTTTTCTCCATATCTTCTTGAGCCATGTGGATCTGGTTATAACCGGAGAAACCATCCATAAAAGAGAAAACAGAGAACTGGGCGGTATTATCTACTAGCACGTCAATGTGTGGCAGTGGAAAGTCATCTTTGGGACTTGCTCTATTTAGATTTCTGTAATCTATGCACATTCTTACTTTTCCATCCTTCTTAGGTACAGGCACAATGTTAGCTATCCATTGAGGATAATTGGAGACCGCTAGGAAGCCGGCGTTGAGCTTGTTTTGTACCTCCTCCTTGATTTTCATAGCCATGTCGGGATGGGTTGTCGCATTACGCGAAAAACCGGCGGGAAAATGAAACAACAGAACCGCCACCGTGCGTTATTTGTCCCCAAAGAGGGAAAGGAAACGCTCGAAGTAAACCTGGAAAGAACATGGTCTCGCGACCAGAGAAAGATGGGATCGGAAGTCGGTTATGCGAAGGGAAGGTATTAGCACCCCTACGCATCCGTCGTACTCGACGGGATCCACGCTCAGAAAGAATAGAAAGAAGGTTGCTAGACTGCTCAAAACTGCACACACGCTGGAAACAAACACATAAGAAAGACGGAAGAAAAGGACTCGGCAGGATGTCGCATCCTGGGCCTACGTAGTCTGTCAGACACAGACATCAGAGTCGACGTAGTTCGGGACGGGGGAAAGCGGAACGTGCTCGCTAGGATGTCGCATCCTATGCATACGTATCTTCTCTAACCAGAGAAGAATCAGAGTACTCGTAGCTCGACTAACGCACGCCAGACAACACAAACACAGGAAACCGACTGCCAATCGCTGGACTTACGTCAGACTCCAACAAACAAACAAAACACAGGAAACCGACTGCCAATCGCTGGACTTACGTCAGACTCCAAGCAGACAAACACACACAGAAAGGTCTCGATTGCAACCAGGGCAAGAGAAAGGGAAGGTCTCAATTGCAACGAAGGCGAGAGAAAAGAGTTAGTGTTAGTTGTTAGTCAAACTCGACAAGACATCGCATCTCGTGCCTACGTATCTCATCTGGACATGAGAATCAGAGTTGCCGTATTTCGGCTAAACTATTCTTGTTGGTTTGTGTTTTTTAAGTGGACAACGTCACTACGCAATCTACCGGATGCTCGACCGTTGGAGACTTACTCGCCTGTAGTAGAAGGAGTTGACGTATCCTTAAGAGGGGATAATGTTTGTTTGTGCTTTAGGAAAGCTCAAGCAAGAAAGGAAGTCCTATACGAAGGAACCGTGCTACCTTAATTGACATGCAAACGAGACTACGCGGAGTCTAGCAAACCTAGGGGATAACATCACACCACACAAACACCTACAGCATGAAGTAAACACACCAACAAGGGGCTCAAACATCAAGGTTGGGCTTTAGTCAAGGGGTCATGTCAACCTCGACAAACAAGCCAACTGGAAAAGGGTGTTGTCAGCTCTTAACCCTAACATTGAGAGTTAGGGTGAAGCAGATGAAATGGGAATGAGGGGTGTGCCTCATAGCTCTTATCCCTGGCCTGGGAGAGCTTGAATCAAATAGAAAGTGTGGGAGTTCAGAATGTAGGAACTCCTCTCCACAGATGACTGACACTACAAGAGTTTGGGTTTTTATTCACAATGCATCAACACATGGTGTGAGCAAGAGGAATGACACACTGAGTAGCAGGGGATGGATTACACATCCCTTTTATCTTCCAATTGCCTCTTAAGAGGACTTTACCTGCTTGGCACAACATTAAACATCCATAAACATTGCCTCTTAAGAAGGGCTTCAGACAGGTGCCTACCAATAATAGTAGGTCTTCCAGACTACATGAAGATCAAGGAATTATACCTCAGTGGTATGCAAACCACAAGCAATGCCAAGCAAGTTCAAATGAACTTAAAGCAACTTAGGTACCTGTGGAAACTACTAAACCAATCAGTACACAGTTCAGACAATCAGACAACAGTCAATATCAGACAAACAACCCAATATGCAACACATAAACCATAAGCACAAGTGAATTGTTCTCAAAGCCTACAAAACAAGCAAATGTTAGCCAACAACAACCAATAATCAAGCTCAAATGAAGGAGCAACATCAATCATGGAGATGCACACTTGAACCTGAAATCACAACTCAAATGGTAAGTAACAAACCACTAGGTCAAAGCCTAGGGTCAAAAGAGGATCAAAAATCTAAAACAGAACCTCAAACTCAACACAAAGCATGTTTATCCACTCAAGAACAAGTCCTAAAGAGGACCAAAGCAAAATCATTATGCAAGTTCATGTAATAAGCATGTGAAGTCAAAGACCAATTCAAGGCACCCAAATGATCATCATGAATGAAAATTCTCAATCAAAACAGAAATGATTCAAATAATTCTGGAAACATTCATGAGCAATCAAGACATCCACAACATCCATCACACAAAAAATCAGAACCATTGGAGATAATTTGGCATGGAAATCACATTGTACAAGTTAGACAACCAAATGTGTGACACAAATTGTTACACCATGTTAACACAAGCATAAAACAGAAATGGAGCATGGGAAAAATGTCAAACCAAAGCCAAAATGTCCATCAATGTGTCTAGAATCAGCATGTAAAATTTCAAGTTCATTGGACTAAAAACAAGCATTTCACAACAAGATAAGCAAGGCAAGGTCATAAATGGATACATGATCACATAACCTAGCACCAAATAAAATCCAGCCATGCACAATTTTCCAATTTATGATCATAAAAAACTAGACAGAATAAGGAGCATTTTGCAAAAAATTGGGATCAAATTGGATGATTTTTCCATTTTATATGATTTTATGAAGTTTGGGAAAAATTTGAAATCAAAACATGAATAAGCATGGAAAAATGGAGGGAATATGTGAAAAATGAATGAATATTTGAATAAGCGCACGCGGTGGGACTCGAACCTGGTCCACATTCAAATTTACGCGCTAAGCCTAAAACGACATCGTTTCAGCTAATGCCCTAGCGCTGCCCAGAAATCGTAGCAAATGATGAATGCTTGTAGCAAATTCGTAGCAAATCTGGAAACGCTCATGATCTTCATCTTCTTCATGAGGTTGAAGATGAAGATGAAGATGAACTTCATACGAAATTCCAGAAAATCCGGAAAAACTCCAGAAATCAAAAACAATTACACCAAACGAATCCTTGTTTCATGTACATGCAAGATCAAACCACAATTCACGCTAGATCATCATGCATCGCTCAGATCGAAGGAAATAAAAAATAACATCAAAACTTCAAACACATGTATCTTCATGAATAATGCGCCATTTCGCTCAATTTTTATACCAGAATCATCACCAAGCAAAGATCTACACAAATATCATGATGAATTCAAGAATAATTGGGATCGAAACCTGACCTCTTGAAGAACAACAAGTGGAAACTCGTGCTACAAGGCTCAACAATGGCTCAAATCTCTTCTACAATGCTTGGTGAGATGATTGATGGTGAGATTGAAGCTCAAACAAGCACGAATCCAGTAGAATTTGCAAACTCCATTGAACCTTCAAGCTTCAAGTGTGGTCAAAACTGGCACGAATCCTTACAAATCCACGTCCAAATCTCCTCAAAAACACTTCATGATCATGATTCCAACAAGAGAAATGGCTTTTGTGTGAGAAAATTGAAAGTTCTTGTTGAGAGAAATTTTTTGATCAATTCAAGATTCAGATCTGAAAAATGTATGTTCATGACCAATGCAGTTATCCTTATATATGCTTGGTTAATGAATCTGAAATCATGCTTAAGCCAAAAGAAATTGGGATTAACAAGTTACAAGGTGTGTGCACAAATTGGTTTTTCACCTCATGCATGAGATGCATGCGTGAACAGTACCCAAAGCTGGCCCAAATTCACTTAAAAAAAGCCCATGCACACTTTGGAATTGGTATTTCATGCATATGATCACCCAAATTGATTTTATTAATTTTCCTTCAAAAAACTTCATGAATGAGCATATGATCATGCAAAGGAATTTCATGCCATGTAATGAGATATTTGGAAAGTGCGTGTCATGAGGAACAAAATGCAAGAAGAACCACCAAAATTGGAGCCTTGGTTCAAAAGATATGGCCATTTGAATGTTTAAGCACCCTTTGCCATGATTTGATCATAACTCCTTAACCATTCATTAGAAATTCATGATCTTGGACTTTTTGGACATGGGAGAGAAAGATCTTCAACTTTCATGTTGGACAAAATTTCATTTGAAGCTTCTTTGATGTTGGAAAGTTGAGTTGAAGTTGGTCCAAAAACTTGTTATTTTTGGAAACTTTCAAATTACAGGTCATTTTCCAATTTTAGAAACTTTTGATCTGGCTTCAAATCCTTCAAGGTAGATGTTTGACATGTTGAATAACCTTCTTTGGGACATGAATGAAGTGTCTCAGACCAATTCTCCATCTCCCAGCCCTCAGTTGACTTACAGTTGACTTTTATGGGCCTCAGATGACCTGGTCATGCACTGTGGACTTTGAGCTTTCAACACTTGGCCAAATTGCATCAAAATGATCCTTGATTCATATAAGCTCATTAGAACACCCATAGGGCCTTCATCTCATGGAATAACCCTTGCTCTCTTGCACAGATGGATTCTCCTGATCAGTTTTGACTGATGAAATGCAACATGCTATGCAATGCTAATGACCTAAAAATGAAATGTATGTACAAATGGGAGGTGCAAATTTGAGGTGCTACACGGGTCCTTCGTAGTTTTTGCTTTACTGGAGGGCATTCTTTTTTAAGGGGTTGATGATGGACCACAATGTCAGTATCGAGGCCGGGCATATCTTGGTATGACCATGCAAACACATCTTTGTATTCCTTCAAGAGCTCAATCAATTTCGCCTTCACCTCATCTTGTAGAGCGGAGCCGACTCGGACTTCTTTCGCTTCCTCATCTGTCCCAAGGTTAATCACTTCCACTGATTCTTCGTGCGGTTGGATGACTTTTTCCTCTTGCTTGAGCAGCCTTTCCAATTCTTCTGGGAGTTCGGCCTCTTCCTCACACTCTTCATCAGCTTGATTAATCGGGTTGTCAAAGTCGTATGAGACTGTAGCAGAATTGTCATTGGTGGTTGTCGAGGATAATCTACATGATTTAAAGTTCACGCTTTTATTGGTATGAAAGAAAGGATGATTTAAAAAGATTTTTTTTTAAAGAAAAATGCCATTTAAAAAAAAGTGAAATAAATAAATGAAAGGCAAGGATCTCAAAATTGATTGCGAACATGAATCCTTTTTCATTAATGATTAATAAGGAAATTTGATGAGGCCCTACAAATGATTCCCCCATGCCTTGGGCTTGACATGGGTTCTTTTGATAAAAAGGAAGGAAAACAACATTGGGAATTACATTTTGATCAAGGTCACTTTAGGTATTTCAAACTTGGTCCATTTGGTGGCACCATTTCCATCAGTCTTTGTGAAGATCAAGCCATAATCTTCTTTTTCTTCTTCTTCTTCTTCTTCCACGGCACAAATACGGTTGTCATCCAAGTAACCAGCACTTGAGAAGTTGTCGGACAGCGAGAGCACTGATCCTCTTGTAGCTATCAGCGCGGGCTTCTTCAAATTCTAGGAGTTGTATCCCAAACCGGTGCGGTCCTTGTTGGCAGGGAGTTCAAGCAATCTTCCCCATCCTTGGGGGTGTCCATCCTTTATGATTGTCAGGGCGTCTTTAAGAGATGCCATGGGTGATTCGACATCTTTTGATTCATCTCTTGTTGGTCAAACCATTTCAACATTGATAACTTCGAATGATTGGAATGGGACTTCCCTTATCTCCCTTTCTCCTTCAACGTATCGGAAAGATGCGAGGTGACTTACCACAATGTCCTCCTCACCCTCGACAACAATTAGCTTATCATCAGCTAAGAATTTCAATTTTTGGTGGAGCATTGAAGTGACTGCACCAGCTGAATGGATCCAAGGCCTCCCAAGCAGACAACTGTAGGCTAGATAGATATCTATTACGAAGAAAGTGATAAGGAAAATATGGGGGCCAATCTTCATAGGCAAATTCACCTCACCGATTACAGTCCTTCTAGTCCCATCAAATGCTCTTACTATAAGCTCACTCAGCTTCATTACGAGTCCTTCAATAGTTAGTTTAGCAAAGGAGCTCTTAGGCATCACATTGAGGGAAGACCCAGTGTCTACCAAAACTCTTGATAGGACTGTGTCCCCACACTCAATAGAAATATGGAGAGCCTTGTTATGTTTCCTCCCCTCAGCGGGAAGCTCTTCATCACTGAAACCCAAGCTTAAGCTAGTAGCGATATTGTTAACTACTCCTTCAAACTGACAAACAAATATCTCTTGCGGCACGTGAGTTGTCCTCAGAAATTTTACCAAAGCATCCCTATGGGCATCCGAGCATATTAATAAAGACAACATTGAGATCTTCGAGGGTGTCTGGTTAAGTTGATCAACTACTCAGTAATCGCTCTTCTTGATAATGCGTAAGAACTCGTCTACTTCACTTGAAGGTGCGGGGTCTTGTCTTTGCTGAGCGCCATCAATTTGTTTTCCTTTGTCTGAAGTCGAAGGATTGATAGTTCCAATTGGAGTGAGTGTCGGTGCAAATATCCTTCCACTTCTCGTGACTCCGCTAGTGCCAGTGATATTGATCATTGGGCCACTAGACTTCAACGGTTCTTCTTGTACCTTCTGACCATGAATGTAGACTGAGGTGTCATACATCCATGGGACTGCCTTGGTGTCAACATATGGGAATGGTGTGGGGACTGTTATTACGATTGGAGTAACAGGATTTGTCGACAGAGTTAACTAAGAGAATTCATATGGAATTTGCAGAGGAGGGACTTCTTCGTATGGTATCTCGAGGGTAGACACATCTTCCTTTGTGGATGGGCAGTCTACCACCAAGATCCCTTGGTTCATTAATTGTTGTATGACAGACTTCAATGTTCTACATTGTTGCGGGTTAATCAGACAATGTTCACAGTCATTACCATAGATGGGAAAGGTATTATTCTTCATTAAAGCATTCTTGATCTCGATGAGTGGTGTTTTTAACTCGTCCACACAGGACATCAATCTCCTTCCATTGTCAGCCTCCATCATATTTGTTGATGCATTGTTGTGAGGGGGCATCGGGTTATTATTTACATTGGGCCCCTTGGGGGCGAACGTGATTGCCTTAGAATCAATAAGATCTTGAACCTTGTACTTTAATGCTTTACAATTCTTGATCGAATGCCCAGGAGCACCAGAATGAAATTCACAGCGGGCATTTACATCATAACCGGGAGGAAGAACCGCTGGTGGGGGTCTTAACTCCCTTAGTTGCACAAGTGATCCCCTCAATAAATATGGTAGAATGTGGCTATAAGGCATGGGAACTGGGTCAAATCTTCTCTCGGGCCTTCGCATCCTTTGTTGTTGTTGATAATGTGGTTGCTGACGTTGCGGTTATTGTTGATACCGTTGTTGTTGTTAAGTTTGAACAGGAATTGCAAATGGTTGTTGTTGACTTGGTTGGATGGGAGCTATGGCAGCTACTTGTGGATAAGTGGGATTTCTTGTTCGAATGATGGAGGCAGCATTGGTCTCGCCTTCTCGTTTTTTACCATAGGGAACAAAAGGTTTCTTCGATGCACTAGAAGTACTGGCAGAGTTTTGGATATTTCCCATTTTAATCATATTTTCTATCCTTTCACCGGCTAAGATCAGGTCAGAAAAGCCTGAAGAGGTGCTCCCTACCATTCTATCAAGGTATAAACCTTGCAAGTTTCCCATAAACATGTCTACCAATTATCTTTCTAGCAATGGGGGTTGTACCCTAGAAGCTAATTCCCTCCACCGCTGGGCATACTCTTTGAAGGACTCCTCAGACCTCTGAGTCAGATTTTGCAACTGCGTGCGATTAGTTGCCATATCAGTGTTGTACTGATAGTGCTTGAGGAATGCCTCGGCCATTTCCCTCCAGGTGTGAATATGGTTGCCCTCGAGTTGCATGTACCAATCCAAAGATGCCCCACTGAGGGTATCCTGGAAAAAATGCATTAAAAGTTGATCATCACTGGAATAGGCAGCCATCTTTCGGCAGTATGCCCTAATGTGTGTCCTAGGGTCGCTATTTCCCTTATATTTTTCAAAGTCCGGAACTTTGAACTTGGCCGGAATGATGACCCCAGGTACTAAGCACATTTATGCCGCATCGAGGCTCAAAATGTCAGTGCTCCCCATTGCCTTGAGCTTTTCCTCGATAGCCTTTACCTTCCTCTCCACCTTGTTGGTTGTGGAACCGAAGGCGTCATCCTGAGAAGCGTCCCTTGGGCTGAAGAATGCATCAATTTCGTCGTCTGTCTCAAGAGCATGAGGATGAGGATTGTCATTTGGAACACCGTCGGGTGCATTAATGTTAATTGGAGGATCAGCTTGAGGAACTGGAGTCGGATTCTCGACCGTTTGAGGGGTAGGAGGATTGGTAGTACTGGCACGTTGATTCATTTCTTCTTGCATTTTTGCCATAACCTCCTGGCCTCTTGCGACTGCTTGAATAGTCTCCATCAATTGCCGCATTTGGGATACTTCTTCCTGAAGGACAACTTGGTTCTCTTGAAGTTGCTCCATGACAGCTTGTCGACGTCCTCGTGTATCGTACCGAAAAGTTAGCTTTGGAGAGTGGTTCTGGAAGAAAAAAGGGGTGGATGGATGAGTTTTTTTTATGTTTTTGTGTTTCGAAAGATGCATATGATGCATGAATTTTTTTTCTTGTTAAAGCAAAGCTCTTTTTAGTTATTCATGTTTATTCAATGCAAAAACTACTTGACGATTCTCGTTCACAATCATGAAATAGGAAAACACAATAGAGAAAAATCGCAACTTTCATTCATCCTTTGAAGGGAAAATAGATAACAATACATAGAAGTTGCAAAATACAAGTAATGGAAGCAAATAAACCAACTAGATATCCACCCTAAAAGTGACCCCTTGAGACTTGCGGAGAGCTTCAATGTCGGTGGTGAGTTCGGCCATTGTTCTTTTGCAGAACTTGACGAAGTGGTAGACCTCTTTGGGGGTATTATCTAGGCACATGATCAGATCTGCCTCCTTCAACTTGTTGGGAAAGTCTTGAAGGGCATAGTTGGTTAATACTGTCATGTTGGTGTACTTGTCCCTCCATTATTTGTAAAGGACTTGGAGATTATGGATGATTTCGTCCCTTTGAACAATGGTAGCTTCGAATCCATGGCAACGCTCCTCCCAATGCCTGCAGTTGTTTTGCAATTCTACATAGGCTTGGTCATAGATTCCCCTCTTCAAGTTCTTGATTTGCTCGCAAGCTCATCCAGGGTTGAACTGCTCACGCATGAAGCTTCGATGAATCTTTTCTTTCTCTAGTTGCTCCTTGGCTAGCAAATCCTTATACTTTTTTAGAGTGGTCCTTAGTTCGAGAATTCGGGCCTCGTGATCTTCCCTCACTTATTTCTTCATGGCATTAGACCTCTAGACAGTATTTTCAAGGTCCTTGATGATTCGGGATGCTCGATCCAACTCCTCGTTGCGGAAGTCCAACTCAGAATTAGCTCCTTGTAAAGCTCCACCAACCCAAACTCTTTGCCCCTCGGCTAATCGGAGCCTTTTCTTGCTATCTTCAAATTTTTCACAAACTTGTTTACCCTTATCCTCCAAGACGTGGTTACGTTCCTTGGCACGATTGAGTTCAACTCGTAGTTGAGTGTTTTCCAACTCGAGCTCTTTGATTTGGCTGGTAAGTTTGTCCATGTCCTCTTGTAGGATAGGCTCGGGCTCAGGCATCAACGGGAATGAAGAAGGATCAAACAGAAACGGCATCTTAACCACCCTAGCCCTCTCTTTTACCCACACATAGTAGGGTTCCTTGGCTAGGATATTTTTCTTGCCCCGTTCATGGCTAATACGGACTATGCTTGTCCAAGCTTTTCTCACTCTTTTCACGTTCGAATCAAGCAGATCCATGGTATTGATGACAAATGGAATGAAATCTCTTTCCTCGGGGGGACTTGTCATGGCGTACCCTAGTTGCCTCTTGAGTATAGCAGGGTTGTAGTTGATGCAACCTTGTGTTCCTACCAAGGGTACGTTAGAGAACTCTCCACATCTTGCGATGACATCCTTTATATCCCATTCCCTCTTGTACCATAGAATTGAGTTGGCAAAGAGAGATGCGAACCTTTGCGGTCATGTCAGTTTGTTTTCAGCGAAGGGTCCACTTTGAGGCATGCGGGCCCTCATCCAAAGATGTAGCATAGGAGCACAACAAAGGAAAGTACCTCCTTTATTCTCATGTCTTGTATGTAAGGTATGGTAGAAATTGACAAGTGAAAAAGGCACCGGATTTTTTTGTTAAAAAGACTTCAACTGCTAATTGATCCACGAACTTGTCCAGATTTGGGAAGAGGACAATTCCATGAATCAAAAGTGCCAAAGTTGCACTGCAAAAGTCGGGTCTTCCTTCTTTAATCATTTCCCAAGCATGGGCTTCTAGGAACTTTTGAGTTAAACCTTTAAGGGATCCTTTAACGCCCCAATTATCCACTAACTTGTTGGTGTTGATACCCAAGATGAGTGAGAGCTCGGTCAAACAGAATCCTTCTTCCAATTTCGGGAAAGGGTTGTATTCCTTGATTGGTCGATTGAGGAGTCTCTCGAGGTCTTCCAAGGTTGGAGAGATTTGGAAGTCGGGGAAAGTGAAGCATCTTAAAGGGACGTCGTAGTATTGGGACATTGTAGTGATATCACAATAGTCAACCTTCTCGGTTAGAAGATCTATGATGTTCCCAAAATTGGCTCTAAACTTTGTCTTTGAGAGCTACGACCTTTGAACATAGGACCTTTAATGACCCGATGTCGGGACTCTTGAAGCGGAAAGAAGAAGTGCTTTTCTTTGTTGAAGTATCCATGATTGTATTGGAAAATAGTCTTGTAATTCTGCGTTTGAACAAACGAAAGATTTTAAGAGCTTTGCTTATTATTTTGATGATGAATGAATGTATGAATGAATGGTTGGTTTATTATTTCCATAGGTTTTTAGGCATGGGTTCATGGTTTTGGACCATCGTGACGAAGCATGGAGTTAATAATGACTGCTTAGTAAACCAAGGTTCTCGCTTTGTGTGATCTAAGGCTTTTGGAAAATTGGGTGTAAGACACTGCCCCTAGAGTCATGGACTTCCTTGACTGTCAGTCGCTTATGTCAATTTACTTGCCAGGCGACTGCTCCATCAAAGTCATCTACTCTAAGTGAGATTTTTGTATCGACCCTTACGAGGAAGGTACCTCGGTGGCCTATACTACGCGACCATCGGTCTAGGCTAGCCATAGTTTTAAAGGTTCTAAAAGGGGTCTTAGGGTCATTGACTCTAGTAAAAGAAAAGATGCTTACGCCGAAAGCACGACAGTCATCAATCCCCTTAAGAGAATCTACCACTAAGTGAGGTTCTCGTACGACCCTAACGAGGAAGGAACCTCGCGGATCAATACTACTCAACCTCTCCTATCTCAAGCAAACTCTCAGACTCGGGTGGGGAGTCCTTCACACAAGGTTTTTTCTTTGCAATCATTATTGCTTCCAAAAATTCTTCGTCACAGAGTCAGAGTTTCGGACCAACAGGTAAATAAAGAAAATATGCATGGGTTAGCAAAGAAAGCAATATATACAGAAAAATAGATAACAGATAAATCTCCACGTACGTAAAAGAGGAAACAACCCAAACTAGGCTAGACTTGCTTAGGGAATTTTTAGTCCCCAGCAGAGTCGCCAGCTGTCGCTACCAAGATTTCACAATAACGAAACTGGGACTAAAGAGAATGCCAAAGAGAGGCAAAGTCAGAAGAGTCGCCACCGAATTTTATTTTGTTTACCTTTATCGGAGAGGAGAGGCGAAATAGTCGATAAAATCCTCAGGAAAGAGACGCACACGGGTAGCGCTAAAAGAGAATAAGGAATCGGTCTCGCAACTGAGATTTGGGTTCGGAAGTCGGTTATGTCAGGGGAAGGTATTAGCACCCCTTACGTCCAGGGTAATCCATGGGAACCACTTGGGTTGTTTTACATACATGGGATTTATCTATTATTGTTTTATTTTCAAAATAATGTGTGAAAAGAAATGGGGTGTTTTTGTTATTATAGTGCTCGCCAAGGATTGTGTCCCTTGTGCCTACGTATCACTCATTCGGGGATGAGGAATCAGAGCTCCGTAGTTCGGAGTAGAAAATATTTATGTGTTGGTTGATTTTACCTTTGAAAAAAAAAGGTTTTCGGGATGATTCCCTAAGGCACAAAAAAGAGTTTGATGAGTTGTTTTGTTTTTACCTTGAATAAGGGTTTTATGAAAGAATGTTTGTGATTATATTGTACTAAAGTCTATGGGCGGAGGTGATTATTCTAGACAACAAGCCAAGCGTCTTGCGTCCAAAATAATCAGAGTAAGGGTAGTAATGCTCTATTCTCACTCATTCTCCACCACTTAAGGCTCGTAGCGCACAATAATAATCGTAATTATTAAGTGGTTTGAATTTGATTATAAAAATGTCACTTGACGTTGAATCAAGGGTTTGTTTTATTTAATTATGAAATTTGACTTATGCAACATGAATGCAAAGTAACCAACAAGAAATTAAAGAGTCTCATTGTAAGGTAGCCCAAGAGAAAGCCTTTTGTGTGCAAAAGTGACCTAAGCTAAACAAAGGATAATGGTCTTACAAACATGTCCCCCTAAGGTGGTGCCATGATGCCATTCTTACAACATGCATGTAAGTTACGGATGAAAATCCAAGTGTTTACAAAGTATTACAAAGAGTAAAGGAAGGCCTCCAAGAAAAGGTCCTAAGATGAAGTCCTCTAAGTCCAAGTTGATTAAGAGTGGAATGAATATTTTTTGGTCTTACCATTTTATCATGATTTTGTTGTTTTTAGTGTATGATGACAATAAAATAAATAACAAATAAATAAACATGCATGATGAGTTTGTGCAATGATGATGATAATGAGTACTTGAATGTAAATTACAAGGTAATAACATAAAAGTAAATCACAAGATAAAGAAAGACAATATCACAATAATAATGGTTAGTGAATGTAAATGACACAAAATAAACCACAAGTTAATGGTAACAAAAAAAACGCAATAACAAAGGTTAATGATAAAAAAAGAGTTAGTGAAGTATAATTAGTGGTTAGTAATATGTGCAAAATGAACATCTTGATGACTATTTTTCATAGGTCAAAAGGACTCAGAATATGACACATTAAGGGATAGCTTATCATTGATGCAAAGTATTGAAGATGATTGAAAAAATCAACTAAGAATAGATTTGTAACAAAGAAAGTTATGCAATCCTAAGTCCATCTATCAATATTATGATTTGTTCTCTTTATTTTTATTTTTTACTCCTCTTTTATTTAGCAAGATAGTAAGAGAGTAAATAAATTAGTATAATGTAAATGATATGGTTAGATAACAATGAACATAAACATAAACATAAACATAAAGTACTTGAAATAAAGTGAACAATAAATTGCAAGGAAGTAAAGTGCAATAATGTAAATGTTAGTAGTTAGTAGTTAGTGGTTAGTAGAATAACAATAAGCAAATAGAATAACAAGTTAATGTAAAGAGAATGGTTTCATCTATGTATCAAATGACCCAAACATTATTGAAATAGAGGCAACCTATCAATGCCTCAAAGTATCATGAAGGATCTATTGATCAATCATTAATAGGTTTGAAACATTGAAGGTTTTATCAACTCTAAACAACCATAGCCATGATTTAATAGATCTCATCAACCAAATAAATGTGAACAACAAGTCAACAATAAATATTAAATGATAACAAGGAACAAGGTTTAGGAAATGGTTTCATCTATGTATCAAATGATCCGAACATGGTTGAAATAGAGGCAACCTATCAATGTCTCAAAGTATCATGAAGGATCTATTGATCAATCATTAATAGGTTTGAAACATTGAAGTTTTTATCAACTCTAAACAACCATAGCCATGATTTAATAGATCTCATCAACCAAATAAATGTGAACAACAAGTCAACAATAAATAGCAAATGAAACAAAATACTAAGTTTGATTAAAGATAGTGGATAAGAGTAGCAAGATAAAGAAATCCCCAAAAAAGGTGTAAACCAAAGTTAATCATTTTTACAAGTTTGAGTCCAAAACCTCTCAAAAGATCAACCAAGAATGAACAAACATTTTCAACACAAAAACAGAACCAAAAAGTTGACAAAGATTAAGCTAAAATCATTACCCAAAAATGTTGAAAAAGGGTAGGTTGAAGTGGTGTTGAGTTTGGATATAGGGCAGGGAGTTTGGGATGAAAGTGTTTATGGTGGAAGTATAGTGAAGGAGCTGAGTTATGAGTGTTAGAGAGTAAGAAGTTTTGAAGAAAATATGAAAGTGGACAAAAAAAGTTGGTAGGGTGACTTTTCTAAGAGAGAAAGATTTTTTGTTTTGGCTTAGGTTTAGAGAGGTGAGTAAATGGTACTTGGACAAAACTTTTGGGGGCTAGGAAGCATGAAAAATGAGTGGAAATAGTACCTCTATTTAGAGGGAAGCAAAGGGGTTGAAGTGGGTAGACCAAAGGGTCCTTTGTGTAAAAAATAGGGGCATTTTCTGCTTTCTGCGCAGTGTAACCGGTTACCTAATTTGGGTAACCGGTTACATAGTCCCAAAAATGGCCAAAAATTCAGTTTTTGGTCTGTGTAACCGGTTACATGATTTGGGTAACCGGTTACATAATTTTATTTTATTTTTTATAAATAATGAATGTATGCATGTGCAGTAGGATCATGGATCAGATGAAAATTGTATCGGGGTGTAAGACCCCAATTTTGACCCTAAGATCCCTCATGGCATCATAACATTGCATTTGCATAGCCTCAAGGATCATGAGCATCTTGGTTCCCTTTGCCTTTGGGTGGGACTCCTTGTGATTGGTTTGAGATCACCAAGCATGCTTGAATTATACATCATTGTTTCTCTTACTTTTGTTTACTAAAAAAAAAAACTAAAAAAAAAAATAAAATAAAAAATAATAATAATAATAATAAAAAAAACGAAAAAAAAATTTTGGACTTGGGTCTCTCTCATTTGAGCCCACAGGTCCACAAAAACCAGGTTATAAATTCGGAGTTTCAGTGAAACAAAAGGAGAGGCCATTCCTATTACCCTGGCAGGAAAAAGAAAGTGAGAGAAAAACTGACAGAGTTCAAAGCAACCTCCAGAGGCAAACCCTCAGATTGCTCTGCAAACCTCACGGGTGCATCTCAATTTCAATCGATCCTCCCCGATCAGGTATGCCCTATTTCCACTACTTTATACTTTCAACCTAAATTTTTTTGATACCCTTTTAATGTATGTGTTTGACAAGAGGTTTAGGCATCCTGCCCTTGGTTGCTTTTTGTGAGCTTTTTTGTGAATTTTAATGGCATGATTCATATGGTTACATTTTGATTTTGGGGCAACTCTTGATTACCCTATCTTGTTTCTCTAACCTGTTTGTTGAGTTTTTTGTGACGGCTCATATGACTCTTGCAGAGATGGCCTGGTGTTCCACTTTATTTGTGGGATACCCCCTGGAGGTTTATTCCGATTACCTGTGCTTAATGGCTTGAGATATTTGTTTGTGACTGCTTATTCCAAAGGATGAGAGCTACTTGGATCATCAATATGATCTCAAGAGGGGAACTCCTAATGTGGTTTTATTTTCTTTTCCCTTATCTCTTGTATGTTTAGGAATTTAACCCTTCTTTTCTTTTTTTCCCCATTCTAACCCAAGCCAAAACTTTTTGTGCAAACAATGACTTTTGTTTTCAACATTAGAAACCTAAGCCTTATGCTTTTGATTTTCAAAACTTATTTTTCATAACACTTATTCTGAATTGAACCTTTTAATCCACTTTAACCATATTTTTGTAAATACTTTTAATTGGTAAATATAACCCATTCAAATACTTTTTGTGGTTTCAATGGTCACCTTCTTAATCAAACCCTTTTTTTATAACCATTAGCTATTAGGTTTGAATTATCCTTGAGGTAGATATAATACCCACCTTTATCCTTAGTGATGGACAATGAGTCTTCCATGCTTATTATAGGGTTAACCCCTCACTAGCATATTGAAGCTATCCTCACATGGTGGATTTGTGGTTTTAGGTTGAGTTTTCTCCCTTTGATAACAAAAGACCTTAAGGTTTTTGGACCAATCAATTCACCAACTTTTTTTTGAATTTTTTTACCCCGAACTACGAGGTTTTGATCCTAATCTTTTTTTTAAGATGGTACGTAGGCAATGGGTTCATCCATTCAAACACAAAATGTAAATAAATTTGTATATTCTTTTCTCATCCCTACAATCATGTTTGCACAAATAAATTTTCACAAAAAAAACCACAACAACCTTACAACAAATGTGAAAAGGGCTCCCTAGGAGTACCTAGGATGCTTTGGGTGCCTAACACCTTCCCATTGCATAACCAACCCCCTTACCCAGATCTTTGACATTTTTACTAGTTTTTGATTCGATAAAACTTTTAGGTTTTTGTTCGCTTTCTAACCATTCCTTTGGATAAATAGAAGTGCGGTGGCGACTCGACTTGTATGATTTACCTTGGATTTAGTCAATATCTCTAATGGTAACGAATACCCCGCTACAGAAAAGTGGCGACTCTGCTGGGGACAAATAATTTGCCTAGTGGGTTTTGCCTACTTTTCATATTTGTTGTATTGTATTTTATTTTTTTGTGACATATTTTTGTGCAATTTGGGATTACTGTATTGTATGTAATGATTGAATTGTTTGAATATTAATTCCTTGTATGCTTGGTGATCTTCGTGAGATGAGTTCTATACCCGAACTCGAGTTCACTTAGGATAGGAGAATGGCATAGTCTTGTCGACTTGTATGGAGTTATTCCTTAGCAAGTTGACTTGCAAGTCCATTCACTTGGTGGAGGTTATGTTGGGATCAATAATGTCACACAAGTAAGTTGTGGTTAGACATTACTCTTTCCAATATAGACCTTAGAAGCCAAGGACCTTAGTTTACCAAGCTCATCTTGGCCTATTCTTAGGATGTAGTGCGAAGGTCGTTCAAGTGTAAGATTTGATACAATTGTTATGCGATACTACACTCATAAGAGTCTCTCTTGAGAATATTTTCGGAATACGAGTAGTCGTTTTCCAATAATATACGAAAGATGGGATGATGACTATGGGAACCTTTTGTAGAACATGTTTGGCAGGTTTAAACCTTAGTACACTCCCTTTTGGGTGGTTCTTAACCTAACTCCATGCTCGTGACTTACAACAAACCCTTGATTCATGGTTGATCCGTTCAGGTATCCTTAATATCAATGGAACTTGGGCGTTGATAAGGTGTAAACCATAATCCACCAAAATGGATGGTTGATATTAAGGATAACATGATCCATCCCATGACCTTTGTTTGGTGTGTTTTGCTTAATCCTTGAGTGTAATTGTTGCATTCATGCATTCATGCACCCATTTGCATTCATATCATCAAAATAATAAGAAAATTTTCAAGGAACTTAAGGGGTTTATTTGCAAAATTTTCAGACATGGAAAGACAAAGAAGGAATACAAAGAAGTACAGTTTCAGACAACCAGACTTGAAAGAGTTAAGGTATTTGACATCTTATGTATTAGATCCCTTGGGTTTCAAGGCTTGTTTCGGGAAGCTTCTTCCTCTTCTGACCACTCAGGTGGATGAAGGATTGATGAGTGTATTGGTGTAGTTTTACGATCCTTTGTACCGTTGCTTCACGTTTCCGGATTTCCAGCTTTTTCCTACCCTTGAGGAGTATGCTTATCTTGTGGGTATACCTATTCTGGATCAGTTGCCGCTCAGTGGCTTGGAGAGTATTCCTACTTCACAAGAGATAGCAGACATGTTGCACATAGATGAATCTCTGGTTGGTGCTCATATGACTACCAAAGGTGGAATTCAAGGTCTCCCTTCTGAGTTCCTCATTGCTTAAGCTACTATGTATGGGAAGGACATGAGTGAGGACGCCTTTGAGGCCATATTTGTACTTCTCATCTATGGGCTAGTGTTATTCCCCAACATCGACAAGTTTGTGGATGTGAACGCTATTAGGATTTTCTCTACTCTTAATCCCGTTCCGACTCTGTTGGGCGATACCTACTTCTCTTTGCATATGAGGAATACAAAGGGTGGTGGCGCCATTGTGTGTTGTTTGCCTCTGTTGTATAAGTGGTTTATTTCTCACTTACCTCAGACGGCCACCTTCAAGGAGAATAAGGGATGTCTACGGTGGTCCACGAGACTCATGTCTCTCACTAATGATGATATCTCTTGGTATAACCGTGTGTATGATGGTGTGCAGATTATTGACTCTTGTGGCGAATTCTCCAATGTACCTCTTCTTGGTACATGTGGTGGGATTAACTACAATCCTGTTTTGGCACGTCGGCAGCTTGGGTTCCCCCTAAAGGATAAACCCAATAACATTCTGTTAGAGGGTGTATTCTTTCAGGATGGTAAAGATCCCCAAGGCTTGAAAGCTAGGATGGTCCGCGCTTGGCGCAAGATTCATAGGAAAGGAAGGAAAGAGTTGGGTCCTAAGAATTGCATCGCTTTAGAGCCTTACACTGTTTGGGTTAGGAAGAGGGCGTCTGAGTATCTCATGCCTTACGAGTATCCGAGACCTACACCTATGATTATGGTCGGGCCTTCAACCCTCCCTAATCAAGGAGTAGAGGAGTTGAGAGACGAAGACCGTTCACGTGCCTGGATCCGTGAACGTGAAGAGTTGCTTCAGCAGATTAAGGAGAAGGATGCGTTGATTGAGTTTCTTGAGCATCAGGTTATTGATGACCCTGATGATGTATGGACTTCTCTACTTCCTCAGTCTTCTAAGTTCTGGAAGAGGAAGTATGATTGACTCGCCAAAGAGAAGGCCGATATGGAGGCAGCCTACGAGAGGGAGGTGAAGAGGCTTCGCGCATCTTATCTTCCTGTGTCCCGAGCTTTAGATGATTGTTTCTAGGGATCCATAGGATGATTATTTTCCTTTTCTCTTGTATATGATTGACAAAGGCTGCACTTCTTTTCCCTGATATTATTTGATGAGATATTTCCATATGCGATAAAATGCTTAATATTTCAAAAATTTGCAAATAAAACTCTAAAGTTCCTTTGAAATAAAAAACAAATCATATGCACAAGCATTGCATACATCATATGCATAAGCAGGTTTTGTTTCCGGTCCCTTGCCCTGTGGTCTAACTCTGTGTCCTTCATTTATTTTGAAGACAAGCTGACTCACCGGTACTACACTAGAGCCAATATTTCAAGACTGATGGATCACTTAGACCATGGATTCACGAGGCAGGCGCCGTGACATCCACCCTACACCAGAAATTGAAATTCGTGAAAAACAAGAAGCTAGTGGTGGTAGGGGGAGAAAGGGCTCTCCTGGTTAGCAATTTGTCTTTCTTCTCTTATATAGATGCTGAGGTTAAAATTGGAACTCCTTTCCAAGCTTTATCTATAGCTGAGCCTATTGAGAAGAGAACTCCTTCATTTGCTTCCTACAAAGATGCAAAGTTGGCCATTGAGCGTGGTGCAACCACTTGTTTAGGAAAAATAATTGAGTTAGAAGACAACGAATCCCGGGCTGGCATAGGTTTTTCTTCTGGTACTTTACACAAGCAAGATTTATTCAAGAGTGGAGGTTTTATCCACACTGGTCTAGATGAGGAGGTTGCCGCCGTTTTAAAAGAAGATACAGAGGATTCTGGCAATTTCATCATCCCTGGAGGGGTCTGCAACAATTGGGTCGCTGTGAATATTCCAACAGTTGTCCATAAGTCAACGTAATAATCACTTTGTTTGAAAACCCTTCTCCCATGCCAAAAGGAGGAGTGATGACATTGTTGGCGCATAAAAACAATGTTATTTTCATTCAATAAATTCATGTTAAATGTTTGTTTTTCAAATTATTTTCCCTTTTTGCTTTTTGCATGAAATTGGTGATCACATAAAACCCTAAAAAATGGAATAAAATCGATATTTTCATATGCATAATGATTTTCCTTGTTTGATTTCTAAAAATCTTTTCATATCCAAAATCATTATGCAGGTTGATTTCTAAACCCATTGAACATAATGACCCAACACCATCTCCCAGTTTTGAATTCCCTGTATTTGAGGCAGAGGAAGATGATGTTGAAGAGATTCCTGACGATATTACCTGTCTACTTGAGCATGAAGATAAGATCATTCAGTCGCATCTTGAGAATCTGGAAACAGTCAACTTGGGGTCTGAAGATTGTGTGCGAGAGGTAAAGATTGGGGCACTTCTGGAAGAATCTGTTAAGAAGGGGTTGATTAAGTTGCTACGAGAATATGTTGACGTCTTTGCCTGGTCATATGAAGACATGCCTGGTCTAGATACTGATATTGTGCAACATTTCCTACCTCTAAAGCCTGAGTGTGTGCCTGTAAAGCAGAAGCTCGGAATAACTCATCTTGATATGGCAGTGAAGATCAAAGAGGAAGTTCAGAAGCAAATTGATGCGGGGTTCCTGGTGACTTCTATATATCCTCAATGGGTGGCCAATATTGTGCGGGGTTCCTGGTGACTTTTGTTTTCAACATTAGAAACCTAAGCCTTATGCTTTTGATTTTCAAAACTTATTTTTCATAACACTTATTCTGAATTGAACCTTTTAATCCACTTTAACCATATTTTTGTAAATACTTTTAATTGGTAAATATAACCCATTCAAATACTTTTTGTGGTTTCAATGGCCACCTTCTTAATCAAACCCTTTTTTTATAACCATTAGCTATTAGGTTTGAATTATCCTTGAGGTAGATATAATACTCACCTTTATCCTTAGTGATGGACAATGAGTCTTCCATGCTTATTATAGGGTTAACCCCTCACTAGCATGTTGAAGCTATCCTCACATGGTGGATTTGTGGTTTTAGGTTGAGTTTTCTCCCTTTGATAACAAAAGACCTTAAGGTTTTTGGACCAATCAATTCACCAACTTTTTTTTGAATTTTTTTACCCCGAACTACGAGGTTTTGATCCTAATCTTTTTTTAAGATGGTACGTAGGTAATGGGTTCATCCATTCAAACACAAAATGTAAATAAATTTGTATATTCTTTTCTCATCCCTTCAATCATGTTTGCACAAATAAATTTTCACAAAAAAAAAAACAACAACCTTACAACAAATGTGAAAAGGGCTCCCTAGGAGTACCTAGGATGTTTTGGGTGCCTAACACCTTCCCATTGTATAACCAACCCCCTTACCCGGATGTCTGACATTTTTACTAGTTTTTTATTCGATAAAACTTTTAGGTTTTTGTTCGCTTTCTAACCATTCCTTTGGATAAATAGAAGTGCGGTGGCGACTCGACTTGTATGATTTATCTTGGATTTAGTCAATATCTCTAATGGTAACGAATACCCCGCTACACGGGGTATGGTGAATTTTGGGGTATGACAGAGGGGAGACTTACAATCTCACTAGCTAGAATGCTTATGCCTTTTATGTCACAAATTTAACGCTATGTTAAGCAATCGTAATTGGACTTATGTAGAAGTCACAACTATTTGAGGTCGGGCAATAGAATTTTGGTGTTAATGCAAGTTAGAGACATAGTATAATGGACTATGCTCATGAAACATACCACACACAAAAATAATATGCAAAAGGTGTGGCCTAATCTGATCCATACTCATGTCAATTTTTCAATCAACTAGCATTGGGACTTTGAGACGTCATATGCCATATGGAATGAATGAATTAAGAAGAGGAATAAGATGAAGTGGGAAGGGGTTGAATGAAATCACAAATTAGTCAAAGGAGGACTTTTATTAAATTAAAATCATTCATTCATTTGGGAGATGGAATGTACATTCCATCAATCACCTAAATCCAATGATATTAACTTGACAAAGTAAAATCAACCTTGGCCAAGGCCCAACAACAATAAGCAAACTCATACAAGTCAATACAAATTGTCAACAAAATTTAATTGGCATTTAATCAATTAAAAATAATAAAATAATGCATTTAAATCAAATATGTTTTGGTCAATTCCTAAAATCTCATCAAAACACCAAAGAAATGGCCATGAGATTTATCA
Organism: Lathyrus oleraceus; assembly: GCF_024323335.1. Classification (NCBI taxonomy): domain Eukaryota; kingdom Viridiplantae; phylum Streptophyta; class Magnoliopsida; order Fabales; family Fabaceae; genus Lathyrus; species Lathyrus oleraceus. The sequence continues at coordinate 128,277,255 of NC_066583.1, forward strand.
TAGGTCAAACAAGGTCAAAAGACCTTGGAGAAAAAATTTCATAATTTTTGGACATTTAAAAATATTTTTAAACAATTAAAAACAAATGCAAAATCAATTATTTCATGAAAAATATTAATAATGATCCAAAAAATGATTTTAATTCAGAATATGAAAGAGAAAAATATTTGATTTTTTTTTGTGAAAGTCCCATATTTTTTAGATCAATATTGGATTTAATATGAATTACTGAAGAAAATGCAATTAAAATAAAAAAATCAGAAAATCTAAATTACGTGGACCATCAGATCTCCCTCATTAATTGAGGTGGCAGATCTGATGGTCCCTAGCGCGCATTCCACCATGGTCCTTAGTCAAATATGGTAACCAAAAGCAACGCTCAGGATTACAACGTGAGAGATGGATCACGTGGTTCAAAGCCTTGCCAAGTCATCGCCGGAGCCAGAGCTCCGGTCATCTTCTCCGGTGGACCTCACTGGACTGGTCAACATGAACCATAACCAAAAAGAAAAACAAGGACTTGATCTTGAAGAAAAAATGGCATTGAGCTCGAATCTGACCTTCATTCACTCCAATTCCAAATATATTGAGAGATATATGGAATTGAAATTTGAGGTACATGAATTGAGTTGCTTCGATTTGACCTCAAAGCAACTCAATCTTCTTGCCTACATAGGTAGGAATTCAAACAACCAAAGAATCAATAGAATTTAGCAAGAATTTGAGAGAATCAAAGAGTTTAAAATTTCTGAAAAATACCTTCAATGGAGGTCTGAATTCGATGGATCTTGATCTTGCTTGTGCTTGGACTCACTCCACTTGCTTGCAAGAGAGGGATTGAATGGTTTAGAAGCAATGGATTCTTGGAGAATTTAATTCCCAAATAGTGGATATTCAAGCTCAAATTCAAGAGAATTTATCAGGCTTGTCCTTTGAGAATTGAGGGTTTGAAATGGGGGATAAAAGCTGGCGCGATTGTGTGTGAATTTCTGAGCAATTGAAGCTCTATTTATAGCTGGAATGGTTGATAATTGCACACTCACTTTCACTTTCCAATTTTGACAAATGGTGATGTAATGGTGCATGGGCGCATGTAGGCGCATGAAATGATTGCTAGAGGTCCAAATTTGAAGATCAGATGCTCTGAAGTAAGCTTGGATTGCAAGGCAAATGTACATTGATGTTTGAAGTTTGATCCATGTCAAGTGATGTCACTCTGTTTAAGCCATGTGCAGCCTATGCATTTCTCATCCAAAATGAATGAATTTGAGCTCTTTGGAAAGGTGAGATCAAGGGGAACAACTTTCATGTTCAAAACTTTTTCATTTGGAGATTAGAACTTGGAGAAATTTGAGGTGGAAGTTTGGAAATATTTGACATATCAAAAGTTTTCTAAGTGTCAAGCCATATGTCTCAATATTCCACCTTGCTTAACTTCTTATATGAGCTTCAAATGAGAAACGTGTATTCATCAAAGTTGTAGCTCTCTCAAATACCTTAAAAATGGTCACCAATTTTATGTAATTTGAATTTGAAATGATAAACTTATGCATTTTTGAAGTTTGGAAAAATCACTTGATCAATGGTATAGGTCAAAAGTGACCTATAATGTAGCCTCATGTCACATGCCCAAAAAAGATGAATTAGCTCCCACTCCAAACATCAAAGTTGAAGTATACACATTGAATTTGATTTTTCAACTTGGAAATATCTCATCTCATAAAAATTGAGCAAGTTATGGCCTTGGGTAGTTGACTTTCAAATTAGGGTTTAGACAAAATGACCTATAATGTTTCAACATAGAGAATGATTTTCCAAGAAAAATAGCTCTAGGTATAAACATGAAAGTTGTTTGGAATGTCATTTAGAGTAATTTTGATCTTGGAATCATTTTAATATGGTGAAAATTGTAGGAGATAAGGTCTAGGGAGACCCAGTTTTGATCAGATGAATTCATCTGGCCAACCACCATCAACCAACTTGCTAATTTCCAATTATCTTGACTTTCTTGGCTCATGGTAGATCATATATGCATAAGATGATGAATTTTGAAGTTTCCCATGAGAAATTTGATCAATTGGTGAGATAGCTTGTTGGAGAAGTTACTCAAGATACCCAATTAAACTAGGGTTTCCAAGGCAAATCACCCCCAAACTCTTGGAGAAAACTTGATTAATATAACATGTAGAGATCATTGGAACTCATATATTATGTTCATAACCATTCTTGAATCAATTCTTGGTTGTGCTCTTTGTTCATGAGGGTCTCAAACCCTAGATGTGAACTTGATGAATCAATGAGATCATGCCCTACCTACAAAAGAGTTAGACAAATACAAAGACATATTTTTGGTATTTTGGTTAGTGAAATGATAAAATACAAGTATGATGTAATCACAAAGTGCTTGGTGATCTCTCCCAAAACAAAACCAATGAAGGAGGTGTAAGGAGGATGCCAAGACATGATCTCAATGTTAATGCTTATGATGAAATTGCATGAGGGATCTTAGGGTCAAAATTGGGGTCTTACAGCTACCCCTATTTAAGGACATTCTAACTGAGGAGGTGAAGGTTAAAATCTTCATGTCGACTCAGTAGAATGGGCTTAAATAACAACATAGAAACAAATTTTGGTCCCTAAGAGAACTCATGATATGTATGATGTGAATGCAAAAGTTAATGCTCTGTGGGGAAATATTGCCACAAAGGAAAAAGAAATTAGAGAGACCGAAAGTCCACAGGAGTATAATGCATTCCGTAAGGAAAACTCACTAGGGAGACTGAGACTCTGGGGGAAAAGAAGTTATGCGTAGGTCAGGCTACGACTTAAAACTACTGGGGGACCAGAGGGATTCCATGCAAACATGAAAAGACTCAGTCGGGGAAATAACAACATCTGCAGGGGGTATGAGTAAGTCAGGATAAAATTGAGGTACTCGACTCGTGCAGGGAAAAACGATTTCACTAAGGAAATGCACACTCAACTCAACTGGGGAGAAAATAAACTTCAACACAGGAGGAGCAGAAATCTAGTATCTATTACCTGCTATTGGGTAAGGAGATAATAAATATCTGACAGAGAGAACATTTGTCATCGGTTAGGATGAACATATCAAGGATGACTCGCTGAGAACCCACAGGAGGGAGTATTCATTACCGGTTACTTGGTAAGAATAGCATTGCTGGGGAAAACTGCAGAAAAATAGGATTTACAACTACCAGTTACTGGGTAGAAGACCAAGGGTGAGAGTATTCGTCATCGGTTAGGATGAACATATCAAGGATAAACTTGATAGGGAAGAAAATCCGTCACCGGTTAAGATGAACATATCAAGGATAGACTTTCCTAGAAAATGTCAAGGAGGATACCCGTCATCGGTTAGGATGAACATATCAAGGATATACCAACTGACCAAAAAGGGTAGGAATTACATCTATCAAAATCTGGATAGAAACCCGTCGGAGAGAAAATCCGTCACCGGTTAGGATGAACATATCAAGGATTAACTCTGCGAGGGGACATAGTAGGATTTACAACTACCGGTTACTAGGTAGAAGACCAATCAAAGAGAAAATTTGTCACCGGTTAAGATGAACATATCAAGGATTGACTCTGAAAAGGGGACAAAATAGGGATTACATCTATCAGTTAATGGATAAAATACCGATCAAAGAGAAAATCTGTCACCGGTTAAAGTGAACATATCAAGGATAGTCTCTACACAGGGGAAAAAGTAGGATTTACAACTACCGGTTACTGGGTAGAAGACCACAAGGAGAAGAAAACCCGTCATCGATTAAGATGAACATATCAAAGATTGACTCTCTGAGAAACAAAATAGGGATTACAACTACCTTTTTACTGGGTAGAATATCAAGGGTGAGAATATCCGTCACTAGTTAAAGTAAACATATCAAGGATAAACTCCTGCGGGGGAAAGAAAGATATCCATCACCGGTTAAGGTGACCATATCAAGGATATACTTTCTGGGGACTCCACTAAGGAGGAAAAGGGGTACTTTTGCCGGGTATTGGGCCAGAAGTAACAAACTGCAAACTAAGAAGAATATTACCAGTTACTGGGTAATAGACTCTTAAGGGACCAAAGTATCCATCTAGGTAAGAGCTAGAAAGAAAACTGTCAATCAAAACTCAACCCATTGAGGATATAACTCAAGGGGAGTAATTCCATCCAGAAGATCTACTGGAGAGAAAACTGAAATAACAACCATCCACGAGGAAACAAACTCAGTGGAGAAACAGAGAAAGGTTAAAGTCTTTCTTCTTAAGGGGATGACACTCTACAATTGAAGAAGGACAGACACCAGATTTGGTATGGGGATAAAGTACCACCATAACAGAGAATGAGAATCTCAAACAAATCAAATATGAAGATGCAGGATATGAAAATTATGAAATTGTATGAATGTATATGTATATGTATATATAATGATTATGCTGACAAAACGATCATAAAGGATACAGAGGTGTCGCAAAGAAATTGAACCACCGGTACAATCCTCGGTCAATCCACAAAATATGGAGACTACTGCTGGAGAATAGAGAGATCAACATCCCAAAGGCTCAAACCTAACCGGGGAAGGAGAAGATCTGCTGAGGAAAGAACAACCAATCTGTGGGGAATTTTAGGTTAACACCATAAAAATGGGAGACAACCCTACAGAGAAATGAACAAAAGCTGCTCAGAAACCAGGAGGAAACTCTGACTGGGAGCAAAGATACATGGCGATTGGTGGGGACACCAATGCGATCTACTGGGGAAAATCAAGCAACTCTGATGAAGATCCATCTGCTGAGGAAATACGAACTCCATTGGGGAAGGCCGAAACTCTGTTGGGACAAGGACACGCCACAGGGTATCTGAATCAACCAACTCAGCTGGGGATAAAGAAAGAAGCTCCACTGGGGGTCAAACACTCCACTAAGGAACTGAATCAACACAAACATCAAGGGACACCCGAAGAGTTAACTGCTTGGGGGACCACAGATGCTTCACATTTAAGGACTTGCTTTTTACTGAAACGCGGTTGATATTCCTTTTACTTGCTTTGGAAAAATTCCTACTTTTATATATTAAAGAAAACTTGATTTTGATTTTAAAAATTAAATTTCAAAACAATCATAATAAAATTTAAAACTATTGGATAAAGTAAATAAGATTAGAAACAATTGGATAAAAGCTCAACTTTATTTAATGGAATGGTAGTCTGTAAATGACAAGACTCCATAGATTTTACAAAGTTGAAAATGGTAATTTACATGGAAAAAGGTTATATTGAATACAAATGATCCTTAATCCCTCTACCAACTCTTGATATCCACTGTGTTCTTGACCGCTGTTGGGATGATGAACTGATGTCAACCTTTGTGCTCAAACAAGTCTTCAAAATCACTGAAGATTAGCAGAATGCAGTTACTTGCCATAATCCCTAATTTTTGCATAAGTTGCTCCAAGGTGGGGTACTCAACTTATTGGGAAATTTCTTTCTGTTTTATGTCTCTAATTTTTGCCTGGATCGCCCTTTCGGGTTTTCAATCCACCGACACGCTCATTTTTGCTTAAGCCGCCCTTTCGGGTTTTCAACTTAGCGAGCTGTTCTTTTTCTTTTTTTAGGCGAAGTATTTCTTGAATGCATCTGCGTTCACAGGACGACTGAACTTTTCACCATCCATAGTTGTAAGAATCAATGCACCGCCTGAAAAGGCTCTCTTGACAACATATGGGCCTTCATAATTAGGAGTCCATTTTCCTATGGAATCTGGCTTGAACGATAAAATCTTCTTGAGCACAAGGTCACCTTCCCTGAACACTCGAGGTTTGACCTTCTTATCAAAAGATTTCTTCATTCTCTACTGATATAACTGACCATGACACATGGCAGTTAATCTCTTCTCTTCAATCAAATTCAACTGGTCAAACCTGGTTTGACACCATTCAGCTTCAGTCAACTTGGCTTCCATGAGCACACGCAATGAAGGAATCTCAACATCTACTGGGAGCACTGCTTCCATACCATATACGAGAGAGAAAGGGGTTTCCCCTGTTGAAGTGCGGATAGATGTACGATACCCATGTAAAGAAAATGGGAGCATCTCATGCCAATCCTTGTATGTGACAACCATCTTCTGGATAATCTTCTTAATGTTCTTATTCGCAGCTTCAACAACCCCATTCATCTTGGGTCTGTAGGGAGAAGAATTATGATGTGCAATCTTGAAGTCTTTGCAAAGAGCTTCCACCATATTATTATTCAAGTTCGATCCATTATCGGTAATGATCTTACTTGGCACACTATAACGGCATATAATATGATTCTTGATAAACCTTACAACAACTTGCTTGGTTACATTTGCATACGATCCCGCTTCAATCCATTTTGTGAAGTAGTCAATTGCCACCAAAATGAAACGATGTCCATTCGAAGCTTTGGGCTCAATCATATCAATTCCCCACATGGAGAAAGACCATGGGGAAGAGATAACATTCAATAGTGTCGGAGGAACATGAATCTTATCAGCATAAATTTGACACTTGTGGCATTTCTTCACAAACTTGCAACAGTCAGATTCCATTGTCAGCCAATAGTAACCTACTCAACATCTTCTTCGCCATTGCATGTCCATTGGAATGAGTACCAAAGGAACCTTCATGCACTTCAGTCATCAACAAGTCTGCTTCGTGTCCATCCACGCATCTGAGCAAAACCATGTCGAAGTTTCTCTTGTACAGTATATCACCATTCAAGTAGAAATTACCGGTTAATCTTCTCAAAGTCTTCTTATCTTTCAAATATGCCCCAGGCGGGTAAATCTGACTTTGGAGGAAGCATTTAATATCGTAATACCACGGCTTTTCGTCTTTGACCTCTTCAACAGCGAACACATGAGCTGGCCTATCAAGACGCATCACAGACAAATTGGGAACTTCATTCCAATATTTCACTACAATCATTGATGCCAATGTTGCAAGAGCATCTGCCATCCGATTCTCATCTCGAGGGATATGATGAAATTAAACCTTTGTAAAGGAAGTTGAAATCCTCCTCACATAATCTCTATACGGTATCAAACCGGGTTGATTTGTCTCCCATTCTCCTTTGACCTGATTCACAACCAAAGCCGAATCACCGAAGACATCCAAATACTTGATTCTGAGATTCATGGTCTCTTCAAGCCCCATAATGCAAGCTTCGTATTCTGCCATGTTGTTTGTACACTTAAAAGTCAATCTAGGTGTAAATGGTAGATGTGTGCCTTGAGAAGTAATAATCACTACCCCAATTCCATTTCCATTTTGATTAACAACTCCATCAAATACCATGCCCCAACGACAACCAGGTTTTGGCCCCTCTTCAAGCAATGGTTCATCACAATCTTTCATTTTCAAGTACAAAATCTCTTCATCAGGAAAATCATACTGCACTGACTGGTAATCTTCAATTGGTTGGTGAGCCAAATGGTCAGCCAAGATACTACCTTTGATCGCTTTCTGAGATCGGTATTTGATATCATACTCTGATAACAACATCTGCCAACGGGAAATTCTCCCAGTTAAAGCAGGCTTCTCAAATATATACTTGATTGGATCCATTTTGGATATCAACCAAGTGGTATGATTCAACATATACTGGTGTAGACGCTCAGCAGCCCAAGCCAATGCGTAACAACTTTTCTCAAGCATTGAATACCGAGTCTATAGTCGGTGAACTTCTTACTGAGATAGTAAATTGAAAATTCTTTCTTTCCAGTCTCATCTTGTTGACCAAGAACACAACCCATACTATCTTCTAGCACAGTCAAATACATGATCAATGGTCTTCCTTCAACAGGTGGAGACAAAATAGGAGGCTCAAGCAAATATTCTTTGATACTGTCAAAAGCTTTCTGGCAATCTTCGATCCAATCATAAGACTGATCTTTCCGAAGAAGCTTGAATATAGGCGCACATGTGGCAGTCATGTGGGAAATGAATCTGGAAATATAATTCAAGCGACCGAGAAAACCTCTGACTTGCTTCTCAGTTTTGGGCGCTGTAAGACCCTAATTTTGACCCTAAGATCCCTCATGGCATCACCCATTGCACTTGCATAGCCTCAAGGATCATAAGCATCTTGGTTCCCTTTGCCTTTTGGTGGGATCCCTTGTGAGTGGTTTGAGATCACCAATGTCGCACCTCGAAAAAATGATAATGCGATCCCTCGCGATAGGACGCGGAAAAATGTTGTTCGAAACAGAGTCGCCACCGAACTTTATTCATTCCAATGAAGGAATAGGAAAATATCGAGAAAACCTTTAAGAGAATAAGAATAATGGTCGTCGCAACCATATTCGGGTTCGGGAGTCGATTACGCAAGGGGAAGGTATTAGCACCCCTTACGTCCGTTGTACTCAACGGGAACCTTTTAGTCTGATTTTGCTATTTGACTATTAATTGACTGTTTATCTGCTTGCTTCGAGTGATTAGAATTGATGATAGATATGGATGAAGACCTCAGGAGGGGGAAATGGGAGGTTTTTTATTAGTGTGCTCGCGAAGATACAACAATCTCCTGCCTACGTATCCTTATGGTGCAATAAGGAAATCAGAGCATTCGTAGTTCGGGCTACTACGAATATTTGGTGTGTTTTGTTTTGATGAACGACTGTATAGGTCGGCGTTCTAACGGCTAAACGCTGGCTTGTCTACTCTCAATGGAGGCTCTAGCACTGGTTTGTTGTGCGCATTAGAAAGGATTGACAGTGTTCTTTTGAAAAGAGGGTTTTGGTCACGCATGGGTGACGAGTTGAATTGATATGTTTGATGTTTGATTGGTTTCGATCGCACGGGGGCGAGAAGTTAGGTTTGATTTGTTTGAGATGTTTTTTGGAGAACGACGAAAGGTTGAGCAATGTGGTGTTCACCAATTGTCCAATTCTTTCGAGGAGTAATAAGGCGTCCGCCTTCTATTCCTTTTTCGTTCGAATTATTTTGAAAGTTTGTTTGTGGATGTTGAATACGCACGGTAGTGAGGCGTACGCCCCCTACTTGCTTATTCAAGGAATAATGAGGCGTATGCCTCTTATTCCTTTATCCAAGTTTATTTAGCGTGTTTTAGTCGGAAGTCGATAATTTGTGCAATATGGCGTTCGCCAATTATTCAAACAATCGAAAGATGGCGAGGCGTACGCCTCTCATCTTTTATCATCCGAAGTTTAAATTGTAAAAGATATGTCTTGGATGTCGTATTTGATAAGTTTTGATCGAAAGATGATTTGAGTTTATTCGATTGTGGTTTTGACTTGATGACGAAGATTCGAGCAATGTGGCGTACGCCAATTATTCGAATAGTCGAGAGATAATGAAGCGGATGCTCACTATTCCCCTTTTCATCCAAAATATGGAATTAAAAGGATTTGGAACTTGTAATTGATTTAAACAATGTGATTTGAATGTGTATGATTAAGGTTTAATCGGGTGACAAGAACTCGCGCAATATGGCGTACGCCAATTATTCAAGTGCTTGAGAAATAGTGAAGCGTACGCTTCCTATCTCCTTTTCATCCCACGTTTATGTTTGAAAGAGAAAATTCTTTTGAAGTTAGATGGTTTGGAAAAATGTTTGAATTTGTGTTTATGAATGAAATGAATTTGATTTAGTGTATTATTTCATCTACTCGATTAATCAATAACCAAGTAGGTTTCATTGTAAGGAAGCCCAAGAGTAAGCTATGTGAGGTTGATGGCGATACGAAGAGCAATCGACTTACAAGTGTGTTTGAAAGTGGGCTCGATATTTGAATCGAGAATTGTGTAATGTGTTTTTTTTAAATTGGCTTTGAATCAAATGAACTTGGTTTGGAAATAAATTAAAATTGAAATTTGTTTATTATGAAAAGATGAAAAGAAAATCCTTAACTCATCAGAATTGGTTTATTATGAAAATATGAAAAGAAAATCCTTCAGTTATTAACTCATCAGAATTTGGTTAGGCAGGTTAATTAAAATAAAATGAATTAAAAGTTCAATTAATTAAAGGAAAAATGAGAATAAGTGAAAATGTTGATTTATTAAAATTGAATCGGTGACAAAATGTGCTTAGGAACCGGTTTATACATGGCGACCATGGAATTGAAAGTCGTCTGTGAGATCTAAACGCGGTGAAGTCGTACAATTGATTTATTACAATTTGAGCGGCATATCGGTATCGAATTACCGAATCCATAGATGTAAGAAAAATCTGATTTAAAATATAATAAGTTTAATCAGCAACAACTCAATATAATATTTACATATCATCCAAAAAGTCAGCAGCAACCTAACCCAATTATTTGCAATGCTCACATCATTACACCGACATCTCCGGCATCAAAATCCAGCACAAGTAACATTTATCAATACTGTAAAAGGAACCGAGCTTATTTAACCACTAATTCTAATAACTATTATATGAACATATAATGACCCAATCTTAATAATTAATAATGGAGCAAAACTGAAAACTACCTATTAGAAACAAACCAAATTATATTGTGATGTTTTACCATCAGTAATAATCGAAACTTAACCAATATAATCCACAACATACCCAGTTTATAGCCTATGTACAGAGTTCAATATTTCCAGAACCATACCCAACAGCAACGAAACAACAAACAACTCATAATCCACAAGTTCAACAAAATTACCCTTTAAACACACACTCAGGCAGACATTCGATCCAGACCCACAAATCAGTATGTACACAAACGAAAATAACCATGAATACACAACCATAACCAACAGTCTAGTTTCAACCTATGATTTCATCCAAATTGTACATGAAATAGAAATGAAATTAACGCAACAGCACAAAACAACAATAGATTGGAAGAAACTTGAAGATGTTACCGAAAAGTGACCCTTTCCCGCTACAAGTTGCTGATGCGTGATGTCGGAATGAACGCCGCTTCAAGTCTTCGTCGTTTTTGAGTTCGTTGTTGTTGTTTTTTGCTACAAGAAGAGAGCGTGGTGCACAACTTCACAATCTGTTATGGCGGCTAACATTGACAAGCTTGTTGGAAGCGAAAATGAGCTGGTACGGCATAGTGCTTTCGAATCCACGTTTCATCGAGGTGTGAGCCGTGTTTGAAGGTGCTGATGAAGATTGAAGGTGGTAGATCGTGAAAGGGGGTCGATGGATCTGGTTTGAATATGGGTTTCACGGCGGCTTTGATGGAGGTGAAGAAGACGACGATGGAAGAGGGTTTGATGGCTTTGAAGGTGACGACGAGCTGGCGGTGTGGTTGTTTCGATGGTTGTTTGATGGCGGAAGCAGCGACGGTGTTTGGTGAAGGTTAATGAAAAAAGGGTTTGATGGAAGGTGAAGATGGCGGCCGGGGTTGATTTAGGGTTTGAGGGTGAGTGAGTTTGCGTGTGAGTTGAGAGGGAAGGTGTTTTGTGAGAGAGGAATCGTTTTTGAGAGAGATGAGTGAAGGAAGCGAGAGAGTTTTTTGTTTTCGGTGAGTGTGAGGTTTTTGTGCTGAGAGAGAAAGGAGAGTTTTGTGAGGTAAGAGAGAGATGTAGCGTGAGGGACGTGTCAGTGGAAGAGATAAGGACGCGTTTTCTCTTATCTTTTTCCTTTTTTTTTGTTTTATTCAGCACGTGGTGAGGATTTTGTGAGGATTTGGTGGTTTTGGAATCCAATGTAAGAAGAAAAAATATATTTTTCATAATTATTATTCATAACAAATCATATAAAAAAACTAACTAATATTTAATTTAAACCAACTAATATTTAGTTTACACTAACTAATATCTAATTTAAACACATTCTAATTTCTTTAATTAAATATCTAACCAAAAATATTGACCCATTACCAACAGAAATCGAGTACAAATTTGTTCGGAAAATTGACCCGGTCACACTAAAATTGTCAGGACAAAATATACTTATTAAAAAAAAATACAGTCTTTCCTCAAATTTTAACGATTCAACCGATTTATCTGTATTCTCAAATAAATTCATTCTGACTGACATCTTAGGTATTATTCATGATGCAATGTATGTAATGCTATGCATATGATGCAAAAAATGAAAATGAAATCAATTCTATGAAAGTTTAAATATGCCCGGACAAAATTGGGGTAGGACAGCTGCCCCTATTTAATTATCTTGAATTAGAAAGTAAGAATGACGATAGTCTTCATACATTCGTGGTGGAAGGTAATTAAATACGAAAAGACCCAAATTTTATCCTTTGAAATGCAATGGAGAAATGCAGATGGAAAATGCAATGGATTCTAACAACACCAAGGTAATATGTGTAGAATGCCAAATCAAAGCCAGCCCTCAAGTCAACATTCAAATCTTGCAAAGGTCATTTCTGATGTGAAGACAAAAACTGAACATGTTTTCTGGCACCAAAAGGATGACAGTAGGACTTGCTATCACCAAAAGGATGATAGTAATTCACCATGTTTGTCAGGATTGTCATCACCAAAGGGTGATGGATAAGCTGAGCTTCAAAAAGTAGTCATCACCAAAAGGATGATGTCCGTCACCAAAAGGATGATGTTTATTCTGATAAAGTTTCCCATTACCGAGAGTATAGTATCAAGGCTATCACCAAAAGGATGATAGTTGACTCATCAATTTCAAAGATCACCGTCACCAAAAGGATGAAGGTAAGATTCAACAACAAAACTTGTTATCACCAAAAGGATGATAATAAGTCGAATAACTTCAATAATCATCATCACCCAAAAGGATGAAGGTATAATCACACAACAAACGTGTTATCACCAAAAGGATGATAATAAGTCGAAACCCAATGATCACCATCACCAAAAGGATGAAGGTAAGATTAAAAACAAAACTTGTTATCACCAAAAGGATGATAATAAGTCACACAACTCAAAGGATCCCCATCACCAAAAGGATGATAGTAAGATCGAAACAAAACCTCGTTATCACCAAAAGGATGATAATAAGTCAACAATCACCATCACCAAAAGGATGAAGGTATAATTAAAAGACACAACTTGTTATCGCCAAAAGGACGATAATAAGTCACACAACGCAATTGATCACCATCACCAAAAGGATGAAGGTAAGATCAAGACAAACTTGTTATCACCAAAAGGATGATAATAAGTCAACAATCACCATCACCAAAAGGATGAAGGTATTGTCAAACGACAAAACTTAGTACCACCAAAAGGATGATAATAAGCACACACGCAATTGATCACCATCACCAAAAGGATGAAGGTAGGATCAAGACAAAAACTTGTTATCACCAAAAGGATGATAATAAGTCAACAATCACCATCACCAAAAGGATGAAGGTATAATTTAAAAGACACAACTTGTTACCACCAAAAGGATGATAATAAGCACACACGCAGTTGATCACCATCACCAAAAGGATGAAGGTAGGATCAAGACAAAAACTTGTTATCACCAAAAGGATGATAATAAGTCAACAATCACCATCACCAAAAGGATGAAGGTATTGTCAAATGACAAAACTTGTTACCACCAAAAGGATGATAATAAGTCAAAATAGACTCAAATGATCACCATCACCAAAAGGATGAAGGTAAGATCGACAACAGAACTTGTTATCACCAAAAGGATGATAATAAGGACAAAACTTCAAAACTTGTTATCACCAAAAGGATGATAATAAGTTGAAACAGACTCAATGATCGCCATCACCAAAAGGATGAGGGTAAGATCAAAACAAAACTCGTTATCACCAAAAGGATGATAATTAGCCCATAACTCAAATGGTCACCATCACCAAAAGGATGAAGGTAAGACCAATCAACAAAACTTGTTATCACCAAAAGGATGATAATAAGTCAATAGTCACCATCACCAAAAGGATGAAGGTACTACAAACAACAAAACTCGTTATCACCAAAAGGATGATAATGAATCCACAATCACAATCACCAAAAGGATGAAGGTGAGATCATAACTTCAAAACTTGTTACCACCAAAAGGATGATAATAAGTTATAATAACCTCAAATATTGCTGACACCAAAAGGATGACAGTGGGATTGGACTTTCCAAATGTCACTATCACCAAAAGGATGATAGCTTAAACCAAACTTTATAATCTCTATCACCAAAAGGATGATTTTAGATTAAACTGGACGTCATCACCAAAAGGATGATGATTGAACCAGAATGACAAGGATTGCTTATCACCATAAGGATCGCCGACACCAAAAGGATGACGGTAGGCTATAATAACTGTAGAGGTCACCATTCACCAAAAGGATGAAGGTTGAACCAAAACTTCAAGGATCTTCGACACCAAAAGGATGACGATAAGATCACAAATGTCAAGGATTTACCATTACCAAAAGGATAACGGTTACCATAAACAGGACGATGATCATTTTTCATCAATGGACTTTCACCAAAAGGATGAGAGTGAGAAGAGTATTGGAAAAATAAGGCTACTGTCAAAGTTCAGTAAGCCTGATTTGCTGGGTAATGTTGGAACATTGCTGGGTAAGACTTGTTTGGGGTATCAACAACAAAAGGTTGCAAAACCAATATTTTCTGGGGAGATGTAGTTTCCGTCAACAAAAGGTTACAGGAAACGATTCATTGAGGGACGCTCAATGCGAAACAAAGTAAGTGTTTGGAGAAACATTGTTTGATTAAGCTGAGGATAACATCTTATCAACAAAAGGTGGAAGGATGTAACTCAATGGGGAACGCCCGATAATAGGGTAGGAACTTACTCAGAGAAGGTGACAATGACTCAACTGAGAATTGGCCTGGATGCCTACGACTACACCTTGGATTTTGATTTGTGCTATATGCATAAATGTCATGTATGCGTTATGTAATGAGGTGATGCATATGATGCATGTGATGCATGTTTGAATGCAAAGAATGATTAGTTTGTTTGGGATTGGCCCCCCTTTTCAAAGGTAGTGTGTTTTCTGGAAACCAATGTTGGTTGTATTTGTTTTTGTGAAGGTGCCACCAAGGTGGACTTTTGGTTTTTTTGGTAATTGTCAATGTGGATTGTATTGATTTTGTACGGATGCCAACGGGGTGGGCTTTGGTCTTTTGTGGTAGTCGATGTGGGTTGGACCATTGGTTGGTGGAAAGGATCTGACTTCCCGACACTCGGTAGTTGATGATGTGATGAACACGCAATAAGTGTGGATACTCTTGGTGCCCCAAGTTTGATTCTTGCTGATACGTTGTGTCTTTGTCTTTGAGAAGATCCTGATTTCTTCTTCAGACGCATTTGGCCAGCCTGTAACTGAGCATAGCGACGTGATCAACGCATGATGATCGTGCCCCTGACGTGCCCTAAGGATTCTTGTCAAGGTATGATATCGTATTGGTATGAACTTTCGACACTTGTGAATTCAAGCAGTCACTAGTGTCTGATGCAATCTGCTTGACTGACTTGAAGATATGAAGGAAATCTGCCCCTTGCAAATCGTCTTGCCCCTGACTGTAGGGTGTTCAAAGGAATTCTCCTTGACAGGAAACTTTTAGGAGTGATTATCCTATGACGTGGTCTGAGTTTGTTTTCTGATGTCCAAATCTGGCTATGGTCTGCCCCTGATTAGCCTTTAGGAGACCTGCCCCAGACGGGCCAAGTGTTGAAGCGTCTTTCCTCCTGATCAACCGATGCTTGGAGATCTGTCTTATACTGAATACTTCTTAGGTCAATATAATCAAGATGATGCCATGCCCCTGATTCATAGGATGGTCTTGATTCGTGTCAGCACCAACGATCAAGTGCCCCTTGAATTGCTCATTGTTGAAACTTCCTCGATGCCAAGTACTGGCTGACAATCAAGAATTGTTATCAACAAAATGGTGATTTTAATGCAACAGTTATGCAAGTTTTGAAAAACAATCATTCATTTGGAGTGTTGTGGTAGTGTGTGGCGAGTGGATCATGAGTCCAAACGCGGTGCTGATTTAGCTAGCATGTGAGTGATATAGTGAGAAGAGAATATTAGCAAATCTTTGGGAGTCAGTTTACCCAACCTTGCTGTAGTATGCTTTTAGAACAAACCTTACTTCAATTAGGTCTTTTGAAGGTTGTAATGTGGCTTGGTTCATGGTTATTGAAACAAAAGGATATAAGGCTCAAAGTTTATTTTAACCCACCCCTTCTTCATGATGATCTCCAATCCTACGTTCAGTTAATTCACACACATTCGCTTTTTGCAACTGTAAGGATAAAGATGGTGATTCAAGGTCTCTTGGAATGGCAGCCACCTTATTTCGTTTTTTGGATGTCGGTGACCCTTTGATTTTGGTATGGTGGTCACTGAATCTTGTTTTTGTTTTGTTGGAGACTTTCATTGTCTCTTTCGATTTTTGTTTGATCCCTAACTTTTGCATGGACCGCTTTGTTTGAAGCTTTAATCCATCGGGATTGCCCCTGTTTTTGCCTAAGTCTCCTTTCAGGGTGTTAGACTTAGCGGGCTCTTTCTTTGATTTTTTTTTTGTTGAAATTGTGACTGCCAAGTCATTGGTCATTGAAGAACAACCTACATAGATTTGGATTGGTATGGTTCCTTCGACACTTCAAGATGTGTTCGAAGAATATCACGTGGTTGACCCTTGTATGGAATACTTCATCTTGTAATTTGAATGTGTAGTCAAATCAACTGAACACTACCCTGCCCCAGGTTAAGCGTAAGGGTTTGTAGATCCGAAAGAAACTCCTACTTCTAGGCTCGAAGTGGTTGACTAGGGATTAACTCCTTATCTCTCCAGTGTTTGGGGATTTGAAACAATGCCTGTACATCATCAGCAAGGTTTTATCCGAAAGCATGCAACCAACAATTATGAGTATTTTGTTCTCGTCATCCTCCTTCCAACATTTACTAACAATAGTGCGATGAAGAAAGTGAGGTGGAAAAGTATGTGTTTGTGCTTTGCAAATATGATAGATGAGTGAATATGAAAGATTGATTCAAAGCGTGCATAATCATCCCATTAATAAGACCAATTAAAAATAACAATGTTTAAAGCATACAGTACTTAGACAAACAAGATCAAATTACAAGAATGCAAAATGGTAAAGAATGGCATAATGATCGCCTTCATTCAAATGAACAGGCCTTCATCTTTGATTCTTTGTTGGGATTTTTCATGCTTGTTCAGGCCGGTGGGAGGCTTTATCTCCGAGCTTCACTTGACTCTGCATGCGCTGGCATGGGATTTGTTGCGACGTTTGGCCTCACTGGCGTGAATGTAAGTGCCTTACTATCAATCAAATCTTGAACCTTGTGCTTGAAAGCCTTACAGTTCTCTATTGTGTGCCCTGGAGCACCCATGTGATACTCGCAGTGAGCATTGGCGTCGTAGCCTGGAGGATATGGTGGAGTTGCAGGTGTTATCTCCTTCAGAACAACCGATCCATCCTTTAGCAGGTAGGGAAGGATCTTGCTATATGATACTGGCAAAGGATCGAAATATCTTTCTGGCCTCCTTGCCCTTTGCTGGTTAGGTGGACGTGGTTGAGCACGTTGCTGTTGATTTTGATGCGGCTGCTGGTAAGCCGGTTGTTGATAAGGTTGTTGATATTGTTGCTGATATGGAGGCTGATATGGTGTTGGGATGACAGCGGCAGTCTGGTGATAAGGCATAGGAACATTTGGATGTGCCCTATATCCTTCTCCTCCCATTATGGCATTGGTCTGCCCTTCCGGCTTCTTTGCGAGATTGGGATAACGTTTCTTCATCCCACTTGAAGCATTGGCAGCGCAAGGTAGCTTTCCTTTCTTAATTTGACTTTCAATCCGTTCTCCTACAGAGACAACCTCAGCAAAAGTTGGGAAGCTGGATCCTACCATCTTTTCCATGTACTGGGTGTGCAGGGTTCCCATAAACATGTCAATTAGCTCTTTGTCAAGGAGAGGAGGTTGGACACGAGCTGCTAGCTCCCTCCAACGCTGTGCGTATTCCTTGAATGACTCATTGTTGCGTTGAGTCATGTCTTTCAACTAGGTGCGGTTGGGTGCTAGATCAGTGTTGTACTGATAATGCCTTAGGAATGCTTCAGCAAGGTCTCTCCATGATTGGACCTGACCTCTCTCTAGTTGCATGTACCACTCCAAGGATGCCCCACTGAGACTATCTTGGAAGTAATGAATCAGGAGTTGATCATTACTGATGTGGGCAGCCATCTTCCGGCAGTAGGCTCTGAGGTGTGTTCTTGGGTAGCTGATCCCTTTGTACTTGTCAAAGTCTGGGACTTTGAATTTTTGTGGAATCACAAGGCCTGGCACCAAGCACATATCAACAGCATCCAAACCGGGAGTAGTGTGAACCTCCAAGGACTTAAACTTTTCTTCCAGAGCATGGAGTCTCTCAACAGCTGGGTCTGGGATACCTCCAACAACAGGTTTGACGGGTTGTGGCATGAAGAAGGCATCATACGGATCTTCATCGCCCATCACGAATCCGTGTCGAGTAGATGTAGCAGAATGCTCATGAGGGTTCATGTTGACCATTGGGATCGGAATAGGGATCGGTCCTCCTCTAGGCTGAGCAGGGTTATCATCAAGTTCAGTTACTCCAGGGATGCTAAGTGATAGAGATCCAAACTGGGCAGCAACTTTCCTGGCTTCGACACTAGTCTCAGCATCCTTTTCCTTCTGGGCCAAGAGTAACATGGTCTCAAGCAAGCGATCCATCTTTTCCTGCATGGAGTCAATGTCTGTTCTCATCGAGACTTGGTTGGCTTCCAACTGTTCAAGTGTCATCTTGTAGTTGCGGCGTGTCTCGTACCGGTGTCGAGTAGTCAGCGTTACTGGACAAAGGGTAGAATATGGCGTAAGTTTTTTTGTTTCTGGAAAATGATATGCAATGCATGTTGATGATATGCAAATGCATGAAATTTTGCCATGTTTTTTGCAGAGGAATACAGATACTCAAGATTATTCACACGTCGGGTACGTCAGGATAACAGGAAGAAGTACGGGTTTCTCTGATTACTAGAAATTCCCAAAGGTAAGTTCTAAAGTTATGTTTTCAAGGAAGGAACTTAGACTCACGGATCAAGTTCAAAACTTCCTCGCAATGGTGGGCTAGCCACATCGTGATGGGAGTTCTGAAATGATCTAATCTAAGTGGGATTCTCGTATTGTACGAACAGGGTGTAGACCCTTCGGTTCAATACTACATAATCACCAATCATGAAAACAAAACATGGGTTTAAGGCGAGGTCCCTAGAGTCACGGATCGTGTTTAGAACCTCCCCCACAATGATGGGCTAGCCATATTGTGATGGAAACTCCAAACAGATCTACTCTAGGTGGAGTCTTCGTATTGTCCCAATGAGGTGTACACCCCCCGGTTCAATACTACACAACTCCGGGTTCTAAGTTTTTTTCTCGAAGCTCGGGTATGGAGCTTATCTCACAACATACATCAAGCCCCATATCAAAGTATCAAGATAAAATACATACAACACAAGCAATCAGAATAAAATACAGAGAAATAAGTATGGAAGAAAAGAATATCTTCCAACAGTCATAGCAAAATCAGACTAAGTTAGGCTAGATCTCTCTTGCTTGGAGCAGGGTCCCCAGCAGAGTCGCCAGTCTGTCGCACCTCGAAAAAATGATAATGCGATCCCTCGCGATAGGACACGGAAAAAATGTCCCCAGCAGAGTCGCCAGTCTGTCGCACCTCGAAAAAATGATAATGCGATCCCTCGCGATAGGACGCGGAAAAATGTTGTTCGAAACAGAGTCGCCACCGAACTTTATTCATTCCAATGAAGGAATAGGAAAATATCGAGAAAACCTTTAAGATAATAAGAATAATGGTCGTCGCAACCATATTCGGGTTCGGGAGTCGATTACGCAAGGGGAAGGTATTAGCACCCCTTACGTCCGTTGTACTCAACGGGAACCTTTTAGTATGATTTTGCTATTTGACTGTTAATTGACTGTTTATCTGCTTGCTTCGAGTGATTAGAATTGATGATATATATGGATGAAGACCTCAGGAGGGGGAAATGAGAGGTTTTTTATTAGTGTGCTCGCGAAGATACAGCAATCTCCTGCCTACGTATCCTTATGGTGCAATAAGGAAATCAGAGCATTCGTAGTTCGGGCTACTACGAATATTTGGTGTGTTTTGTTTTGATGAACGACTGTATAGGTCGGCGTTCTAACGGCTAAACGCTGGCTTGTCTACTCTCGGGGGAGGCTCTAGCACTGGTTTGTTGTGCGCATTAGAAAGGATTGACAGTGTTCTTTTGAAAAGAGGGTTTTGGTCACGCGGGGGTGACGAGTTGAATTGATATGTTTGATGTTTGATTGGTTTCGATCGCACGGGGGCGAGAAGTTAGGTTTGATTTGTTTGAGATGTTTTTTGGAGAACGACGAAAGGTTGAGCAATGTGGTGTTCACCAATTGTCCAATTCTTTCGAGGATTAATAAGGCGTCCGCCTTCTATTCCTTTTTCGTTCGAATTATTTTGAAAGTTTGTTTGTGGATGTTGAATACGCACGGTAGTGAGGCGTACGCCCCCTACTTGCTTATTCAAGGAATAATGAGGCGTACGCAACTTATTCCTTTATCCAAGTTTATTTAGCGTGTTTTAGTCGGAAGTCGATAATTTGTGCAATATGGCGTTCGCCAATTATTCAAACAATCGAAAGATGGCGAGGCCTACGCCTCTCATCTTTTATCATCCGAAGTTTAAATTGTAAAAGATATGTCTTGGATGTCGTATTTGATAAGTTTTGATCGAAAGATGATTTGAGTTTATTCGATTGTGGTTTTGACTTGATGACGAAGATTCGAGCAATGTGGCGTACGCCAATTATTCGAATAGTCGAGAGATAATGAAGCGGATGCTCACTATTCCCCTTTTCATCCAAAATATGGAATTAAAAGGATTTGGAACTTGTAATTGATTTAAACAATGTGATTTGAATGTGTATGATTAAGGTTTAATCGGGTGACAAGAACTCGCGCAATATGGCGTACGCCAATTATTCAAGTGCTTGAGAAATAGTGAAGCGTACGCTTCCTATCTCCTTCTCATCCCACGTTTATGTTTGAAAGAGAAAATTCTTTTGAAGTTAGATGGTTTGGAAAAATGTTTGAATTTGTGTTTATGAATGAAATGAATTTGATTTAGTGTATTATTTCATATACTCGATTAATCAATAACCAAGTAGGTTTCATTGTAAGGAAGCCCAAGAGTAAGCTATGTGAGGTTGATGGCGATGCGAAGAGCAATCGACTTACAAGGGTGTTTGAAAGTGGGCTCGATATTTGAATCGAGAATTGTGTAATGTGTTTTTTTTGAAATTGGCTTTGAATCAAATGAACTTGGTTTGGAAATAAATTAAAAATGAAATTTGTTTATTATGAAAAGATGAAAAGAAAATCCTTAACTCATCAGAATTGGTTTATTATGAAAATATGAAAAGAAAATCCTTCAGTTATTAACTCATCAGAATTTGGTTAGGCAGGTTAATTAAAATAAAATGAATTAAAAGTTCAATTAATTAAAGGCAAAATGAGAATAAGTGAAAATGTTGATTTATTAAAATTGAATCGGTGACAAAATGTGCTTAGGAACCGTTTTATACATGGCGACCATGGAATTGAAAGTCGTATGTGAGATCTAAACGCGGTGAAGTCGTACAATTGATTTATTACAATTTGAGCGGCATATCGGTATCGAATTACCGAATCCATAGATGTAAGAAAAATCTGATTTAAAATATAATAAGTTTAAACAGCAACAACTCAATATAATATTTACATATCATCCAAAAAGTCAGCAGCAACCTAACCCAATTATTTGCAATGCTCACATCATTACACCGACATCTCCGGCATCAAAATCCAGCACAAGTAACATTTATCAATACTGTAAAAGGAACCGAGCTTATTTAACCACTAATTCTAATAACTATTATATGAACATATAATGACCCAATCTTAATAATTAATAATGGAGCAAAACTGAAAACTACCTATTAGAAACAAACCAAATTATATTGTGATGTTTTACCATCAGTAATAATCGAAACTTAACCAATATAATCCACATCATACCCAGTTTATAGCCTATGTACAGAGTTCAATATTTCCAGAACCATACCCAACAGCAACGAAACAACAAACAACTCATAATCCACAAGTTCAACAAAATTACCCTTTAAACACACACTCAGGCAAACATTCGATCCAGACCCACAAATCAGTATGTACACAAACGAAAATAACCATGAATACACAACCATAACCAACAGTCTAGTTTCAACCTACGATTTCATCCAAATTGTACATGAAATAGAAATGAAATTAACGCAACATCACAAAACAACAATAGATTGGAAGAAACTTGAAGTTGTTACCGAAAAGTGACCCTTTCCCGCTACAAGTTGCTGATGCGTGATATCAGAATGAACGCCGCTTCGAGTCTTCGTCGTTTTTGAGTTCGTTGTTGTTGTTTGTTGCTACAAGAAGAGAGCGTGGTGCACAACTTCACAATCTGTTATGGCGGCTAACATTGACAAGCTTGTTGGAAGCGAAAATGAGCTGGTACGGCATAGTGCTTTCGAATCCACGTTTCATCGAGGTGTGAGCCGTGTTTGAAGGTGCTGATGAAGATTGAAGGTGGTAGATCGTGAAAGGGGGTCGATGGATCTGGTTTGAATATGGGTTTCACGGCGGCTTTGAGGGAGGTGAAGAAGACGACGATGGAAGAGGGTTTGATGGCTTTGAAGGTGACGACGAGCTGGCGGTGTGGTTGTTTCGATGGTTGTTTGATGGCGGAAGCGGCGACGGTGTTTGGTGAAGGTTAATGAAAAAAGGGTTTGATGGAAGGTGAAGATGGCGGCCGGGGTTGATTTAGGGTTTGAGGGTGAGTGAGTTTGCGTGTGAGTTGAGAGGGGAGGTGTTTTGTGAGAGAGGAATCGTTTTTGAGAGAGATGAGTGAAGGAAGCGAGAGAGTGTTTTGTTTTCGGTGAGTGTGAGGTTTTTGTGCTGAGAGAGAAAGGAGAGTTTTGTGAGGTAAGAGAGAGATGTAGCGTGAGGGACGTGTCAATGGAAGAGATAAGGACGCGTTTTCTCTTATCTTTTTCCTTTTTTTTTTTGTTTTATTCAGCACGTGGTGAGGATTTTGTGAGGATTTGGTGGTTTTGGAATCCAATGTAAGAAGAAAAAATATATTTTTCATAATTATTATTCATAACAAATCATATAAAAAAAACTAACTAATATTTAATTTAAACCAACTAATATTTAGTTTACACTAACTAATATCTAATTTAAACACATTCTAATTTCTTTAATTAAATATCTAACCAAAAATATTGACCCATTACCAACAGAAATCGAGTACAAATTTGTTCGGAAAATTGACCCGGTCACACTAAAATTGTCAGGACAAAATATACTTATTAAAAAAAAATACAGTCTTTCCTCAAATTTTAACGATTCAACCGATTTATCTGTATTCTCAAATAAATTCATTCTGACTGACATCTTAGGTATTATTCATGATGCAATGTATGTAATGCTATGTATATGATGCAAAAAATGAAAATGAAATCAATTCTATGAAAGTTTAAATATGCCCGGACAAAATTGGGGTATGACAACCAAGCATGCTTGAATTGTATATTATTGCTTTTCTCATTTTTATTTACTAACCAAAAGCACAAAAATATGTCACTAACATCCTTTGTTTGTAGCTTGAGCAGTCACAAGATCCAAAGCTTCTAGGAGATCCTTTATGCAATGATATGGTCAAGAGAAGATGAAAACAAGCATGGTAATGGTTCCCAAAGCTATCATCCATCAAATATGCCTCCCAAGTATCTCAATTCATCATTTTGATCAAAGCAAGTCAAGGGGTTTGAGGTTTGTTTCCCAAGGAAACCCTAATTCATCTGATCATCAACAATGCTTTGCTCATGAAGCAACCTGAACCCATGGTCAAATACAATCAAGGGAAGTTCTTTAATTCATAATTTCATGCATATTTGAACTTATTTGAGTTCCCTCAATCATCAATTCATCAAGATATGAGTTGTGGACTTGAGAAGTTGATCAGTCAATTCATCTGACTATTTCGAAATGCACTAAGACCTAACTTTTTATGTGTTGGTCAAATGGAGATGACCCCAAGAGAAAAAATGTCCTTAAGGACAATATGAACAACTTTCATGTTCATCAAAATTTTATTTGAAGCTTGGAAGGTCATCATCCATTCTAAGACATTATAGGTCATTTTGACTGAAACCCTAATTTTGGGTCAACTTCCCAAGAACATAACTCATTCATTTTTCATGATTTTGAGGTGATACTTAATGAATTGGAAAGGTTATTGTGTCTAATTCAAATGTTATGTTTAGAAAAATTGAAAAATCTCAAAATAAATACATGTGATAATGCAAAACATTATAGGTCACTTTGGACCAAATGCATTGAAATGTTAAAAAGTCAAACTTCAAGTGTCTATAACTTCTTCATCAAAAATCCAAATGATGAAACATTTAAGTCCAAATTGATTATCTTGAAAAGATCTACAACTTTCATGTTGAAGATTTTATCATTTGGAGCTTGCATCATTAAGACAGAGGGGCTTGAACATTGGCCAAATTTGGAAACTTCACATATGCATGTTTTGCACCCTACATTTCAAGCTCAAATTTCATTAATTTCCAAGGCCCAATTGGAGTTTTGATCAACATAGAATTTGTTCCTTATGCAACAAGCTTTCTAACCATTACTCATAAGGTTGCATTTGGAGTTTGGAAGCATCATTTTCGAAGACATGAAGAATTAGGTGCATTTTTGAAAACTTGATTCAATTGCCATGCATGAGCTGATTACATTTATTTTGATCGTCCATTTCATTTAATTATGATCTCAGCTTTCCAAGCCATGTGGAATTTGGCCCTCCATGCGCCTGTACAGGCCCATGCATGAAGGCCCTTTCCATTCATGCAAATTTGAAGTCACACATTCAACATTGCTTACAGCTCTCTCCATCTATAAATACCATGCCATAGCTTCACAATTCTTCAACCTAATGGCGCCTAAATCCCTGCTGAATTGAATCCCCACCAATACCAAAGGAACAAATATCATTTTTCTCTAAAAATTTCAGATCTAGAATTCAGTTTCCTTGACTGTTTTCTTAAGATCCAAAGTTCCTAGACCTCTTCACCTTGATCCATTGAAGCTTCTGTTTGCAAAAGGAATCAAAGATCGTGACTCAATTCTTCACAATCCAAAGGTTTTGATCAACTACATTTTGCTTCGAATCTCCTCATACATAGCTCCATTTGCCTTGATTTTGTGTTGTCTGAAGTCCTCTACATAGAGGCGTCATCATTGTGTTCTTAATTGTTGAAATCAAGCAAGTTCAGTTGAACACCACCAAAGTTCCATCTCTGATTTCTCTCTTAATAGGGATCTAGAGTGGAATTGAGTGGCATAGGAGTGATGTACATCACTCCACCTTTCGAACGGTACCTAGATCGTGCGTTTTGGTGCACATTTGAATCTCTGTAATTTTTGGCCTTCGCCGGAGCTAGCCGGAGAAGACGGTGGCGCTGGCCACCGTCTGGTCTCCAGATCAGATCAGGACCATCCATTTCCATTCCCAGATCTAATCTCATCTGTCCAAACTTATGACTTTTTTTAATACAGCGTGTGGTTGCATTGACTTTGGAACACGTTGGGCGCGCGCTTGTGGATCCTTGGATCTGCCAGCTCAATTAATGAGCTCAGATCCTAGGGCTCACGCTTTTCCCTTTTTTTAAATTCTGATTTTAATTTCTATTTTTATTTTTTAATTCCATTTCATTTTTTAAAATCCATATCTCTTTCATTATTGGTCCAAAAATTATGGGACCAATTGCATTATTTCTCTTTTAATTTCTAGTTTCTAAAAATGATTTTTAATATTTTTTATTTTATCATTTGCTATTTTTTTAATAATTTTCTCTTTTCTGGTTATTTTTAATTCATTTTAAATAGTTTTTGATATTCAAAAAATACAAAAATATTTTTTCAACCTCTTTGAATGATGATAGATCTATGAAAAATATTCTCATCAATTTACTAATTGATTTGAGATTTATTTGAGATTTTAGTTCAATTAGGTTATTTTTATGCATTTTTAATTGATTTAAAATAGTTTCTGACTTTTAAAAATGCTGAAATTTTTTGACAAACTTTATTTGACCTTGTTGAACTTGGGATAATTCACTTGGACTTTTCAAAGTTGATTTGAAGTGAGTTTGAAGTTTGACCTTTCTTTAATATTTTAATTCAAGTTTATTTTCAAATATTAAAAATGCCAAAAATATTTTGTTTATTTCTTGACTTCTAATATTCATTTTGCTTATGTTTTCTATTGTTTGACCTTGATCTTCCCTATCTTTGGTCAACATTTGTTAATTAGTACATTCCATTTCATTTAATGCACTTTAATTCTTCATTTCTAATTCTTCTTCTTCTTCTTCTTCTTTTCTTTTTTGATCAATGAGTTAAAGGTTGATGGTTAGCATTGATTAGGGAGGTTTAATCTTCCTTGATACAAATCTAATTCATCTTGATCATGGATCAAGTGAATGGCTTTGCATTAAGGATAGATTGCTTTCTAAATCATGCAAAGGACCTAAACCAATACAAGATCATTTCTCATCTTCTTTTTGGCATGGAAAGTTGTTGGAGTTTGATTCACTAATCAAGACCTCTAACTTATGTTGTTGCCTACATTATTATTGACCAGCCTCAGATAGTTGTGACTTCTACATAAGTCCAATTACGATTGCTTAACATAGCGCTAAATTTGCCTTATGACACACTAACTACTAACACTAACCATTAACCATTAACATTTACTTTTTTATCTTTACATTTATGCAATTTACTATTCTTTTACATATTAATCATTTGTTTTTGCCCTTTGCTCATTTGAGCACATATTTATGTTAATGTCATTTTCCTTTTGCTCACTTGAGCACATAATTGTGTATATATTATTGTGCTTCTGTTTTGTTTTGATTGTTGTGGACCAAATGCAAAGAAATGGACAAATGGACTTAGTTTCTAGGACATTCCCTATGCAAATTGCACTAAAAAGACTTTAAATTGTGAAGATGGATTAGAAGGACCAAACCTCTAAACTCACTCTTGTCCATTCTTGATTTGCTTCATAAAACTTTTGATGTGTGTGCTCTTGTGCTAGGGAATTCTATGAGAGCTCAAATTGAAGAACCATTGCCATGTTCATCCAAAGTGAAAGACACAAGATACTTTGAGGATCTCCTAAGGAGCTCGTTTTGATTGTGTTGATTGCTTGAGCTTACTATCATTTTTGCTTGCATATTCCAAAGGATGGGAGCTACTTGGATCATCAATATGATCTCAAGAGAGGAACTCCATTTGTGGTCTTGTTTCTTATCCCTTATCTCTTGTATGATTAGGACTTTAGCCATTCTTCTTCTTCCCTCCACTCTAACCCAAGCCAAAACTTTTGTGCAAACATTTAACATTTCTTTTCAAACATTAGAAACCTAACACTTATGCTTTTGATTTTCAAACTTTCTTTTCATAACACTTATTTTGAATTGAACTTTTAAATCAACTTTGGCCGTATTTTGTACATACTTTTCATTGGTAAATATAACCCACTCAAATGTCTTTTTGTGGTTTCAATGGCCACTTCCTTAATCAAAAAATTTCATAACCTTTAGCTATTAGGTTTGAGTTATCCTTGAAGTAGATGTAATACTCACCTATATCCTTAGTGATGGACAATGAGTCTTCCATGCTTATTATAGGGTTAACCCCTCACTAGCATGTTGAAGCTAACCTCACATGGTGGATTTGTGGTTTTAGGTTGAGTTTTCTCCCTTGGATAACAAAAGACCTTAAGGCTTTTGGACCAATCAATTCACCAACTCATTTTGAGATTTTTACCCCGAACTACGAGGTTTTGATCCTAATCTTTTTTAAGATGGTACGTAGGCAATGGGTTTATCCATCCAAACACAAAAAATGTAAATAACTTGTATATTCTCTTCTCATCTCTTCAATCATGTTTGCACAAACAAATTTTCACAAAATACCAACCTTACAACAAATGTGAAAAGGGCTCCCTAGGAGTACCTAGGATGTTTTGGGTGCTTAAAACCTTCCCATTGCATAACCAACCCCCTTACCCCGATCTCTGACATTTTTACTAGTTTTTGATTCGATAAAACTTTTAGGTTTTTGTTCGCTTTCTAACCATTCCTTTGGATAAATAGAAGTGCGGTGGCAACTCGACTTGTATGGTTTACCTTAGATTTAGTCAATGTCTCTAATGGTAACGAATACCCCGCTACAGAAAAGTGGCGACTCTGCTAGGGATATTTGCCTAGTGGGTTTTGCCTACTTTTCATATTTGTGGTATTGTATTGTATATTGTTTTGTGACATATTTTTGTGCAATTTGGGATTACTGTATTGTATGTAATGATTGAATTGCTTGAATATTAATTCTTTGTGTGCTTGGTGATCTTTGTGAGATGAGTTCTATACCCAAACTCGAGTTCACTTAGGATAGGAGAATGGCATAGTCTTGTTGACTTGTGTGGAGTTATTCCTTAGCAAGTTGACTTGCAAGTCCATTCACTTGGTGGAGGTCATGTTGGGATCAATAATGTTGTCATACCCTGATTTTGGTCCTGAAATTTTTTCCATCAATCATTCATTTCTCTCCTCCTCATGACCATTTCATCTGGTCAAGAATCCATCCACCTACACTAATTGTTTAGACAATGCTGCTCTTGCTTATACACTTGGAAAGGATGGACGGCGAGTGCATGTGATTGAAAGAGATTTGAGTGAACCAGATAGGATTGTAGGTGAATTGTTACAACCTGGTGGATACCTAAAGTTACTTGAGTGGGGTCTTGAAGACTGTGTGGATGAAATTGATGCACAAAGAGTCTTTGGCTATGCTCTTTATAAGGATGGAAAAAACACCCAGTTGTCTTATCCCTTAGAAAATTTTGACTCTGATGTATATGGATGAAGCTTTCAAGGAAATATTGATCGTGCTAGAAATGTTATTGAGTTTATGAAAAATGATGGATGATGTCCTAATGTATTCAATTACTCGGCCCTAGTTGATGGATTATGTAAAGCAGGAAAACCAGAAGATGCAAAAGGGGTTTTGGCTGAGATGAAGAACTTTGGTTTGAAACCTGATACAGTTACCTACACTTCTTTGATCAATTTTTTCTGTAGGAATGGGAAAATTGATGAGGCTATAGAGTTGCTTAAAGAAATGAAGGAAAATGAATGCGAGGCTGATACTGTTACATTCAATGTGATACTCGGAGGCTTGTGCAGAGAAGGTAGATTTGACGAGGCTTTGGATATGATTGAGAAACTCCCACACCAAGGTGTATATTTGAACAAAGGACGGGTTGGCTGATGATGCTGCTACAACTCTATTTGACTTGGTGGATATGGGGTTCCAGCCACAACTTGATTCTTGGGAACTTCTAATCGAATTAATCTGCAGAGACAGAAAATTATTGTACGTTTTGAGCTAATTGAAGAATTGGTAACTGCAAATTCCTGATGTCTGCATTGTGGAATGATGTTTTATTTCTCAAGCAGTTTCGGTTTGGAATCCGTAACTTGATGCAAAGGATGATACAAAAGTGAATTCAGATAAACAACAATGGGTAGGCAATAGACATTCTCTACCAACAACTCCAATAAAAGAATTGGATTTGATAAAGCCCTTTAGTCATTCTTACTTATATTTAAGGGAGAGGAAAATACATCACAAATTCTACTACAAGCTCTACTTGAAATTCTTAGTTCCACTGAGCCACACTACATTCGCTGTGTTAAACCCAATAATTTGCTAAAGCCGACAATTTTTTAGCACAAAAAACTGTTTTGCAGCAACTGCGCTGTGGAGGTGTCATGGAGGCAATCAGGATAAGCTGTGCTGGCTTTCCCGCCAGAAAAAACATTTGATGAGTTCGTGGATAGATTCAGGCTTCTTGCACCTGAAGCTTTGGATCATAGTTCTGATGAGGTCACTTCTTGCAAGAGGATTTTGAACAAGGCCGAACTATTTTAACCCTGCATTGCACACAACTGAGATCAATATAGAAGTCAAAGGCGAATGGAAAGGGTGTACAGTCTGTAGCTAATCTTGCATCTTACCCACTAAAGAGTTTGCAAGAGAAGAACTTCACGATTCCAGTTCAGCCAATGAAATTTTCTTTCAAGCCGGGTGCAACATCTGATATGGTTGGCGGAAACAGTAAGCAGTCACAGGCTTAACAATAGAAGAAATGGCTTGGGATTTGTTCGGCAGCCTGTGATGGATTGGGGTGTTGGAGTTACAATAGACCGGAAGGTCGACTTGATTCACTTTTGAGCATAATACCTGCAGAATTTCCAGATGACAAGATCAGGAAGTCTCCTTTTGTGACTTATGAACAAAATGGAAGAAAGGCATCATACCTAAGTGGGTAGTGAAGAAGAAGAAACTATCGCCAAAGAGTGAGCCAAATCTGGATCCTAAGGCAGCAATGGCTCCTGTTGTATCCAAAAGAAAAGCTATGCAAGCTACAACAACAAAGCTAATCAGTAGAATATGGGGGTGAATATTACTCAAACCATTTACCTGAGGAATCAAAAGAAGGAAATGCAGAATTTGTAACTTACAGGGATGAAACAAGTGAAAGTTTGTTTGAATCTTCATGGAATTGTAACTGTTGATTCGGCAACTCTCTTCGAAGGGGAAGAAATTGAAGTTCCTGTTGCTGTTACTATACCCCCACCTGCTCCAATCAGAATAATAAAGAATTTGCGCATTGTCATACTGTAGTAAAGATAATCTCCAAGGCATTTGATCATGAAATTGTCGTAAGGGATCGTCATCGCTTTCATCACCTTAAGCATGGTTCTTGTTCTTGCTTAGACTTTTGGTAGCGGAAGACTGCAAAACCGTATCAACAATTAATGCAAATGGCTCCTGTTGGTATAGAACGAGGGCAGCAGATCATGATATACTTCACGAGGTACCAAATGCTGCAAGAATTCTAAATCAAGAGCACAGTGAGGATCATCAAATACATTGCTCTAGAGAAGTTCCAGGTTCAGTTTTAAAATGGCTAAAGTTGGTAAGATGCGGTGCAAGTCCCGGTCTCGAGGTCACAGGGAAACCCATATCTTTTATCTGGTGCAAGAAGAAATATGAAAAATGTTAAGTGCCTTTCTAAAGAAGGTTGAAAAGAAAGACTGGAAAGGTGCTACCTGCTCAGTCTGTATGGAAGTTCCCCATAATGTTGTCTTGCTCCTGTGATCATCATATAACAAGGGTTGTCGCCCTTATATGTGTGCTACCAGCCGTCGTTATTCAAACTGTTTTGAACGGTATAAAAAGGCATACACAAAAGCAACTTTTGTTAGTTCGCAACAATTAACAGACTATTCAACTTTTGAGCATTACAAATGATACAATAAATTAGTTGTTGGTGATTAACACTGGACCAAGCAATTTCGAGAAAATCTTATTCGTTGTTCACTTCAGGACAATTTCTATTTCCTTTTTCTTTAACGTCAACTGGTTTTCATGATCCATCACCCGCAAACATAGTTGTGAACCTGCGGAACATATCATTCAATTTTCGAAAGTGTAAGCAAGAGACGGCACATGAGTATATGGTAAACTTATTCGAGTCGATGCATAAATGTTGCCTACCTCCTGGAGTGACCAGCGAATCACCTGTTGCTTTTGATAAAAGTTTTTATTCATAGGATCTTCGGTGGTCGGCTACGAAGTCAAGAGAAGTAAATGCAATGTTCTCATTCCTCCAACAATTTTTTTCTCGGATGGAGCAGAACAGCAATACCAATGCCAAATAGAAACTCCGCTCATCAACCAGCTTCCGAACCAAGGCTTCCTCTTAAGCAATATAGCTGATGTGTTTTTGTTAGAATTAGTTGCTGCTGTTGTGATTGTGTCCACATCTGCAAAAGGTCAAAAAAAATGTGCATAAAAAAAATCTGAAATAAAAACATTATGGCAATGAACTGTAGAAAATTGAGCCCGATGACAATCTTCAAGGTGTAGTCGGTCGCTTTATTGAAGGTCCTGCTAGGATCAAAAGGACTGTTAATTTAAACAAAGGCGAAGAAGCAACAGAGAATGATGAGCCGGTTATATACGAAGATGTGTCTATGGAAAGAGGTTCTTTCTTAGTACAACAGGCCATGAGGGCATTCCGTGCTTAGAATTTAGGAAGTGCCAAATCAAGACTCAGCCTATGTGCAGAAGACATTCGTAGTCAGATAGAAAAAGTTGGTAACACTTCAGAGTTATGTTCACAACTTGGAGCAGTCTTGGGTATGCTCGGTGACTGCTGCCGAGCAATGGGTAATAGCAGTTCTACATAACTTATTTTGAATGTTCATGTTGGAAGGGGATTCATGGTCTTGCAAGCCTGAAGAATTCTGCACAAACATCAGAGGCAACAATTATTCATAAGCTCACTGACTCGGCAATAAACATGAAAGGTGGGGTTAAAGACAAGTGAGAAGAAACAGGTACTAACCAAAGAAAGAAGCTTGTTCAACGGAGTCTCGTACCGTATAAGTTGTGATGTGAGAGCACTGAGCACCATAAACAAACCAAAATCCCAAACTAATCCAACTGTTACTCGAACAAGGCAACTTCCTCATTTCAACACAAAATTACAGCATTAACACAAGAAAAGTCAAAGCCAAGCTCGACCAAGGACTTGCACTCGTCGTAAAGCAACACCGAACCTCAATGCATTGCAAAGACACCCTCTCCATTCATTTGCTCGTGTCACTGCAGTAAAAAGACACATGAACTCAGCAAGGCGGTAAAAGTCCCAAAAAGGATTAGGAAAAATTCAAGGTAAGAAAGTGCATGGATAGTATTACCTTTTCAGATCGAGTACCAAATTGAGGCAAATAAACTGAGCACCTTAAAGCACTCCCAAGAGCATACCCTTTTGATTACCGTAAGCCAATCTGAAACCCTAGCAAGCTGAATATAAAAGATAGTGAGATAACGACAAAAAAACCCTAATTTTCCAAGCGGCGAAAAAACCCTAGAACAGAGAAAAAGGTTAGAGAGCAGAAACGAAAAACCTTAAGAATTTTATGAGAGAAAGGAGAAAACTCTGAGAGTCGAAATCCGACATTTTTGAAGAGGATCAATCACGTTCAGAAGAAGGACTCGCTTGACGCTGCTTTTCCCAAACGCTCCTGGCTCTGTCGCCGTTGGTAAGTCCTCCGACCCTTTAATCACATGCATCGGTTCTTTCTTGAGTGAAAATAGAGAGAGATTCCAGGGGAAGAGGACGAAGGCGGATAGGGAGAGGGTTTTGGGAAGGATGTATTTTGTTTGCATTTTCACCATTTAAGTTCACCTTTTGTTTTCCAAAGACGTATTTTAATGGTCATTATTGGATTTTCTTCTTTCCACTTCCCCAAAGGTGAGCTTTTCGTTTACTTTCTCTCCTGCATTGATGAACGCCCCACCTTGGGACACCATGTGACCGTTGTACTTCCCTGCCGTTTTCGCCCTTGGACTTTGCTGAAGTGGGCCTCAACTACCCAAGTTGAGATTTAGGTTCATGGGCCTTAAACAAACTTAGTTTGGTAGCCCATGTTTGGCCCTTCTCGTTTTCTTCCTTGGGGAGTTTTCGGTTAGCACATAGGTTTTGTTGGTCTTAATCTAGCAGTAAGCAAGTCATGGCCTAGTGGAGATGGGGATAGCTCACCTCCTCTTTGGTCCTGGGTTCGATACCCAGGTGTGTTGTGTGTTGGTTCTTCAACATTTTTGACTTTCTCATATTTTCTTTAATTCTCACATTTAATTATATAGTCTTACTACTTAACTAACATGTTTCTATTGTTTATTCATTTTTATTATTTTATTTTTAATATAACTTAGGTGATTATTCTTTCTTTGGGAATTATGTGAATTATTATACTCGTGCTTGCTACTTCGTTTGTACAAATTATTTATTTTTATGTGTGAGGTATGTTTCAATCATGATAAATCATCTAAATTTCATTGATAAAAAGAAAAACCATTAAAAATAATATTGATAAATATCACTTAATTCTCTATTCAATGCCGAGCCCATTTCCATACCCTTGTAAGTCGATTGCTTTTAAGCATCGCCATCAACCTCACATAGCTTACTCTTGGGCTTTCTTACAATGAGACAGTTCTCTTGCACTTACACTCATACATCACATTGTTTGTTGTTTGGGCCCGATTTAATTATTCCAGTACTTTGAATCCCCATTTGACAAAATGTACCCCCACTCCCCTAGCATGTAATAATTTTACTGTTTTATTTCTTTATTGCTTGACTGCTTAGTTAGCTACTAACACAAGAATAAAATCAACAATTTCAAAAGATAAAAAATAATGACTCGATCCAACATCGAGTATTTTCTCAATAAACAAATCAATCCATTTCTCCCTCCTATTCTATTCCATTTCTTTCAAACTTTCATCAAACGCTTGATCCAAAGTCAAGCCATTTCTCATAATCAAAAACTCAAAAATATTAATTCATATTCAAGACCTTTTCAATAAAGATGGAAATGGAACGTGGTGTATACCGCGCACTCCTGAGACTAGGATTCGAGACGGATGTCTCGCTCATCCTAGTTCTCGCCATCATCCAAATTTATCCACTTTGTTTTCTCTCAAACACTCATTCAAATCTTTCTCAATCGCTCATCAAATGCTTGATCTAATGTCAAGTCATTTTCACAACAAAACTCAAAATACTTAATTCCTATCTAAACACCTTTCAATAAAGATGGAAATGGAACGTGGTGTATACCACGCACTCCTGAGATTAAGATTCGAGGCGGATGCCTCGCCTATCTTAGCTCTCACCATCATTTAAAATTGTCAATGCGGTTTCTTCACACCCTTTCTCAATCAAACCTCAAAATACTTAATCCTTATTAAACATTTTTGCAAATAAGATGGAAATGGAACGTGGTGGATACCACGCACTCCTGAGACTAGGATTCGAGATGGATATCTCGCTCATCCAAGTTCTCGCCATTATTCAAAACACATCAAACCAATCAATTTCTTTTCTCGCCGCCGCGCGATGGACCTTTCAAACCTTTTCTCAAACGAAAGGTACTTTGTTTCAAAACAATGCAAGGCAATGTTTTTCCACCTGTTTTGGGTAGTCCAACAATGTTTTCGTCGATTTGACACAAAGTAGCTTACGCTAAAATCGACCAACAAACAAACATTTTTCTACCCAGAACTACGTAAGCCTTGATTTCTCTTTTGAGATACGTAGGAGCAGGATTTGTAAATCTTGTCAGGCCCACTAATAAAAAACTTAGGTTTAGTCCTTCGTTAAAAATCCAAAAAAATATTCTCCTCTTCCTTTCTTTCTTTCCCACTCAATAACTTAAAGTCTAACATTTCAACTAACATTAATGCACACAACTAACCTAATGGTTCCCGTTGAGTACAACGGACGTGAGGGGTGTTAATACCTTCCCCTTGCGTAATCGACTCCCGAACCCTGATTTGGTTGCGACGACCAACATCATTGTCGTTTTGTCTTGGGTTTTATCGATATTTACCCTTTCCTTTTTAAGAATAAATAAAGTTTGGTGGCAACTCTGTTCAGTCCATCATTGCGAGCGTGCAATTGCGCTTCGCTTAGGTCGTGTCTCCCATTTTTTTCAAGGTGCAACAGATGGCGACTCTGCTGGGGATAGTCGTTCCCTAAGCGAGTCAAGCCTAGTTACGACGTTTGTGTGCCTTTGTTTGTTTAATTGTGTGGCTTTTCCTTATTTATCGCTTTTACTATCTTTATTGTTTTTGATATATTTGTTGTATATTGATTCCACTGTGTTGGGTACTTGGATATTTAATTGCAAACCACGTGGGAAAGACTCTACACCCGAGTCTAGAGTGAAAAACATAAGATAGGATGATGGTTGAGTAGTACAGACTCCCGAGGTGAATACTTCGTAAGAGTCGGTATGAGAACCTCACTTAGAGTAGATCCTTTTGCAAATATTGTCGCCCGAGGTGTATACCTCGTAAGCTTCAGTGTTTCAAAGGGGTCCATGACTCTAAGAACCTTTTAGAACATTGAACCTTTGGCCAACTAGAAATGATGGTTGCGTAGTATGGATTCCTAAGGTGAATACTTCGTAAGAATCGATACGAGAATCTTGCTCAGAATAGATTCTCTAGATGGAGTTGACGACCGAAAAGTATTTTCCGTAAGCGTCAAACATTCTTTTGAATCCATGACTCTGAGTACCCTGTCTAGAACCAAGTCGATGGTTGCGTAGTGCAGACTCCCAAGGTGAATACTTCGTAAGAGTCGGTACGAGAACCTCACCCAGAATAGATTCCCTTGATGGAGTTAACGACCGGAAAGTATTTCCCGTAAGCGTAAAACATTCTTGTGAATCAATGACTCTGGGGATCCTTTGTAACAAAGCCCTAGATCATACCCTGTGAGAACCCCGTTTTGGAAAGCAATCAAATTCACCCATACCTCGGACCTTTGAAGCTATCCAAAAAAAACATTGCATCCATCCATTCATTGCATACGCATAAAAAGCAAAACTCTTAGTTTGTTTCGCATTATTTCAGGAATCCAAGACTTGTTAGCAAGATGAATCCTGAGAGAAGAGGCACTTTTCAGTTCAAATACAAGAACGTGGACCTTGTTAGCCTGCAGAAGTTGAGTGCCAAAGTAACACCAATCAAACTCAACAGCTTCATGCAAAACTATGGAAGAACTCTGGACATCCTAAATGAGAAGATGGACATGATGACCACAGTGACTATTGCTCAATTCTATGATCCACCTCTACGTTGTTTCACGTTTTCTGACTTCCAATTGGCTCCTACCTTGGAGGAATTTGAGAGGATCATAGGCCGGAATTTGAAGGAACACAACCCATTTCCTAAGTTCGATGAAGACATTCCTCCCAAGAGGATATCTTTAGCTTTGGGTTTGAAAGTCTCTGAAGTCGTGGACAATTGGGATGTGAAGGGAGCTTTCAATGGTTTCTCTAGGAAGTTCTTGGAAGACCAATCTAAGAAGATGGAAAAGGAAGGGAACTGGGAAGCCTTCTATGTTGTGTTAGCCGTGTTGGTATATGGGATAGTTCTCTTCCCAAATATTGACCATTTTGTGGACCACCTGGCGGTGAGAATCTTCCTCTCTGGTAACCCTGTACCGTTCCTCCTGGCAGACCTCCACTACGCTCTCCACGATCGCCATGAGAAGAAGGGAGGAATCATCTTATGTTGTGCGCAGTTGTTGCATGCCTGGTTTAGATCCCATATGCCCGAAGAAGGCCCTTTTGTCTCAAAGGAACTCAAGCCTTCCCAGAAGTTAGCTTCCCTTACCTCCAATCATGTTAAGTGGTATATCAGGGATTGGGAGACTAAGGATGTCATTGTCAGCATTGGAGACTTCCCCAACGTGCCTTTGACAGGAACCAAGGGTTGCATCAACTATAACCCCATGTTATCTCTGAGGCAGCATGGGTACCTGTAGCGGGGTATTCGTTACCATTAGAGATATTGACTAAATCTAAGGTAAACTATATAAGTCGAGTCGCCACCGCACTTCTATTTATCCAAAGGAATGGTTAGAAAGCGAACAAAAACCTAATAGTTTTATCGAATCAAAAACTAGTAAAAGAGAGTCAGAGATCTGGGTAAGGGGGTTGGTTATGCAATGGGAAGGTGTTAGGCACCCAAAACATCCTAGGTACTCCTAGGGAGCCCTTTTCATACTTGTTGTAAGGTTGTTGTTTTGTGAAAATTTGTTTGTGCAAACATGATTGAAGAGATGAGAAGAGAATATACAAGTTTATTTACATTTTGTGTTTGGATGGATGAACCCATTGCCTACGTACCATCTTAAAAAGATTAGGATCAAAACCTCGTAGTTCGGGTAAAAATCTCAAAAAATGAGTTGGTGAATTGATTGGTCCAAAAGCCTTAAGGTCTTTTGTTATCCAAGGGAGAAAACTCAACCTAAAACCACAAATCCACCATGTGAGGATAGCTTCAACATGCTAGTGAGGGGTTAACCCTATAATAAGCATGGAAGACTCATTGTCCATCACTAAGGATATAGGCGAGTATTATATCTACCTCAAGGATAACTCAAACCTAATAGCTAAAGGTTATAAAAAAGTTTTGATTAGAAAGTGACCATTGAAACCACAAAAAGACATTTGAATGGGTTATATTAACCACTTGGAAGTATATACAAAATAGTCAAATTGACTTAAAGATTCAATTCAAAATAAGTATTATGAAAAGCAAGTTTGAAAATCAAAAGCATAAGGCTTAGGCTTCTAATGTTGAAAACAAGTGTTAGATGTTTGCACAAAAGTTTTGGCTTGGGTTAGAGTGGAGAGAAGAAGAAGAATGGCTAAAGTCCTAAGCAATGCAAAAGAGGAGGGATAAGAAACAAAACCACAATGGAGTTCCTCTCTTGAGATCATATTGATGATCCAATTAGCTCCCATCCTTTGGAATAAGAAATCACACAAAGCATAAACTCAAGCAATCAAATGAACTCCTGGAAAGACTCCTCAATGTATCTTGGATCTCTCTGTCTTAGAAGCTCATGGTAATGGTTCCTCAAGTTTGAATCAAGATGGAATCCCTAGCACAAGAACCCACACATCAAAAGGTTCTATATACAAATCAAAGAATGGACAAGAGGGAGTTTAGAGTATGGTCCTTTCAAAGTCATCTTCAATATTAAGCATTCTAAAGGCTCAATGCCTAGTTGCTCTTTGACATTTATAGCACTCTAAAGGCCCAATGCCTAGTTTCTCTTTGACTCTAAATTTGCATAGGGAAAGTCCTAAAGTCTAAGTCCATTTTGTTCAATTCTTTGCATTTGGTTAACAACAAACAGACAAACACAAGCACAAAAGATATATATACACAATTA
Organism: Lathyrus oleraceus; assembly: GCF_024323335.1. Lineage (NCBI taxonomy): Eukaryota > Viridiplantae > Streptophyta > Magnoliopsida > Fabales > Fabaceae > Lathyrus > Lathyrus oleraceus. The sequence goes on from NC_066583.1 coordinate 128,316,289, forward strand.
TGTGCTCAAGTGAGCAAAAAGAAAATGGCATTAGCATAAACATGTGCTCCAATGAGCAAAGGAAAAAGCAAATGAATAATATGTACAAGAATGATAAATTGCATAAATGTAAAGTGCAAAAAATAAATGTTAATAGTTAATGGTTAATGTTAGTAGTTAGTGAAATTGTAGTTATCAGACTTTAGATGTCACACGGGTTGTTATGACATCCAATTCTGCACAGACAAGAATTATGCAGAACTTAACAGTAAGTGCAGTAAATAACACAAGTAATTGTTTACCCAGTTCAGTCCAACATGACCTACATCTGGGGGCTACCAAGCCAGGGAGGAAATCCACTATCAGTAGTATTAATTCAAAGCTAAACTCACCCGTTTACAACTCGTCACTTAATCCCTACCCAATGCAATTTCAATCTTACTCTAAGATCAGGGTTCCTACTCACTCCCCCTCAATCACCTCAGTGATTACTACCTTTAATCAATATTAAAGACAACTTTGAAGTCACACTTCAAACAACTCTTGATTGTGCTTAACAGCTTTAATCAAGATACACAGCACTCACGCTTAAAAGCTTTGAGCGACACAACACTTACAACTTAATGAACACCCTATGCCAAAACAATCATCAACGTGATAAAAGCCTGGCTTACAAGATATGTCTAATACAAGACTCACAAAAATACAGCAAGGAAGTATGATGGACACACTTAATCTTCACGCCTCAAAATCCCCCAAAACTGAATGAAGGAACGACTTCCTTTTATATTGCAGTACCTCGGCTTTTGCACTTGTATTCTCCTGAACTTTAGGTCACGCGAGTTCCCATAAATTCAATATCTAGGTTACTAACAAATAGGCTATTTGTTAGGTTCATTAAATGTAGCTTGGTTGTTGATTTCCTGGTTTTTCTCTAAGCTGTTGACTTTCTGAAGAATAGCCTAAGAAAAAGCTGAAACAGAAAACTGAACAACCTACAATATAGCATATGCTGTCAGGAATGAATGTCACGACATTCAGCTAGACATCAAGGATCATATGCTGAGTCTGTTTTTCCAAAAAACAGACTGTACAATTTTGCTGACCTGTACATGACCAAAGTGACCATACTACAGTAGCAGCTTATATTAATAAATGTCAAAGTATCCAATTTGACATTTACACATTTCGCCTTAAGTTAGTTCTGTTATCCTCTTGAAGAACAAACTAAGAAACATACTGAAGTGTAGCAGAACACCACTCTGTCTATTATTCAGTATATACTGTCCATGATGAATGTCATAACATCCAGTTTGACATTCACACAGTAAGCCTTATGCCAGGTCTGGTTCTTCCTTGATAACCAGACTGCAAATGAATACTGAGCTCTAACAGAACACCAACTGTTCTATTCCTCAGTATCTGCTGACAGGGATGAATGTCACAGTATCCAGTTTGACATTCAATAAATCCTGTATTAGCTAATCCTGCAGTAACTACTCAAGTGTGTCATGACATTAGTCAAGACATCAGAGTACAGTTAGATATTCTAACCTACAATGCAGTCACACATACACACCATGTCATGACATCAGTCAAGACATTAGAATCCAGCTAGTGTTTTACCATATAATGCAGCCAATTAAACACCTACAAACTCCCCCTTTGGCAAATTTTTGGCTAAAACACTTTGATCCCTATACTAGAGTTCATAGCAGCGGAATCACACATCTAGCAGGAAATAAACCTAGCTAATACACTCAGAGTGGCAGCACACTCACATACATGGAAGTTAAATAAAAACTTCACAAAGCAGCACACATACAGAAGTTAAATAAAAACTTCAACACACATCAGCTGCTGCAGGGGGGGAATCTTTGAATCTGAATCTGTCATGAATGTCTGTTTTCATATACCAATCTGTTGTCTGGGGTATCATCACCTGTTACTCCCCCTTTTAGTCACAAATGTTGCCAAAGCCAACAACATAACCAGAAAACAAATGACAGACTTACAGACTTGGTTTTACTTCACAATTTCAACCAAGTTAGTACCCACTTGATCTTGCTTCACAGCTTTGATCAAGTAATCACCCACTTTTGCTTTACTGTAGGTACAACCATATCAAATGCCATGACTTTGTTTCTGACATCCAAAACTACTCCTGCATGAACAGCGTCCTTGAATTCCTACAGGTGCATAGGCCTTCTCACGTTAGGGTGTCTCCTTACCCTCTTGTTGCCTCACTTGTTGCAAGTGGTAAAGCTATGATCTTTTGACAAATCAGAACATAGTTCCAACAAGTACATTCCAAACCTCAGTGATTGCTATAAGGTCTCAGAAAGACATATTCCCAGTTTGCCCCTTAAGTTTTCAAACTGAGTAGCATCCAGAGCCTTTGTAAATATGTCAGCCAGTTGAAGTTCAGTGGCTACATGTTCCAAAGTAATCACCTTGTCTTCCACCAGATCTCTGATGAAGTGGTGTCTAATGTCAATATGTTTGGTCCTGCTGTGTTGGATGGGATTCTTGGAGATATTGATGGCACTGAGATTATCACAGAACAATGTCATGACATTTTGAGTGACATTGTACTCAGTGAGCATCTGTTTCATCCAAACCAGTTGGGAACAGCTGCTTCCAGCTGCTATGTATTCAGCCTCTGCAGTGGACAGAGATACACAATTCTGCTTCTTGCTGAACCAAGATATGAGATTGTCTCCCAAGAAGAAACATCCTCCTGATGTGCTTTTTCTATCATCAGCACTCCTAGCCCAGTCAGCATCACAGTACCCAGATAGGACAGGCTCAGACCCATGTGTGTATAGCATCCCATAGTCACACGTCCCATTGATGTACTTGAGGATCCTTTTGACTTGATTCAAGTGGCTCACCTTAGGCTCTGCTTGGTATCTGGCACACACTCCAACTG